>NC_090928.1:565240718-565865735 GCF_040938575.1 Ambystoma mexicanum
TTATTCCCTGAGGGCAAGCGCATGTACTTCACGTGACAGCAAGCATTGTGCTACATTCATTGGGCTCAATAAAATCAACATCTGAGGATTTTCTTCTTAATTTAGCTGGTATTGCAGATGCAGTAAGTGAAGTTGGGGTTCTTTCTGAAGCTTTGCAGAGGGATGATGTGACTCTTGCGAGAGCCTATCAGCTCATCAACCGAACTGTGCGGGCCATTGAAAGATACAAGAATGTGCCTGGCAAACATCTGAAAGAAGTAACTGATTCCATTGCAAAAGGGTCCTTTACGTTGGTGACTAGCAATCAGGAGGAGTCAAGAGGACAGGTGAGAATAAATCTTCCTCAATTTTACCAGAATTTGGCAGATAATTTACGTTCTTGTTTATATGCCATGACTGCAAGTAATAGGTCAACAAATAGTCCTTGGGGTGATGAATTTGAGGCACTTGTTGCCCAGATAGATGTTCTATATTCTCAGAAGTGACCCAGCAACATTGACAGTCGGTGGCTTGAGGGTGAACATAAACTGGAAATACTGTGCAGGAAATATTGGTGAAGGTTTCCGGGACTACATTGACAACAGTGGGGATGAAGTTCCCAAACAGCTGCAACCCATCACGAGGGCAGTAAACACCCTGCCAGTAACAACTAGTGACTGTGAAAGGGGTTTCAGTACAATGAACTTGATCCTGTCACCTATACGAATACTCTTAGCATTAGCCGCCTCTCCTCCTTAATGTTTGGAATCCTCTGCCATATGTGAACAAGTGGCTGTCTTCACATCGCAATGCAGATGATAACCAGTCACGCAAAGTAGATCCTGCAACCCACTATAACAAAAGGTATGCAGATGTGTGGGAGTTTCTTTGATGCCAGCATTTGTTAACATGCACAAATCCCTGATGAGGAGAAATTAGTGCATTTGAAGACTGTTAAACAGTGATTTTGTGTACATTCAATAAAACAGGATGTTAATAGTTAATAATTCAGCTCGTAATCTTGATGTTATTTTTGATTGTTATTCTCTACTCATATCCTCCATTTCTTGTTCCTGTCGCTACCAGCTCTTTATTATTATAAAAGCTCATTGCTTTCTTACCTTTCCTTGTGCTAAGCTTCTCATCTGCTCTTCAGCGTTTACTAGTCTGTTCTACTGTTCTTCTCTTCTTTTTGGTCTTCCTGCATCTCATCTTGCTCCTTTTCACTTCATTGATCATTCTTCTAATCAAGTTCTTGTGCCTCGACATTCAGTCACTTCTGCTCTTCACTCCTTGCATTGGCTTTCCTTTGAAAATCACGTATTTTCTTAATTTTCTTTGTATTGTCTTTAAGTGCCCCATATCTTCTGTAGTTTCTTGTTATTCTCCAGCTTGTTCACTTTATTTTGAATCTTTTTCTGTTGGCTGTTTTGTTCATTTGCTCTTCTTGCCCCACTTCTCTTGCTCTTCCATTTCTTCTTTTCAAGTCCTGTTTAAAAACATATCTCCTTGTTGATCTTTGGTTTTCTGTTTATCTGTTCATGTGAATTGTACCATTGTTTACTCTGTACAGCGCTTGGGCGATGAAGCGCAATAGTTCAATAAAAATTCCAAAGAAAAAATAATGAAATAGGTATTTTTTTCTCCTGGATGAGTGTTTTTGTCTGCTGAACTGTAATAAATACCATAGTCCCAATTCCTGCATAAAGCCTTTTTTTGGTTTGGGTGTAACAAAACAGAGTCTGTGTCGACTATGTTTTCTCTGGCTTCGATGCACCACAGGAAGTGCAGACTACTGGGCCAGATGTGTGTAGTAGCCTGTAACAAGGGCACATCGCAATGGATGTAACTTCCCGTGATGGCGCGTCCGGTGATGGCGCTTCCGGTGATGTCACTTCCGGTGATGTCACTTCCTGTTGGCTATGCTACTGAGTCCCCCCCACTTCTTTTTGTAGGACTTTCACGTTTTTCCTTGATTTGCTAGAATTGGCTGCAGTCTATTGAAGCCTCACTTTTAAATTGTTTGTCCAAACATGGGTTTTGCCATGAGTTCCTTGCAGAAAATAGGGGTATGCAGTGATGGGGCAAGTGTTATGCTAGGACGAAATTCTGGTGTGCTTGAGAGGTTAGCTGAAAAATATCCCTGCATTGTGAAATGGCACTGTTTGTGCCACCGCATTGAGTTGAGCGTGTCTGACACTGTTCATACTGTCCCTGGTCTGAAACATCTGACATCATGTTTTGAAAAACTGTATGCAGTCTACAACCAATCACCCAAAAATCAACGTGAACTTTCAGAATGTGCAAAGGATTTGGAAGCTCAAATTCTTAGGATTGGCAAAATATTTTCTATTAGGTGGATTGCTTTGAGCCAGAGGGCTATTCGAGCAGTATGGGAGTCATACCTGGCCCTTCATAATTATTCCCTGAGGGCAAGCGCATGTACTTCACGTGACAGCAAGCATTGTGCTACATTCATTGGGCTCAATAAAATCAACATCTGAGGATTTTCTTCTTAATTTAGCTGGTATTGCAGATGCAGTAAGTGAAGTTGGGGTTCTTTCTGAAGCTTTGCAGAGGGATGATGTGACTCTTGCGAGAGCCTATCAGCTCATCAACCGAACTGTGCGGGCCATTGAAAGATACAAGAATGTGCCTGGCAAACATCTGAAAGAAGTAACTGATTCCATTGCAAAAGGGTCCTTTACGTTGGTGACTAGCAATCAGGAGGAGTCAAGAGGACAGGTGAGAATAAATCTTCCTCAATTTTACCAGAATTTGGCAGATAATTTACGTTCTTGTTTATATGCCATGACTGCAAGTAATAGGTCAACAAATAGTCCTTGGGGTGATGAATTTGAGGCACTTGTTGCCCAGATAGATGTTCTATATTCTCAGAAGTGACCCAGCAACATTGACAGTCGGTGGCTTGAGGGTGAACATAAACTGGAAATACTGTGCAGGAAATATTGGTGAAGGTTTCCGGGACTACATTGACAACAGTGGGGATGAAGTTCCCAAACAGCTGCAACCCATCACGAGGGCAGTAAACACCCTGCCAGTAACAACTAGTGACTGTGAAAGGGGTTTCAGTACAATGAACTTGATCCTGTCACCTATACGAATACTCTTAGCATTAGCCGCCTCTCCTCCTTAATGTTTGGAATCCTCTGCCATATGTGAACAAGTGGCTGTCTTCACATCGCAATGCAGATGATAACCAGTCACGCAAAGTAGATCCTGCAACCCACTATAACAAAAGGTATGCAGATGTGTGGGAGTTTCTTTGATGCCAGCATTTGTTAACATGCACAAATCCCTGATGAGGAGAAATTAGTGCATTTGAAGACTGTTAAACAGTGATTTTGTGTACATTCAATAAAACAGGATGTTAATAGTTAATAATTCAGCTCGTAATCTTGATGTTATTTTTGATTGTTATTCTCTACTCATATCCTCCATTTCTTGTTCCTGTCGCTACCAGCTCTTTATTATTATAAAAGCTCATTGCTTTCTTACCTTTCCTTGTGCTAAGCTTCTCATCTGCTCTTCAGCGTTTACTAGTCTGTTCTACTGTTCTTCTCTTCTTTTTGGTCTTCCTGCATCTCATCTTGCTCCTTTTCACTTCATTGATCATTCTTCTAATCAAGTTCTTGTGCCTCGACATTCAGTCACTTCTGCTCTTCACTCCTTGCATTGGCTTTCCTTTGAAAATCACGTATTTTCTTAATTTTCTTTGTATTGTCTTTAAGTGCCCCATATCTTCTGTAGTTTCTTGTTATTCTCCAGCTTGTTCACTTTATTTTGAATCTTTTTCTGTTGGCTGTTTTGTTCATTTGCTCTTCTTGCCCCACTTCTCTTGCTCTTCCATTTCTTCTTTTCAAGTCCTGTTTAAAAACATATCTCCTTGTTGATCTTTGGTTTTCTGTTTATCTGTTCATGTGAATTGTACCATTGTTTACTCTGTACAGCGCTTGGGCGATGAAGCGCAATAGTTCAATAAAAATTCCAAAGAAAAAATAATGAAATAGGTATTTTTTTCTCCTGGATGAGTGTTTTTGTCTGCTGAACTGTAATAAATACCATAGTCCCAATTCCTGCATAAAGCCTTTTTTTGGTTTGGGTGTAACAAAACAGAGTCTGTGTCGACTATGTTTTCTCTGGCTTCGATGCACCACAGGAAGTGCAGACTACTGGGCCAGATGTGTGTAGTAGCCTGTAACAAGGGCACATCGCAATGGATGTAACTTCCCGTGATGGCGCGTCCGGTGATGGCGCTTCCGGTGATGTCACTTCCGGTGATGTCACTTCCTGTTGGCTATGCTACTGAGTCCCCCCCACTTCTTTTTGTAGGACTTGACCCCTGTTTAAGTCTGAGGGCAGTCTGTGAGCGAGGGCCTGTTCTCTTGCCTTTGTTGCTCCCGACCTTCCCATAATGCCATCTTTGTGATGTCGAGGCGGGGATATCCAGGACGAGAGATGTAATTTTCTCTGACCGTCAACATGAGGTGGGTCCTGTAGATGTTGGTTTTCTTGGGGCTTATCTTCCATGTTCACGGACTGGGGTGTCAGAATTATTACTTCCACAGTGGCAGGAATTTCCAGGGTGGTTTTCTCTGGCCCATCGTCATGAGACGAGTCCTATAGATGTTGATTGCCTTGGGGTTTATCATCCTTGTTCGGGAGCTGAGGAGGCTGAATCATCGCTTCCGCAGTAGCCAAGGATTCAACTCCCTAGATCAGTTCAGCATCAGAGATTTCCATATTGAGGTTGCTTCTCCCAAGGAGTATTTTCTTCTTGAATCATTTTTCGAATGTATTGGATAAAGCAAGCTCTTATCGAGCTAAATGGTGTCTCTCTCTGCCTCTGTCATGTTTGGATTTACTGGCTACTTTTCCATGATTTTTTCCTTGATTTGATTGTGCAATGGGGCCTTTATGACCTGTCTTGATAGCTTTCTTCAAATTTCGACAGGCTACAGGATTGTCCCTCTGGGGGCTGGAACCATCCCTTTCTGGGGTACACTGGTCCTGGGAGTCATTTAGATTAGCAAGAGTGTCTTTATTTTGTTCCGTTGATTGATGTTGTTCTTGCTCAAGCTCTAATTCGATGGGCCCTTTTGAGTTGCCTCCCTTGTCATAGTCCAAAGGGAGGGGCTTGAGTGGGGCAACTCCACCATTCACTTCCGGGCTGCGTTCACCCACCTGGGAGAACTCCTTCGCCGGGCAGGCAAGATCCGGGGTCTCAGAATTTGGGTGGACTTCAATGTTGGCAAGCTGGTCCACACGCAACCCGGCACTGGCTGGCCTGATGTGCCCCTCACTTGATAAGTCACCCCTCAGTTCATTGCCTTGTTGGTCTCCATTAACAGTCTCCAGAGAGCTACACTTGCCAGGGGCCCATGGGGGTCGATGGGCTGGATTCCTCCCTCCCTAGTTGTCTTTTTCGCCTGTGAGGTGGTCAAGGCTGTTGATAACATTTGCACCTTGTACTTTTCTTTGGGCTTTGATTTCTCCACTACCCCGTCCCATTTTACCGGTTTGTGGGGTGTGGATACGAGTTGCCTCAGCGAGGACACCTGGAATAGGATGGCGGGTGTGCACGGAACCCAACGCCTACTCCGTGAGGCAGAGATGTCTGCTGTGCAGGAGTAGCGTTTCCTCCTCCATAGCTGACCCCAGAAATGTGTCTAATGGCAGTGGTGGAGGTTTAGAATTTGCTGAGTTAATGCAATGGGGCGAGCGTGCGCCCAGCCCAGCAAACAGCGAAACAGCAAAGTTTTTTCCTGCGCCCTCTATTTGTGCGGGCTCAATGCTGCAAGGACTGCAGGGGTGAGCTTTTGATATCCCGATTCCGGATGGGCAGGGTGGGGCTTACAGCTTGTTCGTTCGTATCTGGTAGCTGA
Organism: Ambystoma mexicanum; assembly: GCF_040938575.1. Classification (NCBI taxonomy): domain Eukaryota; kingdom Metazoa; phylum Chordata; class Amphibia; order Caudata; family Ambystomatidae; genus Ambystoma; species Ambystoma mexicanum. Next base: position 565,246,604 of record NC_090928.1, read on the forward strand.
TAGTTAACCGGTGTGCTTTCAGCACACTCCGGTCCTTCTGCAGTATGTAGCAAAGCAAACAAATGAAATCCCAACAGCGAAAAAGCAAAGTTTTTTCCTGCGGCCTTTACTTGTGTCGCTCAATGTATTTTTAAATGTAACTGAACAGATTTATTGTTGGGACTTTGTTATTTTCTTTAAACATTTACACTTTTTTGTAGCTGGTCTGCTGACATCACACAAGTTCCTTGCACATGTTGCTTTCAAATGAGAGAGTGCAGTCCATATATTTATTTTTCAATGTACAGTTTTCCTTTGCATCCTTTGTTTTTTTAAAATTTTTATAGATGTACCTACACTGTTATGCTCAGTACAAAATGAACATCAAAATAAAGATCTCATTATGGGTCCGGTGGCAACCCTGCTTGTGCTGCTGGTAGGTGGCTCGTAACACTTTTCCGGTGCCTGATTTCCAGTTGCGATCAGGAAATTACAAGTCCTGGCGGATCGAGAAGTCAGGCATAGGAAGATGTTAGTCCCCATTCCCATGGAGCCCCATAGGACTGGGGACTCAGAAGCACCGACAAAAGCACTGTTGCTAATGGTGCAGGTGCTTCTGTGAAAACTCGGTGGGCGGGGGGCGTTACACCCGCAGGTCAGACCTGTCGGGTGCAACGGCCACCACCCACAGAGGTGCAGTATGGCAGTTTGGAAATGGGTACCAGTACGGTGCGACCGGCACCCACAATTCCGGACCACCATATTTTCAATGAAGCCCCTAGAGTGGGAGGAACATGTTTTAGTTCACGTTCAAACCCTTTTCAAGGTGAGAGTACAGAGAAATGTAGTGGTTCAGAAAGAACCTGTGCAGGCGGAGAAAAAGTGGTACATTTGTCAACACTTAAGGTATACCATTTATAAAGACTACTCACAGTTGGTTAATAGTTTATAGAAATGTCATCCAGCTTGGCAGTATTTTGCATATAAACGTTGGCATATGTACACACTCTGGGTCTACTTTCATTAAGGGACTACCTGCATTTGTGGGAATATGTAAAATTATACCAATCCAAATAAACTTACCAGTCATGTATAATGTGAGATACGACCATCAATAGTACTCCTATATTGCCGGGCCTAAGGAAATGGTGCTGGAGGTGGTCTTGCCTGACCATTTACCTTTAACTATCTGTACTCAGCATATCATATTTCAATCTAATGTTAGTTCTCCCCCTCTTTCAAGATCACTTTTTCTTTGTGCTCTCATTCACTCCCTGACTGTCTCTCTCTAGTGCGGTGTCTCTCTGTCTCACTGTTTGTCCCAGTCTCCCTATGTGACTAAGAGTTGTGTTTTCAGCTGCGCATTTGCTCAAGCCACCCTAGCCCTTGAATACGGAAAGGGGGCGATGGAACAAAGGACATCAGTGGCGGTTCCAGCCTGATTTACATCCAAGTTCATTTTGGCAATAGCTGGGATGATAATGGGCCTCATTACGAGTATGGAGGTAGCCATGCCTTAATAGCCTTAATAAGGGCATGGCTGCCTCCATGCCGAGGTCCGGGTCCTGCGATAGGGGACTTACCGGGCCATTCCGACCTTGGAGGGCCCGTTAAATCCCTTTTGCGGGACACGGACCCGGTACTTCCCCATTCCCATTTCAGCCCCCATAGGGCACATTGGGAATGGGGAGGGTGCTAAGTACGGGCCCATTGGTAATGGGCCCGTTGTTAGCACCCTCTACTGCTAGCGGGTCCGCTAAGGACATCTGGTCAGACCAGACGTCCTTAGCGGGTCCAGCTGCAGACCTCGGTATAGGGCAGCCCATAATGAACGGTGCAGGTCCCGTACCGGCACCGTTAATTACAGGACCACCAGGGTCCTAATGAGGCCCAATATATCTTTATAGGTGACAAATATGTCTGTGATAAAGGGTTTGTGTGCTTTAATTAATACATACATGAGGCACAATGGGATTTGTGTTTGTCTTGCTTTTCACAACACTCATTCCAACAGTAAACTTGTTGGTAATGTTCAACTATATATACTAGGGATGGTCGAGCTGGCTTAAATCAGGTATGAACCTATCTAAATAATGTGGATTTGACTTGGCCTGAAATATTGGAACAATATGGATCTGAAGCTCAAAATGGCTCAACAATTTCAAGCCAGGCTACAAGCTGCTTTTATATATCACTTTATTTTATGGCTTGACTTCGCTCGTATAATACTCTACGGTAAATATGAATTCTGGTAGCTTAGGGAAACCCATGTAAAAATACCACCATTTTCTGCCTCCAACCATTCTGTTCCAATGAGAACAGAGATAGAGGTCCTCTTTGCTCTGCAAAAAGCCATCCTTTCTCCAAACCCCATTCTTTACTTCTTGATTGCAGTTGAATCGCTTTAGTTTTACGATAAAATGATTATTTTGGTTCACTTTTGGTTTTCTTTATTTTAATATAAATGAAAAGAAATTAGGACCTAGTCCATTAAGCGAATGCCCAGTCAGCAAGCTGCCGGCTAAGTCAGTTCATGTTGTTTTTGAAGTAGAACACTTAGTTTAAGAACAATGTCTATAGTAGTTCTTTCTGCTTTCAGTTCATTTATTTTTCATCTCAACTAAAACGTATACTATTGTTTAATCTACTTCTAGCTTACTGTTGTTCAACTGTTTTCTGCAGATATATTATTTTTCATTTATCCTGCTCTGATTGTTTATTGTATTATTTTATTCATATGTTATTTTCAAAAAAATATATGTGCACACTATTGCTTTGTGATTAATACCTTCCAGTTGCAGAGTAGTTTCTTCCATGTTTAATTCATATTATTATTACATTTCCTTTTACTTCTTTAAACAGGAATTTATTTGCAATTTTATACAAAAACATATTTATTTTTAGTCACAGGTTTAATTAATTTCTTTAGAAGGTAAGAGATTGCCTTCTCCCAATTTGTCATGAAGCAGTTGTGCTGTGAAGAGACTGAAGGAATTGTGTGTGAGAGAGTAAGGGTATCATCACGAGTTGGGCGGTAACGCCGGCGCTATTAGCGCCAGCGTTAATAGCCCTACTGCCAAACCCCCCAGCGCTAATAGTGCAGGATCACAGGTTTGGCGGAACGGGTATTGCCCATTCCCCAGTGAGCCCATTCGGGAATTCCCCATTCCCCATTGGGCTCAATGGGGAATTTTCGCACTCTTACCGTCAGCGGATTTGCCTCCGGCGGTAATAGCACGAAATTTCCACGGATTTCCCCTAGCTGGGGGAAATCTGCCAAACCCGTGATTTAGCGGACCCTTAAATGCAGCAGTGATAGCGCTACCGCCGCATTTAAGGGTTACCGCCAAACTCGTGATGAGGCCGAATGTGCCGTTTCTGTTGATCTGTGAAAGAGAGGCAAGCAAAACCAACATTTTTTTGTGGTATCATGTTCATGAGAGAGTTGTATCAAACAATACATGTATATAATTCATGAACTGAGAAACTTATCTCGTGGCGAGCGGAAAAGCAAAACGTGTTACAGAAGACAGAACAGTTGCCTGCAAAATATGTTAAAGGGCCATAAAACAACATCATTATTATGAGAGCTTGTCAAAATGTTTGCAGAAGACACTTCTAATAAAAGTTTAGAAGGTGGCTAGTGCATTTCTGCAACAATGTAGGCATCAGTAGATGAAAGGTGTATGCCTTAATGCGCTGCAAGCCAATTAGCAACCATAGAAGGTGGTCCAAAGGATTTGGCCATTTCTGATGCCCAGCACAGAGGTAGGAAGAATCTGAATATCAACAGTCGTCGCATGAGGAGTGGTCTCTTTAGAAAGAAACAGCAGATGATCTAAGTGACACTAGAGATTGATTGGACTCAGATCTAGACTCTGCAGATGATAATCCTGTGGAAAGTTGGGCGCAAAGTGAAACCCGACAGAAAACAGAGTGAAAAAGATCGTAAGACATAGTTTCAGTATTTTGAATCGGGAAACCTGCAAGGGAATCATCAGTGGTCTGCCAACAAAACCTGGAAAAACACTTACTGATTGCCCTTGCCCGAAACAGTCTTCCAAAGTACCATCTAAAAAATCTAGAAACACATTGCACCGTGTTCCAGATTCAAACATAAAAATCCCTCGGGGTGCTGTTGAATGATGAGGCAAGATGACGAATCACGTTTAAGCTCTGTAGCGAGTGGGAAATCAGAGTTGATTTACTGCGGTTTATGTGGTGAAATTGTAATGTAAACCCAGAGGCCGTGTCAGGCTGGAGACTAGCGATAGCCCGGTGCCACTTACAGAGAGAAACGGTGCATCAGCACTGGAGCAAAGAGACCCTCAACCTGAACCGTGCCAGGCCGTGAGGATCGCACGAAGACCCGGTGCAAGGCCATGCCTGTGTGACCTGTGGAGGGGCCGGCGGACTGGCGTACACATTGGGATGTGATTGGAAGTGCAAGAAAACACCCACTCACAGCCCAGGCCGACGGAGCGAATATGTAAAACTAGATATTCTCCTGCTTGGAGCGTGACTGTGGGGGAATCACCCAGGCGGAAAGGTGGCGTCACTCATAGTGAAACAAGACTGCTGGCATCCGACCAAAGTAAGTGCGCCACTGCAGGCACAGAGCCACTCGCCCCGTGGCTGCCATTACCCAGCATCTAGGTTCACTCTGCAACAGTTACTACTGTGATTATAATAGTACCATTGCTAGGCAACATGATGGCTTTCCCAGAAGGGGGAGCTGCAGAGAGGAGTTTGCGAGGATGCTGACTCTGCTAATGTTGGCGTTCTGAAAGAAAGATCTTAGATAGAGATTGTGTGCATAGGAAAGGCAGACCAGGCAGTAAATAATAACCTAGTAAACAGGAAATGTATGATGCATCCTCTAAGTGGAGAAGTGCCGCGAGGAGCCTGTGGATCCCAGACTTGATAAGTGTTTCTGTGAATGGCAATGGGCGGAGTCCATCTTGGAAACCAATTTGTGGCTAGCATGCTACAGACATTCACAGTCGCCATCTTGGAGGGATTGTAGAAAACAGCTCGGACATGCCTCCAGTTGAGCCAGTGGCGCCACAGTGACCAATGACTCCTAACAGTCCTAAGATACAGAGACGGGTACCCTGCTTGTTTACCAGACATTTTTGCACTGATACGCCACCCCTAATGAGCGGCACCGAATAGCACCCTTTCAGCTGCACACTCTGTAGAATTATTCACAGGTGGGGCCCAACGATCTTGAATCACTGTAGCTCATCGGTGGCTCTCCACTTATCAACTGGACATCTGCACATGGATACACTGCCCAACTGTACGCGTACTAAGGGGTAATCGGTCAGCTGCATGCCTATTAGTGCGACCCAATAACAGTCGTTCAACCCGTGAGTCTCCCTGCCTGGGGCCCAGTGACCCTGCACTACTGTTACCTGCTGGCCCACACCAGAGCAGTGGACAGGCCCAAACCCCCCTTAGCGATAGCAGAAATTCACAGGTACTTAATCACTGGCACACAAAGGGGGACAAGCAGACCCCCTGAAAAGACACGAGATTCATGAGGCAACCATCATGACTAATGGCCCCAGGAGCAGAAAGTGTGGCACAATGGACCACTTCACAAAACCAAATCTGAAACCGGGAGGCCTGCTGGGGGGTGGGGGGTGGACAGTGAACCAACAATCAGTGGAGAACCCAGGCCATAGCACTCGTAGTTCTGCAGGGAGTGATGGAATCCATGCAAAGAGGCTTTGCCGCAGTAATTGACAAGCTGGACAGCATAGCAACCAATGTCACAACTATTCGTGCCCTACTCGAAAAAGCAATTTAACGCATAACTGAAGCCGAGAACCACATCATCACCACTGAAGATACTGTGATGTCCCTACAAGAGACAGTGAAATGAAACATGTTAAAGCAAAATGTGAAAACTTAGGGTCCAGGTCTCTTGCAAAAATAATGTGCGCATCGTTGGGATCCCAGAGGACACACTCAAGGGCAACATGGATAAGGCTGTGGAAGGCTTGTTGTGGGACCTGCTTGGTGACCACGGGTGGTCTCCACTGTTCACGGTCAAGCAGGCACACAGAGTGTTGATGGCAAAGCCCGAACCGGCAATTGGCCAAGGTCAATCATAGCCCGCTAAATGAATTACCACTACAGAGATTTGGCACTCTGTGCTGCCTGGGAAAAACAGGAGCTCAAGCCGGGCTCAAACACTCTACACATTTTTCTGGATCACACACTTGTGATGCAACAAGAATGATGCACATTTCTGTGAGTAAATAAACTGCTCAGAGAACACAACACTACACATGCTATGCTCTTCTTGTATCCATCATAACGATAAAACCTACTTATTTACACTCCCAGAAGAGGCAGCACCATTCACAAAATCTCAGATCCCGCTCCCACCAAGAAGGAATATACTTTAGACCTGACAAAACATGCACCGTCAACCGCCTGCCTGGATCAGACTAGAATGGTCTCATGGGATCTACTGAAGTTTAATTCCACGCACCAATGTAGCAATGCCCACTTGGGCCCTTGACAGGTTCCCCACTCGTAGCAGCAACATTCGCCCCTGATGCGAGTGCCTAAACATGTGGGACAGTTATTGAGGGAAGTTTGGAGGGAGGGTTGTGCATAGTAGTTGTTCGGGGGACTACGATGGGGGAAGGGAAGGGAGTTGGGAGGAAAAGTTAAAAACTACACATGGTGATAAAGATCAGAATGAAGTAAAAAAGGTAGGTATGATAGCAATTATGGGAAAGATGATTGACATGGGATGATGCACAGAGAAGTGAGTCGTTCAACTGTAAAACTGGAATATCAGGTTTAGGATCCCCAATAAAAACGCGCAAGGTCATTGCATATGCAAATAGACTTGCTGCAAAAATCCTGTACTTACAGGAAACATATATGCCCAGTCATCAGGCTGCTCGCTTAGCACCGTGGTGGGGTGACCATAGATACTTTACATCGTACTCCTCAAAGGCAAGAGGGGTAATGATATTAATACGCCGCTCCCTCCCATTCGAGTGTTTTGAAAATGTTAATGATGAGCATGGTCGGTTCCTACTAGGTCATGGTAAATTGTGTGGTCATGAAGTGTTACTACTTAATGTGTATTGCCCCAATATAGATGACCCCAAATTGAATAACACAGTGTTTAGCAGGTGTGCAAAATATCCAACTGCCTTGGTGATGTATGGGGGGATTTCAACAAAATACTAGACTGGCAGCTTGATTGCACCTCCACCACATCTAGATCCCTTACTGGCGCAGCTGGCTCTATTTTGACACACGTGACAGATCTGGTGCTTGAGGATGTGTGGTGAGCCTTAAATACAGTGAACCAAGGTTATACATTTAACCTGTCAGTACACAACATGCACTTGCGCATAGACATGTGGTTTGTCACCCGCACATTAATGAATCAGGTCACAGGGTAAAAGATACTAACTACCCAGAACTTTATCAGACCACTCATCATTCTCACTAACTATACTATTGTCGGGACAGACAGGGATAGGAGCACAGTGGCGATTTAAAGCAGCTGCCCTGGAAGACCAGGTCTTCCGCTTAATATGAAAGAACACACCACACAATACTTTGCCAATAATAATGTAGGCTCGGTACTGCTACAAGCAAAACTTTGGCAGGCGTTTAAGGCCTATATGAGGGGCATAGCCATTTCGGCAGAATTTTGGGTACTGCACCATATTAGGAGGGAACTGAAGCAGTGTGAATCCCGTTTATCGTGGCTGCAGCAAAGGTACGTCACAGACGCTTCCCATGAAGTTAAACGTGACATTAAAGAGGACCTCGAGAAACAACGTGAGATAGCGAATAGGGAAGTTAAATATTTTTACAGCCTGCCGATATGGGAAAGCGGACAGACCGGGTATGTTTCTACCATGCACGGCGATAGCAGAGAGGGGCATTTCCCACATATCCAGTATAATATAAACCGATGGTCCTGTTGCCAATCTAGACAAAGATATCAATATGGTATTTCATGATTTCTATTCCGCATTGTACTCACCGGAAGGGGAAACAATGGCTGTGGCCATAGATGACTACTTAAGTAAGATACCCATGACACTCCTATCAAACAAAGCTAAACTGATGCTAGAGGTACCCATAAATATAGTCGAGATTATGAAAACCATTAAAGCTAATGGGAAAGCTCTCTAGTCAGACAGACTTGGTGCTGAACTCTACAAAGAATTCATACATAAGCTGGCCCCCCGTCTACAGCTAGTCTGGGAGGAGGCCCAGGAAATGGGGTTACTGCGGTCAACGATCTCACCATAATTTTATTTTTGATGGAGGGGGGGGAGGAGACACCGAGAGTCAAGGAGTAACTACAGACAACAAAAGACAGACAAGGGCCAGTTTGAAAGCACTCAACAGGATAAAATAGCGGAGGATCTAGTGTTGAATCTCTCAAAAAGAGCAATTACAGAGGATGAACGCAAATTATTGAATAAGGGACTTTCATTTGTGCCTTCTAGAGACTTGAAAGAAGTGACATACATATTGATTTATTTAAATTTATACGAAAACTCAAATTAAAGAAAGCACCTGGAGACTATATGACAAAAGAATTGCCACCACCGATCAGAGACCTGACAATAAAGGACATACAAGACACATTCACATTACGGACATTGACAGAAGATTAGAACTTTGAAATGTGAAACTGATTACATGAATTACGAATCCAACAAGATTTCCTAACAACTAAAGATCTCAAAACCAAATCAAAATGTGTTTCACAATTACCAATATAGTAGACACATTCTACAGAGCAGTGACAAAAGAATTTTTCAAACTCCCCAGACGCAAGCATAAGAGCATAAGGAAGATGCCTTCAGAACATGATAACCTAACAATGGGGGAACCTAACAACGGGGGAAAGAAAGGCACTTAAAACCTTATCAGGTGATATATCAATAGTGATCAAAGAAGCCGATAAAGGGGGAAATATTGTGGTAATGAATAGGGAAGATTATTTGCAAATGGCATCTAATCACCTCACAACCCCCGGTTGCTACAGAAATCCAAATACAACGGCTCAACAAGACCTCCTGGCGCAATTTGAAGAATCCATTCTTAATTGGCACAAAAAAGGTCTAATTCCTGACGACGAAAGAACATATCTAATGGTCAAAGATCCAGTGACACCTACTATGTATTTTTTTGCCAAGATTCACAAGCAATATAATACTATCCCAGATGGTCGCACTATCCTGAGCGGAATCGGGTGGGTGGCGGAGAATCTCTCAGAGTATCTGCATGGAATACTTATACCAAGAGCAAGCCTGTTTAAATCATATTTACAGAACTCATCTAGTGTTATACGCATGTTACAAACATTTGAAAGGCAAGGCTCCTACACGCTGGCCACTCTAGAGGTCAAAGCATTATGTACATTGATTCAACACAAAAAAGCAATAGCAACAATTGACTACACTTTCAGGAATGATTCTGCTTCATATTTTCAACAAATAGAGATGCTTAAGGAGATGTTGCAACTGACACTGGAATCTAACTTGTTCACATTTAACAATTGCATATATCAAAAATTGAAGGGGGTAGCAATGGGAACTAATTATGCCCCGGCGTTAGCAAATCTCTTCATGGGTATGCTAGAAGAGCAAGTAGTATATCAAGATCCAGACTACAATACAAAAATAAAATTATGGAAAAGATACATAGATGACATCTTTCTTATCTCGGAAGGAACTGAAGAACTCTTCCTAGAATTCATAAATAGATTAAATCTGAACCTTTTTGCCATTGAATTCATAGGGGAAAACAATGCCAACCAAATCAACTTCCTAGATCTCACCATCAATGCTAAAGACAACCATTTATAAACTTGGACATTCAGAAAGAAAACTGAGGTTAATTCGATATTACATGCCAGAAGTTGCCACCAATGCATGACTATTCATAACATACCTTTGGGAGAATACATCTGAGCAAGGCGTGACTGCCAAGAGCAAGATAAATTTGAACAAGAATGTACCCTTCTGAAAAATCATTTAAAAAACATAGGGTATCCAAAGAGTTGTGTGAAAAAAAGCATTTTAGAAAAAAAAAACATCTCAAACAAGAAGATACTCTACTGAGCAAAACGAAAATACCAGAAGACAAACCAGTTGAAGTAATGTTTGTAACACAATTCAATAAGGATCATGACAAAATTAAAAAAGCATTGCAAAAACATTGGCATCTACTTAAATTAGATGAACATTTAACTAAATGTATTGGTGACAAACCCTCTATCATCTACAAAAGAGCAGATACTCTCAGATCACTTATCAGTCCATCATTGTTACCAGACATCAAGGAAATCAAGCGACTAACATTGTTAACAACAGATGATACTGGCTTCGGAGAATGTGGCATTTGTTCCATGTGTAAATTTGCAACAGAAGGAACAAGGGAATTCATGGACCTCAATGGCAAAATTGGCAAGATCAACTGCAAAACTAAGTATGTGGTATATGGCATCATCTGTGTTTGCCAGAAAATGTATATAGGCAGCACGAAAAGGGAACTCAGAACCAGGATTCCTGAGCACATGACGAAGATTGGAATTCAACACCCATCACTACCACTGGCCTTACATTGGCCAAATAATCATCAAATGAATGCAACATCTAAGATCAAGTTTATTGGCTTCCAGCATGTGACCTTGTCCAAAAGGGGTGGGCACAGGGCTAAAGCATTGCATCAGGCGGAGGGAAGACTTATCTGTTTCTTGAATTCAACAGTTACAGGCCTTAATACTGACAATGAAATGACATTGTTCCTGTAGGCGTACCATACAGATTCAAGATTATTTTCACAGGGATCAAATGGTTCGAACAGTTATGTAAATGTGCATTACGCCAATCTTTGATAGCGCATCTCTGTCTGCTAAGCACAAGCATAGTTTGATACATTAGAACATTACATGAATATTGAGCCATTAATCACTCATTGGCAAAACATGCAAATCCTTAACTCAATTGGAGTGTAAGAATGTCGGGGAAATTCTCAGACATAATACAAACAAATGTAAATAATTCTTAATTTTTACTTATCTAACTGCAGAAAAATTAGATTTCAGTATGATGAATTTTAAGATAACATTGAATCAACAATTAGACATCGCTAGAATAAGGAATGGCACTCCTTTTGCTTGAACCATTCTGTTGGTTGATCTGTAAATACATCTACAACTATGTAAAAGTTGGAAGGTGCTTGTTTCAATACTTGCATGTTAGACCAACAAACATTGAGAAGCGTGACATGCTTTTTATTGCAGCATAAATACTGATATGATTAATTAATTTGCTGCTCCTTTATGCAATCAGGCGGAAGGCTCATAATTGAAGGAGCAAACATTTGATTTTACAGTATTTATTTCACTACTTTAGTACGATAGTGGGTCATCTTCAGAACTTGCAACAAACAGCTGTGCATTTTGTGAATTAGCCCAGGTAACACCACGTCACGTTGTCCTAGCAACGTAACAACAATTTCTAATGGTGGCGGCCTTGATGAATATAAACACGCGTTATAAAAAATACACTTACATTTGGTGAGTGCACGTACATATATACAAATAATTCAATGCACACATCACTCGTCTGTAATCGCAGACTGTATAACCAGTAACATCAGTTACAGATTGTATTCAAGAATGAGAAGACGTGCTATGGATGTATATAGTAAATGAGCATGACGCGTTGCTATGGGAACGGTAGAACTAGCCACCTGGGGCAGGTTAGTCTGCCCCAGGTGGCTAGTAAGTGATGGTGCGCAGCGCGCCATATTGAAATTTCTCACTGCTTAAATACTGACTGTTGAATAAGTTTAATTTGTTCTTTAAACTATGTGCCTATGAAGCTAAGCCCCATAAGGTCTGTAGCATTTGTATTGAAATCGGAAATTGTTTATTTGTCTATTTGCATACGTTGCAATAGTGAAATCTGACTGGAAGCCAGCACCTCAGAAAAACATAGATCACTGCATGGCTATTGCTTGAATAATTCAGCTCTTTGTCTCTGATGATCTGAAGTGTTCTGTTATAGAACAGACTTCAAGACATTGCAGACGTTATTTCCTGCTTTTTTAAGTGCATCTCGGCATATTAACCGACGCAGGCATCACCGAGGAACTACAGTTCCCAGAATCCTCCAACATCGCCTTAAGGAAACGTCAGGCGCTTCAGCGCCGGCGCTTCCGCGACGAAGCCGGTCTACGCCGGTCCACTGTGTCCCACGGCATACGGCAAGAAACGCTGCTGGAAAATATACATAGCCATTCCCATCTAAAACTCCAGTATGGGTTACCCAAATCATTATGATATACTGTCCCAAGCCACCATATTACAACAACAAGGGTTGGTCCAAGACTTTCTCAGACACAGGCCAGATCCACCCATGAAAACTGTAACACAGACTACAAGCACACCACCTAAACCAGACCCCTACATAACAGCAGCCCAGGAGACAGCAGCAGAATATACCAACCTCTAAATCGCATTACTTTACACCAGGTCAATGCCTAAACATGCACAAGAGATCCACGACTACATTGTAGATGAGAAACTAGACATTTTATGCCTTACAGAAACATGGCTACAAGAACCTGTAGGACCCACTATAGATACTGCAATACCAACTAACTACAACATATACTCAAGAAACAGAGAATCGGGCAAGGGCGGAGGTGTGGCGATAATCGCTAGAAATTCTCTCAAACTCTTTTCCACGCCTATTCAGTGCACAGGATGCAAAGTCATTCACCTCAAACTGACCCCTACTCAAAACAACTGTATCAACATAATTGTTATATACAGACCCCCATCCCTAACATCTGAGTTTAACAACGAGATTATAACCATTTTAAATAACCTCAAATCATCCAACATGGAGACCATACTGATGGGTGACATAAAAAGATGGAGGGGTAAACAAAAAGACCAGCAAGCCATAACCCTTAAAGAGGACCTAGAGAATAGCAATTTGTCACAAATAGCCCCAATGTAACCATACTCGGAACCTATCCCTGTATCTGGTCAGACCATTTCAAAATAGAAATATCCTGACACTGAACTTCAAAAAGGTAAAACCTGACAATGCACCTAAATCAGTTCTTGACAGGAATCTGAAAAAAATTACGTGCAGTATGCTTTCGGAGGAAATGCATAAAATCATGACTGACACTAAATATGAGGATTCATGCGAACATATAATTTCGATGTACAATCAAGGCATGAAAAAATTACTTGATCTCCAAGCCCCTCTAAAAAACAAGAAAGTCAGACCTAATTCCAGTCACCAAAAATGGTTCAACACTGAAGCTATCAAGCTCAAGAAAGACAAAAGGAACCTTGAAAGGAAATGGCTAAAAGAAGCCACTGATATAAACAAAAGAAACTGGAACAATGCAGACCGCATTTATAAATCCAAACTTATAGATCTTAAGAAAAATTATTACAATGACATCATTAGCAGCGCGGCTAACTCCACAGGAAAACTCTTAAATCCATAGACAAACCCATAACACTCACTCCACCTTTCCAGTCTACCGAATCAGATTGTGAGAAAGTTCAAACTGCATTTCACAATAAAATCACTAAAGCCAGAGAGACCATTATTAATTGCCAGACCACGAAAATCCCAATTAAGATCCATCCAACAGAAAATAAGAATGAGTCAGAAAATCCTAAATTCCAATTTAGGCCCATCACACTAGACAAAATGAAAAAAAAATACTCTCTAACATGAGATGCACCTCGTGCTCAGAAAATATACTATCACCTAAACCCATTTTAGCAAATCACGATATTTTTGCTCCTTTCTTCAGAAGAATGGTGAATGCCTCTTTTAGGGATCAAACAGTACCTACCATCATTAAAACGGTCACGTCACTCCCTTACCCAAGAAACCTGATCTAAACCAACAAGACCCAGCTAATCTCAGACCCATAACAAATTGCAATTTTCTGTGAAAATTTTGGACAAAACAGCTACTGAACAACTTCAAAACTATGTGGATGAAAACAATCTACTACACCCACAACAGTCCGGATTTAGGCCCAGCCATTGTACCGAGTCTGCTTTGTTAGATCTTCAGACCGAAATGTTATCCATCCTGGACAAAGGTAAATCAGGTCTGCTAATTTAATTGGACCTCTCGGAAGATTTTGATCTGCTAGATCACACAAAACTCCGAGAGACCCTCAAAAACTCAGGAAATTGCTGACCAGGGGCAACTGAGTGGATAACCTCATTTCAACAAAATAGGCAATCTAGGATCGTCTGGGGAAATAAAGCATCAAACAACAAACCGGTGGACTGTGGAGTTCCACAAGGTGCCAGATTCTCCCCTCTGCTTTTCAATCTTTACATGCACTGCCGCTGCACCATGTTATCCCAATTGGGTATATTTTTTACAAACTTTGCTGACGATACCCAGTTAGTTTTCAAATTTAGCAGGGATTACAAAATGGACAGCGACAAACTCTCATCCTTATACAACACTATTTAGTGTTGGATGAAAGAAAATTGGATGTGTCTAAATGGCTCCAAGACCGAGCTCATGATCTTCGGATCCACACAGGCCAGAAAAAAACTAAGTCCACTTTATTCTTCATTCTGTATTAAAACACTCAAATTCCTATATCAGAAAAAGTGAAAACTCTAGGAGTATATCTTCAAGCCTCTCTAGGAGCTGAGGCACACACAGCCTATTTAAAGAAAAATTGCCAATACCACCAAATTCTCCTGAAAAAAATTAGACCTCTGCTTGATCAAAAAAACAGCACCACTATCGCCAGAGCAACAATTTTATCTAGAGTATACTATGGAAACTCCCTACTACTAGGAGCAAGGATTAAATGTTTGAAACAATGTCAGGTAATTCAAAACAACGCTGTCAGGACTATCACAAGCAGATCTAGGAGGGAACATATCACTGGAGACAGGAAAGCTCTTCATTGGTTGGCCATGGAAGAGAGAATTATCTTCAAGTCACTTACCATGGTCCATCGCTGCCTTTATGGCAAAGCCCCAGATTATCTCAAGAAACAGTTCAAGTGGCATGAGACATCTAGGTGCCTCAGATCTTCCAACATAGGCCTACTGCAAACTACCACAACAAAAAAGCAACACTGCCTAGGCAAGGCCTTCCCAACCATAAGCATAAAAAAATGGAACTAACTACTTACCTCACTGAAGCTCGAATCCAACTACATTCAATTCAGGAAGAAACTGAAAACACTACTATTCAAATAAATCCTGGAATCATGTTAACTTGATCATTATAAATAATGACCCATTTCACACTTTGTCCCGTTTTAAATTACTGTTGTCCTGTCTATTCGTAAGCGCTCTGATGCCTGCGGGCTTTAGCGCTATACAAACAAAAATAAATAAAAAAATTAAAAAAACAAATAGTCCCAAAATGGTGCCAGCTGCATCGCCATTCTGAACGCGCCGCTGCGAGTGATCTTTCTGCACTACGTAAGCACTGTCATTAAGTATTTTCTATTGAATTTAATTACCACAAGCGCTCACATTCTAAACAGATGAACAATGATGTTAATGCAGTTTTGAATTTGAACAATGGTAATAAGGTATAGCGATTTAATGCACACAACGTGCAATTGACAATATGCTATTCTCTCCGTATATCGGCAACCACTGTTATTAAGCATGTTCTACTGAATTAAGCCATTAGTAGCGCTCACATTTGAAAAAGATAAACTATGGCTAAAATTAATCTCTAAATCACAACAATATGGTAGATTGATTTAATGCACATTACGTGCAATGGAGAATATCTAAATCTTTGCCCTCATGAAGAGACTCACACGCATATATTAAGCAAATGAAACATTGATCATTATATTTGTGTAAATGACACAGCATTGATTCAAGTACAACACTCACACAACAAACCAATTTTATATAACATTTGGAGAATGCAGCAAGCAGTGAGTGCATTTAAATCATGATGGATTACTAACACAGTGAGCAATGGAAACACTTTGTCAATATGTCATTCATAGGAAATAATTGTGGGATCAATCCCAGGGAATAAGAATACTATTATGGAAAGAGAGAAAATGTAACTTGATATTGGGTAAGTTACATGGTTGTATTATTGATTGATTTATTTATTTATAGAGCACTTTACACCAAGGCGCTGTACAATGGAACAACATAATACAGAGTAACAACAACAAATAACATTGGGAGCAAAAATTACATCATGAATCATTCAACAAAACAGTGCAAAGAGCAATTAAGTGAGGAGAGAAGGGGAGTGGGAATAGGTATAGGGAGGGGGGTAGGAGATGGATTGGACGAGGGAAAAATGGAAGGGAATTATTTAAAGAGTATAGAAGAGGATTATTAGAGACAAGAACAACAATTATTAACAGATTATTTTCTCTTTCCTCTTTTTCTTGTTGTTTCCTTTCTCCCATATTCTCACCCCTCCCTCTGTTGGATTTAAACATGATTTCTCATTCCCTACATATGCCTCCCCAATGCCAACCCTTATTCTCAGTATTTACAACTACATTTTATGCTGACTAATAACAACTATATGTTTTTAATTGTTTTCAATAATGTGTTACAAATTGAATACTTTTTGGGCATTGGGTCTTTGTCTATGATTTATTTTGTTTAACCCATACTCCTTAATATGTTGTTCAGTATTGTCGATTGTGATTATAAGCCCAGATTTGAGAAAGGCTCTGTGGAGCCGAAACCCATGTTATCACTTAAAGGGCACCTTGACAGAATAAAGCAGTTAAAATTCCTTTGTATGTCATTAACTGGCACACATTCCTGGAGTTATTTTTTCTCTCTTCATCTTCAGAATGTATCAGAACATTTCTTCACCATCAAAGTATGAGTGGCATGTTAGAAAATAGAGCTACCTATGGCAAAACGCACAGTCACTCTGTGAATAAGCCAGCTAATGTGTAGACATTCATCCATGCCAAAACAGTCCAATCTGGAGTTTTTCAGCTCGCAAATTCTGCCTTCGTACCAAAACATGTGAAGAACTGCAACTTCTGCCCAGAGGCTCAAAGAAAGCCATACTGTCCATTTCAAAACGATGGGAGGTCCAGCTCGAAGCAGCAGATTACATGTGAATATATGCACAGTGGGTGTCGCACCTGCTCATAGGGAAGAAAAACACACAGAAACTAACACTTTAGAAAAGTTGCAAAATGAGTGACTGTATCGTCTAAATCTATATGGAATTATTTTTGTGGTGTTTAACAGTGGGGCAAACATTGTCTACATTGTGGGCAGATTCCACCATATTCCTTGCTAAACCCATTGTTTAAATTTTCTGGTCTATGACTTTTTTTAACGAATACAGCAGCACTTTCACCTTGATAGGACCAGCAAAGAAAATATGTGTCACTTTTTGCCATTCTGCGAATTCACAGGCAGCATGCGCATGGTAAGAAAAACATATGTGGTTCAACTACCATATACATTTAACCACCTAATTATATTATTCCTGTTTTACTCGAACCCATTTGTCTGGGTATAGAACTGATAGCTTTTTGTAAAATCATTCAATCTTGTCACGGCTTTATCTAGTACAAAGAACTCAAAGCGAATCATTGTTTACATCATATATAATCAGTGATTGTAATTAATTCCTATGAGATTCGGTGAATAAGGGCACTAAATCCTATTAGCAACCTAACTAACTGTGTTTCGACACTAGGGAGATGACGATGAAACTGGCACAAGTCCTAAATTATACGAAATCACAGCTCAGAAGTACAGTAATGGAGTTACATCATCTAAAATAAAAAAGGAGGTTACCATATCAGTCCCGATATTTTTACAACTTCTCTGTGTTGTGTATGAATTACAAACAGTTCATTAAAGTTAAACAATCTCAATTATTACAATTTTAACAATTCCAGTTTATGTGAATACTGAATAAAAACGTTCTATTTGAATGCGCATTTCTCCCATGAATATACTGAAAAAGTGGCTACTTACACAGTACCTTATTGTGGATACAGGCTCTCTCTATTACATATCAGACTGCCATTTTCCAATAAGTGGTGACTAACACAGATATTGACGCCTTCAGCATAGATGATTTATTGTATTGTTTCTGCCTGCAACAATGTTAGCCTGATGTTAATTCCATGCATGCCATCACCAAGTGTTGGTGAGAGAAGTGTTTTAATAATTATATACTCTATTTCGGTAAAGTACCTTTGGCTTTACCCATCTCTGGTCAAGTAAAATTGCTTGCAGGTTTTATTTGTTTTTCTCAGATTCATTTGAGATTTTTAAGGTGAGTTGAGTGGTAGACATCAATCATATTCACTTTGTAGGTAAGCCCCCTGTTAGTGATAGAAATGAGGAGGAGCACAGCTGTGTCTCTTCATTATTCCCTGGCAATGCCATGTATTGCGATATTTAGGGGACATAAGAAGTCTATCAGATATGATACCCACTTACTTGATTTAGGCCGCTATCCTTCTCCAGACATCTGTTGTCTCCATAAGAGGTAGACGGTTTGATTCCATATCGGATCAAGTGCCCAGAGTTTATCTAACGCCATCACGTCAGAGTCGTGATGTTATCACGCCCCTATGCCGTCGTGATGTACAGAATGTGTTAATCACCTAAAATATCATCAACATTACAGACGTACTAGTCTGCGGCCCCTAATCACTGCAATGATTCACATTAAGGGGGTGAGGTAGAGAGGTTGCCAAAGTACACACATTAATGTAATCCTACTGGATGCTTACCAATGACCGGTGATTGATGTCATAACATATATTGGTGGGGCATAGGTCGCTCCTGGTGAATGGTGTTATGACCAATAATGATGGAGCATTGACCACTCCAGAATGATATTATGAGTCACATGGGAGGGCTAAGAAGTATTTTGAATGGATGTAACTTATTCCAAATATTGAACAATCTTTTAAGTGGATTTGATTATATTCATCTAACCTATCCATCCCCTCCCCGTTATACAAGGCTTAATGTAAAACAATTCATCTTCCTCATTAAGGCCATCTCTGGGTGAAATAGTGATGGTCATCGAGTATATTTCTTTTTGCTTAAGTCTCCTAGCAAGATTGGCCTTTCTATGTGATTCTGTCAATTTCTCGATAATGGTCCACAGTAGTTCATTGGCGCCATGTTTTTTCACTGAAGTGGTCCATAATCTTGTTTGAGGCTGTGCCTATTCTTATACGTGAAAAATACTAGTATTACCTCAGACAATACTGAGGTATAACCCTGGTCACTTGTCGAAGAATTAACCTCTTCAAGATAATGCAACAAATATCAATTGCGATATTAAAGTGTATTTGGAACAGTTACAAACAATAAATTCAATCACAAAAAATAATTACACTGTAGAGACTATTATTTAATTTGTAAAATTTAAACACCAAGAAAGCAACTCAGTGGATTGCTTCATTCGCTAATTAGTCTGTTCCCATTACTAATAGGTTTATACCAGGGGTGTTGCTAGGTCAAGAAAAGATCTGGGGCTAGGCTAATGTCAGGCCTGTCAGGACTGGGGGCTAACTAGCCTTTTGGTTGTAACTCCAAAGAATCTATCCGGGGCTACAACCAAAAGACCCGGGGCTATAGCCCCCTATGCGCCCCCCCACCCCAGCAACACCTCTGGTTTATACAGAGAGCATATTGTATTCAAACCAATAGTAGCCTTCAAAAACAATCCAATAACGTGGGTAGAAAATGAAATAATGCACAGATTTATATGAATTTCCACTGCATTATATTGCATAATAAAATACAATCAATACATCACTATGCGTTTTGGGGTTCCCTGACCCCTTCTCCGGGTGTAGGTATTGCTTATATTTCAATTCTGTCCAGTAAAATAAAAAAGATAGAATCACTATATAATGCACTCTTCAAGATGAGCAATATGCACATATCAAGGTCATAATCCCATTTAACCGACCTCATTGGACGCAATCTGGTCTTCTTTAAAACTCAAAAGAGAAAAGAATGTCTGTGGATGACTCCTTTGTCTGAAAATTAATATAATAGGTATTGTCTAGGTGTTGATCTATTTAACTATTTAAAAACGAAATGTTATAAACAACTTCAATGTTAGTATTTATCACATACTTGTTTCCAACGAAAAGACTGTCCACTTGATTACATCCATCAAGGCTAGTCTCGAGAGCTGCTTTAATTATGTATCAGATCTAAAAAAATACATACAACTGACTTAATAAAAGGTTCCATAATCACTGATGAACATACTTGTGTGCCCAGTCCAACCTCTCCCAAACGTGCGCTATTCTGCCATCTTCACCAACCTCTCTGTTGTTTCGTATAACGCGGTACGAGAACAGGAACACGGCTGCAGATACAGCCTCCCATCCCGTATCGCGGTTAAATCTACTTCCGTATGTGGTCACGTGATCGTGTTTTGATCATGTGATCGTACGGCTCGAAGTTATATGTATGTTCTAAACCAATGCATATTCACCTTCAACGTGTGCATTTCCAGGACAAGATTCTAACTGTATTTTAATTTCAGAAGTCAGATTTGACTGGACTGGTACAGATATTTACTTTGCAGATTATAATGTGGAGTTACGTACAGAGTACAGAGTTCTCAACAGAGCTATCAAATCAAAAAAATCATCAAAAGAAACTGTCAAATGCTTAAAATCGATCCTTTATTGGCCCAACTGTTTGCCACTGAACCAACATTTGCCTATAGAAATATTAAGTGTATCAGAGATCACATTGTAAGAGCAGACTACAAATCGTCTTCATCTCATTCTCATTCTTCAAATTACAATTGTAGTGTAATCTAATTTCCCATTTGATTGTCGTGTACTGAAAAAAACTCAGTGTTTCTGGTGGAGTGGTAAGAGGTGCAATTACCACACGTATAATGCCCCCAGATTTGTGGTAGAGGTTCTATGAAAGTTCTGGCAAGTCTCTGTTGTAAACTCCTGCCTTTCTTTAATATAAAAAGGGATTATTTTTCAATCTATCATTTCCCATGTATAATGGACCCATTTTTTTTTAACAATCCTTCTAATAAACTGCAGTAACATTGATATCTGGCTAGGCCGATTATTTTGACAATCTGGTCCTTTTTTGCTTACACTGTAGTAGTACATCCCTATGGGTATTATTAGCCCTCTTACAGGCATCTCTTACAATCTTCACGGGGTAACCCAGGCAAATCAATTTGTTTTGCAATTGCAGGGCTTCATGTGTGAAGTCATTGTGTGCTGAACAATTAAATTAGTGCCATATTATATGATAGGTTATTTATAATGCACTTAATACCCAGAGGTTTCTAAGCGCAGACCTGGGGATCGAACCTGTGGTGCTCCTTGTCGTCTTTCTCTTTCTTCCAAGGCGAGCACATTGCCCCTGAGCTATCCTCCCAAGACAATAGATTTCTATTGCCATAGAAACTGGCAATACGGCCTCTGCATATGGTAAAAGTTTTGGTGTTTAACACATAGCTACCGTTCCAAGTATTCAAGTCTAGAAAATGGTTTGTTTATCGAAGTGCATGGTAAAACGAATATGTGGAGTACCTGTGTTAAGCTAATCTACAAAAGTGGTGGGTACCACAGATGTGCCCTCCCACATCACAAGGACATCGTCTATATATCTTTTTCACAGCAACCGAGCACATGTGAGGTGAGGTTTGAGGGTGAATGCTATTGTATTTAAAGTGTGCTTTGATTCGCTCTTGGACTCTCACGCCCATTTCTCGCCTGCTGTTATAAAACTGCCCCCTGCACATACACATCAAGTGAGCACAAGTGAGGTTGTGGTTTGGTGGTTCAGCGTTTGGGTAAAAGGATGTCTGGGTGCAGGTAAGGGCTAACTGTGCTGTGAATGGCTAAGTGAGTGTGTAGTACAAACTGTACTTGCTATTGAATCACACAGTAAGACAGAGCCTTATGCTTCCTGAGAGTTGCCTTATAGTACACATTTACAAATTGGTTGAAGTCACTTTTGGAAGAGTATCATTGGTGACTTAGATATATGCTGATTGTAAGACAACACGCAAGGAGACAAATGAAAGGAAGGTGGCATATAGAACGTATCATAATTGATAACCCTCTCCAGCTTTGTAACTCAGGCAGTAGAAAGCATTCAAATGGCAAATAAACAAAAAAGAAAAAGGGTTTACAACTTGCGTAATCATAAAAAAGTCACGAAAGATGTGCATATAAATGAGAATGGAGACATGTCAGACCAACAAGGCGGGGAGTAAAGTGAAAAAGACTCTACCTGACACCACAAGGAAAATTATGAACTACTTTCAAACAGGAACCAAAAACAACAAAAGGACTACTGCAACGCGCTATACATAGGAGACAAAATAATGCGCTAAGAGCAGCCCTAGGAATCCCCAAGAGAGAACATATCTCTAACACCAGAAGAGCCAACAACTGGCTCTCCACTCACGACAAAATAAAACTAAAAACTGCCTCCCTCACGCACAAATGCTTGAACAATACAGCACCTCGCTACCCATCCGACAGATTCACTTTGAAGCCTACCACAAGAATCACCAGACTAGCCAACACCAACTACCTCTGGATCCCCAGATACAAACATGTCAAAATAGGAGGCAGCAGCTTCCAGGTCAAGGCAGCACTCCTATGGAACTCACTACCTTCCCCTCTAAGAATCAATCAATCCTATCACAAGTTCCGTCAAAGCATCACTAGTTGGCTCAAAGATGCAGACATCTAGGCATATACCTTGCTGACTTTGCCCGGCACCTCTCTCTACACTGCATGCACCAACCACTGTGTAAAACTATGCATGCCATCAATGTACCCGCCTGTATATATCGTAACTTCATTGTGCCAAATGTAACCAAGCGGCACTTGCACATAATTGTATTTTACATGTTGTAGCCAAGCTTTGAATATCCTTATGCCTTGCGCCTGAATACCCTCGGGTCTGGAGCGCAATACAAATTATAAACTAAACTAAACGGGGTCCGCAGGACAATTCTGTTGGCACGAACGGACAGGATATCTCACGGTATACAGAAATAGACAATAACTTGTTGCTAAACCTATGTTACTCGCTGCAATCTAGCATAGCAGCACAGGTAATACCAACCACTGCCACACATTGACTTGGTTGCTCCACACACCCATGCAGAGCCGACTGATGAACATCATCGAGGAGGAGAGGCAACTGAGCCCAACATGAGACTGAGTATGATGCCAAGACTGTTTGAAGATACAGTGGTGGTTGAAGATATCAGTCACGTGGTAATACGTTTATTGAGCTAATGTCTGTGATTTCAACTATGCAATTCGCCCTTAAATTACTATTGAAAGTGAGAGACAGGCTCAATGATGAAATGAACCTGCAAGGAGGGACATTGAAGAAAAATGAATCTATTTTGGTTTGAGAAAGAGAAATGAGGTGGCAGTGAAATAGACAAGTTGTAATATGAAACACAGTGGTGTTTGGGTTGAATCACGACCTGAAATTGAAGAAATGGAGTTGAATGCATAATTAGTGAATATTGTGGATCAGAAAAATCTATTACATATTTGAATTGTAAACAACGTTGCCTATTAAAAGCTCAGCAAAAACACGTGGGAAATGAGCACACAGAGGCAAAAGCAGCACCTGTGGCACTTACAGCACATCCTTAACGTTCTATGCAAAAGAGCAAAGAGGAAGGCCAGGAAGAGGAAGAAGAGGCAGGCTAAACATACTGGAGTGCTAACAAGCTGGCTGGTAAAAGACCAACAGGAGAATGCCACTGGAAGTTTGTTGGCCATTGTAGAACAAGAGAATACGTTGACAGACTCTGAAACAAGTACAGACACAGTTTTGGAATGATGCTCTACCCCGGAGGTGAAGAAAAAGTTAAATGTTGTAAAAGGGAGATCACCCGATAATAATAAATTGGGGCCTGACTTGAACACTAATGCTGGACTTGTTGACCTAAATGTGTTGGTGATAACCAGCATGTATTGCAACAGAAAAGACCAACCAATGAATAGGTCAGTGGTCCTTAATGTATTAGCACAGATACCGCGACTAAGGGTTCTGATGACAAACAACCTGGATTTAATTGAAATCATCGAGGAAGCCAGAATAAATAAAACCTGCCAGCATTGTGCCTCTAGGGAAATAGCAGATCTTTTCAGATCTCATTCAGACGATTTCCTTAAACTGGGTTTCACAATAAATAACACGTTACCAGAAGAAATTAAATTGAAAGGCAATCTGGTTTTGGACAGGGACATGGAACAGAAACAGCATTGGTGGATTTGAAGTCAAGCCCTTTAACTGTCATGGATAAAGGACAAATGGCTCTCATTATGTTGTTGGATCTATCGGTGGCCCTCAGCCTGGTGGATCATGTGTTGCTCATCACCAGGTTGAAGGAAGTGGCTGATTTTTCATATGCAGCAGCCATGTGGGTTGAAAAATTTTAAAACATAGACTATGATGTGTGTGTAGTGATATAGCAGAGGCAGCACCGATAGTGTTGCAGTTTGTAGTTCCCCATGGAGCCTGTTTATCGCCATCTCTTTACAATGTCTACTTGATCCCACTTTTTAATTTGGTGGAAGAGAATTACATTGGCTTCACAAATTATGTGTCATCCCTCTTTCTGGATATCATGAGCAGGATACCGAAAGGCTCAATAAAGTCTATGATATCATACATGTTTGGATGATGGAAAATGGTTTTGCCATGAATAAGGACATGACTGAATTGATAGTCATAGGAACTGCACAAAAAATCATGAAGCTTGGAACTGAGTCCAGGATGTTTCGGGTGGCCATGTGTGATTTAGTAAAGTTAAAACGCTTGGGATTCATGTGGTTCATAACTTAAATATGAACGCACAAGTGAATAGTTTAGTCTCCACATCAGCATATTACATCAAGCTGCTAGTGGAAATCCGCCCCTACATTTTCAAAGAACATTGCAAAATAATAGTAAGAGCTGTTGTAGGATCTAAAATTATCTACTGTGATAGTCTGTAGGTGGCATTAAGAAGGCAGATTGTGCCAGACTCCAGGGGATCCAAAACAGTGTGATCAGAGTGATTTCTGGGCTGGGACAGAGAGACCATGTCACCAAAGCACACAGAGAATTACATTGGTTGAAAATTGAGGCAAGGACTGAATTTTGTGTCCTTGTTACTGTGCAAATATGTCTAGTGGGCTCAAGTTCTGCTTATATGAGTGAGGCACTGTCGACCAAAGTGAATGTTAGGGCTTTGAGATCTAACAATACACATCAGTTGAAAGAGCTTAGATGTATACTTTCACAAGTTGCCAAGATTTCCTTCCTTGCTGCAGCCCTCAAGGCGTGGAATGCAATCCCTCCAAATCTCAGAGAGGAAAATGATATAGAAATAGTTAAGAAGAAACTGAAGACTTTGCTCTGTAAATAGTGTGGCATTCGTTGGCATGATGTTATCTAAATCTGCATTTTTCCCAGCCCATAAGCCTCCGGTTCCGTAGGTGCATGGTACAAATATATACAGTAAAGTAAAGTATAAAGTAAATACCAGGAAAAGAGGTCCCACTATGCAATAATCAGGTTTTAAACAATGAGAGGAATGGAGAGACAATGATTGACAACCAACAGGGTGGGCATTGGTTGGTGAAACATATCCCACAAGTGCTGCAGAAACAAGATTGATTAACTTTTATGTTGTGGAACACATATGGCTTACGACATTTATTAGATCCAACTAGATCATGACACCTGTTGGAGGCCAATGATGTATTTATGATGCAGTAGTGTTGGACAACTGATGCTCTCATTATGGAGGGACACATATTATATCAGAGTAAGGCTGTTCGTCGCCCAAGTGGGAGACCTTGTAGGAGGTTGGTCAAAGGGGTGAAACAGGGTTTAAGAAGCAACATAATTGATATACCCCCAACTCAGAAAAAAAGTCCTTGCTGTTGAACTGCTTCTACAATTAGTTGTGGAACATAAAAGATTGCCTTTGATTAATATATATGATCCTCCTGGGGAACTAACACGGATGGCATTCAAATTATTGTTTGGGCTGTACTTGAAGAAATGAAAGCTTTGGCAGAGGATTGTGACAAGCCCATTGGTACTGACCCATCACTTCCACCTAGCATCACCAGACAACAAATAGGATTACCAGCTCAGATACAACACACATGTTAAGAAAATCCAACCCACACCCAACAAACAGTACTGTTAAGAATATTATGAGACAAGCTACTCATGTTCTCAAAAGACAACACTATAGTTTTGTCAAGGGAGCTTGCTATAAATGTCAATGCTGATGTATCGTTCAGGAAAGGTGTCAGACAATTAAACAATGATCCTTTGAAGTACTGGAGAGAAAGAAAATAGATATGGAATGATCTTTCCAGATTACACTGTAAAATGGTGAGGTGCCCACCAAATAGTGTTTGCTGCAGGTAGGTTTTTTGCTCAGTTTGAAAAAGTATGCCTGAAACACATACTTGACTCAATGCAGAACATGTTTAGCTCCTTTCATTCATCAAAAGCAAACTTAAATATTTTGCCCAATTATTGATACTGAGGTAATTGGTGAAAGGGTAAAAGACAAATTGGGCCCTTATATGCATGCAGTGCCTATATTTGAACAAGGAGGATGATCATTATTAACAACTGGAGGTCTGATGGAAACCAAAAAAATATATTTGAGTCAGAAAAAGATTGAGGCTGTTTAACCAAAAACACCTCAAATAACGATAAAATGTTATTTTAAGAAGTATGTAGTTTTGGCCAGTGGTGCATGGTGTTAAGTTTCTTATAGGCCAGCTCTCATAGAGCAAGAACAATATTTCAGATAGTGTTTTTTTTAGAGATAGCAATAACACTTTTTCAGAGAGCAGTCTTCTCTGTGAGAAAGAGCTCAAATGCACACGTGTTATTCAACGCAATAAAGTCATTGAAATGTCATCCAATAAAGAAAAAACATCATGTTTTTTACTCCTGTCAGTCAATTGCACTTCACGACCACCTTGAATAACGTCACTTCACTTAGATCTATTATGGACCAACAGAGAAAATCTAACAACTGAGGTGTCAGGGGAAACCAGTTGGGGACAAAAGATTCATTGGATCTCTTTATGATGAAACATCATCTACATATATCTTTATAGAAGTGCAAGGATGAGTGTCTAAATCATCTACTCAGCCCTCACATTGCTACAACAAAACCAGAGTGATCCTAATCATAATGAAATGGGCACAGATAAGCACAAAACGTCCTTTACCTGTTGTGGTTATGTGAGCCAAGGGCAGGCTACACCTTTTAGAGGGATCGGAAAGTTAAAACATGTGAAACATGATCAACCCAAACAGCAATAGTACAACAGTCCAAAAATAAAGGAATGTCCAATCAAGGTTCTATAAAAATATATACACTATAAATAAACACACCAATGTACAAATAACTATTGAAAACACTATCAAAAATCTAACCTGTAAAGGAAGACCAAAAAATAAACATTGGAAAGAAGAAACAACAATCGCTACAAGGAATGCCCCTTAAATTGTCAAGGAGCAGCTTTTCTAAAAGGAATGGACCTTCATTTTTCAGGGAGAAGCTGTTGTTCAAAAGATGGCTCATAACAATTGTTCAAGAACTAGCTTTGCTACCAGGGATCATCCATTATTTATTAAGAGGTTTTTGTAGAAAGGATGACCCTTAACAATTTTTCAGGAAACATTCTCATGCAAAGAATGACTCGTAATTTTTAAAGGCATGTATTTTGATGACCCTTAATTTGTCAAGGTGCATTGTATGTACAATGGATGACCCTTAACAATTTTTCAAGGAGCGCCTTTGTGCAAGTGATGACGCTTAACAATTTTTATGTAGCAGCTATAGGAAATACTCTTTATGTTTTAAGGAGCAGCATTGCTACATGGAATGACCCTTAATTTGGTAGGGCCATCACAAATTTTCAAGGAACATAATTGCTACAAGGGATGTCTCTTAATGTTTCATGGAACAGCTTTGTACAGTGGTTGATCCCTTAACATTTGTCAAAGCATGTCTTTTTTGTAAGAGATTATGCCTAATATTTTTTCATGGATCAGCTTTGCTACAAGGGTTGCTTGTTTATTTTTCAAAAAGGAGTTTTCATACGAGGGATGACCCTTACCAATTATTCAAAAATGCAGTTTCACTACAAGGGACCTAATATGTTTTTGGATCCAAAAATACATAGTCATAATTTGTTATGGTGTTTTTGTAGGTGAAGGATCAAAACTGGAGAATGAAAACTTGGATAAAAACCAAATGTGGTAGCATGCAATTTATTAAGGTGTTCCACGCTGGCATCACCACCCTTTCTCACAGTAGACTCTGGCATTGCTGCTTCATAAATGCTGCAGACATGGGAAAACATCAATCTGGTCATCACGTGTCCTTAGTGGGGATGAAGGGGCTTCAGTGCTGCTGGCATCTCCTTGTGTGAGTGGATGTGATAGGTGCTAGTGCTGCTGTGGCACCTGCAGAGGCATTCACATTCTGTTGTTTACCTAGGGATAGTGGTGGTGAAATGGGGCTCTTTCCCCTCCTTACCACCACCACACAAACGTTGCCCACTACCCTTGTGGTATTTTTGTTGGCAAGATCCTCTGCTACAGTGGTAAAGTACTGTCATGACCCACCTCACCTGATGTTTGTGGGGTGTGGCTGGTGGAGGCTGCTGCACTTTAGTAGCATGAGCCAGGGTCTGTTGTGGCTGCTCCTGACCAGAGTTCCTTATGCTTGGGGCACATTTTAAAGTGCTTCTTGACTTCTTCCCCTCTTACTCCCCCAGTCCGTTTTCCTGTCTCCATTTTGCCAAACATACACACAGCCAATTCCTTCTTTCTATGCTGTCTGCTGTGCCTCTCTCTCTTTCTATACCCACTTTAAGGAAGCAATAGAAACAGGTAACGTCTTATTCAGTTTCACTTTATCTTGCTACTTCCTATGGCTTGGGCGAAGCACGAGGAAGCGCAGTCAAAGCAGTGATAGCAGTGGGACACATTATGCTTTGGGTGCAGATTTTATTAATCGCACAGGGTTGCGCTGTGGCCTTTTTGGCGCACTGACATTGTGTGATAGCTGCACATAATTCCATGAATTGGGGCCGATAACAGCACCTGGAGGTCTGGTCTGCACAGGAGAAGCTGCCAATTACCTGCACCTGCGACCCTAGTCAGAAGCTGCCTTCTGTGCGAAACTGTAGCAAAGTGTGAGGAATGACAGTCAAGGCAGCAGGCTGCCTGCAGAGGGCAGCCAGGTCCCTGATCTTTCATTGTTCAACCTTTGAAAACTCGAACAAGGCTACACACCTGTGATAAGATAAAAATGTTTGGATGGTTTTCCTTCCTTTATTCATTCTTTTTTTGTTCCTTGGCAAACAAACTTTGCCTGTTTGTGGAAGTGTTCTACATTGCATTGAACTGACTTTGCAACAGGAAATGGGTAGTTTGTTATTCATTTTCACTTTGACTCGAGCTTGAATCAGTATATTCCTGTGACTTGGGTGAATCACGAGGAAGTAAAGTCAAGGTAGTGGCCAGCCCCATTTCTTTGCATGGTTGGAACGGGCTAACGGCTCAGTGCGCAGAGCTAAATAGCTCAGGAGGGGGGTGCAGTCAGGTGCCCACCCAGAAGGCTGACAATGATATTGCCGAACTAAAGATAAGCAGCCTGCTGTGCCAA
Source organism: Ambystoma mexicanum (assembly GCF_040938575.1). Lineage (NCBI taxonomy): Eukaryota > Metazoa > Chordata > Amphibia > Caudata > Ambystomatidae > Ambystoma > Ambystoma mexicanum. Next base: position 565,276,348 of record NC_090928.1, read on the forward strand.
TGGGTGCTCCTCTGAGATGTTTGCCTGGCTGCTCTCTGCCGACTTGTGGATGACGGCAATGCGTTTGGAATATGCAACCAAAGGAATGCATATTCCAAACACAGCGTGTGAGATGCTCTGGAGTCACACGCCCTGTGCCCCTCATTCTTTGTGTTGACAGCCTTTCAAGTGGGGGTATTTTATAAGTGATGGCTCATTTAACAAGCTTTTATTTTTACACAGTATGGGCCTCATTACGACCCTTGCGCTCCCAGAATGAAGGGGACCGGCCCCCTTCATTCCGGGAGCATGTATTATGAGATTCCCTTCGCGGGACCCAGATCAGACGTCTGGTAAAACCAGACATCTTTTCCGGGTCCCACGAGGGGAAGAGGGAGGTAACAACGGGACATTTATAATGTGCCCGTTGTTACCTCCATCCCCATTCCCATTGAGCCCTATGTGGGCTCAAATGGGAATGGGGAATGGTTCCTGCAAGGAGGACTTACCGGGTCCTCCTATGTCGGAATGTCCCAGTAAGTCCCCAATGCCGGAACCCGGTAAAGGAGCCCGGTTTGGAGGCAGCCATAGGGCTCAATGGGAATGGGGAGGGAGGTAATAACGGGCAGATTACATCTTGCCCGTTATTACCTCCCTCTTCCCCTCGCGGGACCCGGAAAGGATGCCTGGTTTTACCAGATTTTTACAATACAAAATTTGAGTGGTGGATAGTAGTAAAGGAAAGCGTGAAGAGATTTTTCCAAAACAAAGATAGAAAAATGAATAGAACCAGCAATAAAATGAAATATCTTTACATTTTGCCTGATTTCCAGTTTTAAATACAGTCTGATTTAAAGATCTAGCTCTCTGATATGCACCTTGAGGGCTTCACAGCCCAGCTGGCCACCTTCAACATCGACAAACATCTCCTTCAAACAGCATATAGCAAGGAAGAAACACGCGGCTTGGTAACAACTTTCTCTCCGGTGAAAAATCAAACCCTTCATTTGAGAAAACAACTTCTGATCTGCTGCACAAGCCTTGGTCCTCTCCCACCTGAATGGTAGCAATGCCCCTTTGGAAAGCCTTCCTGATACTAACCTGGCTCCCCTGAAATGTATCCTGAATGCTGCAGCACAACTCATCAAAAGACTCAACCACCAGCCTGTATCATCTTTAAATCCTGCTGCATCATCTACAGCATTATCACCCTGATGTCCACAAGCTACATCACTGAGAAACTCTGCATCTCCAGAGCCCTAATAACCTTCAGAAGTAAGGACATGTGCAGACTTGAGCTCCGCTGGTGCAGGAAGGAAAAAATAAATCAGAAGATAAGCCTTTTTTGTCTATGATCCAAGACTCTGGAACCTCCTCCCCAGCCGCATCTGACTCTCCCCCTCGCTGCTACTGTTGAAAACAGAGCTCAAGACCCTTATCTTCAAGGAATGGCTCCTCCATAACATCTGGGTCCATACAGTGTCCAATCTCCACCTAACCTTAGACTTGGCAATGTGACTCCCCGCCCCCAGTTTCCTTCCCTGGTTACTTGTAGACCCATTGCTGACTATTTCCCTCCCTCTCCTGTTGTAAGATCCCCTTTTGGTTTCTCTGAAGCAAGTTTGCAGAGCTGTGGAATGCGTGTTATGCCTCAGGCAGCCCAGGCCGGCTCATGGGCCCCTCCTGAGAAGTACACAGCTGATGGCACTGCTGGATTGGATCCCCAGGGCTAGAGGATACCTAGCAAATATGACAGAGAAAGCATTTCAAAACTGCGGCTACACTCCTTCCCCCTTTTCTCTGAAATTGACGTTTTTGTTATCATACATGCTGTTTCATGTGTGGAGAATGGGTTCAACCACTCCATTTGTATATAAGGATGGGCCACGCTAGAGGGTCTGGAGGTAGAGCAGTGAGCGGCTCTCCCATGAGCTGGTATGTTTGCATTGCATGCCAATTCTCTCTACTTCTGGTCTCCTGTGTATTATTTGTGTCATAGTGTCTGAGGGATTATGAGGGGGCAGAACAAGCCTGTAACATATTGGTACCAAAACCTGGGAGCTCCCCTTCCTGAAGTGCCTGACTGAGGTATACGGCAGGTAGGTGAACAAAGTGTTTTTTGATGTACCCGTTATGCCCTTGAAAAAGGGACTCTGGAGTATTCAGGGACTTTAGTTTTCATACTGAGACAGTATGCTACAGTGGTACAGTACAGGGTGGAAGGGCAACTACTTGTCTGCAATTGGGTCTGCAATTGGGTGTGAGCATTCTTAGACATCTGTGATACATCTGTGATACAATCAGAGTGACGGCCCTGGAGAGACAGTGTAGGGTCAATACTTTTAGGAGCACAGGGTAGGAGTGTGAGTTTGGAAGCCTGAGTTAACCTGCGGTAGGCCGATCACAGTTACAATATGGCGGACGCCGGTCCACTGACAAGGCGGGAGGACGGGGCCATTTAAATCTGGATTAAGGGCAGTGCTGGACATTTTTTGAGGTGCATGGTGGACAATTATAATGTGGTCCTCCAGTGGGTACAAATAATAGGGAGGAGAGGGCCACCCAGGAACAGCAGTTACAATGGGCAGTGGGGGAAATCATGATGAATGACATGCAAAGCACCAAGATATCACAAAGGTGTGAAGATAGGGAGGGATCAGAGCCCTCCAAGTTTGCAGACATGCTTACACAAACTTTCATGACAGATACAACTGAGGAAGTGAGGGACACAATATGTCAGCTGGTGTCAGACGACATAATGAGGGTGGTGGAAGCGAAGGAAGATGTGGAGGAAAAGTTAAGGTTAGCCCAAGGGTGGGTGTATATTCTGAATGCAGCCGAAGATGCGGGGCTGACAGTAAGTGTTAAGCGGAAACCTGTGCAGTTCCCTCTGGGACCACTGCAAAAGATTTAGGCCTACAGGTGTTTGGCAGTAAACCTGCTTGGTAGCAGTCTGTACCACACAGATTCACTTGGTAGCTGTGGCTGAGCAGTCAGACAGATTCACTTGGTAGCTGTGGCTGAGCAGTCAGACTTCCCTCAAGAAGAGTTAGGCAGTATGTGGAGTATACAAGATAGGGCAATTTACACAGTAGAATAAGCAGACACGGAACAGAGCATGGGTATAAAAATATATAGTTATTTATTTATAAAAACACATCTATGGAAAACACACTGGCCTAATACGGCAAACAACTCCAATTACAATTACTATAAGTATCTCACTCCTCTAACAATAGTTCGACAAGTCTTGGTTCAACGGCACCACTTATTTGCAGACAGAGGTGAATGCTTTAACCTAGATGGCACTCTAATATCCGTTAGAATGGGAGAGAAAAGGCAGGGTATGAAACCAACTGGGTACCAACTCTTTTACGAAGCAAATGCAAGGCAAGTAAGGCAGGGTCTACTGTGGATCACAAAGTTCAGAGGCCAGGCTCACTCGGAGGGAGGCAAGGCGATATGTCCCAAAAGTATCACAGTGGAATTGCACTTCGAGTCTTTGTAGCAAATTGTCACAGAAAGGTTGGACCAGTTTAGAAAAAAAAAAGTTACGAAGGTCTGGAGGCGACCCAATGGAGAGGCAAGGATTAAGACACCTCACGCTAACCGTCACAAGGGAAGCCAGGCGGACACAGTACCTCGTATGTGGAGAGACAGCTCTGGCGGGGGCAGATGTTCCTGGTGGTGGATGCAAGTTGGGGCTTTGCCAAGAGATGAGATGATCTCGTCGTCGAAGGAAAGTTGAAGATCGTTGCACCACCAGGGAAGAGACCAGCCGCGGAGTGCTCCGTCACAAGGCACCACCTTTTGTTGTGGTATGGGCTAGTGGCTATCCGGTTGCCGGGGTGCTCAGCACGGGCAATTCGACCACTACGCCCTAGAAGCGAAGAAAAAGCAAAGGGACTGGTTGTTCCCACCAGTCAGGGGAAGAAGACTCTCCAGCCGTGAGATCTCATCTGTCGTTAGGAAGTGGTGAGACGGTTCAGCAGGGCTCCACCGGAGGTGTCGTTGTTGCAGGTCGGCTCAGCTTTACCCTCGTCGGATTCTTAGGTCCTGTGGTGACTTCTGAAGATCCAGTCCCAAAAGCCCTGCTTTTATGCAGCAAACCCCCATTCATTCAGCCTAGCTGTCAATCAAAACACGCTAAGTGGTGAGCGGGGTGGCTCACCACTTGGGCCAATCACACCAGAGTGCGACTTGAGTTGGCAAGGCAACTCAGTCCAGGGTGCCTAAACCCCCTCCTACACCCCCTGTGGTACCCAGACAGAATGGCACCACTTTGGAGGGCTTCTGTGCAGAAGCCCGCCAAAAGTGGAACAAAGGGCTCAACCTTTGGTTCGGAGTTTCAGAGGCGAACACAGACGCCATTTTAAAAACCGAGTTCTGGCAGAAAATACCGACCGGTAGATTTATTTAAGACAAATAAACCGGCGGTATGTTAGAGACTAACGGGAAAAAGTATTAGCCTCCAACAATGGGAAGAATCCCATAGAATTATATTCAGGGTCGAATATAACAAGTAGTTTCCACTGCCACCAGCCAAAACTCAACGAGGGGGGACGGGACAGTGCCCCCTCGAATAACAGACCCAGGGGTAATCGAATTACCCCTACTAGTACGTCCACAATAGGATGGTTTGTACTAGTTCTGTTAGTAAATTTAGGTCTAGTAAAGCCAATGGTGACTTTACATGCCCTGGGAGACAGTAGTCAGTCCCAGGGTATGGAGTCTATGGTGGGGATCCTCTAGGACGCCCCAGTGTTACGGCACGGAGGGTGCGGTGTAACACACATAGTAAAATACATGAGACCCTATGGAGTAAAAGACCCAATTAACCACATTCATGTCCAAGAGTGGGAGAGAAAAGAGTCTCAATCTTGGCAGGATGGACAAAAACAAACACCAGAAATCCAGCAAAGCTGCTGGGGACTCGCTAGGTTAGGAAATTCAGCCTAAACAGAGAATTCTCCCTAACACTCACCCCCCTCCCCCAGACTAAGGAACAGGAGGATTTAATCCACTCCTGGATGAATCTCATACCTCTAGTCGATGACATACATCCTAGAGAGACCATCAGCATTTTGGTGGTGACACCCTGACCTGTGCTCAATGGTGAAATCAAACCCTTGCAGGCAGATTGACCATCTCAGTAGTTTTGGGTTTTCCCCTTTCATTTGCATTAACCATCCCAAGGGTTGGTGGTCAGTCTGAATGACAAAAGTAGAACCATACAAGTATAGCCTAAACATCTTCAGAGCCCACATGATAGCAAAGCATTCTCTTTCGATTGTTGCCCACCTTGTTTCAGGATCCTTCAGCTTGCAGCTGATGAAGCAAACAGGGTGCTCCCTACCTTTCCCATTCAGTTGACTGAGTACGGCACCTATTCCTACATTAGAAGCATCTGTCTGCACAATGAAAGTTTAGTGGTAATCAGGAGCTCTGAGTACTGGGGCTTGGCAAAGAGCCTTTTTCAGGTTTTCAAAAGCCTGATTGCACTCCTCGTTCCATCTAACCTTTTTAGGAAATTTGGGAGAGGAGATGACATTCAGAGGAGAAGCTATGGTCCCATAGTTCTCAATGAAATTCCTGTAATACCCAGTGAGACCTAAGAAGGCTCTCACTTGGGTCTGAGTAGTAGGTGTTGTCCAATTTTGCACAGCTTCAATCTTACTGAGCAAAGGCCTTATTTCTCCACCTCCTGCCTCATGTCCAAGATAGACTACCTTACTCTGTCCAATTTGGCATTTACTCACCTTTATGGTCAGATTGGCTCATCCAAGAGCCTGCAAAACATCTCTTAGGTGGGTTACATGTTCTTCCCAGGAATTGCTGAACACTGCTATGTCATCCAAGTATGCCATGCAGAAGTCCTCCATCCCATTCAAACCTGGTTTACCATCCGTTGAAATGTAGCAGGTGCATTTTTCAATCCGAAAGGCATTACCTTAAACTGGTATAAGCCAACTGGGGTAGAAAATGCAGTTTTCTCCTTGGCATGGTCTGTCAGGGCTATTTGCCAATAGCCTGACGTCAAGTCAAATGTGCTGAGGAACTTGGCTGCGCTAAGTTTATCCACCAACTCATCTGTTCTTGGCAAAGGGTGGGCATCAGTCTTGGTGACTGCATTAAGAGCTCTATAATCCACGCAGAATCTAAGGTCTTTAGATCCGGCCTTTGGTACTAACACAACTGGGCTAGACCATGGACTAGTAGAGGGCTCTATTACCCCAAGATCAAGCATCTTGCTGACCTCACCTTTGATGTGGGTTTGTACGTTTTCTGACATTCAGTATCCTCTGCTTTTGACTGGCAGATAGTCACCAGTGAGTATGTCATGCTGGCCCCAAGGGGTCAAGCCTGGTGAAAGTGAGAACAGAGAGGCAAACTGATTCAACATAGATTTACACTCTTCTTGTTGCTCAGGTGTCAGCTTTGAAGAGAGGTTTACTCCTTCAATTTTTTCGTCTAAAGGTAAGCCTCTGAGGAGATCAGGAAGCGCTTCACTCTCTTCTTCTTCCTCTGATGATGCTAGAAGCAACACTCCTACATCAGGTCTTGAGACATATGCTTTGATTCGGTTGGTGTGGAAGACTGTCGGAGCCTCATTGGGATTGCCCAAGTCCACCAGATAGTTGACCTCTCCAAGTTTACCCACAACTCTGAAGGGTCCCATCCATTTGTCTTGCAAGGCCCTCTGCCTTGTTGGGATCATAACGAGAACTAGCTGGTCTTGAGTGAACTCAACCATGTTAGCCTTTTGATCATGCCAGTGCTTGACCAATGCTAGTCCAGCTTTCAAGTTATCACTTGCTTCTGTCATCATGTGCGATATTCTCCTCCGGAGACCTATCACGTAGTCAGTCACTCTGACTGGCTTGGGGGAAGGAGCACTCTCCAACCCCTCCTTAATCAGGGCCAATGGACCTCTGACGGGATGACCATAGAGAAGCTTAAAGGGAGAATAGCCTACTCCCTCCTGAGTGACTTCTCTATAAGCAAAGAGAAGGCATGGCAGTAGAAGGTCCCACTTTAGTTTAAGGTCTTCTTCTAAAGCACCTATCATGCTCTTCATGGTTCGGTTGAACCGTTCTACCAACCCATTGGTTTGTGGGTGGTAAGCTGTCGAGAACTTGTAAGTAACTCCACAGGTTTTCCACATGGCTTTCATGTAGTGGGACATAAAGTTTGACCCCCTGTCAGAGATTACTTCCTTAGGAAACCCGACCCAGGTAAAATTACCAAGGAGGGCCTTAGCCACAGCCGGAGCTGTAACAGTCCTCATAGGAATTGCCTCAGGATACCTAGTAGCATGGTCTACTACAACAAGTGTAAACCTGTTGCCTCAGGAGGTTGGAGGATCAAGGGGACCAACAATTTCAATCCCTACTCTCTCAAATGGGACTCCCACAACTGGGAGAGGCATTAAAGGTGCCACATTCTTGGAGCCCGCCTTACCAGAGGTCTGGCAGGTGTGGCAGCTCCTGCAGTGTTTTTCTACTTCGGCCCCCATCTTCGGCCAATAAAAGTAGAGAGAGAGCCTTTCCTTGGTCTTCTTGAAACTCAAGTGACCAGCCAAAGGAGTCTCGTGGGCTAACTGCAAGAACTGTGGTCTGTTCTCTTGGGGTACTACAAGTCGTTTGTAGTCTCCAGGTGCAGACTCGGTCGGTTCACTGTAGAAGAGGCCATCTTCCCAGTGCAACCTGTATTTCCCAGGCTCTTGCCCTTCAGCCTGAACTTCTGCCTGGTGGCGAAGACCTTCCAGAGTCGGACATTCTCTGTGTCCCTTACTGAAGTCTGCTCTGCTGGGTCCACCTTCTGCCAGTAAAGACTGCAGCTCGGCATGGTCAACAGGATCCAGATCTCCAATGAGTTCCTGGCCTTGCATTAGCTCTTCTTCAGTCTAATTCTACCACACAGGGTTGTACCACCCTCTCAGCCTCAGCTGGAGGGGGAGTTACGGGAGTAACTTTGGACAACCGCGGGGAAGTCCGTTTTGGCTGAACTGAAGTGCTGGCTGCTGGTTTCGGTATAGAAGTTTTAGGTTTCCCTTTTGCTTCTGATTTCTTTGAGACAGCAGCTGCCAATTCCAGTGGAGCAGGAGTGATATCTGTCTTCATCATCTCCTGGAGAGTACCTCTCATGGTTCTCTCCTTTGCAGGTCTGGTTATCTCCTGAAACCGTTTACTAGGAGGTCTGGGGGTATGAGACACAACTCCGAGAGTTTTTAAATCGTTACCCAACAGAACTCGTCCTGGTACCTCACCCTGTATGCTGACAGGTATCTTCACAGTCATTACATTACACTGGATGAGAACTGGTAATTGGGGAAGCATCTGCACAGGCCCCCCAGCTAACTTGGTGAGGCGTTTGGGTGCCTTAGCAACATCCTCAGCCTGAAAAAAGATTTATCCACCACAGTTATGCTGGCCCCAGTGTCCCTAATGGCAGGAGTCTCCTGACCATTCACCTGGACACTGTCCTTATAATACTCTTTAGTATTATCTGGGATAGAATTATAGACATCTAAATTCTGTTGTTCCCACAAACCCAGAGACACTAAAGAAACACTGGCTGAGACTCCAGTGGGTTCATCAGCCAGTAGTAGAAAGTTTCCACTTGCCATTTGGACTTCCTCCTCTGGAGCTAAGGCTAAGGAGACAAGCTGGACCCCTGAAGGTTTACCCTTGAATCTGGGATCTCCTTTCACTTGGTCAGTCGAGCCACAAACAAAGCATTTACTGAATGCTTTCTGGAATTGTGGCTTGTTCTGGCCTCCCTCTGGTTTGGCACCAGAAGGTACACTATTCTGCTGTGGTTTTCCTTGTGGCTTACCCTTATGGTTTTGTTTGGGGCCCTCTTTGGAATTTTAGTTATTAGAATTCTCTTTTGAGTCTTTTTTAGACTGTTTTCCCTCATCCTTTTTCTGAGTTGCCCCAGAATCCTTATGAGTAGCCCTGTTGGCAACCCACAATTCAGCAGCCTTAGCTAGCTCCCTGGAATCCAATTCCTTCGAATCAGCCAAGTGCTGTCTGAGCTCAGGAGAACAGGCATCATAAATAGACTCCAACATAAAAAGATTCTTCATACCCTCATAAGTGTTCACCTTGTAACCCTTAATCCATCCCTCTAAGTTTTTCAACCCTTCACTCACCCAGGTAGCCCAAAGGGTACCATCATGCTTTTTGAGGGTTCTAAACCTCTTAAGATACTGGGAAGGGGTTTTCCCGAACCTAGCTATCAAAGCTAGTTTCACACTTTCGTAATCCTTCTTATCCACCTCCCCCAACTCCATTACCACATCAGTCGCAACAGGGGGAAGCCTAGATAACAACCAGGGAAGTAACTCACTCCCTGTGATGTCCTGGAGTCCATGATTATATTCAAACAGTTTTAACCAATCCAACACATCTAATCTCGGTTCATACATACCCACTAATTCCTTAGACATCCGGGGTCTTTTGGGACTGGAACTAGAGGAACCAGAGGAGAGAGAAGCATTTTCCATAGATAACTTTTTCATCTCTAACTCATGATTAAGTTCTATTTCTCTGAGCCTTAATTCAGCTTGCTTCTGCTCAGCCTGGGCATTCATCTGTCTGAACTGTAGCTCTTGGTTTCTTTCAGATTGAGCTAAAAACGCTTGTATTCTAATTCGAGCTTCATTTGTTCAAGTTAAAATAAGCAGGGTTACATGTGGGACCTGGTATGGGCCGCGTAGGTACAGTAGGAAAGGCAGACAGAGGCTCAGAGTGGCTAACTTCATTAGGTTCACTTTCCTCTTCTGACTCATTATCAAGACTTTGATTCAGATCAATACCATCACTGTTTTCTACATTCGCTGGAGAAGTTGGTTCCTCTGAACCAGTACCCAGACTTTGGTTTTCCAGCAGTCTCTCTATCAGTTCTATTTTCTTGCCTCTTACAGAAAGATTCTCTTGACTACAGAGAGCTCTCAAACTCCCAATACTTTCGCCTGACAAAGACTCTTGGCTGTAAATTTCCATAGTAGACATGTTTTTGAAAGTTGCTTTTTAGTGCTAAGCTTTGTGGTTAGTTATCCTAAAGTGTTGAAAAGCACTCTAAACTGTATACTCAATACAAATCCCACCGCTGTACACCAGTGTTAAGCGGAAACCTGTGCAGTTCCCTCTGGGACCATTGCAAAAGATTTAGGCCTACAGGTGTTTGGCAGTAAACCCGCTTGGTAGCAGTCTGTACCACACAGATTGACTTAGTAGCTGTGGCTGAGCAGTGAGACTTCCCTCAAGAAGAGTTAGGCAGTATGTGGAATATACAAAATAGGGCAATTTACACAGTAGAATAAGCAGACACAGAACAGAGCTTGGGTGTAAAGATATATAGTTGTTTATTTATAAAAACACATCTATGAAAAACACACTGGCACTAATACGGCAAACAACTTCAATTACAATTACTATAAGTATCTCACTCCTTTAACAATAGTTCGACAAGTTTAGGTTCAACGGCACCACTTATTTGCAGACAGAGGGGAATGCTTTAACCTAGATGGCACTCTAATATTCGTTAGAACGGGAGAGAAAAGGCATGGTATGAAAACCAACTTGGTACCAACTCTTTTACGAAGCAAATGCAAGGCAAGTAAGGCAGGGTCTACTGTGGATCACAAAGTTCAGAGAGGCCAGGCCCACTCGGAGAGAGGCAAGGCGATATGTCCCAAAAAGTATCAAAGTGGAATTGCATTTCGAGTCTTTGTAGCAAATTGTCACAGAAAGGTTGGACCAGTTTAGAACAAAAAAAAGTGACGAAGGTCTGGAGGCGACCCAATGAAGAGGCAAGTATTAAGACACCTCACACTAACCGTTACCAGGGAAGCCAGGCGGTCACGGTACCTCGTATGTGGAGAGTCAGCTCCGGCGGGGGCCGATGTTCCTGGTGGTGGATGCAAGTCGGGGCTTTTCCAAGAGATGAGATGATCTCGTCATCAAAGGAAAGTTGAAGATCGTTGCACCACCAGGGAAGAGACCAGCCGCGGAGTGCTCCGTCACAAGGCACCACCTTTTGGTTGCGGTACGGGCTAGTGGCTATCCGGTTGCCGGGGTGCTCAGCACGGGCAATTCGACCACTACGCCCTGGAAGCGAAGAATAAGCAAAGGGACTGGTTGTTCCCACCAGTCAGGGGAAGAAGACTCTCCAGCCGGGAGATCTCCTCTGTCGTTGGGAAGTGGTGAGACGGTTCAGCAGGGCTCCACCGGAGGTGTCGTCGTTGCAGGTCGGCTCAGCTTTACCCTCGTTGGATTCTTAGGTCCTGTGGCGACTTCTGAAGATCCAGTCCCAAAAGCCCTGCTTTTATGCAGCAAACCCCCATTCATTCAGCCTAGCTGTCAATCAAAACACGGTAAGTGGTGAGCGGGGTGGCTCACCACTTGGGCCAATCACACCAGAGTGCGACTTGAGTTGGCAAGGCAACTCAGTCCAGGGTGCCTAAACCCCCTCCCACACCACCTGTGGTACCCAGACAGAATGGCACCACTTTGGAGGGCTTCTCTGCAGAAGCCCGCCAAAAGTGGAACAAAGGGCTCAACCTTTGGTTCGGAGTTACAGAGGCGAACACAGACGCCATTTTAAAAACCGAGTTCTGGCAGAAAATACTGACCGGTAGATTTACCGGCGGTATGTTAGAGACTAACGGGAAAAAGTATTAGCCTCCAACAATGGGAAGAATCTCATAGAATTATATTCGGGGTCGAATATAACAATTAGTTTCCACTGCCACCAGCCAAAACTCGACGAGGGGGGACGGGACAGTGCCCCCTCGAATAACAGACCCTGGGGTAATCGAATTACCCCTACTAGTACGTCCACAATAGGATGGTTTGTACTAGTTCTGTTAGTAAATTTAGGTCTAGTAAAGCCAATGGTGACTTTACATGCCCTGGGAGACAGTAGTCAGTTCCAGGGTATGGAGTCTATGGTGGGGATCCTCTAGGACGCCCCAGTGTTATGGCATGGAGGGTGTGGTGTAACACACATAGTAAAATACATGAGACCCTATGGAGCAAAAGACCCCATAGCCCATAGAACACATTGACATTCAACGGAATTAACCACATTCATGTCCAAGAGTGGGAGAGAAAAGAGTCTCACTCTTGGCAGGATGGACAAAAACAAACTCCAGAAATCCAGCAAAGCTGCTGGGGGACTCGCTAGGTTAGGAAATTCAGCCTAAACAGAGAATTCTCCCTAACAGTAAGAAAAACAATGCAGGTGAGGGAGTGCAAGGAGTGGGTGGAGGGAGAACACACAGAGGGGAAGAATTGTGAGGTACTAGAACCAGCGCTTTTGCGGATAGGGGTGAGTGACACAGAATGCTGTGGGGGTCGCTCTATGTATTTCCAAGAAAGAGGCAGGGGTGAAGAGGGAGGAGACATAGGCTGGCTGCATACCAGGGGAGGAAGCTGTGTGCAACAGACGGTTGGGAGGACATTTTGGAAAAAGGGTGTGTGATGACAGATTTGGCAAATAGGTGCCTGCACGGAGAGAGAGGCCGGTTACAGGTAGTCCCACAGGCTGTGGTGAGGTCATTACTAAGATTACCACCCACATTCTGACTCACACAAACGGGGTCCTGACAGCATGGTGGGAGACATACCCGACAGAATGGCAAGAAATAAACTACATTTCGGAAGGACTAGTGATTGTGTAGTGTGCACTTTAAACAGGGCAGTGAACAAAATGCCAATGGAAGGGATAGTGCCAGACGAACTACATGAATGAATGTCAGAGATTGTCAAAATCCAACAGGACCGTTTCAGGGCAGGTGCACCAGAGAAGGACATTGACAGGCCCACATTAAAGAAGGGTGATAGTGGCAGCATGATTCAATAGTGTTTGGACGAAAAAGGCACAGTATAGTAATTTACAATGAGTGGTGTTGACTCTGAGAAGAAATAAGATAACTACATCTGAGAGAGAGCAGCCCATGACACCTGACAATGACCTACAGTCACAGCCAATGGCATCCATAGAAGATAAGGAGTGTCATGTGACTGAGTGCCCACAGCTTGAAGTGACAAACATCATCCTACAGAAGGGCAAGAAAGAGGGTCAAAGGAAATGTGAGCGGCTCCTGACCGACCGGCAAGGGGAGGATGAACAAATGATGCAATATATCAATGCAAAGAAAGAACAAGATAATGGGTATTGTCGCCTGACAGAGATGGCCTGGTGGCTCATGGCAAAAGAGAGCTGGCAGAAGCACATGGACCTTTGTGTGACGTGATGGAAGAGAAAACAGAAAGAGGAGGCAAAGAAGGAGCAGATGGATCAGAACAGTGCGGAGTGGGATTACTGGCTTTCGTTTGTTCTCCATGGCCTAGAAGCAAGAGAGCGGTCAGCGACCAGGTATTCTCCATACAAAATGCTATATGGGAGAAATATGCCAAGCACTGACAAGTTGTTGCTGACACTGACTGTGGGTGTGCCTAAGGAATGGGAGGTAAAATTGACTTCAACAGTACACACAAATATAACAGACACATGAAGGAGGCTGTGCTGGATGTCGGAGTGATGGGGATGCTCAGAGATATAAAAGGAGGGACATTTAGTTATGAATGTTTTTGTTGTTTTGGATGCACCCTCAATAACGGCTGATGATGATGGTGGGAGTGTTAATGCAGTGCAATGCAGGAATGCATGACTTTAGATGAGCTAGGAAATAAATGTGTTTAATATTTGATTTTGCATCCTTATTCAGGCTGAGGTTAACGATGATCAGAAAAAGGGTGAAAACAGGAGATCAGAAAAGAGATCTAGCTAAACAGGTATGTCTTTAATTTATTCCTGAAAACAGATGTAGACAATTTCTCTTTGAGGTTCACAGGAATTGTGTTCCACACAGAGGGAGCTACAACAAAGAAAGTTAATTTCTTTATTTGAGACAATCTGCAAGCTGACATTTTTAATAGCATGGTGTTGTTGGATCTCAAGTTGCGTGAATTAGATTTCACTTCCAAGACTTCTTTTAGATAGGCTGGTGCTGTACTTTTAAGGCATTTGTGAGTGATTAGGAGAAGTCGGAAGATAATTCTGGCTTTCATGGGGAACCAATGTAGGCTCCTTCTCGCATCAGAGATATGGTCCTTTTTGTTGCGATCCATGTAGAGGTGCGATAAATTGCTATATTCATGGACTATATTCATGAAGATGACAACGTACATGCTTAAACGTGGAGACACCATGCCTGGAAGATGAATCTAAACTGTGTGTGGCATTGGGCAGTAAATCGTGGCTATAGGAAAGGACAGTTGTTCCTGATTGAAGCCGATTTTGATAAAGTACTGGCAAATAAAAATTGATATTTGTGCAAGTCAACATAAAGTACAGGGATGTAAAGTCTAGGATCTGCATGTAAAGTCTCAATGTAAGTGTTTTAGACTTGTTTATGGTTCCAAAGTGCTTTTGCAGGTGAAGCTGTGACAGAAACATGTTTTGAAGACCATTCTGAGAGGAATGCATTTTTTGTTACATTTTTTGATTATTTGCAAGAATAGTCAGTAAACTATTTATGTTTTCCTTTGTTGGGATGTATGTATATGTTTTGAAAATCCTATCAGGTAAAACATGTTCTGGGTTGTGTGTGGTCTTGTACCAGAAGGTATTTGACCTAACAGTTCAAGCCGTCTGATTTGCTCAGGTCTTTCCCCTTGCTATAACAGTTTTTTTTATGGCTGAACCACAATGGTCTTCCGGGTTTCCCAGAGCAATGGAGAATTTAAGATGTATTCTTCCTGACAGTACTCCTTTTGTTCTGTTGAAAAAATCAGTGCCCATATCTCCACTCATACCTGGTTATGGCAACAGTTTTTGCCACATAGATAAGAAGAAGTTCCTGAGATATTAGGTCCACACATTGTGTCTACAATATCCTAGCTTAAACGCAATGCTCTTATTACAACTCTGCTCAACACACATATTTTTAGATTTTCCTGTACTAATCTGGAGGCATTGTGATGAATCAAGTACCCCAACATCCATCAATAGTCTACCCATAGAGAAGAGTTTGTGCCACTATCACTATATTTTCTGTGAAGAGCAGTTAGGGATTTCCTAGCCCTGAGTAACCTTAACCACTTGCAGAGTTCTCCATTATTATTCTCTTTATCAAGACCATGAATTGCCTCCAACAGTGTGTCTCACAACGTTGTAAAGACTTTCCTTAATTCTGGCTTGTCTACAATATCAAATGCCTACTTCAGATCCAATAATGGAAAATACAGGGGGAATCCATTAGCCAAAACATACTCTCTGACAATCAAATGTAGAAAGAAGCAGTTCTCAACAATGCCACTACGGCCTATAAACCTTGCTGTGAATGGTGACAGAAATGATCAGGCTTCTCTGTTCTCTGCATCTTCACATCAACCCAAAAGCGGCATGGCATACTCATTAACCATGTATCTATCTCATGAAGTAGGAAAGCAGGACTACATGTCTATCCAGTTGTCTTTATGTCAGGACCCCACCCATTTCCCAAATTGCACTGAAGACGTCTGAAAAAGCATGCAAACATCACTGTCCCTATTTTACAACTATATATGAGCAAAAATAATGGGTCTGGGGCCTTCCCATTTGTGTGCCAAGGGACCCTTCATCATTTTAGCCAACAGGAACTGAACCTAATATAAAGGAATGCTCTCCACCACTTGTGTGTCCATTACCAACCAGTTATCATCCTCCATGGGGATATATTTGGAAAAAACCTAAAATAACCTCTTCTTGTCCTACTCAGAGATATTGGAATGGAAACCAGTAAAAGAAGTTACACATCCTTAGTGGAGAGAGGTGGCAAGGGTGGTCTGCTGTGGAGGCTGATAAATATATCAGAGTATTTTTTCAGTATTTGCTGTTCTGGGTGTGTCTGGATAAGAGGCACTGGAAGTCAGAAGCTTCATATACTTCATTCCAGCGTGGAGCGCGATGCATGGAGAGGCGGCGAGAGTAGTCTGCTGTGAAGGCTGATACGTATATCAAACAGCGTATCTCTTCAGTGTTTGCTGTGTTGGGCGTGTCCAGGTTAGAGGCAGTAGAAGTCAGAAGCCGCATGTGCTTCATTCCAGTGCGGAGCACAGCGTGGAGAGAGGCTGTGAGAGTGGTCTGCTGTGGAGGCTGGTATCAAACAGAGTATTTGTTCATTTTTTGCTGTGCTGGGCATGTCCAGTTTAGAGGCAGTGGAAGTCAGAAGCCTCATATACTTCATTCCATCAAAGTGTGCCACGTGGAGAGAGGTGACGAGAGTGGGTCTGTTGAGGAGGCAGATAGATATATCAAAAGTATTTTTTCATTGTTTGCTGTGCTGGGCATGTCCGGTTCAGAGGCAGTGGAAGTCAGAACCTCATATACTTCATTCCAGTGCAGCGCAGCGCGTGGAGGGGCAGCGAGAGTGGTCTGCTCTGGAGGCTGATACATATATCAAACAGAGCATTTTTTCATTGTTTTCTGTGCTGGGCGTCTCCGCATTAGAGGCAGTGGAAGTCAGAAGCCTCATATACTTCATTCCAGCACAGAGTGAGGCAGCGAGAGTGGCCTGCTGTTGTCCACTGTGTGCTGCAGTGAGCCTGGCTAAATCAACAGACATACTTTTCGACAATACTCTGGATATTTATGCAGTTTGAGTGAGTACAAGTGCATATTTGTCTCTTCTACGATAAGTGTGGCATACTGATGCTCAATTTGTTTTGCTGGAAATAAGAAGTGCGCAAATTAGGATGTTTGTTTTTTACCAATTGACAGCTACAGGCCTATTTCTGATTTACTGTTATAGGCCAGGCAGTCATTGGCGGCTGTCGTTCCTTATTCCTCCATTAGTATTACTGCTTGCTGTGTTACTTTGTAACTATGGTGCTATTGCGCACCGGTTTGAGGAGCCAAGCAAATATAACAGTGAATCTGGAACTGATTGGTGTAATAGAAAAGCCATTGACGAACATGGGAAAGAGAAGCAATCAACTAAAATTAATCAAGGCTTGACTAATGGACTATCAGAGGTTGCACTGGTGGCCGAATTGCACCAACATTTGGTTGCCATTGGTGGAAAACTAATGCAAACTATGTTATCTTAGGGGAATAGATTAAATGTTTCATCCTCAGTCTGCACTCCAATAGCCTGACACAGAATCACTGACTTTTTCCCTAAATCGGGAACTAGTGCCAAAATACGTTCAGTCAATGCTGTCAGTGCCCTGGCTCGAACAGAATGTTCCCACATTAATGATTTGAGTATGATTGAATTTGTAGGCAGCGAATTAGTCAGTGTGGAAGGATGTGTGAAAGGGTGCTTAGATGAACATAGATGTGAATGCTGTGGTGAGTGTGATTGTGGGAACAATTTGAGAAGGGAGGCTGAACAGCAGATGTATGGTGCATTAGCACCAGGTTCTCCCACAGAGTTGACAGACCTGACAGACCTCGACAACATTGTTGAAATGCTGGATGGGGATGATGGACTAAACAAGAGAGTCGGGGGGTGGTCAATCCACTCTACCTTGAGAGAGGTGGACTAACGAAATAGGTTAACATGCCCCACCATCTTTGCCCTTAATATGGTAATAATTTCTTTTCTCAAAATTTACAACAATATACGAGATGAGTTGAAGGCACATACCTCAATACTCAATGACATCCAATTCAAGGTATATAATCTTGTGGAGCGGTATGTTGCTGCGGTTCATATTAGGAGAGATCCATTAAATGTTGTACCTCATAACACTTTAGATGTGGGACATTCCTTGCTTATAGATGTGGATCGGAACGATCAAGATATCCAGATTATTGAGGCAGATTTGCCTGCTGTTGGAAACCAATTAAATGCCCATGCAAAGTGTGGGAAAAAGAAAAAGTGGAAAACAAAATATGTCCAGGGCACTGACAGGTAATAATGGATCACAGAGCAGTCACTATATCAGCGCAGACAGATTACGTCGTTCAAATGACCCCCAATGAGATGGCACAGATGACCACTAGCCTAGGTGTAAATAGTAACTTGAGGGAGGAGTAATCTCGACGGGTAATATCACAGTCTAGAAAGAGGGATTCATTTTAAGCCCATTGAATGTTGATATACAGCCCAATTTGCCAGACGATGTATGAATGGTGGCGGATATCAAAACTTGTGTAAATGAAAAGGCAAGATCAAGCAAGACCTGGTCAAGAGATTTAGCTGCCTTGGGATGATATATATATATATATATATATATATATATGTTGAATGATAATGTGCAAGGTGACTACACGGGAGCTTTACGTCGCTTCAGGGAGACAGTGCATCCATATTGGATTATATCTTTGCTGACTTTATGCTGTTTTGCGACTATGTTGAGTTAAAGCTTATTAATCAATTCTAGTCGCTAAGTTTGAGAGAGCAATAGGTCGGGTGGTGAATGATGAAGCAACAGATCTCTGCATTAATCCTGGGGATAATAGGATTTAATAGGATTTCATGGAGATCAAAGGATATTGGGCGTTTCAATAACATCATGACAGATTTGTCTAATACTACATCATATGACTGGAAGATGGCCACATTTTGTGTTAAGAATTATGAAAAGACACTAAATGCTTCGATTAATGTTGGTTTAAGACGCATAAACACAGCTACGATATGAAATTGGAGTTTGAAATAAGAAATTTACGGCGTTCAATATGGATGGTGAAATTGAGTGGCCTTGGGGAAGAAATGCAAATGAGGCAGATTAAAAAATGTAAACAAAAATATAAGAACTTTGTAAAGCAGCATAGAGTTATGATGCTATAGAAAGATGATATGTTTTATATACCAGGCAGTACAAATACTGTGTATTTGGGGATATAATCAATGCTTTGAATGGTGATCAACTAACTAAACAAATGAATGCAGTTACCGAAGCAGATTGGGTGACCCATTTCACAAAGTTATATGGGAATGAGCAGCTGCAGATGTCTGTCTGTGGTCAAATGTGAGGAAATGTTACCCAAAAGACTGCTCTCAATGTTATGGAACATTCAGTACTGGGGTGGCTAAGGGGGTGATGTCATTAAAGCCGTCGGGAAGGAGAGCCCCCAAAGGTCTCCAGACTATGTGTTGAGTGAGAATACTATGGTGGAAGGGACATTTGCCATCGATCCTGAACCCATTTTGGTGCTGATTAGGAATAGTAGTGAGTCACGAGCAGCAGGCCCTAATCGGCTAACACATACAATATTGAAGGGCAATCCAGAAACATGGCCTCGTATTCTCTATATCATATTTGAGGATATCATAGCCACCAGGTCTTTTCCAGTTTCATGGCGTACATTGTGGGTAGTGCCGATAAATAAGAGGGGCGCGAGGACAGAGCCAAACAATGATCGTCCAATCCCTTTAATGGATGCAGATAGCAAAATCTTTGTGTACCTCTTATTGAAGCAGTTGGAGGAATAGGTGGAGACAACTGGCAGGCTGAATAGCCTCCAGACAGGCTTCCGCAGGGGTCATGGAACCAACATTAACAGTTTTATTGTACATTTTATACAGGAACAATCATGGGCTCATTGTGATGGGGACACTTATGCAGCATCATTATATCTCTCGACTGCTTTTGATAGAGTTAATCCATCAAGCCTATGGACAAAAATGGCAATTTGAGGGATCCTGGCTACCCTACTGGACTTAATAATTGGCCTGCATCATGCCTCTGGAATATGTGGTAGGTTGAATACAGAAGGTGACGAGTCTGCTAGAATTGAAACGGTGAGGGGTATTAGGCAGGGTTGCGTGTTGGCAATCTGCCTTTGTAATTGATATATTTGGGAAGTATTTAACTATTTGACCCCATCTTCTTTCAAATTGTCACACTGAAGATCCCATGGATCACCTATGTGGCCAATTTTATTTGATAAGTCACACATTGGGCTACAACGGCTTCTGAATGCATTTGAAAAAAACTGCTGGGGATAATAATTTAGCAATCAATGCAACTAAGACAACAATCTTAGAGTTTGCTAAGGGGAAGAAGACACATGTACATAAATGGTCTATATGTCAGTCATTACTGTGTATGGCAAAAATTATGGTTTACTTGTTATTTTTTTATCACAAGCCAACCTCAAGGATCTGGTATTGTTGACATGCTAAAAAGAAAGTGATTATCTTATCCAATCAGATGTTGAAAATAGATATGAAATATGGTAATTTCTCATTAAAGCCAGTTGTTTTATTTTATGAAGGAAAAGTAGTACCACATTTGTTATATGGCCTTAAATTTTTGAGGCATGTGGCTGTTCAAATACTTGGACATAATCGAGGCCTGTGTATGGCAGAGGGTACTGCATGTACCGAATTCGGTACCACTGGCTGCTCTTTGTTTTGCGTTGGGTCGATCTTCACTGCAAACTCGTGTAAGATGGAGAATGATGAATCTACTTACAAGATTTCTGGAAGCAAAAAAAGGCACTTTGTATCGTGAGGTTGGTAACAAGATTGACAGAAATAATCCTCTTGACAATTTGTACCTGTACTGTAACCAATTCTTGGAAGATATTGCCTGCAATATGACTGGTTTAGAGAGTGATCCTATGCAAAACAAAAATGCATTATTACAATCATATTGGTCTTCTATAGAGGATTTGTTTAATATATATCCCTCACTTATCCATCTATCGAACGAACACACAAATATACAGGACTCATGGAGGAATATTTAGCTATGTTTCCTAATCGTCACTACAGAGAGATCCTTCTTCGTTTGAGATGGAACTTATTTTATACTGGGGAGGTATTTTTAAAATGGAAATTAGTTGAAGCAAATGATGCTTATTGTTGGTAATGTGGTCATAAAGCAACAACGGACACACTAAGGGCCTCATTACATGGTATGAGGTAACCATGGCGCTATTAGCGCCATGGTTGCCGGCAGTATTTTACTGTGTCCGCCTTGGTGGATGGCGGAATTACCGCCCTACTCCAAGGTGATTGGAGGAGGTAATTCCCATTCACCAAGGCACTTGCCCATTCCCATTTCTGCCCCCAATGGGCTCAATGGGAATGGGTAAGGAGCTAATTACGGTACCGTAAATTGCGGTACTGTAATTAGCACCAAGGTCCCTTTGCGGGCCCTTTCCTTAACGGCTGGTAAAACCAGCCGTTGAGGTCGGGTCCCGCAAAGGCACCTCGTAGTAAGGCGGTAAGGGTTTAATGATACCGATGCCCTTACCGGTACTGGTAAACCTTTACCGCATTCCGTGTAATGAGGCCGAAAGACACTTAATAACTGAATGTACAGGATTAGTCACGCTACGAATGAAATGTTTTGGAAAACTATTTAAAGACTTGAATTTAAATACTGATTTCTTTTGATATAGGTGCTTATGGCCTCATCCAGCATCGATAGGAATTGCTGTGTCCATCTTTTTAAATGGATAGAATCTAACTAATGAGTCATAGGGCCTCATTCCAAGGTTGACGGTAAGGGGTTAACTGCACTGGTAATGGTGCCGGTGCCCTTAACCCCTTACCGCCATATCACAAGGTCTTTTAGCGGGTCCCGCTAAGGGTGGCTGGTTTTACCAGGCGCCCTTAATGGGAGCCGCTAAAGGCCCGTTATTAGCATGCTCCCCATTCCCATTGAGCCCTATGGGGGCTCGAATGGGAATGGGGAAGTAACGGGTCTGGGTTCCTTGAATGAGGAATTACCGGGTCCTCCAAGGTTGGAATGGCCTGGTAATTCCTCATTTGAGGAACCCGGACCCGGTATGCGGTAAGGGGGTAGCCATGGTGCTATTAGCACCATGGATACCTCCAACCTTGTAATGACCCCCACAATGTCATATATGATGGGTATCACGATTTCATATAAAAGGGATGGTGTATAAGTTGTTTTAGAGATAATGTATCTAGGTATGAATATGATGTGCAGTCTGTTTGTGTGAAATGTACTACTGTTATGTCATGATTGTAGGTCTTTTAGACATGACTGTATGTATTCACTCCAATTTTTACTTGAATTATTTTCTTCTTAGTACCTATGTTTTAATATGTAAAATTGTTTAAAATAGTTATTTTGCTTTGTTTTTGATGATGTAAAGGTTTGACTATACAATAATACAATAATAAAGCAATACAAAATATATATACCTAGCTTCACAGCTTCTAAGTTTGTTGACCGGTTCCACTTTTTCCATTCTTATGGCACTGTTGTAACTAGGTTGTTATAACTGAACATTTCTTTTGTACATAGAGATGAGCGTGGAGGAGGAGCGCTGCTGGCGGACGAGTGTGGAGCGCGGATGAGTGTGGAGATTGGTTGAGAGTAAGGAGCGGACGAATATGAAGAGCAAATGAATGTGGAAGACAGGTGGATGTGGAGAGCACATGAGTGTAGAGAGAGGTTGAGTGTAGAGAGAGGTTGAGTGTAGAGAGGGGAGGAGCATGGAGAGCTGAAGAGCGTCCAGAACAGAGGACCATGGAGAGCAGAGGACCGTGGAGAGCGGAGGACCGTGGAGAGCGGAGGAGCGTGGAGAGCGAGGAATGCAAGGAACCTTTGAAAGAGCATACTGCATATCACACCCCACGCTTACTCTCTCCTTACACCACCATTCAACTAGAACACAGAGATACTATGACACCATTCGGTATAACTGTTCTCATATCAACATCTGCCGCTCACCCCCCATCACTCTAAGTAAACATGGCTGGTCTCACACCCCCAGCCAGGCGTTTCTCCTCAGGCCTAATGCCGCCACACTCGGTCTGGATAATTCCAGCCAGACCGAACACATACCCCTGATCTGTCAACCACCACACCTACCGCTAAGAAGCAGCTACCACATGAATTCCGCACCAGCTGCACACATACCGGTGTGCGCACGCACCTTTGGACTCTCTCTAATCTCTCCACTGACCCGAACTTCGGTTCCCAAGGGAGTTCAACCTACCAGCGCCTTCAGACCATACCAATGGTATATAAGGCGCTATATAAATGCAAAATAACAATAACAACATAGATGTGGCCTTCTGTCATGGTCCTTTATCAGATTCCAGGATACACCCTTCTTACCTGCACTCATTTTGGCATCAAACCAATCCTTTAACCCATTCATCTCATCGGCTGCCATTCCAATTCACAGAAGCTGTTTTGTGGGATAAAACATTTAAAGAGCAAAGACCTCCAATTCACTTGAACTACTCAGCAAACTGATACAAATCTCAATACTCTTTCCATGAAGGCTAGACAATCCATTACAGTGCACTTGATCACTTCATATCTGTTATTCTGTTCTCTTTTCACACTTATCTAATAACTAGCTATCCCTAACACACAGGTATTTTGGCCACCAAAGCGTTATATTTGTGTTATGCTAGGTACAACCTTCCCTGCCTGACATTGGGACCTAGCCCTGTTGTAGCTTAAAGTGTAAGCAAGGCCCCTACAAGTCTGGATGTTGACCCTCTAGGAGGTATTTGGTGGTACCCCTGTGACACAACACTGAAGTCCTGCACCTTAACAGGGAACTGCCATATAACATTGTGACATTGCATCTGTAAACGCAACGCTAATAGGAGTATGTTCTTACGTAGGTGTACAGGCATTTATTGTCACATCAAGCTTGGACATGCTTGCTTATAATTTGTATCATTTGTGGCATTACATGCAAAGCAGAAACCAAAAAAGTGATGGGTGGACGGAAACTTGACTATGTTCTTATATAGGAATACAGCACTTACTGGTGCAGCCAGCATGGAAATGTATTGGCAGAGTGAGCATTCCAATTATATTTTGTACTGGCATATATTGTGGGGAAAGCAATGAAATACATTGGGAAATTGTTATATCCTGATCCCTTGGATGCATGGCTGAGTGATGCCTTTGAGAGAATTTTGACTGTGCCTCTGGAATGTTTATATGTGAACTATGTTCCTGCCCAGGCAGTTGAAGAGAGCTGAAGATGTAATCCTAGGTGTTGGGTGCCAGTGGGCCCCCTTCAGGGTTCAGCCCTGATTATGAGATTCCCTACTTGTTACATCTTAATAACTCTAGGTAACCGATTTAAGATTTGATTAAATACATTCATCTTTCACCTCGCCCAGTGCACATGTGCCCCTGCAGCAACATGATCATCATGGACATTACATACTTGTGGTGGTGCAGGCAGGATCACAGTGTGGCGTGTCACATACTTTGCTTGAGGGGGGCCTTCAGCATGGCTTGCAGGGGGTGGCAAATTCTGTGTACCTATGCAACACATGTAATACATGGCCTTCTACTGGGCTTTAATTACTAACACACTGTTACACGGACAGTTTGCTTTTCAGGTTCTGAAATATAAGCTGTGACTGGTAAAGCTATGTGAGGTACATTTATTTTCGTAGATCGGATATGCTACTTCACAAATCCTGTTTGACACTAATTTTGCAAATCAATTTATTCAGAACAAAAGTTCAATTAAACAACAATATGATAACACATACAGTTAATAAAAGGACAGTATTATACAATCATGCATACAAATGCTATTAAAAGTCAATGGCCCTCATTACGACCCTGGCGGAAATCGAAAAACGATGGCGGAAATGCAATACCGCCATCGAATACCGCTCGGTGCGATTATGACCCGTCACCGTAAAGTACGATGCCATTAGCGACACCGTAGTGAACGCCAACGCTAACTGCACCAAGTACGCGCACGCGCGCCATGCGAAACCGTAATTACCACCATGGCGCAACGGTACAGGAATTCTGACCCTAGCGGACATGTACCTAACGCCATCAAGCATGGCGGAAAGTACCATTCCGCCATGGTGAGAAGTACGGCATCGCAAACCAACCGTAAAAGGCCCTACTGAGTGCCTGTACACCACTCCCTGGCCACATTGCACAACTCCTCGTAGGTGCAATGAAGTCACACAATGCAACCAGTGAAATGTACAAGTCACCCATGCATGCCAACGAACAAATGAATGTAGGGGCTCCAAGTGCCTTGTGAGTGGCCATCCATATTAGCCAATGCACCATTGCCGTACTGATGCAGCACAGGCATGTGAAGCTTCAAGTACAGCAACATGAACTGAAAACTGAGACAAACAAAAACAGGCCCCCCATCGCTTGACACCAGTGTAAGGCAACATACAAAGCAGTATCCTGAGTGAGACTGCACCAGCCCTGTACTCCTGCCAGTAAACAAACCAACCATCAGCATAAGCATGTACCACACAAGTTGGCAGAGTGACTGAGCAGCCAGGCACATCTCAAGAGGGGCCAATGGGAGCAGCAGGGCACAGATGGCACGAATACAGAAGCTATTCCAATGGACATGACCTCAGTCTCCCTCCAAGAAACGCACGCAAACACAGGCACCTGTGACCAGCCATATTCTGAAAATCACATCATTCCACCAATCCACCTGGCTGACCGGCATCTGTTACACAAAAGCTAATCCCCCTCCCATGAGCATGACATCATCAAAACAGACATAATTGCAGCCCCTATCCCTGACCTTACTGGCCTTCGTAGGCAAACGCGCCCAGTACAGTACCACGCAACTATACTCAGAAGCCGGAACCCAAAGCAGATCTCCTCACAATACATCGCTCCACAAATAGGAATATGCTACATTACTTGCAAAGAATAACGCTACACGGTCAATATCATAATCAAAATTTAATGCACAAGAAAATCACCCGGGCCATACAGCTATTAGGTCATGAACTCCAAATCATATCTCATAATTGTGGGCTGCATCCGCAATAAATGACCAGCTTCTTCTTGTGTGACGCCCTGTTCCTCCATGGTACACAGGGGCTACATTCACGTTCAAAAAGGCAACATGGAAGCGCCTAGAACCGCAGGGCCGTCCCATTAGGTAGGCACTAGTCCAGCTGAAAGCTCGAAATGTTGCTCCTAGCCACTAGTACTGCGTAAGGGCATGTGGGCCATTGGCGATCGTCCCATAAGATCGTAATGGTGCTCCACTGATTAACACGGAGCAGCAGGTGTCGGGAGTAAAAGCCATCTGCAGGAGTGGCATACAGATGGCAGCGGCAAAAGGGGAGGAGATACCTGTCACCCAAATGAAACGAAAAAGAATAGTATGGGCATCTGAACTCCATTTGAATTACTCACTTCAAAGATCACACTAAATCCACAGCCATATGCATGCTAGCCCACTCAAAAGGATTATTCGCACCCAAAAATCACTTGCGAATCATAACTATATAAATCGAGGTGAAAACACTATTACAAACGAGTGTTTGTGTGCATGCGTCTGTTAAAACAGAATCCATTAGATGGGATTAGTAACGTACATAGACACAAGTGTTTGAAGGCGCGTCGAGACAGGGAGAGTTCAACAAGGGCAGATAGACGATGGTCCCACTATGGCAGCCCTGCATCACATAGCGCAGAGGAAGTTGATAGATTCCAAAAAGCCATGTACATGGCAGACTCTCCATTAAATCATCTGTCCATGCATCCATACATCATTCCCTCATCCCGGTATAAAAACGCCTGATTATTTACTCACATAACATTTGAAATTTTCATTGAGTCTGTGCTTAATGCAGTCTGCAAAATCCACTGTGCTCCAGGCCGGAATTCTAGTGTTGTGAAGTAACATGTATTTGGGAACGTCCTGCCTTATCCTCCACTACGCTATTGCGCATCCCATACTATTCATATCAATCATTGCATTCTCGCCATGGCCCCTGTCCCAAGGACATTAAACAATAGAACTTTCTATCTGCAGTCAGACCTGTGGGCGTCTCCTCGCCGCTAGCTGGAAACCGAAAGCGCTGTCCTTCGAATTCCTCATTTGCAACATCACGTCGAAAAGGCATCTGTGACCGCTTGAAATCACAAATCCATCCATTTAGTGCGGCAGTGTGTGAAAATGGCAACTGGCTTCACTCACAAATGGGACGCCCCGCCCGTCGGTGAACCGCGGTACAGTGCTGCATGAGGGTCCACCGTTAATCGAGTACTACATTCCACTGACCCTTCACAAGTTTGTTCCCGACTGCAAAGATAGTATGTGAAACAATGGGACCATAGCAGAATTAACATATGAAGCAATATCTCACTGCCATCGGGATGAAATACATGATTGTAATAGCAAGATGCCATGCGTCGATTTGCAGCGTTGTGTGCGGGACGTGCTCGCCCAAAGGGGATTGCAGCTTGCACAGGTGGAATGAATCACCACAGGTGGAGGCTATACAGCTTGAAAACACATAAATTGCACACCCAACCCCCTCCCACAACCACACCCACTCCAAAATTCTACCGGCAGGACTAGCGATGTTGGCCCTGGGGGACCTGATAGCAATGCAAGTACTCCAACTTCAAGAAGAAGACGAACACCAACTACTACAACAACCGGCCGCACAGAGGAGACGCAGGAGGAGGAGGAGGGCAAGGCAGGGCCAGCAAGGCCCACCAGCACAGCCATTACCACCACGCAGGCAGCCCGCAATCCCACGCCTCCGAGCACATCCGTTCAACCTCACTGATGAGCAGATCCACACCCTCTACCGTTTGGACCGGGACACCATAACCGCCATTGTGGACATGACACACGCTGACCTTGTCAGCATGATAGATAGCCCAACCGCCATCCCACCCCTACTGAAGGTGGTGTCTGTACTCCACTTCCTGGCAACAGGCACCTACCAGCACACAGTCGGACAGTTGCATGGCATTTCACAGCCACTTTTGTCACGGACACTATTGCAAGTGCTCGATGCCCTCCTGAAGCACGCAGACGACTACATCTCTCTACCACGCTCGGAGCAGGAAATTACGAACACAAAAGTGGGATTCCATGCACTTGCCGGCATACCGGGTTGCATTGGTGCCATCGACTGCACCCATGTGGAATTGGTTGTCCCACATGCCATGGAGGCCCAGTACCACAACCGAAAACAATATCATTCTCTTAATGTACAAATGGTGTGTGACTCAAACAGGATCATTACACATTGTTGTGCCCGATTTCCTGGATCAACCCATGATTCCATGGTCTTACGGAACTCTACAATACCACGCTACATGGAGCGACATGCAGGGAACAGATCCTGGCTACTCGGTGAGTCTCATTTCATGCATGATAATGTGGGGTATGTGATGCGGCAATGACCTGGCAGGAAGGGGGGGGTGCTTACGTAGCAATGTCATTCCTCAAACATCCTTTATTGTCCACATACAGGTGATGCCGGGTATCCACTGAAGAGATGGCTCCTTACACCACTCCAGAACCCACAGAACCAGCATGAGGAGGACTACAACCATGCCCACTCACGTACCCGTGTAGTCATAGAACAGGCATTCGGCCTACTGAAGGGTCGTTTCCGCTGCCTCAGCAGGTCTGGCGGGGCACTCCTGTACCGCCATGAGAAGGTTGCAAAGATGGTCATGGCATGTGTCATGCTACACAACATGTGCATACATAGAAATGTGCCCATGCCCCCTGACGCAGAACTGCAAGCACCTGAATATGGTCATGATGTGGGTGGGGATGTGGCAGCACCTCAAGGAGTCCGTGAGGCACAGGAGGGCCGTGAAATTCGTCAGATTATCATAGATTCATGCTTCTAGCACTCACGCCTGGTGGCTGATACATGGACACGGGACTTGTGGCACTGTGTGTGTCTGGAACATGCACAATATGGACTGTACGCCTATAATGGCCTCGTACACAAAGATCAATGTCCACACATCTCATTGGATGATTGTGAAATGTTTATAGCATATGTGAAATTGTGTTACACACCCCATCGACCTGCCACCCAAGTAAGCCCAACACACCCCCTCCACCCTCCTACCTCCCCCCCGAACACCAGTGTCCAAGGATGCTCATTGTCAGTGGGCAGACGCTATTGCAAGCCCCCTCTCTGGGTATCAGGGGCACCCCTGCCTGTGGAGCGCAGGTTCCTCCCAGATCTACGTTGGGGGCTGCCCTGGATGGAACTTGCAACGGATGATGTCTCTGCCTGCTCACGTCCATGCATGTCCCTAAGGGTTTGTGAGAGCTCAGTGAGCACACGGCGCACAGCGGCAAGTTCAGCACATACCTCTTTGGACGTCGCATGCAGTTCCCCCCTCAGGCTCTCGGTGCTTCTCTCCATTTGTACTCTCAGGCTCTCGGTGCTTCTCTCCATTTGTACTCTCAGGCTCTCGGTGCTTCTCTCCATTTCTGCCCTTAGTGTCTCTGTACATGTTTCTATGGCTGCCTTGGTACCCCCACATTCATCAGCATGGTCCTTGAGGAGCGTGGCCAGTTGCTGCTGTTGCACGATCACCTGGTCGAGGGACTGTTGCCACTGCTGGGCCATGGCCATTTGCGGTGGTGTCACAGAGGGGCTGATCACCTCATGTTGCCTTGACACAGGGCTTGTGGGGGATGGCCAGTCGTCGTCTTGTGAGTGCCCCTGCGTGGTATCCTCATGGTGTACGGGATGAAACAAACAGGGGGATTGAGACAGGTCATGGATGGATCGTACATCGACATCACCGTTTTCTGTGTCGGAGCATGCTGCCATTAATGCAGTGTCACCTATGGTGCTGCTGCCACCAGAAGCAGTGCCTTCTGTGGCATCCATTGGGGGGGCCTGTGGTGGTGTTGTTGTGGCCATGCTGGCTGCTGGGGTGCCTGTTGAAGTCCCCTCCTGTGTGCTGCCACTTGATTTGTGCTGCTGCCATGTCTTGATCCGTGCAGCTGAGGTGGAGGGTCTTTGGCCGTTGGTCTTGGCCCTCTTTGCAGGTGTGCTGGTAGGGGTGTCCTGGAGCTCGTCGTTTGAATCGGACCCTGTGGTGGAGTAAAGGAGGGCGAGCGTTATTTATGGGTCTGTGGAAATTGGAATGGCAATGTATCACATGCATTGGGGTGGTACCTGAGGGTGATTTGGGTCAGGGCCTTGGAGGTGGTTTCATTTTTGTGTGGATTGAGGGTGCAGTTGTATTGCAGCCTGGAGTTAGGGGGTGCCTGCTGCACGTGTAGAGGGTGTTTTTAGGAATTTTAATTATTTATTTATTTAATTTGACTTTTAATGTGCGCTATCAGGCCAATGTAAGTGGACGTTCTCCTGGACATGTGTTTCTGTTGCACTATGTGGACACATGGTACTTCACATGATTGGACATTGTGGTTTTAGCATTGTTTTATTTGGGACACCTACCTGATTCTTCGGATGTCTGCACTCCTTTCTCCATCCCTCCGACTCCCTCTATGGTCTCCATTCAATGGTGGAGGCACAGATTTCTTCCCAGGGGGTCAACTTGATGGGTGATTCCGATCCTCCCCCGGTAGCTGTGGCAATGTTACGGTTGGCGGATAGTATGCTCCGTACGCGTATCCGCAAGTCGTCCCATCGCTTTCTGCATTGCTGTGGGTTGCGGGGTGCGGTCCCCACCGCACTTACCCGCTGTGCCACCAGGGCCCATATGGCCTTCTTGTTCGCAAGTGCCGTCCTGGTCATTTGCGTCTAGAAGACGACGGCAGCATTCTCCTGGAGGGTCTCTGTGAGCACCGTGAGTTCCTCACGTGAGAAGTGGACCTGCCGCTTGCGGTCGCACGCTTTTTTCGCTACTTTTCCCATTGTTTTGGTTTCACTAGGGTGGATGACGGGTTGGGATGTCTCTCAGGGTAGTATTTTTAATGGTTGTGTGGAAATTCTGATTTTATAGGTGTACGGCGTGCTGTTTCCCGTTCCGGGACCATGTTTTTGCTTCCGTTTCCGTATATTTACGGTCACCGTATTTTCCGATTGCCGCTCATTACGGTGACCGCTATGATCGGTGGTGGAATTGCACCTAGGTCGCCGTACGACGGCGGTGAGGGGCGTTTTGGGGACATTTCCGCCATCGCGGACTTTGCACTTCCGCCAAGGCGTAGTGCTCGTGCCCGATGGGTCAGAATTAGCCGCACTTTACTCCGTCCTGCAATGGCGGAAACGCTATTTACGCTATGGCGGTCAGGTCAGTTGCTTTCCGCCAGGGTCGTAATGAGGGCCAATATATCTACAGGATTTTCTGATTCCTGGGGGGTTGATTTAATGTAGTTTAGATAGCTTGCGCATTCTCCATGCATTTCGTACCTATAATAAATGAAACCATGCAATTAACAGAGTCTCTGCAGTAACTAAAAAGTAAAAGGCAGGACGGTATTGAGTGAATGCTCTTCCCTCTTAGAACAGGTACCAACATTCTTGATCTGGTCTTGGAGTATGCTGTGCAAAATATTTTAAAAAATTGCTTGATCTTCATTAGCAGCATTGCATAAAAAGTATTATTGCTGAAAGTCGCAGGTTCGGCTGCTTGAAACAGACCCCGGTTATAAGCCCCCATAAAGTCCCGCTTTGCCCAAGCACGCTGCTTTTCTGATCGTGAATTTGTGGACTTTCAACACTGATTGGGATCGCATTATATTGCCTACTTCAAGTCCCAGAGGCCATGTTTTGAATGCTGTGGGCGTGACTATAAAATTCTGAACCCGCACGCACCGCTCGTGCACCGGAGAAAGCCCCAGTAAAGTCCCGCTTTCCCCGAGAACGCTGCTTTTCCAATAGTGAATTTGCTGACTTTCAACGCTGATTGGGATCACTTTATATTGCCTACTTCAAGTCCCAGAAGGTGAAACTGCGTGCAAGCAACCTCTTTAATAATCGACATGAACGAACTTAAACAGACTTAAATAACAATGCTTTTCATTGATTTTAGGCCGTGTTGTGAATGCTTGTGGGCGAGACCTGGTTAACCTGGCATTCAAACTTTAGCAACAGTAATTGAGACATCTGCCCATGCTTCTGATTTGTCTGATGTTTCCAACATCTCCATACATGCTAGTGAAAGTAACTCGAGCAGATCACATGAGGATCATCCCTGTGAAGATGCCATTCAAAGCATAATGGGATCCACTATTCACTCCATTCATGACTCCTTTTTATTACCCATGCCGTGGCGTTGTTTACCAACCGATTCCTCTGCAAATCCAATGGAAAATCTGGCCTTAATTGAAATAACCTTGGCAGCTGTAAACACCACCATAGCCAGCATATATAAGTAATTTGAATCGCTTGACGTAAAAATCTCATCACAAGCTAATCAGATAAACCAAATTGCGGAAGGGATCGCAATATTATCTGCTACTAACTTGAACCCCCCAAACTCCATCCATAGGGTGGACGTGGCAGTGGGCCTTGATACTCCTCTGATTGAAATAAATGGCGACAGGGGCTTAAATCCAGCATTGCCTGTCTTTGCTAACATTATTTGTCCTGTTTCCTCCCCTGTATCAGATGTGTTGACTGCAAATGACTCCTGGATTAATTTAGACAGTAGTCCCAAAAATAGTCATCCTGACAGACTGTCAACTACTGCTTTTCTCGACTCTCAAAGAATGTCAAAACCTTCCGGCATAAGATTGAATGAACCAAAAGCTAAAACTATACTCAGAAAGAGAAGCTGTGGGGCTCGCCAAACCCAGGTGTTACAACAACCCTCAGCCCCATTGACACCATTCTTTCATCCCACTAGACTACCTCTAGTCACACCAACAGTACATCCACAAAACCTTCCCCACATGCCTACTCAAAGGCCGGTGTCTACCATAAATTCTGTTTCCTCTCTCCATCCAACTGAGTATGCACCACTTTCGGAGATTATTGATTTAATTGATGTACCTCTGCCTGAGACTCATCCTGCCCCTCTGGTAGTTCAGGCTCCAGCCATCAGGATAAGTGATGTCAGACCCTGCCAACACGTCCAGGTGAACTCTGATAGGAGACCCTTCTCAAATGAACTTGGTGTTGAAGATCGAGTTAGATCTATAAAGGCTGCAGTTGAGGCTTACTTAACCGAGCGTGCACGCTCAATTCCTTCTGCACATGTACTAAGTGGGTCAAACCTTGAACTGTTGTCCGATAAGTCCGTAGGTAGTTCCCACCCCAACTCAATGGGGGCTAAGCTTAACCACAACTCTACAAATAAGTTGCCGAGTGCTCGGAAGAAAGTAAGTTTTGGTTCTGAACTGGGGGCCTCATTGAAAAATGATAAACACTCACTAAAACCCACAAATAAAAAGGACGCTACTCGAGCTGGTCAACATTCATTTAGAAAAAAGAAGAAATTAATGAGAGAAGCTAATTCATGACACTATTATAATAAAACAGAATGATGGGGACCATCGGTTTTAATTGAATTTTAAATTAATTGTTACAGATATGAATTTCAATTCATTCATCATCCAGTCTTTGTAAACATAATAACATAAATGTATTCATTTTGAGGTTACATTCAATATTATAATACAAGGGCATACAAGGTACTCATCACACTTTCTATGTAATAGGCTTTTCACATGATATATCCAAAGAAAGTAATGATGAATATTTTCTCGATGCGTTTCGGGGTGTCCCCTTCTTCAGGAATTGATAGCCCTCTTCATTGCCGTTAATCTTTGTTTCGTCTATAATGTATGATACAATGATCAGATTTTAGATTCTCACTGATAACTGTCATTTAACTCTTGGGAGAAATTTTTAATAATAATCACCTGGATGTTCAATGTGGAATATCCTAACTGGATTTATTGTCAATAGCAATATCAGCCCAATAATGGTTATACAACCTGTAGATGTGATAAAAAGACAATAGGGAAAGCTCAATTAAAAACGGGATCTTAATTCATGAAGGAAAATCTAGTCATGTAATATCTAAGAAAAAATATTACCTTTCGGTATTTCTGTAAGAAGCTACTACATCCATGGAATGGGTCGCTGTGGTATGTAGAGAGTCCTCAGGTACGGAGGTAGTGCAGTAATGGGCGATTCCTCCACTCGTGTCTGTAAAGACGCGATCTTGTATACTATATAAGATATAAGAAAACAATTGGATGGGATAATTGTGTAGAGAGTATTCTGTGAAGGCCTCTAGGCTCATGGTATGCAATTGGGGAGCTGTTTACAAAGGATTCTCTTACCTCCTTCCTGAGAAGATGGCCGGTGCTGTAGCTCGAACCGTTCTACGCGGTTTTTCACTAAAGATGGCCACTATTTACATTATGACGTCATCACGTCGAAGGGATAGCCTAGTTAAAGCAGAAAGACCGAGAGTGGACAATCAAAGAAAGGAAGGAGGTAAGAGAATCCTTTGTAAACAGCTCCCCAATTGCATACCATGAGCTTAGAGGCCTTCACAGAATACTCTCTACACAATTATCCCATCCAATTGTTTTCTTATATCTTATATAGTATACAAGATCGCGTCTTTACAGACACGAGTGGAGGAATCGCCCATTACTGCACTACCTCCGTACCTGAGGACTCTCTACTTACCACAGCGACCCATTCCATGGATGTAGTAGCTTCTTACAGAAATACTGAAAGGTAATATTTTTTCTTAGATATTACATGACTAGATTTTCCTTCATGAATTAAGATCCCGTTTTTAATTGAGCTTTCCCTATTGTCTTTTTATCACATCTACAGGTTGTATAACCATTATTGGGCTGATATTGCTATTGACAATAAATCCAGTTAGGATATTCCACATTGAACATCCAGGTGATTATTATTAAAAATTTCTCCCAAGAGTTAAATGACAGTTATCAGTGAGAATCTAAAATCTGATCATTGTATCATACATTATAGACGAAACAAAGATTAACGGCAATGAAGAGGGCTATCAATTCCTGAAGAAGGGGACACCCCGAAACGCGTCGAGAAAATATTCATCATTACTTTCTTTGGATATATCATGTGAAAAGCCTATTACATAGAAAGTGTGATGAGTACCTTGTATGCCCTTGTATTATAATATTGAATGTAACCTCAAAATGAATACATTTATGTTATTATGTTTACAAAGACTGGATGATGAATGAATTGAAATTCATATCTGTAACAATTAATTTAAAATTCAATTAAAACCGATGGTCCCCATCATTCTGTTTTATTATAATAGTGTCATGAATTAGCTTCTCTCATTAATTTCTTCTTTTTTCTGAAAGAAACTGAATATTACCATTGTATAGAAATATTGACTGTTTCTACAGTATAAAGGGTGTGCAGGGGACGGGAGAGTTCCACAATCTTGTGGACAATCTGTTGGATTTACATAGGTTAAAACAACCCAGTGTCAAGGTTGTTATTCTCCCCGGCACCCCGTAAATTTTCAACAAATTTTGTAAAAAAAACCTTAAACCTAGGTGTGCGCTAGGCAACACAAATATTGGATTCTTGCAACATTCATTTAGAAACACTTTTTCCAACTTCCATTCTATTGCAGAGACGCTCCTTATGAAAAATATTATCTGTGTAGTTCTAGCATTTTAAATATTTTTGGGGATGTGAACAACTTGCAAGATATTGCTACAAGTGATATCGACCAAGTTGAGTTTGTGTGTGATCAAAATCTAGCAATTGTACATTTATGGATTAAATCTGGACTAGTCCTGAATTCAATATGGAAAGAGAAAATGGAACTTTTCAAGATGGGTTTCTTGGCTGCGCAGCATCCAGAATGTCTAATAGCTGAGGCTCAAAATTCTGTTCAGTTGCAATCCCCTACCTCATTACCAAACTGCCCGGCAGTTTGCACTTGTTCCTATTGCAGCCCTGTGGTTATTGCTGCCCAGTCAAATCCTGCCACATATCAAACATAACCATTAAAAGAGTGTCCTCAAGAAAACATTTCTCTAGTATCTTGGAACACTAGAGGTCACTCTCATCTCCAATGGTCATTGTCTCTTAACATCAATAATTATGATATAGTGGCCTTGCAGGAAACTTGGCTTGTGTTGACCCGTAGGTGGGGTGACCATGTTATCATTCTTTTGCCTGCTCTCACAGCCGCCAGAGGGAGACCCACTTCTGGCCTTTTGGTAGCGGTAAGAACCAGTAAGGGACTAAAAATCACTAAGTGGGCCTCACCTAATAATTTCATACAATTCGTGAAAATCACCTCTTCCACCCAAACGATAGCCTTAATCAACTTGTATCGAAACCCTCTTGGATTGACTGATGACATTTTCTACAGAGATCTGTCGATGGTTTTGTAATTGATAACCTGTGACCAATCTATTGATGCTACAATGATGATAGGAGATTTAAATCTTAACTGTATAAGTCCAAAAACAAATTGTCAAAAGTTTGAGAGTGTGAGATGGATTAACTTTGTTAAAGATCATAACTTGCATATGGCTAATGGGGCAATTGCGGGTGACATCCCCCCTAAAGTGACGTGGGAGAGAGGTAGTTCTAACTCGATCATTGATTATATCTTTGTTTCGAATAGCCTCTTCCAAAGAGCTGTTAAATTTGAAATTCTATCTCAATCAATAAGCGATCACCATATGCTGACTTTTGTGTGGCAGGAAAACTGTGATCATACTTTACCAATTCAACTCTGGTCGAAGCAGACTCTAAATGTGAACACTGCTAAGACACGTTTTAAGTGGTCGGATGCCTCGCTAAATGCCCTCAACTGTGTGACCCAAGGACTACATCTAACAAAGTGCAATTTTTACACAGATATTCTCCCTTCATTTGGTTCTTTGGACATTGGAAGATCTTCTAACGTACTGAAACATAAACACCAGTATGACCAAACTCTTCAACAAGTAAGATTTACTTACAGGAAATAATTAAGAGCTATTTTCAAGCTCCCATTAAATGAACAAGAATGTAATCGTAGGAAAATGAAATGCCAATATCGAAATTGGTGTCGAGCTAGAAGGGCCACGCTTTACCAGCAGGATAGTGAAGCCTTCCTACGCTCGGCAAACAATAAAAACTCTGCTCAAATTTGGTCACTGCTTAACAGCGCGACGAGTCATTCTCAAACCAATCTTCAATTTTGAGGTGTTTCTGAAGCACAATGGCTCGATCATTTTTCGAAACTATACGCAGATTCTAATTATGCTGGCTTTACTTATTCTCAATCGTCTTTAAACCATTGGAGCCTGGAATGCTCTCCTATAATTATTGAAGTTCTCATAAAAAAATCCTCGTCTTTGCGTGCAGCAGGGCCCAATGGTGTAAACAACTTTATGCTCAAACAGCATCCATCTAAATGGACTGTGATATTAAACATTGTATACCAGCAAATCATTATTTCCCAAAAAATTCCTACTTCATGGCAGTCATCCCTACTTGTTCTAATTTGTAAGAAGGGTGATAGGGAATCCCCCGCTAGCTATCGTCCAATAGCATTGCTTGCTGTCATGATCTCTGCTTCCAAAAGATCAGGACTTGCCCGACTTCCTTGGAAGCAGACCCATAACCCCGGTTCCGAGTGCCAGCCAGTCCCAATTGGGACCTTTTGGACCCTGTCCTGGCGCCAGTGGCACCAGGCTCATAAAGATGCCCGGTCCCAGCGCTGGAAGCGCCAGGCTCATAATGCTTGGGTGGACTTACCTGCAGCAGACCATGCTGCTTACTTACCTGCCAGTTGAACCCCTGATCCTCTTCTCTTTGGGACTACTTTTCCTGTTGGGTGGGGCAGGAGCCACTCCCTAGGTTCAGAACACTGGAACTCATCTGGAAAGCAGGAACTCTTTTCTTACCTAGGCGTGGCTGTGGAAGGAGACACCTAAGCACTACAGGAGGCTATTTAAACCACACCCGATGGATGAATCTTGCTTTGCGTTATTCTGCATCCTCTGCAGCAGAACGCTCATCGTGTCTTCTGCTTCTGATCCTGGGCCTAAGGGAACAAAGGCTTACCATCCTGGAATCCAGTCTTCAGCAGCACCTGTAAAGACAAAGAAAGAACAGGTTAGCACTACGGTCTTCAGTGGCAGCGCATCTCTTCCCTGGTCCATCGGCTGTCACCAACACCTCGCGCTGCATTCCGGCATCTGAAAGACAAAGGCTTACCTACTCTTCGCATGCTCCGGAGGTCTTCGCTCTGCATTCCGGCATCTGAAAGACAAAAGCTTACCAGCTCTTCGCACGCTCCGGAGGCCTTCGGCGCTGCATCCCGCACCTGAAAGACAAAAGAAGGTGCGTTTAAAGACATTGGGCAACTTTATTACTCACGTGCCATTACTCCTTCCCACGCCGAATCCAGTGGGTATTCCAGCACCCTTCAGCTTCTCTAAAGCTCCAAACTTGTACCTGCAAGATAAAAGGGACAGTTAGTGCGCATCGTGAAGCAGGCTACAAGCGCTTACTTACGTGCTTCCAGGCGCTTCTGTTCCTCACGCGGGTTCGATCCTCAACTCTCATCAGCCCGCCATCCGCCATCGCCGGAATCCTGCAAAACAAGAGATATCATTACAAAAGAATTTTAAGACATTTGAAGTGCCCAGAACTTACCGTTCGTGCAGTTAACGACGGACAGCAGTCCTCTGAGGTCAAGAGGCCTGCACCCTTATCCAGTGAAGAAACTGGTTACGGCACCCTGCCCCGAGGCAGATGGAGAGCTCGGCGTTCACTTACCTAAGGTGAGGGCGTTAACCTTTGGGGTTCTACAGGAGAAGAGAAAGGGAAGAGGAGAGAGGCACCCAATAACCCCAGTTCATTAATCCCATATTTTCTATCTGCAGACATCTTACTCTTCGAGTCAGACATACAGTGCACAGAGGTCCAGCCCAAAGAGCCAACCGTGTGTTACACATCACCTTTGAAGATACGGCATTCACCCAGTCAAGACCGGCGCCTCTGCGGGAATCAGGTGAGCGTTACAGAACGCAAAGCCTACCGCAAAACTCCCACCCAGGCGCTATGGAAACCTCGGATACCGACCAGCTAGCCCAGTTACTTGGGGAACTAAGAGCAGAAGTGCATGCAGCCCGTCAGGAAACGAATGCTCTAAGAAGGGAACTGATTATTTCCAAGGAGCGAACAGACAATCTCGCTAGACAATTGCTACAGTCACAAGCCGGACAAACTCTGTTACCCGCATCAGGGGCAAATCTTCCTTCAACATCCTCTACGAACCCAGTGCAGATCAACCTACCTGGGAATGTACCTCTGGCTCCGCCTGAACGATTTTCTGGTGACCCAAAGAGGTTTGCAGTATTTATTAATCAGTGCCGGTTGCACTTCTTATGCCGGCCAGCAGCCTTTCCACCTGATGAAGCTAAGGTAGCTTTCGTGCTTTCGTACCTTAGTGGCAATGCGGCAGACTGGTCGATCCCTCTAGTTAATCAAGATGATCCGGTTCTCTGTGATTTTCAAGCTTTTCAGCTCAGTATGGAAAAACTGTTTGCAAGACATTCACAGGGGCAGGCCTTGGACAATGAGCTCCTTTCATTGCGACAGGGTAATCAAGACCTTTTGGCTTATATTGCGTCTTTCAACAGACTGATAGTGGAAACTCGATGGCCTGAGGACAAAAGGATTACGCTGTTTTATAGAGGTCTACGTGGAGAGCTCAAAGATGTGTTAGCCCAAGTAGTGAATCCCCCACAAGACTGTTCGGACTATATTGACTTAGTCGTTCAAATTGACCACAGACTGCAAAACAGGAAGGCCGATCGTTCCAAGTTTGATGCTCGAGTATTTTCCAAACCACCAACTCCTACCAAAGGAGTAGACTCCGGGGAACCCATGCAAATAGGGGGCCTCAAAGGAACACTAACACAAAAGGAGCGGGAAAGGAGAAAACAGCTGCAATTATGCCTCTATTGCGGAAACTCGGGGCACTTTCTTCAAGACTGTCCGGTGAAACCAGCCAAGAAGGCAGTAGGAGCTGCAGTTACCAGGGTCACAAACTCTGAGCAGGGAAACGACCTCGCCCGACAAGAATAGAGGTCCTCTTGCCGAGCGTTAAAACCAGTTCCGTGACCTCGCATTTCGTGATACCTATGGTCCTCATTAGCCCTGAACATCCGGATCAATTACATGCGATTGAAGCTTACGTCGACAGCGGTGCCATCGGCAATTATGTGGATCATGAAATGGTTTTGAGGATGAATCTGACTCTTTGTCCAAAGGCTGTAAAGGACGTCATTACTACGGTTGATGGTACGGAGATAGCCTCCGGACCAGTAACGCATACCACCCAAGAAGTGACGCTAGTAAGTCAAGATGGACACCATGAGAAGATCGTGTTCGATGTGATCAAGGCCCCTCAGTTCCAGATTATTCTAGGAATTCCTTGGTTAGAGAAGCACAATCCTCAGATCGATTGGCGAGCAAGAACGGTTCAGTTTCCAGAATGTGTCTCTACTTGTCACCCTCGACCTGGTGTTGCACTGGCAGCAATTTCCTCGGAGGCTCCCCAGTTACCTCCTGAATACCTAGAATTCCAAGATGTTTTCCGGAAGGATCAGGCTAACTCTCTACCTCCTCATAGGTCTTATGACTGCCAGATAGACCTGATACCTGGATCTACTCCTCCTTGTAGTAGAATTTATGCCCTCACCGAGCCTGAGAATCTTCACCTCCGACAATACCTGGATCAATACCTAGCGAATGGGTTTATTCGTCCTTCCAAGTCCCCTGCTTCCTCAGCTTTGTTCTTCGTTCCAAAAAAAGAAGGGGACCTTAGAACTTGTATAGATTATCGCGCCCTGAACCAGATCACCGTTAAGAATAGATATCCGTTACCTTTGATCCCTGAACTCCTCGACCAAGTCAGAAAAGCATGCATATATACAAAGCTGGATCTTAGAGGAGCCTACCACTTGGTACGAGTAAAAGAGGGCGATGAATGGAAGACGGCCTTCCGCACCAAGTATGGGCTATTTGAATATCAGGTCATGCCCTTCGGACTTTGCAATGCCCTGGCCGCCTTTCAATATTTTATGAACGATGTCCTCAGAGAGCTCATAGATGTGTGTGTTGTTGTTTACATTGACGACATCCTCGTTTATTCTTCATCGGAAACTGAACATCGGAAACACGTGAAAATGGTCCTCGAGAGATTGCGTCAACACAAACTTTTCGCTAAGTTGGAAAAATGTGTTTTCAACGTGACTGAAGTTGAATTCTTGGGATTCATATTATCACCTAGCGGAGTGCGTATGGATTCAAAGAAGGTCGATGCAATTCTCAAATGGCCATCGCCATCCTCCGTAAAAGGTGTTCAAAGCATGTTAGGCTTCGCTAACTTTTACCGCAGGTTTATCCCCGAATTCTCTCGAATAGTCCAGCCCATCACCGCCTTGTTAAAGAAAAACAAACATTTTGAATGGTCTACCGAGGTGGAACAAGCTTTCCAGAATTTGAAGACTAGATTTATCTCTGCACCGATCTTAAAACATCCTCGCCCAGAACTCCCCTACATCGTTGAAACTGATGCTTCGAGCCTTGCCATGGGGGCAGTTCTATCACAAAAGGACCCAGTAACCAATCAGTTGCATCCCGTGGCATTTTGGTCCCGCAAATTCTCGCCTCCTGAAATCAATTACACTATTACTGATAAGGAACTTCTAGCTATCAAGTCCGCCTTTAAGGCTTGGCAGCATTATCTTCTGGGGGCCCGACACACCGTTACTGTGATTACAGATCACCGAAACCTGCAATATTTGAAAACCGCAAAAGCTCAATACTCTAGGCAACTCCGTTGGGCACTATTCTTTGCCGAGTTTGACTTCATAATTACCTATCGACCTGGTACAAAAAACGGTAAAGCTGATGCCCTTTCTCGGATGGGAGTGGAAGAACATTTGATCAATCCTAAACCTGTACCTATCATTCCCGAACAAAGAATTCTAGGTGTAATTGCCACACAATCCATAGAGGAAGTTAAGGATAAAGCCAGGCTACTGGTAACTCCAGCAGACATACAGAATTGGCATCTGCAGGGAAAGGACTTTACGGCGAAGGACAACCTATTATATTTCCAAGAACGGTTATACCTTCCCAGCACAGATTTACAGAAAAAGGTAATCTCTTGTTATCACGATTCTTTAATGGAAGGACATCCCGGTATGACCAAGACCTCGGAAAAGATCAAGCGCTACTTCTGGTGGCCGTCTTGGAAAAAAGATATCAGAGACTTTATAATGTCCTGTGGAGTATGCGCCCAAAACAAGAGTCAAAAGGAAAAACCAGCCGGCCTCTTACGCCCTATTGACATCCCGCCTCGCCCTTGGCATACGCTTTCTATGGACTTCATCACCGATCTACCTCCATGCTTCGGATACAATACGATCCTAGTAATCGTGGACCTATTCTCCAAGATGGCGCATTTCATTCCACTCAAAGGCTTACCAACAGCAGCAACTCTGGCCCGAGAATTTCTCGAAAACATCGTCCGACTGCACGGTTTTCCTTCAGTTCTAATTTCGGATCGAGGTAGTAAATTTATTTCTCATTTTTGGCGAAGTTGCTGTCGGTCGGCTCAAATTGATGTGAGACTTTCGACCAGCCACCACCCTCAAACCGACGGACAAACCGAGAGGACCAATCAAACACTGGAACAGTATTTGCGTTGCATGCTACAACAAACTGAAAAAACTTGGAAAGATATCTTTTGGATAGCCGAATATGCCTACAATAACTCTGTCCACTCGGGAACTGGGAAGACCCCGTTTTTTCTTTTATACGGTAGTCACCCTCGAACCTCGGAGTTGGATCCACTCCAAGATCTTGGAACACCAGCAGTAGACCACCTGCATTCTACAATCACCCAAGCCTTTAAGGAAGCCGTTTCTCACCTTCAAAGGGCTAAAGAACAATACAAGAAAGGAGCAGACCAACATCGGAAGGAAGCCCCCCAATATCAAGTAGGAGATCAAGTCTGGTTATCCACCAAATATCTACCTCTAAAAGGACCACGCACATTCAACCCAAGATACCTTGGTCCCTATTCCATCACTACCATAGTAAATCCAGTAGCGGTCAAGTTGGACTTGCCCCCTCACATGAAGATACATCCGGTCTTCCACGTCTCTCTATTAAAATCCGTGCAACCTCAAACCACACTAACTACATCTTCAAAACCTATTCTAGTTGATGGAGAACTCGAGTTTGAAGTCAAAAGCATCCTGGATTCCAAGATCTCCAAATCTAAACTATTTTACCTGATTGACTGGAAAGGCTACGGTCCCCAAGAAAGATCCTGGGAACCTGCAGAATATGTCCACGCGCCTCGTCTAATCAAAAGATTTCATCGAACATTTCCTAACAAGCCCAAACCCCCGGAGAAGCGCGGTTTGGGAGGGGCCTTGAGGGGGGGTGCTGTCATGATCTCTGCTTCCAAAAGATCAGGACTTGCCCGACACCCTTGGAAGCAGACCTATAACCCCGGTTCCGAGTGCCAGCCAGTCCCAATTGGGACCTTTTGGACCCTGTCCTGGCGCCAGTGGCACCAGGCTCATAAAGATGCCTGGTCCCAGCGCTGGAAGCGCCGGGCTCATAATGCTTGGGTGGACTTACCTGCAGCAGACCATGCTGCTTACTTACCTGCCAGTTGAACCCCTGAACCTCTTCTGTTTGGGACTACTTTTCCTGTTGGGTGGGGCAGGAGCCACTCCCTAGGTTCAGAACACTGGAACTCTTCTGGAAAGCAGGAACTCTTTTCTTACCTAGGCGTGGCTGTGGAAGGAGATACCTAAGCACTACAGGAGGCTATTTAAACCACACCCGATGGATGAATCTTGCTTTGCGTTATTCTGCATCCTCTGCAGCAGAACGCTCATCGTGTCTTCTGCTTCTGATCCTGGGCCTAAGGGAACAAAGGCTTACCATCCTGGAATCCAGTCTTCAGCAGCACCTGTAAAGACAAAAAAAGAACAGGTTAGCACTACGGTCTTCAGTGGCAGCGCATCTCTTACCTGGTCCATCGGCTGTCACCAACGCCTCGCGCTGCATTCCGGCATCTGAAAGACAAAGGCTTACCTACTCTTCGCATGCTCCGGAGGTCTTCGCTCTGCATTCCGGCATCTGAAAGACAAAAGCTTACCAGCTCTTCGCACGCTCCGGAGGCCTTCGGCGCTGCATCCCGCATCTGAAAGACAAAAGAAAGTGTGTTTAAAGACATTGGGCAACGTTATTA
The DNA here is from genome assembly GCF_040938575.1 of Ambystoma mexicanum. Classification (NCBI taxonomy): domain Eukaryota; kingdom Metazoa; phylum Chordata; class Amphibia; order Caudata; family Ambystomatidae; genus Ambystoma; species Ambystoma mexicanum. Next base: position 565,320,264 of record NC_090928.1, read on the forward strand.
CTCACGTGCCATTACTCCTTCCCACGCCGAATCCAGTGGGTATTCCAGCACCTTTCAGCTTCTCTAAAGCTCCGAACTTGTACCTGCAAGATAAAAGGGACAGTTAGTGCGCATCGTGAAGCAGGCTACAAGCGCTTACTTATGTGCTTCCAGGCGCTTCTATTCCTCACGCGGGTTCGATCCTCAACTCTCATCAGCCCGCCATCCGCCATCGCCGGAATCCTGCAAAACAAGAGATATCATTACAAAAGACTTTTAAGACATTTGAAGTGCCCAGAACTTACCGTTCATGCAGTTAACAACGGACAGCAGTCCTCTGAGGTCAAGAGGCCTGCATCCTTATCCAGTGAAGAAACTGGTTACAGCACCCTGCCCCGAGGCAGATGGAGAGCTCGGCGTTCACTTACCTAAGGTGAGGGCGTTAACCTTTGGGGTTCTACAGGAGAAGAGAAAGGGAAGAGGAGAGAGGCACCCAATAACCCCAGTTCATTAATCCCATATTTTCTATCTGCAGACATCTTACTCTTCGAGTCAGACATACAGTGCACAGAGGTCCAGCCCAAAGAGCCAACCGTGTGTTACACATCACCTTTGAAGATACGGCATTCACCCAGTCAAGACCGGCGCCTCTGCGGGAATCAGGTGAGCGTTACACTTGATGCTCCAGGGAAGATTTTTGCTTGGTTAGTATTGACAGACTTCTTCCGTTGGACTGATAGCTGTAAGCAACGTGATCCCTGTCAGACTGGTTTTGTTGCTGGCCTAGGTACAAACATTAATTTACTGACTCTCAATGCCTTAAAAGCTCAGGCGCAATCGACAGAACAACCGTTATACTTTGCTTTTGTTGATTTACACACATCGTTTGATTCTGTTTCCCGAATCAAACTAATGGAAAAGCTACTTTTGGCTAACTGTCCACCAACATTGTGTGACATTATTCATGCCCTTCATTCGTCGACGACCATAATGGTCCGGTTATCTATACTTGGCTTACTATCAGCTGTGATAGCTACTTTTAGAGGGTTGAAACAGGGCTGTGTCCTGGCCTCAGCCATTTTTAACTTTTTCATTCATGATGTGAGTGAAACTTTCCTTTAGTCATCGTCTTATTTGCCGAAAATGAACGGTATAGTAATTAAAGCCCTTTGGTACGCGGATGACCTGGTATTGGTCTCTAAAATGCCGGTAGGGCCGGCTGCAGAAATTACTGTCTGCTCTACATGCATATTTGAATGCAAATGAGCTAGTAATTAACCTAAACAAAACTCAAGTTGTTGTTTATGCCCCAAGACCATCTAGAAGAACACAATTTGAGTGGAGAATTGATAATAGGTTAGTGGATGTGCTTCCGACGTATCTTTACCTAGGGATTCTGTTTGATGGCTCACCCTCCATTGATTGGCACTCCAGGACACTAGACCACAAGATCTTAACCGCTATTTCACAAACTAAAATTATTTAATATAAATTTGGTAAATTTTCCATCAGGCCCGCAATCTCCTACTGGAGACAAAAAGTATTGCCTACCATATTGTATGGCCTTGAGACCAAGAACATATTACTTCTATTGTTTTGCACAGACTAGAGGCGAAATACTGGAGAGGTGTTTTACATCTCCCTCAATGCGTACCTGGTCCTTGGTTAAGACAGTAATTGGGTCTGACTTCCTTGAGTGCGGAATACCATTGGAGACTTTGTGCCTTGTTCTGTAAGTGTCTGACTTTTGTAAGATCTGATAATATACTCACCATTTTATCAACTTATATGTTGACCTCTGGACATTCATTTGTTAAAACCTGGGTATCATATGTTTATAACATCTTGGCTAAAGCCGATTTGACTGTGGAATTTCTTATTGTCAATCCCACTCGAGCAAAATAAAAAAATCTTTAGATGGGATTGGATTAATACGAGAACAGAGTGCCTCTCATATAATGATTATCAAGTTTTGGCCTACGAACATAAAAGGCATAAAGTTTTGGCCTCTTACTTAAACCAGTCCCCATCACCACAAGTAAGAACAACTATCTTATGTCTCTGTTTCAATCTATTTCCTACGTGTGACGTCTTGGCCAGAAGAAGGTTGCTGCCTTCGATTGAGAACTACTGCACCTTCTGTCGGAACGTGGCCGTCAAGGAAACTCTCAAACACATCATAGCCGAATGTCCGGCTGTAGATGTTTCGAGAAAGAAATATTTTGATTTGCATATGTCTTACTTTAGTGTGATACCCCCTGACACCCATGGTCAGTATTACTCTCTACTAGTTCAACCAGCATTCATATTGCTATTCATAATTTTTTGGCTGCAATTAAATTGAAAGAGAATTTTGTCTCTCTATTGGGATCAGTATTATAAGAACTTTCATAGTCTATGAACCCCTCTACAATGTTTCGGGAAAGTTACTCTCGAGATGTTCATTCTGCTACAAAAATGTATGTAAATCAATACTTATTTTGTCTGAATAATTAAGAGTCTTCCCAATGGAACTATATCTGAGTGGAATCTATGAATTGTGACTCTGTCTAATTACTAAATAGGTGGAACTCAAATTGTTACAATTCTTATCTGTATTTGGTTAAGTTTCGCATAATTTTGATCCCTTCCTCAATTTTCTTCATTTTTATCTTTCCTAAGATTTTGTGATTATTGTGATTTAATTTTTAACTTTTTATTCCATTTCAATTGTTATATTTGATGTTTGTAATGTTTAAGATGTAAATTAATTCTTGTTAAATATTGAAAAGTTGATTTTTCAGCTATATTCACTAATATATATATATATATATATATATATATATATATATATATATATATATATATATATATATATATATATATATATATGTAGCCGCAGTCTAAAATAGCTCTCCTAATCTGGCTTCTTTCAGCTATTTGGTTGGTCCAAAGTAATTGATCTCGTATTTCCTGTTGTAGAATTATCATATGGCTTCTATTGCAAGGTTTGGATAGTTCCAGGGTTTCTCTGTTTTCAAAAACTCAATACTTCAGGCATTTGGTTAGAGTGTTACGCGTCACTGATGTCAGGGGCAATAACTGGGAATAACAGTCATCAGCATTCAAATTATGGAATATGCTTTTGACAAAATTAAACCACAGTATTTCCTCATCCCCGTTATTATAAATATATACTGTATAAAAATGGTGTTAAAACAGCCAATGAAGCCCTGGTTCTATCGTAATGTCAACTTGCAAATAGATAATCCCCATTTCCTTGTGTATTGAACATGTTGGGGCTGATTTTCAATAGTCTCTTAAAAAATAGGTGTTCCATGAATTGCAGCACCTGAGTGTTTGATTACCCCCAAATTGAAGTGCCCAGCTTAACGGTTGCTTTGGACTTTACCATACAGATCTTGGATATCATTTTGATAGGTTGTGTCTTATGTTTATGTGTGAGCCATGGGAGAGAAGAGGAACTCGCAAATCCTATGACAAATTAATCAAAGTAATTGATCCTTTCTATTGGGTAGCTATTACTAGTCATAATTGGGAATGGTTTCCTTTCCTTATCTTTTGTACAAACAAGAAATACTGATTGAGCCATATTAACTTGAAGGTTTAAAGCGTTCATAAGTACGGTAGGCCGTATGTTCTCTCACAATGGTGCAAATGTGTATGTGTAGATATATCTATGTGGAAGTGTTTGTGCAATGCATATTGTCATAAAATGGTCTTTAGTTATTATTATTACATTCATGCAATGAGAATTCGGTATTAACTGCTGTACTGATCATTGGATCTGAATTAGTTCTCCTGTATGGGCAATGGAGTTATACATGGTTTCTTCATTGACAGGGAACATTCGGTAATTGCGATTTACCCTACAGTTGGTGGTGGTGTACTATGATTATTCTATCTCTACAAGCATCCTCTTTCATGTCTTGCTGCTCAACTCCTGCTAACTTTTGACCTTCTTCAAGTTATGTTTGCTTGTTCTGCCTACAGACATACATTGTTATACCTCTCAGGAGCATGGATATAGGATCTCAGCAGACCAGATGTGCTCTTACCAATCGGTGTACAGTGCCATGTTCTTAAAACTCTAGGGTCTGGTATATTTTCTGTAGCTCTTTTGTGACTTCACAAATGCATAATAAACCCTGGGAAAGCATTTTCCCCCTTGCTTTAACCAATCATTGAGCGGCACTCAGCCGTTTAGTGTGTGTGTTGCAACTTTGAATTTGTGTGCCTTTCTGCAATTGTCTGCCTAACATTCTCTGCCATGGGGTGATGGGAAGTTGTTCACGCTTCTGCAAAATGCTAACTACATCTTGAGGCCTGCATGTACTGCCTGCAGCTAATGCAAAACAAGGGTGATCATTTATCCATCAATGCAAACACTTCTTCTATATTTTTCTAATTGATATTAGATTCTGCTGGATCTGGTTAAGGGTAGATGGTTATATTTATCTATAAGGTGAGTGTTATGGCTTGATTAAAGTATCGCTTCTGGTGCCTTGTTGGATTTATGCAGGAAACCCTCTGCTAAATGGTCGTGCTCGCTTTTTTGTGGTGTGCCTTTTCATGGTGAATTTCACAGCTCGAATTTTGGTGCACATTTATGACACTGAATATACTCTCCCATATTTTCGTACTACCCTACAATCTGCAGGGCTCTCAGAATTTTACAGATATTATTTTCTGTGTGTTACTTTTGCATATTAAAATGCTATTAATCAGATTACATCATGAAAGTTGATCACATTTTTTAGAGGAATGTAGCTCTAACATGCATATTGTGTGACATTGCTTAGGGCACTGTTGAACATAACACTCAGTAACATGGTGTGGTTACATATTTTTAAATGAATGCATATGCTGGATGTTTTCACATCACAGGTTTGCGTGGATGACTACTCAGGAGTGAAAGCCAATTTTCCACTTTAATTCAAATGGTAGTAATAAGATGGGATTATTGTTCAACTGTGCATATGTAGCATGGTTGTGACACATTTATTTCTCCACTGCAGAAGCACAAGGAAGAGGAGGGACTGAAATGCCTACTCAGGGCTCACACTTCTAGAAACAAAGAGCCAACATAATTATAAAGGTAAAACAAGCGCAGTTAAGATATATGCCTCCTTCTCCTTTTGTGGTAACATTAACTGAGGGGAGGTTATACTCTTAAGAGGGGTATGAATGTGATTCAGCAGTAACCTAAAAACACAAAGTATAACAGCCCAAAATAAAGGAATGTCCAATGAAGTCTCTGTAAAAATATATACACTTTAATTAAACACACAATATACAATAGTAACTACACTGAAAACAATAAACAAAACCCACCTCTGGGGAAAGAATGCAGAATACACAAAAATGCCAAGAAGCATCATTTGGAATAGTGAATCAGGGGTAAAAGACAAGTAAAAAGAACAATGTTTTAAAATGATATGTGCTTGTGTGCAAAAGGGATCAAAGTGACTTTCTCTAGGGACCAAAATGGACCAAGGAGGCAGTTAACAGTCAATAAAAATGTGGTGTCTGCCATTGGGCCCAACACGTGTTAACGACAGGACACAAGGATGACCATATGCCATAGAGTGTAGGTGATAACTAACTTTATTGAAGCCTCCCATTCCTCAGATCCATTTTGGTCTCATGGCATGATGTGCCCTACGTGCTTCTCCCATTCAGGGTGTCACACAACACTACAAATATCCTGTTGCGGTTCTTGGTGGTTTGACATATTTGATCTAGGCTTTGAGCTTCTGTGCCAACTTCTGGTCAAATGCAGTGGCTCAGAGTGGTTTGAAAGTGGTGTTCGAGCAATGCAGTTTGGAGCACTCAACTGGATCGGTTCTGGGTTTACATGGTTCGAGTTGTGTATTAACTGTTGGTAACTGCTGGATTGAATAATTAACTGACACTCCAGCAGCTCCAGTCAGGGTCCGATGATGAGCAGTTGATTCAAGTTGAGGTGGCAGGGTCTGCGAGGTGCAATATAGCATTGAGCTAGTACAAGATAAATGCACGCTGGTTCCAAGAGCGCAATTGAGTGCCAACGGCAGCATTGGTGGGTCTTTTGGTTCAAAATGCAGTTAACCCAGTTTGAAAGCAGTTAGATCAGTTTGAGGTAATCAAAACAGGGATTCTGGCTGCCTTGGCTCTCAGTAAAACACACTCTAGAGACTCAGGATCAAGATAAATCATTGTTCTCAGTCACCCAAACATGGGGGAGGATGACACACAACTTCAGGGGTTCTTTGGCATGGTGAGGTCCTAGGTACAATTGTGGCTTGCAGCGAGGCAGGTGTTGCTTCAGCAGCAATCACCCCCAAAGGGCCCTGGGGATGGTGAGAAAGCAGATGTTGCCCCTGCCTTGGACATTCAGTCTTGACCTCATTGCTGGAGGAGTTTGGAACCATCAGCTCTCCCAACAGTGGTCCAATGTATTCTTCCTTAAGTGTTTGCCCAAAAGTAAATCAAAGAAGGAGTTGGAGATACCTTTTTTTAATGGGAAAGATCTACAGGTGATTGGACAGCAGAAAACCTACTTTAAGGGTCCAATCCCATTTCTTGAAACAAGTGGACTTTGCCTTCTGAATTCACACCAATAGTTCTTAGTGCTAAAGGAAGTGAAGGGGATGGGATGTAAATGTAGAGGCAGAGAGAACAAGATGGTGGAACCTTCCTCCAGCCCCCTCTGTCTATGCTAATCCCATACCCTGCCCATCGCAATCAAATCAACAGCCCTTTAGGTATGCAGCATCATCATGTGGGGCTAATCCTTCTGTGAATGGGTGTGCCCTTTAATTTCTGATCCAGGACAGCTTCCTGTAGAGTGACTGTTGTTCTAGGGACAGTTGTACCTGCCCTCACAAAGGAACAAAGAGATGATGCCCCAGGCTACAGTACTGCTGCCAGCAGCAGGTACAGTCTGGTTTGGGGGAATACACACAATCCTGTCAATGCTGAGCTGGTCTCACAGGGCTGACACATGTGTGATATCAAATTGCTGTTGCTGGGATAATTTATAGATATGCTTGCCACCATACATTAAACTCAGCTATGGTTTATATGTACAGTTTAACATGCTACCAGGAAATGCAGCTCATGTGCTTCAGAGACTTTGCTGTCACTGCAGCTATTAGATGGGCAAATGTGACCTCTGAACCAACTCTTTAACACAGGAGAGCAGGCGATGCAGAACAGGATACTAATACATCAGGGCACACGTGTACACTATGCTTTTGGCATGGATTATATGAAAGGGAAATCTGATCAGCAGATTATCCTTTCAGAGATGAAATTATCCAAATCATGTTATTTAATAAAAAAAATCAAAAATCAGGGCTTCAACACCCTCTGACATGGCAATTCCTCTGTATGATATGTATATGTTTTCATCTTGCACAACCTTGGTTGCACTGTCCTACCATCTTGGTAGTTGTAGTGCATGTAGGAAAATGTTTATGCATCTACTTGTCGAATCATGGTATAATTGTTCACATTATATGGGACAGTATTTTTAAATTTTGGTTAATTAAGGAACTTATCATGGCTGTCTGGCTGGATTAGGTAAGAGCGCTTTGTTTTAACAGAAGTCCCCCATGATACACACTTCCCACCATCTGTACGTTTATATGATGTAATTTTTATTTAGTAGAGTCTCTCATTAAAATTAGCAAAATTAAGAATGTTTTGTTTCTAAATAATTTTAAATCATGTTTCCATTACTTTTAGTTTGTTTGTGAAATTATTAACATATACAGTATGTCTACCAGATAATGAAGAAAGCATTTGATTTTACAATATGTCAACACGTATCTTCTACTTGTAATATAAATTTCATGTATATTTGTGTATAGAACATTCTTGTACACACACCATAATTGACCATGTTTGTATTGATCATTACTATCCTTGTGACCATTACTGTCCTTGTTTGTGTTGATCATAACTATCCCTGTTTCACTTAAGTGTATGGCTTAATAAGTATAACTATGCTCTTTTTGGAAAATTGAATTATCATATTCAGTTATTTGAATAGATGTTTCTGTAAATATAACTGGTTTAGGTATGGATTTTGGAAAAATGGGCTGTTTAAATAAGTTTTTGAAACTTTGTTTGTGTTGTGAGACATGCATGGTATCAAGAGATGACACAGACACAAGAGATATAGTTCAAAACATTTATTTTACTGATCAGGATGGTGCAACGCCTAACTAATCCTATGCTATGCCGGGATATCCCTGTCTAAAGAAATGTAAGGAAAGTTCATGTCCTATAAGTCCAACACAAAACACTGTTATTGTCATAACTTATGCTTGCCCTCACTTTTGTAAGCTAACAATGTGCAGGAAATGTCAAAATTAAGCAAGTGTACAAAAAGTAAAAATATCTGTTCACTGGAGCTTCTTCTACAGCTCCCTTCCCCAAGATCCAAAGGGTAGTACTGTTCAGACAACCATGTAGTCTTGGGATTCCCATCCCCATGCGACTTCCTTTTTTCTTTTTACAGCAAAAAAATATCTGGCCCACTTGACCTTTCCTCTGTTATTTTCTCCAAGAATTCACGCTTCTTTGTGGCTTTCCAATTTTCAGTGGCTTTTGGTCTAGGCACAGTTATTAGGGCACACGTCCACCCATCACAAGTCACACAGCCATTAACCACATGCTTGCCTTGAAATTTTAATATGGATGTTGAGCATATGTGCACTATAAAACTTTCTGGTCTAGCCGCAGTTGACAGACCACACGGTCCATCCATCACAGCTCACACAACCATAGATTTCCCCCAATGTCATTGTTTAATAGTTTTATTCAACACTCCAAATATGTGCAGCTTGACTTGAGCATAGTATCACTTGGTAAGGACTGTGAGATATCAGAAGGTGTCTCACCCACTAGCCCCCTGGGATCTGTCATCCAGGTGACCAGGACATGCTTTTGGATCCAGTTCCTGGGGGTGGACCAGTGCAGGAGGATCACCTGGGTGAAGGGGTCTTGGGGGAGTGGGAATGGGGCACTAGATGGTGAGGCATAGTATCCCCTTTCTTATAACAACTTTACCCAATCCTACCAAGTAGGACATTTATGAACTCCAACCCCGCCCTACTTTACAACATGAAAACTTTCTCTTGGACAGCCCGCTATGAGAGAAAAAGGACTAACACCCAAGAGGTATACCTGACGTGTCCCAATACAATGGTCACACAAGGTCAGGCAATTACTGACCATCACACATACCTGACTTCCATTAAGCTTCCCCATATGGATAAAAGGCAGATCAAGAGAGAAGACTCTGAGCAAGGCAAAGCACACAAGGAAACAGCCATTCCAAGGTGGCAGTTTAACAAGAGGAGAAAGACATTGAAACAGAAGGGGATTGCAAGGAGGGAAGTTCTGTTGACCTTCTCGACAAGGAACCGTTGCTTTCATGAGCTCTTGAGATTGGAACACCTAAGACCAGGAAAATAGGCTGAAGAATCCAGCATTGTGTGTCGGAGATGCCCGGGGCCCTCACGCATCAAGAATCAAGGCAGGTAGAATTAACCGCCATGGTACTGTCCTTGGCTCCAAGAACAAAGCAGCATCAATGAAATCAACACAGCTGGTGAGTTTGGGAGACCAATACAAGACTGGTCTGTGTTAAAGCCAAGGTTGCAAGCAGCAACATTGTATTGTGAGCACTGGAACGAACATTGCTTGTAATACATGGGTGCTCAATCGAAGGTCTCTGTAAATTATCCAGCGGAACAGTGATAGAGTTGTAGAGAATTGTGAATCAAAATGTTCCTGTGAATGGTCAAGCAAAACCATGTGCACAATCGAAAGTCTTCGATGTTGATACAGTAAAGAACATTTGTAGCAAAGATGACCCGAACCCGGCTGAAAGTGATCAATTAAAATCTTCATGATAAAGTGGGTCTGAGGACGATGGAGGGGGATGCGGGGTGAAGCGAAAATCACCTGAAAATATTTTGTGTTGAAGTGGGTCTGAGATCCACCTGAAAATTGATAGAGTTGTAGAGAATTGTGAATCAAAGTGGTCCTGCGATGTGTCAAGCAAAACAATGTGCACAATCAAAAGTCTTCGATGTTGCTACAGTAAAGAACATTTGTGGCAAAGTTGATAAAGTTGGTCCGAGCTCGACAGGAGGAGATCAATTGAAAGTTTTGTTTTAAAGTGGGTCTGAGCCCGATGGAGGGGGATCCGGAGTGAAGCGAAAATCACCCAAGAAGGTTTTGTATTGAAGTCGGTCTGAGCCCGTCAGAGGGGGGCTCGGGGTGAACAGAAAATCACCTGAGAATTTGTACGTGTGAAGCCCTAAAGAGAAAGGAAATGTTTGTCATAATGCATCAAGCCCTCTGAAAAAGAGACTTTGAATGGTGAAGAGACTTTGGCGCAGAAGTCCATGATGTTGAAGTTTTGAAATGCACCCTTGTGCTACAGAAGCCAGAGAATGTGCTAAGCTTGAGTGTGCCACCTTGTCACAGGCAGAAAACGTGGGGAAGGATATCCTGACATATCATATCTTGAATGGCAATAGGTTTATTAGTATAGGCCCTTTTAATTTAAGAAGACACCACTAGGACTGTGTTATTATTAGATGATGGTCATCATTGCTCCCATCTTTAGATTTAGGTTTAGATAGGCATTTTTCAAACCCAAAACAAGTTCAATAAACAACCTTCAACTGTGATCACTTGTGTCTGTCTTTCTGTTTGATACCAAACGTTCCATGCAGGAATCAACAGCCGCTTTCACAACGTTGGTTATTCAAAATGTATATATTTCAATTCATACGGGCTCCTCAGCCGGTTTCAAAAAGTTTGTTATTCAATACTTGTAGGTTTCACTTAGTAAAGACTTGCCAGCTCCTTTCCCATGGTTCGATAGTCAACAGTGCCACTTTCACAAAGTGTGTTATTCAATAAAAGTAGGTTTCACTTTATACAGGCTTACCTACGCTTTACACAAAGTTCGGTATTCAATAAGGTTACGTTTCACTTTATACAAGCTCAACAGTCGTTCGAAGTGCCCAGCATCCAAAAGCCCTTCCAGAGCCTTACCGGGTTACTATGCTCCCCTCGGCAGCTTACCTTCTGCCTGGGAAAAGCAACTCACTGGTTCGCTGATTGCTTGCTTCCAGGGACACCGGCATCTGGCTTAGCCTATGCTCCGCTGCGATGCCTGCTCTCTGATTTCCCTCACACCATTAGTCCCAAAATGTGTTACTGCAAGTAAATAAGGAACACACCAGTCACACAACAAATATATAACAATATTTTATTTTCGCACAAGCTGGTTTCAGGTACAGCTATGTCAGCGAACAGTCATAGAGAAATTGAGGCCTTCACATGGGGGACAGGCAGCCTTAAATACACTTCAAATCGCCTTTGGTTGCTGAAATAATACATAGTTTACGACCCACGTAACATGGGCATTTTCCATGGTAACATGTGGAGATTCGCTCTATGTCATGTGTGTACAATTTACTGTCTTAGAGCACTAATGTTCACCCTGTTCCCAATGCACAGAAACATTCCTGGCCAATCTTATCTGTTTTCCCTTCTACCAAGAAGGGCACATTTTGACTCGGTACTTCATTTAGACCTTAGCAAAAATGTGCATGGTACGCTATGCTTAGTAAACATTGGTCGCACAATTAACTTCGGCAAGCTCGAGACCGGAGGAGACATACACTTTTCTTTATCTCTCTCTCTGTCAGTGTCTGCATGCTCAAGGCTCATAGCTGGTAAATGACATTAGCTAAGCATTCTTTACAGAAATGCATTCATCAGCCTTTCGGGCTGCAATCATTTTTCTGCAGGCGACATGAAAACTGCATAAGTGAGTAAAATAACCTAAATGGAGTCTGAGGACCACACTTCAATGTGTAAACATAGGCTAACTCACAATAACACAAAATGGATGCATTTTCACACAGGGCTCCTGGTCCTGTTTGTTCCACTCAGCAGTACTCCTGGACTTCTTGGCACCATCTTAACGTCTCAGCTTCTTCCCTCTTGACACAACCACTTTCTGGTCTTCTCCACGCTGGGCTCCAGCTGCATATCTCGTACTTCTCATACCTCTCTCTTGACACTTCTGACTTCCAACTTTCATACACTTGTCCATTCACAATGGGTTGCGGGTGAAACAAAGTATTTCCAATTGTCTGACCTTGTTCAGGCCTATTAGTGTGACATGCCTGACGTCTCTTCTTCATCACTGTACCAAGGTTTGTTGCCAGAGTAGTAACCAGTGCCATCAGTGTTCATTGTTGACCATACTTTATCACAGCCACATGACAGTTTGGGCCTAATTCACATAAGCGTTTTATCATGGCAAAACCCCATTGGAAAATGCTCTGTAAATAAGGGCCTCTCTTTGCATTCAAGACACTTAAAAACAGACAGAGAATGTGATCACTGGTGTCAATGTTTGATACAGCTCCCAGGGCTCCTGCATCAAGCACTTTCCTATGAAGGACCACTTTTTGTCTATGTCTAAAAGAAATGATGCAAGCGCTGTTTTAAAGGTCCACATACATTTGTTTACCGTAAACTGCACTATCAATACTCTGGTTAGCAGTTTCCTAAAGGCATGTACACATAAGCTTAAATACTGCATAGATGCACTTTCAAGGGTCTCATCACAAGTTGGGCGGAGAAGTAAAATGTGGCGGTAACACTATTAGTGCCGCATTTACTGGTCTGCCCGATGTCGAGTTTGGTGGAAAATGGGAGTTTTTAGCTCCAGCTTTTGCTGGAGGTAAAAAGCACCATTTTCTGCCTGTTTTCGGTGCTGTTGGAGCCAGCGCTAATAACGCCAAGAAAACTCCATTGGTTCCAATGGACCCAATGGGAATTGGGATTTACCTCCCCACTGCAACTCGAGACCAAGTTGCGGTAACGCCAATAGCACTGGCCGGTATCCCGGTGCAATTAGCGCCCGGAATCCGCCCAACCCCAGATGAGGCCCTAGTGCCTGCATCGCAGCACAGTAAATAATGCAATATGTGTTATATGGCTAAATCACTGCACTCTGTGGAAAGATGGAATGGTGCAGATAGTTTTCTTTTAGGTGCTTTATATGACGGAGAACAATAAATAAATGCCTGCAATGTGGCTCATTGAAAACCATGGCCTCATATTGCTGCAAACGGCACATCGCTTGTCGGCCGAGATTATAAATGTCCATGACAAGTATTCTACTTCCTGCATTTTAAGTGTAGAACTGTCTTCTAGTCCTCATTTATGTGCATTTTCTTCTGACCACTTCTTATTCTAATCATATAATATGACATTTCACAGAAAACAAGCAGTGCACACATGCGTTCACCGCTTAGGATTTCAAACAATGTTTTCGCCCGTATTAACTTTGTAATGTGTATTTTCAATAGACAGACACAAGGGCGCTTTATAATAGGCAGACTGCTAATTTGCCTCTGAATGTTGTAATTTAAAATGCTGTGAACCGAAAAATACCTATAGCATGTAGCTTGCTAAAATAAAGATTGATTTCAAACCTAACAAATGACTTAATTAAACAGATACAAACAGAACATAAACTGAACATAAATGTGTGTTCTCAACAGTATAGATTAATACATTCATTTCAATCGGATCAATCGCTGACAAACAACATCGCCCTGCCAAATCGTCTCGAAAAGGCATACAATATATTGTCCGCTGCTTGAGTGAGCTCATTTACCAAATCAATCCTTTTTAACGACTTCTGTAACTCTCATTTAGGTAGATTAGCTATGATCTGTCAGTTTTTCATTACATGCAAGCTGCCTTGTGTTTTTTGATTTGTCAAGTTTCCCCGGCATACCAGTGCACTCACCTTGCATGGGAAAATTGCTTTCAGCTAAACATCAGTCTTCAGATCTTTTGTGAGCTGCTGTCAAAGAATGCACACAAATAGAGCATTAAAAACAAAACCGCATGCTGTGAAGAAGGAATATCACCCCCTACAATCAAATGAAAAGCGATAGAAAGTGAAAGCTGAGACTGTCGAATGCCGAGCTGGAAGAAATGTCAACATGTAAAAAACAACTGTTTGGCAGCAGGTCCCAAAAGCCGAGCATCACCTTCAAATCTCAATTCTGGCTGACATAATTAATCAAATACATGTCATTGTTAGCAGAACATCCAGGAAAAAGTTGATGTTATGACACACTTTATAATAAAACCGCAATGGCATCCACTTGACCTTCATCCCGGCACATAATTGGCATACTACGCGTAGGCCATTTAAAAAACTACTATCATGCTATAAGGATACAAATAAAAAACGAATGCAATGTTTTTGTCGCACACTTCCGGGTTTGTAAACATACTATGGACATGTTTGCATTTTCCTTACAGGATGAATACAAGTAGGATACCTGGTTTCATTGGTTATTTTGTTCTTGACATTTCTGCCTGTATTCACCCATGTTTTTAGCGGTTTTATTAGTATTTAATCACATTTATGTTTTCTTTCTGAAAATATATCATGCAATACGTTTGTTTTGTATTTGTATTTATTAAGTTTATATAGCGCTTTACTTCGCATGTATTCACATGGAAAATGTGCCTTAGCGCTTGCCTCCTGTAAAATGACATGCTCAGAGTTAAGCTCCCCCAAGTCATCAATGCTTCTTTGTCACTTTTAATTCATATGTTGTAATATTTAATTAAAACAATAAATTCGATATGCATGGAGCTGGACTCCTGCAAATCAGGAAAGGCAAACTTACGCTCTTGTTGAGGTCCATCAGGGGAAGTTCAGAATTACTCAGGGCGGGAGGGTAGGCTACTACCATCTGTGGAAACATTTATTTGTTATAGCTAGCCATGTCTATGTCTATGTAGTGCCGTAGGCTATGTGTTATTCTTTCTGTGTTTTTTATTATCGCTCGAGCCTCTAACTAATAGAGACTAATAAGGAATTATTAATGTCTAGAATCACACTTTAGTTGAAATCATATTATGAAATATGCGACATTGGTTTTAGAACTGGCAGTAAGTTATTTGATGGGCCAGCATGCATTTAGCTAGTTTTCATTAGATCTGCTGATATTGGGTTTCAAAACCTAGGCACCTGGATGTGTCAGATGTTTGAGACGCTTGGACAATGAATAATCATGGGTATGTGTGAGCTAATGCAAAATCAGAATCAGGTCATGGATGTGACAAATACAGCTGATCAGTAACAGCAGTGGACGTCAAAGAAGGACTGGTTGCTGGCTGACAACTCCCTCATTGCTTAATTTATCTGTATTTTGGTTTTAATTCATCACATCCTGTTTGGTATATAAAATGAAGGACTACAGGGCGGTAGCTAGTTTGTTGTTTGGAGGTATAAAGGCATATAAAGTTTGATTCAATTGTTTTGCAATTAAATATATTGCCTCTTTCTATGTTATTCTCTAAAATATATCATATGAGCATGGTTTCTATGATGAACTCACTCTGTGGCTCTGTTGCAATAATGCAGTGCACAAATTTGAACCATGCACTAATTTCGTCGGGCCACTGATTTCAACAGTGACAGTGTGCACCAGTTACAAATGAAGATAACATTGCAGCATATGCCAAGCACGATGTGCTGTAGGTTGTATTAATAATACTAATTACTAATGTATATGAAGCACATATGTGTGGGGGAATAAATGTAGCAGTAGAAACTGGAATGAGGGTACAAACAGCTAATATAGGAATCATTGTGGGGGTACATTTGTAGGGTTCTACGTTATTTTGCCGCTGGATTTTCCGTCGTTTTTTTTTTGGGGGGGGATTACCCCACCCAAACCCCCCCTTTTTTTTAAAAAAAAATGATTCCCTTTCACCCACAAATATTTATTTACTTTTTAACCCCCCCCAAAAAAAAACGGGAGTTTTTTTTCGATAAAAAAACGACTATGAAAAGTCCCGCGACGAAAAATCCTGCGGCAAAAGAACTGTATACCCATTTGGCAGGTGCATAAACATGCTGGCTGTGGGCTGCCAGTTTTCAGAAAGTAAAGCTAAGCTACACTTGCACGCGAGATTCAGAGCCCGTGCTCGGTGTAGTTGTTGAAAAGGCTTCTATTTTTCTGTACAGGAAAGGGGAAGAAAGAATAAGTTACATTATCGGGTGTTGTTCTCTAAATAATGTAAAAAGATCAGGGGGCTGGACTGGAATAGGTTAGAAGATTGTTTCACGTGTTTAGTGACACACGGCTGGTACAGAAGTACAGGTGAGAGAGGTGGAGGAGAATGTGTAGTTTCCACATGATCTGTAGGTTCTGGGCAGAGTTATGAGGAAACCTATGTAAGAAACTGCAAGCTGACAGGTGGGGCTTTTTGCTGGTTGCTCTGTCCATGAGAGGCAAGTTCTGTTTTACTTGCATTTTCTGTTGGCCTATTGCGGTGTACATGAGAGGTCCTTTTTACAATTGCTGATTTCACGAGGCAAGAAAGTTTAGCTCTTACAAGTTTTAGTTGAGAAAAAGAAAGCTGGGTTCTGTTTTTCTGTCATCGCATTTGAGAGTTGAGCTGTGTCTTGCGAACATCGAGGGATTTTGCCAAGCCTGGCTTGGATTGGTGTGAAGGCTGTGAGCTGATGCTGAGATGGGAGATCTCTGTGCTTGGCTTCATGACAGGCCTTTAAGCTGCAGTGTTCCGAGGTCAAGAGGTGGGGGCTGACATGAGCTAATGCTGAGACAGGCGACCTGCAGTCAGGCTTGCGGAGTAAGTTGTGTACAAACGTATAAATAGGCATTGTCAAAGAATTGTTTTGGAGTTTCTTGCAGGGTAATCTTGATTTGGCCAGGTCAATTTGACCTAGAAAGGAATTTCCTTGTTTTTCCTGGTACCCGAAATACACGGAAGCTTGCTATATTTAAATTGGTTATGGGAATAATTATGTTATGCAAGAAATTCGATTATAGCCAACATCAGACTAACCTGGCATGTGACTAAATGGGAACAAGGGGTAGATAGTAAATGGGACTGGTTCCTAAAGTGTGTCTGTCTCCATAACTAATTGAGTTCCATTCTAAGGTGTGCCCCAACTACATCCGAGTCTATGCTAGGGCTTAATCACAATGCATATGTTATTAATGAATACTATGCAGCTCTTAGAAGAAAAAACTGTCCGTGTGAAATTGTATACTCTGTTTTTCTGACTCTAATAAAGGGCATGGTTGAATATATTGATGTATTTTGACCCTAGATGAGGACAGGGTCTAAATGGTGTTGGAGGTCAGACTCCTTATATGGGAAAGGTACTAGACGTGGATTTGAGATTGTGTTCCTTTGCAAACAATATTCGTTTTCTGGCAATCCAAGGTGTTGTTTTTCTTGTGCTTTGCATATGTTCAATGCAAATGTAGCATTGATGTTGCTCTGCTGTATATAGTTCTTCTGTTCTGCTGAAGAGCTACAGGTGCCTAAGGGCATATGTATGAACATCTGTGTGGTAGTTTGTTATTATGTGGCCTAGTTATTTTACAATATATAGAGATGAAGTCTGGTGTTTCCAGCACAGTTGGTGCGAACATCTAGCGAGCCTAGTGCAATATGAAGCCGTGCAATTCACTAGCTAAGGATCCCAGAATAAAGCATAGTACATAGGTGGCAAATAAACATTTCTTACATTTTGGCAGACACACATTTCTTACAGCCTGGAACAGTCAATGCTCTGAGAAATCTCAGAGACCTTTTTAGTGAATCATGTGACACCACAACCAAAAGGAAAGAAGTCACTTGCTACTCCAGAAGGGTGATGGAGGGGAGACTGACTGTAAGTTGTGTTTTCTAGAAATCACCTGGGGATGGTCTTTAAACAAAGTACTGAGTTCAGACACAGACTAGGCTGTAATAGGGGTCCTGGAATCTGAAGATTTCAAAAACCCATTTACTAGTCATGTAGTAGTCATTCAGAAATGTGCACGCCTAGGATGCATTCCATGAGTTTCTATGTGGATAATCTACCTTTAAAATCACCCTCATATGATGCTTGTAGAGAAAATGCCTTAGATGCATTGACTGCAGTAGCTAGAATTGAGCTCAACGCATCCAAGAAACAGCTAGAACTTTGTTGAGAGAGAACACATTATCTCAAACACAACATCATGGCAAAATATGGATTCTGTTAGCTACCACACACTGAAGTCATTCATAAAATGCCCAAGCCCACTTTGATTACTTAAATGTTGGCTTTCCTTGGCATGACAGGCTACATTAGACATTGGATCTTAGCATATGCAGAGCATGTTAAAACATTTTATCAAACAACAAAATTAAACACAGCAGAACCTGTACCATGGTCCAGTAAGGCAGAGCAAGACTTTACTGCAATTAAGCATGCACTGTCAAATCCAACATCATTAGGATTAATTGATTATAAGAAGAAATATACCCTGTATTGCCACCGAAGAGACATAAATTCACAGAAACACAGAGAGAAATAAAGTGGGAAGCAGATACTGACTGTTTATTATACCACAGCTTTAGTTCAAGTAGCTGCAGGACTCCCTACCTCTATCACTTCTGTAGTGGCATTTACACTTCTGGTGCAGCAATGTGGGTGCATTCTTTCAGGTTCTCTATTACGTGTATCTGCCCCACATGCCATATCTACATTGTCATTGGAAACAAAAACACAACACCTTGCTCTGTTCTGTTTTACTAAGAATGAAATGTTACCCAGGAACTTGTCACATTTCACATGAATATGTTGTCAAGTCATGAATCCAGTTTCTGTGTTGCCTGAGTGACAATCACAGATTAACTTTTGCAGCCAATTAAAGAGCTTCATGACACTCCCATACAGAACCCCCACATGGTATACTTTGTTGACAGATCTTTTTCTAAGGAAGAAAAGGGGAAACTAGTAACCAGATTTGCTGTTTGTTCACCTAAAGAGGTAGAAGAGTGCCAAATTATTAAATGTGTTTTCAGTCCAGATAGCAGAATACAGAGCTCTAATTTGAGCATGTGAAGTAGCAGAACAGTGGCATGTTAACATATACAATAAATCCAACTATGCTTTCAGTGTGGCAATTTTGGAAAGTTGTGGAAGCAGAGAGGACTTCTCACCTCACCGGGTGGGTCAATAATAATAATGATTCTGTAGCAGCTGTTTTAGATGTCTTAATGCTACCCAAAAAGGCAGTGAACATGAAATGTGCAGCACATCAAACATTTATTGAGAGTTGTGAAGTAATGGTAAAATAAAACAGCATTTGCCAAATACTGCTAATTGTAAAATTAAGTCTACCAATCATATCCTGCTAAATTCTTCAATAGACGGGGTATTACACAGCTGAAACTAAATACCACCTTATTAAGAGTTGGAAAACCATTCAAAGGTCCTCCAAAATGTACCTCTAGCCAAAAGCAGGTGGTAACATCAGACACTGCACCAGAAAATACGAAAGAACCATGCCACATGCCATTGCTCATTCTTCTACAGGTTGTCCCCTATCTGGCCTGGAACTGAGGACAATATCAATGTATACAAAATAGTGTTCCTGACAATGTTCTCAACTGAATAAATGTATTTAAATTAGCAACATTTGTGATGTCATCTTTGATGTCCTGGGTGTTAGTTTTAGCAGTGCACGGTGGTGGCGCGAGTTATGGTTGCTTAGCTTACCATAACTGGCGAATTTCAAGGGTTTTTCGGTTTTACTTGGAACCATAACGTCCCTTTAACAAAGTTTTTCCACTGAATTTCACAGGTTTTTAGTAGCGCAACTTAACCATAACGTCTCTTTAACAAAGTTTTTTTCACTGAATTTCATAGGTTTTTAGTAGCGCAACTTAACCATAACGTCCCTTTAACAAAGTTTTTTCACTGAATTTCATAGTTTTTTAGTAGCAAAACTTAACAATAATGACTTTGACTTTATATACATGTCATATGGAACTGACTAGATCTCTTCTTATGAACTTGATGTCCGCGAACTTATTTAATGTTTGCGGACATGTTCGGAGAACAGTACCACTACCTAAAAACTGTGGGGGGGGTGTGGTGGGGGTATGTTTGATTGTTATATCATAATATAGGAACATTTAACAAATTAAAAAAGCAGCACACAAACACATTATATATAGTAATACATAAGAAATGTAACCCATATATGTAACACACTAACCATTCATTTAAATACAATATGTTCTGAAATGGAATATACCACAAGAAGATAAATTGGCTTCCAACATAATTACCTCACAGACACAACAGAACTGAGAACAAGTCCAGACCCACTGAATACATAGGACTTATCTTACCAGAAATAGTAAGTGTACTTCATTTTACTCATATATTTATAAACTTTCTGTATTAGATTAAAAAATATATTATCTTTTTTTTTTCTCACAGAAATGTCTAGTACTCTGGAATGGCTAGAGGACAATTTCCCACATGAAGAAATGTCACAAGATAGTAAAACTAATGGTAAACACTTTATAATATAAACCATTTATTTATTATTTTTTTATATACATTTAACATATATATTATTTTTTTGTACAGAGCATACCAAAATAGAAAAAACTTCAGAAAACCCTGTTATGGATAACAGTCTTCACAATATAGAAGAAAAAATGGATGTATTGTTGGCTAATTTTAATAATTTAAAAACATTTCAAACCAAAAACCTCGTACCATTGTCCCACATGTACCTGTCCCTCCTCACCATATCCCAGTCAATTATCCCCAAACCCTCTCCATAATCCAAAACGTTTTGATGAGACTTCCATCCCTTCTTCACCTAATACAAATCATGGTGAAACCCCAAATTCTCCTGTTTTTGTTTCTGTTTCTGCCTCACCTTCTCTGTCATAAATTATTAATATATGTTAAATAAAGTTTAATTTTTATATTGTATTGTGAATAGTTTCTGGTTTTTTTTGTAAAAACAATAAAAGTGTCCGCGGACAGTGCGAGAGTTCTGAAATGTTCGTACATAAATGAAAATGGAGGTGTCCTGAAGAACACCACACCTGTTCGTACTGTTCGCTAGCAAGTTGAAACTGTTCTAAGAACACACGTGGTGTCCTGAATTGTTCGCAAACAAACAAAAATTAAAGTGTTCTAAAGAAAACTATACCTGGCCGGTACTGTTAGCTAGCAAGTTCAAACTGTTCTAAGAACGCTATTGGTGTCCTGAAATGTTCGTACGTAAACGAAATTACACGTGTCCTGAAGAACACTATATCTGTCCTTACTGTTCGCTACCAAGTTTAAACTGTTCTAAGAACACACGCGGTGTCCTGAAATGTTTGTTTCACGTGTGACGCACTTTTAATTACTTCAGAACCCGAACAGTGTCCGTAGGACATCAATGCGCATGCGCTAACCAATCTCCGTGCACTTGGTGTCCTGCGGACAGGGGCTTCCTTCGCGGAATAGTTCGCGAACGGATCATATGACCACGCCCACGCTCATCGTGTGTCCTGAAATACGGACACTGTTCGTGTCCCTGAACAATTTAAAAGTACATTTTCAGTTAATCCATAATATTTTTCAATAAAATCT
This sequence comes from Ambystoma mexicanum, assembly GCF_040938575.1. NCBI lineage: Eukaryota > Metazoa > Chordata > Amphibia > Caudata > Ambystomatidae > Ambystoma > Ambystoma mexicanum. The sequence continues at coordinate 565,341,760 of NC_090928.1, forward strand.
CACCATGGCACAAGTCCCACATAGCAATCTTGATTTCTATATACCTTTTGAAACTTTCCAATCCTTTTTTTGTGTTCGATCTGTCCGCGGACAGTGCGCATGTCTGCGAACCGTGCACAAGCACCCCTATAAAAGACCACGCCCAAGAGCTTATTCCCATTGTGTTTCTGGCTATTCTTCAGAACACAGTGATTTTTGCTGCCACCTGCAGACTACACCATCATCGAGATGGCATCCTTGGCTGCTGAACTGCCACTTGGTGCTGCACCTGCTTCAGCAGCACCCCCACCCCCTCCACCACCACCACCTCCCCAAGGGCCTGAAGAGGGGAACAGGAGTGAGGATGCGGAGGAGGAAGAAGAGGATGATGAGAATGAGGTAGAGGAAAACCCTACTACCCGCACTAGGCGTGAGTCTTGGGTGTGGCAGCTATTTACCATTCATGGTAATGTTCCTAAGGCTCGTGCGAACCGTGTTACCTGCAATGAGTGCAAAATGATACTCAGTCGCGGGAAGCATGGTAAGTACAGCTTTGGGACCACTACTATGAAGCGACACCTGAGGTCATTTCACTCTGGGGCTATTCGCAGGGTTGTACCTTGCGAAGAACGTAGCAGGTTGATTTCCTCTACTTCATCCTCTGTTTCTGATCCTGTCACCACAAGGACCACCTATGTGGGACAGCGTCTTCCTCAAGCTGCCTCACAGGCCATACAGAATGCTGATGACCCTTACCTTTTCGAGGGTCACAGTTGTATGTATGTACTGTGACACAGTACTCTGCAGGGGGAGCGACTTCGGAGTGCTTTTGAGACTATCGTCTCAGAGCACGAGAAGACCTGCTCACTACCCAAATAAAACCCACTCTGCATCTTCCTCTCTCAGCTCGCCCTTTCTTATCCCTGTGGTTGGTGTCCCCCCTTTACCCTCCTTTACCCTCCTCTCCTAGTGTGTCTAAAAAACCAAAATAAATACAAAATTACAAAAATAAAAAAAAAATAAGGCTCTTTTCAGAGCCGCCTTTCCCAGTTAAAAAATAGAAGTGAAAATAAATGAAGCAGGGCTCTTTGTATTTTTTAGAAGTCCGCGGACAGTTCGCGAACATTAAAAAAATTGGGTTGCTACTCCATCACAAACATTGTAATTTTCTCTGGAAAGAAGTGGTGGCTCTGAAAAGAGACTTTGGGTGGTGTTTGTAAGTCAAAAATTGTAAATGCTTAACATCTACTTCAAAATCGTTGTTGTAATTCCAAAAAAGGTTGCAATGCATTTTGTACATTTCTCAGAAAAATCTGATTGCCAGCATAAGTAAAATGGACTCCATCTCTGCGAAAAATGTATGTACTACAAAACATAATATTTTCATTGTGAAAAGAAGACATGCCAAAATCTCTTAGAAAGGCACAAACAGCCTGATTAACATTGCGCCTTGCTTTTTCCATTTGTGGACCAAATGAAGAAGAACGAAGCCACATTTGTCTCTGCGCAATCCGTGAAAATATCACTTGAGAATTAGGAAACATTTCCATAACCTTCCTAAGTCCTTCTTTCATAGCAAATTGCAAAAAAATTCCAGTCACATGTCCTAAACGGTTCCCTCCACAATGAATTACAATTATGTCTGGATGTTGCTCTGTCTCCAAAGTAGCACAGAGAGGTAGCAAGTCCAACCACTTCATTCCACGTACTCCATGCCAGTGTACTTCCACATGTGGGAATCCAAGATCTACAGCTACTCCACAGCTTTCTGCATGCACCTTCAACCAATGTATCCACGAATCTCCTAAAATCCAAACAATCTGTTTTCTGAAACACACAGCCATAGCTATCTTTCGTTCTCTCAGCAAAAAGAGTATCTGAGAAAATCTCTCCTGGTACAACACACCCACCAAACTTTCCTGACCAATCCCTTTCAGTGCTTATTCTCAGTTGCATGACTTCTGAACCCAGAAATCCCCGGATGTAACTCCCGATGTCCGTGAACTACCACCATGTCCGCGGACATATCGTAATATGAACAGCCCTTCTACCATTTCCACTACACTCTCTCTGCCATTCCCTCATTGGATGTACCTCAAAAATCACATGACCATGCACCAATCACATTCAAGACAACATTTACTTACACAGTACAGACCCATTGTGTTTGCAAATGTTAGTACTTCACAGAAATGCAGCAAACAATCCTGACAACACGTATAGTGTTTTTGGAATAAGACAACAATTGGACTACTGTGCTGGAATGGTGAAATTCACTATAAATTCACAGGAAGATCCACAAGAATTTCTAATGTACTTACTACAAGTACTGGAAAACAAAAACATACCTATAAATGAAATCTTACAGATTTCATACGTGTGGAAACATACATGCACTCTCTGCAACAATGTGACACAAGAAGAAATTCCCAATGAACGCTTCATATATATATCAATACCTATTTGTGAATCCATTCCATTTCAGCAACTTGTACAAAATGCAAACCATGGTAGATTATGCTCTACCTGCAATTCAGATAATCGCTCCACGTTAGTAATACAAACACATAGTAAATACGTAATACTAATGCTTCTATGTTACAATGCAGATGGTACCAAAAACAACTGCAAGCTGACTCGATTCACACATAGTCAAATGTCACTTGGTAAGAAAACCTTCACAACAATAGGCATAATCTACCACGCAGGAGCCACAACCAATTCAGGGCACTACACGGCATATATAAAAAAGAAATGTGGATGGTTTGAATGTAATGATAGTACCATTACTCTAAAGCAGAGATTACCAGCAAATCTTACAAACGCTTATTTGATGTTCTTAAAACCAAAATTTGATAAATAAACTGTATTTAAACCTTTAAGTAAATTTGTGTTAAAAAAATATAAACTGTTAGAATACTCCAAAAGCTATCTAACTGCTCAAAGATTCTACAACAACTAATCAGATAAATGAATACCACTAAATTAGACCAAAAAATACACCGTTAGAATACGCCAATTGGTATCTAACTGTCCCAAAATTATAAATTTGTGTTAAAATAATATAAACTGTTAGAATACTCCAAAAGCTATCTAACAGCTCAAAGATTCTACAACAACTAATCAAATAAATGAATACCACTATTAGGCCATTAGGCCAAAAAATACACAGTTAGAATACACCAATTGATATCTAACTGCTCCAAAATTTTATAATATCAAAACAAATGAAGAATCTGTTACTGCTCCAAAAAAAATACAACAAAGCAAAGTATAAAGCATTAGCCAGAAACAACAAGTGAACACTGAAAACAAACAAACAAACTGTAGCATAACAGAAAAAGGTTTTTTTTTAATCCAACATGGATTTTTTTTTCTCCCACAGACCCAATGATTTTAGCAACAAATACAGAAACTGAGCAAATTGCACAGTACTCTGATTTGTACTCTACTAAATATGAGGGTCGAAAAAAAATAAAAGTATATTGCTTATACAATGTAATAAGTCATTACAAAATACTAATACTAACATGCTATTTTCTTTTATCACAGAAATGAAGAAGAAAAACATGGACTCCCATTACTAGACCAAACAGTAAGTATACAATAATAAGGACAACCATAGCAGCATATCACATCCATAGTATCTAATACCTTTGTTCCTTATACATTTGTTCTTCACCCAAAGTTATAAGTAAATATGAATGTGATATGCTGCGGTGGTTGTTGCCAGGGCATACAGTCTTGGGTGCATGGCCATAGTCAAACATTTCAACTATGATCTATGGGAAACTTTTAATGTCCGCGAACAATGTGAGTGTTCTTAGAACACTTTGAACTTGCCAGCGAACAATACGGACACCGTTTTCAGGACACCCCCTACGAACATTTCAGAACAGCGCGATAGTTCTTAGAACACTTTCAATTTAACAATGAACAATACGGACAGCGTCCTAAGGACACCCCCTACGAACATTCCAGGACACCGGGAGTGTTCTCAAAAACGTCTTCAGAACACCCCCATTTTGTTTATTTGCGAACATTTCAGGACACCGCGGGTGTTCTTAGAACACATTCAACTTGACAGAGAACAATACGGACAGCGTCCTCAGGACACCCCCTACGAACACTCCCCGGACACCGCAAGTGTTCTTAGAAGCGTCTTCAGAACACCACCATCTTGTTTATTTGCGAACATTTCAGGATACCGCGAGTGTTCTTAGGACACATTCAACTTGACAGAGAACAATACGGACAGCGTCCTCAGGACACCCCCTACGAACATTCCAGGACACCGGGAGTGTTCTTAGAAGCTTCTTCAGAACACCACCATCTTGTTTATTTGCAAACATTTCAGGACACCGTGAGTGTTCTTAGGACACATTCAACTTGACAGAGAACAATACGGACAGCGTCCTCAGGACACCCCCTACGAACACTCCCTGGACACCGCAAGTGTTCTTAGAAGCGTCTTCAGAACACCACCATCTTGTTTATTTGCGAACATTTCAGGACACCGCAAGTGTTCTTAGGACACATTCAACTTGACAGAGAACCATACATTTGTTTTTCACCCAAAGTTATAAGCAAATATGAATGTGATATGCTGCGGTGGTAGTTGCCAGGGCATACAGTCTTGGGTGCATGGCCAAATGGCCATGCACTCAAGACTCTATGCCCTGGCAACAACCACCGCAGCATATCACATCCATAGAGTCAAACATTTCAACTATGATCTATGGGAAACTTTTAATGTCCGCGAACAATGTGAGTGTTCTTAGAACACTTTGAACTTGCCAGCGAACAATACGGACACCGTTTTCAGGACACCCTCTACGAACATTTCAGAACAACGCGATAGTGCTTAGAACACTTTCAACTTAACAACGAACAATACGGACAGCGTCCTAAGGACACCCCCTACGAACATTCCAGGACACCGGGAGTGTTCTCAAAAACGTCTTCAGAACACCCCCATTTTGTTTATTTGCAAACATTTCAGGACACCGCAGGTGTTCTTAGAACACATTCAACTTGACAGAGAACAATATGGACAGCGTCCTCAGGACACCCCCTACAAACACTCCCCGGACACTGCGAGTGTTCTTAGAATCTTCTTCAGAACACCCCCATTTTGTTTATTTGCGAACATTTCAGGACACCGCGGGTGTTCTTAGAACACATTCAACTTGACAGATCAACTTGACAGAGAACAATGCGGACAGCGTCCTCAGGACACCCCCTACGAACATTCCAGGACACCGGGAGTGTTCTTAGAAGCGTCTTCAGAACACCACCATCTTGTTTATTTGCAAACATTTCAGGACACCGCAAGTGTTCTTAGGGCACATTCAACTTGACAGAGAACAATACGGACAGCGTCCTCAGGACACCCCCTACAAACACTCCCCGGACACCGCGAGTGTTCTTAGAAGCGTCTTCAAAACACCCCCATTTTGTTTATTTGCGAACATTTCAGGATACCGCGAGTGTTCTTAGGACACATTCAACTTGACAGAGAACAATACGGACAGCGTCCTCAGGACACCCCCTACGAACACTCCCCAGACACCGCGAGTGTTCTTAGAAGCGTCTTCAGAACACCCCCATTTTGTTTATTTGCGAACATTTCAAGACACCGCGGGTGTTCTTAGGACACATTCAACTTGACAGAGAACAATACAGACAGCGTCCTCAGGACACCCCCTACGAACACTCCCCGGACACCGCAAGTGTTCTTAGAACAGTTTCACTTTGCTTGCAAACAAAACGGACACATATTGAGTCCTTAGAACAACCCCCAGTCAGTTTATTTAGAACATTTCAGAACACCTGTGATGTCCGCAAACAAATTGAACACAAAAAGAACGTCTAACACATAAAAAACACAACTTTCATCCTATCTCATACACTCCCACCCTTCCCAAACACTCCTACACACCAACACACTCTACTAATTACACATTTTGAACAAAGTTTCACCGCGCTGTCCGCGGACGTCCGCGAATCCAAGATGTCGGGCGCTACCAAAAAATCTGACGCGCTTCACGCTCCACGCCGTCCAATCAGCAAACACGTTGCATGTCCGCGAACATCACGCAAGACGATTGGCCAATCAGGACACTGTCCGCGGAGCGAACAGGGAAGTGTGTCCACGAACCGAACACAGATATCACTAATTTTTTTTTACCTACTTTTTGGTCATTTTAAAAAAAAATACTGGACGGATTTTCACCAAATTTGCAAAAGCACGCTTTCGGGACCAAGCCGCTGCTCCTGGTCCAAATTTGGTGGAAATCCGTCCAGCGGTTTGGGCTGTAGGCACGAGCAAAATTGTTTGCCCATTCAGTCTATGGGAAAAAAAAAGTTTTGGGACCCCCCCTATAACTTTGCCCCCCCTGGACGAATCCTCACCAAACTTTGCAAGAAGATTCAGAGTGACCCAAATACTTTTTTTGCAATGTTTGGTGAGGATCCGTCCAGGGAGAGCGAAGTTATAAGCCGCCCAAAAAGTGTTCTTCCTATGGAAACAGCAACTTAACCCTAACTACATGGCCACTACGGTGGCCATGTAATATATATATATATATATATATATATATATATATATATATATATATATATATATATATATGTATGTATATATATATATATGTATGTATATATATATATGTATATATATATATGTATGTATATATATATATATATATATATATATATATATATATATGTATATGTATATGTATATATATATATATGTATATACATATATATATATATGTGTATATATATATGTATATATAAACAGTAAAATTAGTGCAATGGCATTCAAAGAAGAGATAGGTGCTCAACAAACCATTAATTCATATGTAAAAGACTAAAATAATGGCCGATGTCTATATAAACAATGCAATTAGTGCAATGCAATTCAAAGATGAGATAGAAGCTCAGAAAACTCATTAATTCATATGCACAAGACTAAATCAGTGGCTGATGTCAAATAATAATATGGTGACTTAATTCAACATGTATGGCTTAATCAGTACTCAGACTTTGAGCAATGTTAAGACCAGAGCTAGTCGATGTTTAGTAGCATTTTGGGGTTTTCCTATTTTGATTGCCTTCCCCAGGAATGCAAACATTAATTAAATAGAAGTTTTTTTGCTATCTTGTTTCATTGTCTTTGAAAAATCCCCACCGGTTAATTAATTAAGACTCTGCTATAACTTAATTCGGAAATTAGAATGTCTCATTGTTTTGCCTCATTATGCTGTAGACCAACTCACCCTGAGTAAGCTAGTATGATACACCCCGTGTATGGAACTTGATTGGCCATATTTCCAGATTGGTACTGTAAACAAATATTATAACCCCATGGAACAAAAAACAGGATTCAGAGATATTTTATAGAATCTATTTATTGCTTCTTATCACTTCATATCGGCATATGAGAATTAACTAGAAAGGGTATTCATGTTATGTTATTGTGATTTATAGCTGCAAAGTGCTGGCATTTTCGTGGTCCCCAGGAGCTCTGGTGGAGTTGAAAAGGAAGGCAGTTTGTAGGGTTAGTTAGTGGGATTCAGAGGGAAAAGTGCAAGGGACCTTTGATGTGCTGTTCGTAGCTTCTGTTAAAAATACAGTCACTGTGTGCTGGTTTGTTTTTAGTTAGTCAATGTTGTGTGTTGTTTGGTGCAGGTTGTAAGTGGGTGGTTTATGCACATTTGGCTTAGTGCCCTGTTGTGTGTTCTGGAGTGTCAGTAGAGAGTCTGAAGTTTCGGGAGTTATTTTGAAGTGGAGGTATGTGTCTGGTTTGTTCAGTTTTGGATGGTGGATATGCAGATTAGAGAGTTTTTAGCAGGGTTAGTCAGCGGAACGAGGAATACTGTAGCATACTCTAACATGCACCTAAATTTAATGCAGTGTCTATACTCAAATATACATCTAAATTCAGTACAGTGGCTTTACCTTATTGTTTGTTCATATTGTTCTCCATGGCAGGTTATGTCTATTGATTTTGTGATAGCCGCATCCTCATTGTTTTTCAAGGTATTGAGGGTATTGGTGCCCAGCCTATTTCAAGTTGTTTTCTATAATAGAGGACATAATGCTCTAGTTTAATAATATCCCTATGTGTTGTTATACATTTCAGAGATTCAGTATTCATTTCTTTTTTCTTCCCACTTCTAACGTCTTCCGTGCAGTACACAGCATGTGTGAACCGCCATATTGTATTTTTGCACTATATATGTATACTACGGAGATGTAATGACATCATTACATCATGCGTACAAGACTTGGGGCCATTTTAGATCTGACAAGTTTCTCACAACTGGTGATGCCATGGCACGATTTACATTTAACTTGCTGCATTGGTTCAAATCAAAAACAGGTGATGAGTATAAATCTACCCCTCCCTCTTGTTTCGAGACCTTGCATCACCTATAAAGTAAGTGCAGATGTGGAATACATGGTGCATTGAACCTTGCTTATCCTGTTTTATTAAAAGTAATCAATTTTATTTTCAACTAGGAAACACATTCAATACACAGTAATGAAATTAACAGAATTTATAAACAAGAAATCATACAATTTTACATTCATATAACATTTAACATAACATTTAACAAGATCATAGCACTTCAGTACTCTGCTCGTTAAAGTGCACTAGTGCAGTGTGACATTAGTAATTGAAAGTGCTTAGTATGCAAGCGATATGTTTCAGAGAATTCTTCATAATTAATCTATACGCGTATGAGAACACAACCACATCATTTATTTCAACACTGCTAGTACATTCCTAATCATTTGTATATCTGAATGAACTCATGTTGTCTCATGGTGGTGTTATATGTTCAAAACTTTGCCCAGCTACTGAAATCAGTTGATTTTAATTTCTGCTTTATTTTGTTCATAACAGGATGTTCTTTCTCATGGAGGATTCTGTCAACACAAGGTGTTTCGGTCCTTTATTGAAGATTCACACATCCTGGCAATCATCTTTCTAAATGTTTTACTTTGACTTCATCCAGACATACAATCACTTAACCACAATATTCAAATCATTTGACTACCCTTCTGTAATATCTTCAAATTCTGAATCGTATTCAGATACTTGGGGAAGATTAATTATTTCTATTGGCTGGTATTTCTTTACAATTTCATTGAGTTTCTCCTGATGTGGTTTCAATCTAGCTTCATCAGGTGGGCCCCTTTTATTTTGGTCTGTCTATTGGCGCCTAAAGGTTTTTATATAATTTCTTCTTTGTTGCAATCACTATCCATGGGAATGGAGTGGCTGCTCATTGGCAGAACCTTCCTCAAAAACCCCCAGAAAATTTCATAGGTTGGGTTTCAATCATCAAGAATTCATTTTGTATACCGTTCATGCTATAGGTGATGCAGGGACCAAATCTTCAGTCACAAAATATCAGTAACAGTAAAAGTTATTGATTATACAAACATATTACATTACACATGAGATACGTGGAGACATACACATTTGGCAAATATCCATTGTGAAATACCCAGGTTTTAAATAAGGAATATATTTTTGTCCAAATTATGGGCCGTTTCAGTGGCAAAATTAAACACAGAATATTGAGAAAATAATTTGTTTGATAATTCACAACTCAATTATCCTCTCGTAAAGGTGTTAACAATAGAAATGTCAAAAGAGACATTAGACACATATTTTTATATGGCTGACTTGGAGGTAGAATTTTTCCCCAAGAACTTCAGGCTCAGAGGTAAGTTGCTTAATATGCATGTCCAATATATGGATCCATTGGGCCTCCTTAAAGAGTAGTGAGTTCTCCACTTTGTTGCTACTGATGAATGTATCTAAGTTCCACCAAAAGATGTCATTCTCAGAATGATAATTTTTTATAACATATTGGACCATGCGGGAGGTGTTGTGTCAACATCAGAATCCAGATCTATGTTCAGCTATTATTGTACAAGTGGCTCTCATAGTTTGACCTACATTGATGAGGCCAGAGGCACTTCTAATACACTAAATTACTTTTGTCATTTTGCAATTAGTTGTAGTTCTAATGTTCCAATCCTTATTTCATACTTTAAAAGTAACAACTTTGCCTGCGAATCTACAAGCTGTGCATGTTCTTCAATGGAAATGACCAACCAAGGGGCCAACATTCCAGAGTGTTTGATTCATTATCACTGTTTAGTGTCTAGAATTATAACATTGATCATCTCTGACATTCCAGTATGCTGTGATCATGAATTGAGTGATGCAGGCGCAATGGGTCACCCTAGACAACCCCCAAACATCGATGAATTCACAGAGAATGACACAGAACACTATGTACCAAAGTGATAGTCCCAGGGCCACAGGAGGGGGAGGGGGAGGATGATGATGGTAGTGAACGTATAGAGCGCTTGTAACGCCGAAAGGCATCATGGCGCTGAAGCAGGAACCACCACCAATACAATACAAATCTGACCTAGATCTTAATGGAAGTGACATGTCTTCAATTGCCTACGAAAATAAAAGTGATCATGTGTGTCCTGAAGATGGAGAGGAGGCAAATTCCACAGTTCAGCAGCAGCCACTGAAAAAGTGTGCCCTCCAACTCAATAGAAATGCACCCATGGTACTGAAATCTGGCACAACATCAGAGACCGAAGAGGTTGATTAGGGATATAGGGGCAGAACTTATCCATTAAGTATTCAGGACCGAGCCTGTAAAAGGCCCAGCGCACACACAATACACAGGGATTTGAACTAAACCGTTTTTATCACTGCAGCCAGTGAAGCTGGCGCAAAACAGGAGACATGGGTGTGCAATAGGGAGTACAACCCACCAACCTCACTGCAGAATTTTGCAAGACTTGTAAATGATGAATCAAAGACAGAGATTACGCTAAATAGAGGGATTTGCAATAATCTATCACACTCAAGACCAGTGCCGCCACAACCGGCGCATGGAACTGGGAAGGAATAAAGGCTAAAACCTTCCGCCATATCCTGAATTTTAAGTGGCCAAATTGACAATCTAATGCCACTTGTGCTTCCAGTGACAATGAAGAGGACATTTTCACTCCTAAATTCCTAACAACTAAAGCTGGACTAGGGAAGCTACTAAAAGAACCAAGCCAAAAAGAAGAGGACCATAAAGAGGCAGCAGAAGAAGAACCTACCAGCAAATTCTCTGTCCTATCCCCATTCAGCTTAAGTCAATTATGTCCCATTCACCCCCAAGTCCTCCAGGCATCTCCTCAGCTGAGATGCAGGATCAAGATGTAACTGATTGAATCGCACAATAATTTGTGTATCATCAGCATATGAGTAGCACTGGAGGCTGTGGGAGTGAATGAGCATAGCCAAGGTCTGGATGTAAACATTAAACAAGATGGGTGAAAGAGCCGAGCCCTGACGGACCCCACAGGTGAGAGAGACAGAAGCCAAGCAAAAGGGTGGAAGAGAAAGAGTCTGTTAATATCCATCAAGAAAAGAAGAGAACCAAGATAACACCTAATTACTGATCCCCGCTCTGGCAAGCATTGCCAACAGGGTGGGATGATCAAATGTATCTGCTGAAAGATCTAATAGCACCAGTGATCCCATCCCACCCTGATCCACGAGTTGAGCCAGATCTTCAACCGCAGAGACTAGCACATTATCCATGCCATAACAAAACGCAATCAGAATCACTATAGGAATTCCTCCATTTACGTTCCATCTGTCTCCTTTTGAGGCAAAGCTGTTTCAGCGTATCATCAAACCAGAGATTAGATGGCTGTGCACGCTGCCTCACCCATTTGACTGGTGCATAATGATCAGCAGTGTTAGTGAAAATTCCTGAGTGTTAGCAAATTTAGCTCCGAAGAGCTATGCCAGCCATCTATTATCTCCTGACTGATCAGGCCAGTTTCAATAGATCTCCAATAATGTTTCAGGACTGAGGGCCTGATCACAGTGGAAGGGGAGATTGTAACCTTCAAAATAAAAGGAAGCACAAAATGATCAGACTAATGCAACTGAAGAGTCAGGCAGACCATCACAACGAAGGATGAAGCAAAATCAAATCAAGAGTATTAGCACGGCACAGTGAGTCGGCAATGAGTCGGACCAACCAGAAGTTGAGGAAGGTCTAAACTGCAAGGTAGAATGTACAGCAGCACAATTTACTTTTAAATTAAAATTCCCTACTGTAACAAAGTAGTTGTATTTCGTAACACATGTTGTGAAAACATCACAAAAAGAGGAGTCATATAGGGGAGGACAGTACACAACTAACACATGACATGGAGGATTCTGAGTAATCAATAGACAGACCAGCATAGCCTCCATATTAGCCTCATAATCACATGGGACAATACTTCCAGATAAATGATTTTTATAAACCAAGTCGATCCCCCCACCAGCATTATGAGATGCACAAAATGACCAGAAAATCCCAAGAGCACACACTTGTACAGGCCCTGATGCATGGAAAATGAGTGCAGAAGGAAAGGCACAGTGACAACAGAGAACATTTAAGTTGAGCACACATCTTCCCAGGGGAACACATGCACCCATTTCGACCCATCTAACACTTACAGCACACACTCAGATGCCATGATTGAGACATCAACAAGAACACATCGGAGTATATCTGGGAAGTGACAAGCTTTCTGCTGCAACGCCCGATAAATATCCCATCAAGACTGTTCCAAGAGGGCCTTGAAAGTAGAGATTCACAGATCACATTCGATGAGACATCTTGCCTGCAAGGAGACCTGTGCACAACATTTACTGGGCTGCAAAAACAACAGGGACAACATCACAACCAACAAGTGTCATACCCATCAATGCCTAATTAGTGATGCCACATGAGGTTGCAAAGGCCCGAATGGTAATTTGAAAGCAATTTTATTTTCTTACACATGAAAAACACATAGGGTAAGGAGACCGGTGCCAGTAATCCCTTACCGCCCAATTCCGTGGTCCCTTAGCGGGAACCGAAATGGACATGTGGTCAGACGTTAGGGGACCAGGACGCTAATTACGGGCTTGCTATTAGCAGGCCCGTAAATAGCACCTTACCCATTCCCATTGATCCCTATGGGGGCTCAATTGGGAATGGGGAATGGCATTTGGAATGGGGATTTACCGGGTCTGCTAAGGGCGGAATGTCCCAGTAAATCCCCACTCCACCAGACCACACCCGGACATGATTTTGGAGGCAGCCATGGCGCTGATAGCACCGTGGCTACCTCCAAAATCGTAATGAGGCCCATACTGCCCTTTCCTAGGACCAACCTCCCAAATATCATACCACTCTCGCAATGTGAACTCTCCAACCCCTGACCTCACAAAACACCCCAAATAACAGACTTAACCCATCCAGCACCCCAACAACAGAACACACAGGACCAGCGATCCCTCACTTCGTAGGTACCCTCTTTGCAACTTGACTGGATGAAGGGGGTTTGAGGCCAGCAGTCCAGGCTAATAGTTATCGTGGACTATGGTATTCTGATGGTAATGGCGTGTTTTTTTTGTTGGCAGCAGAGGTGTGATCCGGCTTATACAAGTGACAACAAGCACTCCATGCGCTCCAATATTCTTGAATATAATCCCAGATGCCTTGAACATGTTGTCAGAGATGGCTGCTATGTTTTTGATCTGCATGATAAGCTATAGTATTTGGTATTATCTTCCCATTGCTGGAAATGCTCCTATACATGGTACTGAGGATGTCCACCTTTCTTTTCAACCCTTGAGCTCTGTGCTCCTGCTGGGTCTCCATATCACGCAGCCATGCAAGGAACCTGTCCTCATCAAATACTGGGTGTCCAGTGGGGACTGCAGGTCCAGATGCTGTTCCTTCTGGTTGTAGAGGCAGTGGTGCATTGCGAATGCGCCCCTACATTTGGGTTGGCTGTACATCTGCACAAGTGTCTCCTGGTTATGCATCAGTACTAGTCTCGTTCGGAGGTAGACACAAGGGAGGCACACAGTGATCATCAATGTCCTCAGTGTGCTGAAATGGGCGGAGGAGTTGGAACACTTCATCGGTCATAGGAACAGTCTCCTGGGCAACTGCATGTGCTGATCCTATTGAGGCTGTACTGGAAACCCTCTTTCTGGCCAATTTCCACCTGGGCAGTGTACTGTTCTTTCATTTCTTTCCCGTGGCAAGGCAAATCTTGGGTGAGGGAGTGTTGTTTGTCCCTGCAGCATTCATAGCAGTGGTGGCCCCTGCAGTTGTCATAGCAGAGGTGGCAGTGGTCCTTGCAATAGTGGTAGCAGTGGTGGTGGTTTGCTTAGAATAACAGCCAGTTACATGACTGTTTGATGCATTTTAGTGATAGGTATGGTGATTGACTTGCACGTGGGGGCAGTGTTCCAAAGTGTGACAGACTGGTGGTTCATCCCCTTCTCTGCAGATGAGTCAATATGTGGGTGTCCTGTGTGAGAAGGCCGAGAGTTACACTGTCTACATTTAGGAATGGCATGCTGTCTCTGGCTTTTGGCATATGGGGATTTGGGTATGGCATGTGGCAAGTCCTATATTGGGTGTGTGGTGTATGTGGGACTGCTGTGTGGTACAGCAAACGGCAGTTTTGCAGCTACTCCATAGGACTGAATGGCCAACCTTGTACATTCACAACTTCCAGTGGTGCCAGAAAAATTAAAACAAAATATAAAAGCCAACTTTTGATGTACAGAAATGCGGTCTGAAAACTCACCCGAGGTTGATGATGGTCTTCTCTCAACCTCTGCAGTCATGATTCCTAAGGAGGATGAAGGGTCCATGTTGCCAGCCACTTCCTCCTCCCATGGCCTGAGACCAGATGCTCCATGGTGCCACCTGCAGTGTCCATCCTCGGCTTGGATACAAGTGCTTTGCCCAGACCAGGTAGGTTGTTCTACCACTTGTGGACATCATCACCTGAGAATGGTCATGATGCCACAGCAGACCGCGTTTTAGCAATACAGCCCAATTCTGTATTTTCTTATCACCAGTTGTTTTGTGTGCATTGCCCCAAAAGATAATGGGCCCTCTTGTATTGCCCCATCTACTAAGATGACATATTGCTTATCAGCAAACATTTTTCCTGGTTCAGGAGTCACCTACAAAATTTCCTCCACTGTTCGTACTTATCTTGCACATATGGTATTCTCCCGAGCTCGATGGCAATGAGTTGGATATTCTAAAATGTCCACCAAAGTGGAAGGTGTCATGATTGAGGCAGAATAATACTTTTTACTGGAAGTGTACTTAAGGTGAAAGTATTTCTCCTGATCCCTACAATGTTTAACAGTATTTTGACTCAGTGGAATACTCTGAATATGGTTGGCGGAACAATTGTTATGCAGTCAGAGGTGGTGTTCATGTTCAGCGGGCTTCTTCTATGGAAATACGCCTAACTCAGTATGACCCCTTAGTAATGATGTATTTATTTTTATTTTATTTTATTGTTATAGTTGTGTTTATTTCGAAGAACTTTTACTACTTCCGTGATCGTAATGATGTATCACATAGGAACCCTTCAGCAGACGCTGCTATTAAACAGGTGGCCATTTCCAGGTTTCAGGCTTAATATGTAAAGAATTAGGTTTCAGACCCCCCTTTCCCATCCTTAGCAGTGCTAGGCCTTATCTAAGATACTTCTCCAGACTCAGAGAAAGTGTATTGGTCAAGGATGGGCTATCAGCAGCACTCTGATACCCTTTGGTGCATTGCTCCAAAGGTACTGTTATCCTACTTCGCTCATATTTATCACAGACAACCCACTGAGGAAAGGTAGTATGAAGAGTACCCTGAATCAAGAATGGTATGCGCCTGCTCTTTTGGCAATAGCTGAAGCCTATTGTAGACAATGTATCATTTGCTAGCAATATTATGCCAGAATATTGTTAAAGCAACCCAAGGAGTACATGCACTGCCTTTTGGACCGTGTGTTGATGTTATGGATAATTCCATTTACCTCAGGGTGGGCAGAGGCCTTTACAGCCATTAAGCTCCCCATTAGAAACTCTGTGCCATGGTTTGGAGTGCCGGTCAACATTACCAGTGACCAAGGAACACATTTTACAGGTCACCTTGTCAAAGTACTGTGCACTGCACTCTAAATACAACAGAAGCTCCCCTGCCCACATTACACCAATTTGCGGAGAAACAAAGGTTTGTGCAGAAACAGGACTAAAGTAGCCTGTTGCCTTGTTACTAATACTAGGTTTTGCAGCACTGTGAGCAGAATAATTGGTTTACGTCCTCACAACGTGCTTATTGGATATTTTATGTGTTTTCCTCATTTACACCTATCAAAGGTGCCTACTGAAATATACATCATGTCGATGAGGCTACACCAACATACTGCAAGAACGTGATCTTTTCTGTACACCCTATGCTCATACAGGTATGGGAAGCATTACTAAGGAAAATGCAAGAAACCTGCCACTCTCTCATGTCTGGAGTTTTTGTCTTCATCAACATGAATCAGGGGAAGTCTTTGCTGTCCCCCGGGCAGAGGGATCCTTATTAGGTATTGCTTGTTTCAAAAACTTCCACTAATTTCAAGGAATGACCAGTGTGGGTGCATGTGACATGCTTCAAATACCACATGATGGGCAGCAGAATAGCCCTGGTTAACATTCTGGTGGGACTCCTCTATTTATTAATGATTTTGAGCAGTTGCAAAGATAAACTTGATTGGAATATTTAATCATGAGAATCACCAGGATTAACTTATATATATATACATTATGTATATAATGAAATTCATTTTTCATCAAAAATGTATACTTTTTTTCTCCATGGTATGAGGGAGGCATGGTATCACAAGTAGGCACAGACAGAAGAGCTGCATGTTTAAAAAACCTTTATTGATGTTTTAAAAGGGGTTGGAAAACTCCTATCTTGCCCTATAACTAAGAGGGGAGTATTCTAGACCATCAAACAAAATGGAAATACAGCCCTAGTCAGTCCTTAGTTAAAATAAAATGGCCTCTACTAATAAACCTAATACCTGCCATCTTTCTAATACAATACATGTGTAAAGCAAGAAGGAAAATATATATTCAAAAGAAATGACAGTATGGCTGAATAAACTCCCTTCCCAATGTTTTGTAGCATGGGGTAAGGTGGCACACTTAGACCTTGCAGCACACTCTGCCTTCAGACACAAGGATGCAGTTCATTTCATGGACCAAGGTCCACTTGGCCTTCCACGAAAAGTCACTAGTTTATCTGCTGGAACTCTCAGCTTTATCTCACTCCAGCTCAGGTCACCTTTTACCTTGTAATACATTTCAACAAAAGTTTGTTTCCTTCTGGTTACCACAATTCAGTACAGGTTTCCCTCCACTGGGCTCAAACCTTTCAATCACAATTTGTGGGGGTTCCCCTCCCCAAACTTCAATCACACTTCCATAGGCTTCACTACATCAGGCTCAAGCCTCCTTTCAATTTCCTTCCACTGTCAAAGACTTTCCAAACTGCACAGCTTTTGCTCTTACCTTGGCATGACCACTTTTACCTTCTTTCCTCAAACGTCACTTATTCTCTCCTACACCAAGGCCTCTTGGTAGATGTAGTTTCAAGCACAGTACTTATTTCAAAGTTTAAAGCTATCTCTCCCTTCCCGGTTTCCCTCTGTTGGGATCAAACCTAACAGTTCAAAGAGATATCTCAGATCCAGGTTCCCTTCTGCTGGGATCAAACCTAACAACAGTTCAACTCTTGTGTCTCAGTTTCTTTCTCATCACGCTGCTTCTGCGGGATCAGTCATTTCACAGAGACTTTCCTTTGGGCAATCTTCTTTCGTCAGACCACTCTGTTACTTTGTATCTTTAATGTACAGTTCTTTTCAATGCTTTGCTTTCTCTCACCTCTAATCGGCACGCGCGCAACCTTCATTCGTCAAATACTGCTGCCATCAAGTTTCATGTAACACAGACCAGACTTTAATTGCTTTCATCAACTCACTGGCTGTGTTAATTCATTTTTGACTTTTGCGGCTTTGATCCTGAAGTCAAGGTTGATACCACAATTTTCGCTGCACCTCCCCAACTCTGCTGTTCACCCGGGAGGGTGGCTGGTATCCTTGAAACACAAGAGAGGTTTGTCTCTTCTCTCTTGCTGGGTTTCCTTGCGCAACCTTGAAGGCCCTTTGGAGGTAACAATCGTTGACCCAAGGTTTCTCTGTACCTCGGTTCCGTCCCTTGGCCTGTCACACTGCTGCACCTGGTTCAGCATTGTTAGGCAGAATTATATGCAGTACCCTTTGGGAACACTCCACACAATTAGGACTACAAGTGACAGTACAAGTTCACCTTTGGTACAAGCCTGTACTACAGAGTAAAGTGGTAGCGATGGCTGAGCAGCCAGACTTATCTCTAGAGTAAAGTGAGCAGTATGAATAGTTACCGAAAGGACAGCAATTACTATGATTCAAACAAACACTGACTCAAGGTTTCTGAGCAAAAGAATACACATTTATTTACACATCAGTTGTTAAACATTTCACTATTATCAAGCAGTTGAAAAATCACAATTCTAATACACTACACCGCACCCAATAGATTCTGGACAAGTTAGGCTCAAAATGAAGTGTGAGAAAAATGGCACTCCAGTAATTCAAAAAGGAGGGAAAGACAAAGTTAGACAGAAGTTGAGCAGCACCAACAAGTAAGTAAGCAGGGCAATCTAGAAAAAGGAACTACAGTGAGGATATCAAATCAAGTGGCCAGGGCGAAAGTCAATGGACCAAAGTCTTTGCAGAGGATCACACAGTTCAGGGTAGTTTGCGGTTAAGTTTTTGGCAAGAGTTCAGAACGAAGTTGGTCAGATGAAAAGTTACTTTAAAGAATAGAGAAGGACAAGCCCTCAGATTGGCAAAAGATTTCACACATGTTCACCGCACTGGACAAAATTAACAACCAGGTTAGCACAGTACATTTAGAGCAGAAGAATGCTGTAGCTGAGGCAGACGTGCAAATTGACAAGGGGGGTCCTGGGAGTCTCTCTGCCAGACATTAGTCCTGGTTACGAGAGACTTACCCAGAGTCTTTAGCTCACTATCTTCCACAGAGAAGAAATATCCCAAACATATCAGTCTTTGTCCTGGCCTGGGGCAGTCCAGCACCGAAATGCTAGGCAATTCTCTTCTGAACAAGAGTACCAACAGCATCCCCAGACACGTGTTTCGGTCTGGTTGGACCTCATCAGTAGGGAGGAGCTGTGCCTCTCTAAGAATAGTGAGCAAGGGGTCCACGTCTGGATTCCCCTAGTAACTTAGGTTGAGACCCAAAGCTACTTGAATATGCAAATTGACAAGGGGGGTCCTGGGAGTCTCTCTGCCAGACATTAGTCCTGGTTACGAGAGACTTACCCAGAGTCTTTAGCTCACTATCTTTCACAGAGAAGAAATATCCCAAACATATCAGTCTTTGTCCTGCCCTGGGGCAGTCCAGCACCGAAATGCTAGGCAATTCTCCTCTGAACAAGAGTACCAACAGAAACCCCAGACACGTGTTTCGGTCTGGTTGGACCTCATCAGTAGGGTGGATCTGTGCCTCTCTAAGAAAATTGAGCAAGGGGTCCACGTCTGGATTCCCCTAGTAACTTAGGGTGAGAGCCAAAGTTACTTAAATATGCAGATTAACAAGGGGGGTCCTGGGAGTCCCTCTGCCAGACATTAGTCCTGGTTACGAGAGACTTACCCAGATTCTTTAGCTCACTATCGTAACCAGGACTAATGTCTGGCAGAGGGACTCCCAGGACCCCCCTTGTTAATCTGCATATTTAAGTAACTTTGGGTCTCACCCTAAGTTACCAGGGGAATCCAGACGTGGACCCCTTGCTCACTATTCTTAGAGAGGCACAGATCCACCCTACTGATGAGGTCCAACCAGACCGAAACACGTGTCTGGGGTTTCTGTTGGTACTCTTGTTCAGAGGAGAATTGCCTAGCATTTCGGTGCTGGACTGCCCCAGGGCAGGACAAAGACTGATATGTTTGGGATATTTCTTCTCTGTGAAAGATAGTGAGCTAAAGACTCTAGGTAAGTCTCTTGTAACCAGGACTAATGTCTGGCAGAGGGACTCCCAAGACCCCCCTTGTTAATCTGCTGAGGCAGACGTTCCTGGCAGGTCCTGCAGGCTCACGGATCCAGAAGCGACTGTCACACTGAAAAGAAAGAGGAAAACTGGAACATCCTGCACTGCCCATGGAAGAAACCAGCAGCGGAGCAAAGCGGCAAATAAAAGGTATGATCCTTAAAACCCAAGCAGGGTCCAACCTTCCTGGCTCACTGTAGCTGTGCACAGCAAATTCCATCAGAGGAGGGAGGCCTGGCTTGCAGTTTGGTGAACTTGTTGCTCCCACCAGCTCAATGGGACAAGATTCCTCGCAGATCATCCCTGTCATTGAAGTTTGGAGATTTGGACCAGCAGCAGGGCTTCAGCGGGACGTTCAGTCATGGTAGAGGTCCTCTACTGTTAGCTTCTCTTCGGTTCTCTCGATCCAGTGGTGACTCTGCCTTCTCAGTCACAGAGAGCTGCTTTTTATGCAGTTTTCCCCCATTCACCCATTCTGGCTGTCAATCACACAGCAGGGTGGCTGTCCCGCCGAGACAGTCACCACAGCCAATCATACCAGAGTGCAACATGGGTCTCCAAGGAGACCCTGTGCAGGGAGCCTCAAACCCCTCCCTCACATCCTTTCCCCCTCAGACATGCAGGCACCTAAGAAGGGCTTCTGTGCAGAAGCCAGCGAAAGGTTGGTGAACAAAGGAACCAAACCTGGTTTGGCACGCAGAGTAAAACATGAGAAAGACCTTTACAAAAAGAAATCGCGAATAAACCCAGCCGGAACCGTATAAAAGTAAATATGGTCCAGCGGGTTTAAGTTAGAGGCGACCAAGATAGCCTAAAACAATATCAAGGCTATTTAAAATAACCACAGTTGGGAAAATAGGGTAGTTACCACTGCCACCAGCCAAATCTTAATGAAAAGGGAACAAAACAATGTTACATGAGAAACAGACAAAAAGGGATAACTAGTAACCCTTTCCAGTACTCCATGTAAGATATTTTGTACTGGGTCTGTGGATTTAAAAAGACTAATAAAGTCAATGGCAACTTTACATGTTCTGGGAGACAGTAGTCAGTCCCAGAAAATGGAGTCTGAGTTGGGAAGTCGAAAAGACAACCGTGTGCCACTGCACTGAAGGTGCTGTGTAACACCCAGTAAAAAGATGATGCCTATTGAGTAGGTGAGGCTCCACAGTCTATGAACACAAAAATGTTAAACACACACAGCAAAACACATTTAAGAGTGGGAAAAAAAGGCTCACACTCTTACCAGGTGGTGAAAAAAATAAATCCCAGTAATACAGCAAAGCTGCTGAGGGACTCAGTAGGTAAGGAAAATTAGCCATTCTGGATAATTCTCCCTAACAGCCGTCACCCTGTAAGAACTGTTCGTTCTCATGCATTCCCCTGCTCAGAGTTTGTCTCAGTGTTCCAACTTTTAGCCATGTGGGGAGAGCTAATAGGTACCATCTGTCTGTAATTAAGATCAAGTGCCTGACCCTGCTGATCTTATTAGTGTGACATGTCCAAAGTATTGCACGGGTGGTACTCCTCTTCCGACCTCCTCAGTCTTTGCGTAGGAGAGGGGGAGGGTCTGGGAAGTTGGAATATCCTAGAAAATAGGATGGGACAGAGGTATTTGGAAAGTTGGATTCCATGTCTCGCCATCGTTCGTTCCTCCTCCACTCCCTGAGGACCCCTCACATAAGTGATCCTGCTGGACTTGTCCATACCCGGGGTCTGGATCAAAAGGTGATGGCTGTGCCCTGGCCATCTGAGCAAGGGATCTCTGGGGTCTAGGAAGTGAAACATCCTCTGTTTTTTTACAATGTGCTCTCCCTTTATATGTTTGCCTTCTGTTGGTTATGATTATTCTATTGTCCGATGTATAGGCATTTTTAATCACTGTCCAGATTTTGAGTTGCTCTGTTACATAATTATATGTTGTAGAGGCCTCTGGGGTCTCGGTTGGGATATTATTATTGCCAAATCCAAGGTCCCTCAGACTTAAGTTAGATTGCCATTTGCTAGACATCATGGTCACTGGGGATAAATGTTTAGCATGGTAATCAGTGCGATGAATTAACTCAATTATGGAAGACACTCAAACGCTCCGAAATTCATGGGGTAATAATGTTAGCATACCTAAAAGGTAAAGCCCTGAATGTGGCAGGTGTCCCTAATAAGAGGATCTCAGTATTTTCGTCATTAATGCAAAGTCAGTGGAATGCCATCCATGCCTGGTTGGTTAGGTGTACTGCATGAAGGGTAGTTAAGTCAGAGGCATTTACTTCTTTGATAGGAAGGAGCCGTTGTGTATCGTTAGTGTAGTTGGTATAAGAGATGCCTTGGGATTCTAGAAGATCAAAGAGGGTCTTTAAACAAGGTGGGTAATACACAAGAGCCTTGGGGAACTCCTCAGGTAACCAGGGCTGGTGGGGCTGCAGCAGTAGGTGAGAACACTCTCATGGATTGGTTGAAAAGAAAGGGGGAGATCCAGGAGATGGCTTTGGTGGAAAAGTGAGCTGCTGAGCTAAGGTATCGACGTAAGATTTGATGGTCCATGAGGTCAAAGGTGGCTGAAAGGCTGAGAATGAGGAGGAGCACTGCCTTCCCTGCATCTTTGAGTTCATCCATTTGAATCTTTAGGTCTAGTAGGGTTGTCTCAGTGCTGTGACCTGGTCTGATCCCAGATTGATGCATGCGTAGGAAGTTGTTGAATTCTAGGTGAGACTTTATCTGGAGGTACGCTGCATGGTTCAAAACGTTGAGTAGGAATGGGGCAGTAGTTGGTGGGAATAGCTGGGTCCAATGTGGTATTTTTCAGTAGTTGTGGGACCCATTCATCCGTTAGGCTTGTGGGAACGCAGCTGGAAGCGATTGATGCATTAATAAGTGAGGATATGAAGGAAGCCAGTGCTTTGGTGCAGTGTTTAATAACAGTGGCGGGGCAGATATCTCCTTTTCATTTTGAGGGTTTAAGACCATTGATGATTCGGATGACTTCACGTGTAGCGGCTGACTTGAAACTGAACAACTGCTGGTTTTGCATGGGAGCTGTTGATTCCAGGTAGCTGGGAGTGTGACTGTTCTGGAAGTCATTCTTCAGTTGAATCTTTTGTTGGAGAGAGGTGATTTTGTCTAGGAGGGCATTCTGTATGTTCAAGCACCACAAGCTGTCTTTGGTGCAGTTGCATATTGGTGGTACCAGGGATTTCAACTCTCGCAAGATGACAAAGAGCTTTCATGTTTTTGAGTTAGCTTTGGTGATTCTGGAATTGCTAGTAGTATTGCTCATTTGTAGGATGTCGCTATTGAGGTAAAGTTGGTTTTGTTAGAAGCAGAGGGGTTATTTTTCCAATGTGTTTTGGCTGTACGTTTGTTTGAATGGAGTGTTTTGAGGTCAGTGGTGTTCCAGGTGTTGCAGTGTGCAGAAGCTTTGGCTTTGCATTGGTCTAGGGGAGCCAGAGTCAATGATTGTTGTAAGGGCTGAATTGTAGATGTCTAAACATACTGCTGGGTCAAAGGAAAAGGGTTGTGTGTCAGTGTGATTGTTTAGTAAGGGCAGGATGCTGGAGTGGGTAGGTTTTAGAATGCATTGTGAGAAGCTGAGGGCTTTGATGGCACTAGCCAGAGAGAGGGCATTTGTGTCAGTGTACTTCAGGAAATATTTATTTATTTCATTTCTATAGCGCACGAAGCACGGAGGTATCAATGCGCTGGTTACAGGTATTCATGTTGCAGGAATACGACATAGTACTGAAAGGGGTAAGACATTAAGGCTTAGTTGCTTTAGAGAGTCAGTGTCAGGTGGGGCCACCAGGGCTCATGTATCCATGTGAGCAGAAGATACAGTCTTGGGAATGACGGGCCATTGCTTATCTCTTGATAGAACAGCAGGGCCTTCAGATGCCTGCAGAATGTCAATTGTAATTGTTCTCAGCGGTAGAGGTAGCAGGTTTCAGTTTTTTGACACAATGACTGGGAAGCTTAGACAGCCAGATCAATGGTGCCTGAATTTTGGGGTGCGGATGGGCTTTGTGGTCTGTGCTTTTTCAAACTTCTGGGACAGGTAAAATGGTGCTGAATTTCTTTGCTCGCCAGCTAGTGCACAAGCCTTCTCACAGCCGATACATGTTCACGTTTGAGAGTGTTCAATGTAGCCCTAAGAGCATTGTTTTGTATCACCTGTAGCTTTCTAAGGTTATGACCAGAAGTGCCTGCAAATAGTGCATTGCAATAGTCGAGCCCTGTGCCAATGAGGGCCCTGGCTATGGTGATGTGGCTGTCAGTGGAGAGGAAGGGTTCGCAAACATTAATCGTTAATCAGTTTGGTAGTATAAGCTGCAGAGGATGAGATAGATAGCAAAACCTACCTTGTGAGTGAGAGAGTAGAGTAAACATGGACTCCCATGGTCTTAATCTCACTTGAGACTGTGATGGCGATGCAATCAATGACATATGATTTTTAGGCTTTGTCCAGATTATTTAGCATGGTAGGCCTGCCTACTCAGATGATCTCAGTCTTATTGTCATTAATGCAAAGTCAGTAGAATGACATCCATGCCTGGATGGTTAGGTTTAATGCATGAAGTGTATTTGAGTCAGAGTCATTGTCACCTGTGATAGGAAGGAGTAGTTGTGTATCGTTAGTGTGGTTGGTATAGGAGATGCCTTGGGTGCCTAGAAGATCAAACAGGGGCTTTGTAGAAGGTGGGTAATACACAAGATCCTTGGGTGACTCCTCAGGTAACCAGAGACGGTTGGGCTGCAGCAGTAGATGAGAACACTCTTATGGATTGATTGAAAAGAAAGTGGGAGTCCAGGAGATGGCTTTGATGGAGAAGTGAGCTGCTGAGCTAAGGTTTAGACGTAAGATTTGATGGTCCATGAGGCCAAAGGTGCCTGAAAGGTCGAGAAGGAGGAGGAGCGCTGCTTCCTTGCATCTTTGAGTTCTTCCAATTGAATCTTTAAGTCTAGTAGGGCTTCTCACTGCTGTGACCTGGTCTGATCCCAGATTGATGCATGCGTAGGAAGTTGTTGAATTCTAGGTGAGACTTTATCTGGAGGTATGCTGCATGGTTCAAAATGTTGAGTAGGAATGGAGGGGGCGCTGTTGCGCACGACTAAAATGGCCACCTGAAGTGAGAGCTCCAACCCGACAGACATCCGAATTATAATTTAATCCTGCAGCGGTGCCACCCGCGGATAGCAGAACCGTGCAGTAGGTGTGCCGAATCCCAGTCCACACTCGGCGGAAATCCTGGAGGTGGCGGTGCAGTGTGCGCGAAGAGATTAGCCTGAACAGAGGGAGCGGGACCGGGCCAGAAACTGTAGCGTGTATGACATCCGGGTGCTCCGTGCCCCGGGCCGCTGATGCTCTTCCCAGAGGAGCATAGAGAGGAGGAGCTGCGGTGCGAGGGATGCGTGGCTGTACCAGGAGCAGTCGCGGCTTTCCGGTGAGGTCCCCCTGCGACGCTGAACACTTGGGCAGTGCAGGCTAGTGTTGCTGATCTCCTAGGCCCTGGGGTGGATCGACCACTGCGGCAACACCGAGGAATCCTGTGGGCCCCTGCCTGCATTAATATAGGGGCGAGCCTGTCGGGCTGGGGCGCGGGCCGTTGCTGGACGGCACGTTCATCTCCCCGACCCGGACCGCGATAACAAGAGAGGGCGAGTCTCTTTCCTCCGAAGCCGGGCCCCGTCGTGCACGGCGGTACCTCCTGGAGATCTGCCAGTGGAGGAGGTGCTGGGCTCGGGACCGCCAAAGCTGTGAATCGCCCGGCATCAACGGCGCGAGTGCGCACCATCAACGGCCAAAATCCTTACCCGCGGCCACTGTACTGGCCTAGTAACGCTGCGCCTGGGACCACGATCTCCCGCGGCGCCGTTGCTGCTGGGGCGGTGCTGCGCTGGAGCGGATACATTCCGGGCTCGGAGAAGGGCGAATAAGGCAGGGGGGCACTGCAGGCCTCTGCCCTGAGTGGAGTTTGGCTGCACATAACAGACTGTACGTGTGGTGTGGTCTCCTCGAGGCGGGGATACTAGTAAACCCTCATTGCAGTTCTACGGGGCAGGCAGATCTCCCTTGCACACCAACCGGGCCCCGAGACTGAATGCTCATGCGAACGACTGTACATAAGCGCCCATGCTTAACGCTGTGTAGATCTCAGAACTGATCAGAACCTTATAATCAGCTCCCTCTTTACATGGGAGGACACAGTCCACTGCAAGTGGTAGCATTAATAACCTTACCAGCTCAACTGTGCACACAGGCACCAGCGACCTCTGCTGGTATTGGGGTCTTGGACACTGACGCCCCCAGAGGTGTCACATGTATGGCACCCTAGCCTGAAATAATACATCCGATAGGCATTAACCTGATGCGGCGCGGGCAGCCGGTTCCATTGTAGATCAACAGGAGCAAGACACCCTGTTGGGCCCTGGTGGAGCCCTGACTGGTGTGGCAACCATGGTGAACACGCGGAAACAGGAGAAGACCGCATAAGGGGCAAGTGGGGGGAAAAAAAGGGCTCGATGGATTCATTCACCAGCAGCCAGGCGGCCGGCCATGAACAAGATCCGCCGACAACATCAACGTCCGCCCCTGAAATGGAAAACTGCGACAGGGTTGACCGCTTAACCACTATAGTTCAGAACGGCTTCCTATCCATCAAGGTGAAGGTAGATGACATTGTCAACACTATTGTAGTGTTGAAAACCAGAATCGAGAAGGAGAGTCGTCGACTCACTGAGTCTGAAGACAGAATCGGTACAAATGAAGACACCATCGCGCGACACGATCAAGACATAGCCCAACTTACGGAAGGCATGAATAAGCTGCAAGGTAAATGCGAGGACCTAGAATCCAGGTCCCGAAGAAACAACATACAGATTGTTGGGGTCTCGGAAAAGTTCAGGAAAGGTGCAATGGAACAGCAAGTGGAAAGTCTCCTCAAGACCCTTTTTGGTACAGAATCCTTTTCGAGCCAATTCCTGGTTAGCAGGCACACCAAACTCTAGCACCCACAACGGAACCTGGGGCCCCACCACGCACTTTGCAGCGGTCCCCTCCCCATGGCCCTCAGAACTGATTGCTAGGCTGCTGAATTACAGAGACAGAGACACTATACTCAGAAAGGCAAGAGAAATCGGGATGCTACAATATGAGGAAAATCGCATACATTTCTACCCGAACTTTGCTGCAGGGGTGCAGGCAAGCAGAAGATCATATGAGCCGGTGAAGCGGCTGCTAAGAGCACGACAGGTCCCATACGCGCTAATTTTCCCAGCCAAGATGCGAATTTAGTATGGAGGAAGGGCACACTTTTTTGAAATTCCTGCCGCTGCTTTGGCGTATGTGAAAGCAACCATACCCCTACCACCTAATGGCCGCGGGCCGGACCAAAACAGAAGACCACCTCTGGCGGGGGGAGGCCAAGACCCCGCTGACTGAGCCAGATCGCATACATATCCTTTGATGTTGCTTTATTTGCTGTGTAACGGGTTCTGCTCCCGCTGGGGGGCTCTGAATAATGTTTGATGCGGGTTGTGAGCCCGCTCTGGTGGCCTCATGACGACAACGTGGCTCCCACAGGAAAGTTCCTACAAGTTTTAAGGGATCATCGTCAAGTTGGGGTGGATGATGTGGGGGGGATGGGGTCGGCGAGATTGGGAAGTTGTGTGAGGGGGCTGTGAACACTGGCTTGATGCCTAAATGGGGCAAACTACGTTACTATACTGAGTATTCCTCGCAATCTAGGGGGGTCATAACTTTCATACATCCCGCACTGGGATTCCGGACCACGGGTCACGAAGCAGAAACACTTATGGCCCTAATATAAACGACCCAGATTTTTACCTGAAGATGTTCGAAACACTTAATAAGCATGACACTACAACCATTGTATGGGGCGGGGGCTTCACCCCATGCTGGATAGGTCGACCAATGTGGTGAGGGCGCCCACGAAAACAGCGGTAACCCTGAGTCAACTCCTTCAGCCGCTGTCATTGATAGACGCTTGGCGGGTGCTGCACCCGGATTATAGACGGTATACATATTACTCGTCCGTCCATGACAGCGAATCGCGCATAGATTACTGGTTCATGTCGTCTGACATCTTGGACACCCTACAATCCTGCGAGATCCTAACCCGCACGCTGTCTGATCACTCTCCGGTCCTACTGGGCCTCGAATTCAGGGATGTCCCTAGGCCAGCGAAAATTAGAATTCTGGGAGGCTTGCTGGGAGATGCTGGCGTGGCTGAGACCCTGCATGAGGAAATCACCAACTTTTTCGCAGACAATTTGGGGTCGGTGAATCGAGTCTCCACGGTGTGGGAAACATTCAAAGTCTGGGTCAAAGAGGTCCTTAAGTCCAAATCAACGGGTCTCTTGAAGGGGGTGAGACGGGAACGTGAAGGGGTGGAACGGGAACTAAAGGAGCTGGAAGAGATCTATAGCTGCACACATGAAAGGGACACCCTTGCTGAAATACACAAACTCCTCAGGGATTCCCACAACTTAGTCACACAGGAAATACGGTACGTTGCGGCCCGCACAAGGGCAGGCCGCTATGAGAGGGGAATAAGGCGGGCAAGATGTTGGCTAACCTGGTTAGAAACGAGGGAGACAACACCCCGATAGCCGCCATTCAAACAACATCAAATTTAATGGTTACAAGCGAAAAGGGCATCAATGATGAGTTTGTCCAATTTTATAAAACGCTATATGCGAACAAATACCGGAAAACCCCTGGTGAGATAAAAGAATACTTGGCCTCACTGTGTCTCCCTACGTTCCCAAACGAAAACAGAATGGCTCTGGAACAGCCGGTCACGATAGAAGAAATCATGAGGCAATCAAAGATCTCACATCGGGTAGGGCCCCGGGGTCAGATGGGCTGGGGGCTGAATTCTATAAAGAGTTCCTTGAGGAACTAGCCCCTATCCTACTCAGGACGTGGGAGGAGGCCCTAGAGCAACGCATGTTGCCCCCCACTATGAGGGAAGCCATAATTACAGTTTTACCCAAGCCCAGATGCCCACCCCATGATATGTCCTCTTACAGACCCTTTTTCGCTCATAGACACTGATGCCAAGATTTTTGCGAAGGTCATGGCCAGCCGTATGCTGCCTGTGGTCCCCGCACTGGTCCACCCGGACCAGAACAGGTTTATTCCCCGGCGATCCACCGCATTAAATCTCCTCAGGTTTTTCGGGATAATGGCACAGATTGATCCGGGCAGGGAGGCGGTTGCGGTGTCCCTCGATGCCGAGAAGGCGTTTGACTCGGTCTCATGGGAATACCTTTTCTTGGTGCTGGAGGCATTCGGGGTGGGCACCAACTTTATCGGCTATGTCCGCTTACTGTATACGAATCCCGGGGCTAGAGTATGCACTAACAGAACCATGTCTGAAATCTTTGAGCTGGGGAAGGGCACCATGCAGGGGTGCCCGTTTTCACTGATCCTATTTGCCCTGACGATAGAGCCCATGGCTGCTGCGGTTAGGTTATGCCACAAAGATAAAGGTATAATTATGAAAGGCTCTAGCCAACTGATTTCACTTTACGCGGATGACACATTACTATTTATCCGTGAGCCCGACAAAAATATTGCTCCTATAATGGCAGACATACACAAATTTGCTGACTACTCCAGATACACAGTAAACAACACTAAATCAGAAATATTTCCACTTACCCCTTCCACTAAATTCCCTGAGATAACACGTGGACTTAAATGGTGGGAGGAATGTATTCAATATCTGGGTGTGCTGGTCTCCAGAGGGAGACAATCCTTGCTTATGACAACCTAGAAGGGGTGCTGCAGTCAATAAATGCGGAATTACAACTATGGAGACACCTTCCCATCTCACTACACGGAAGGATAGCAGTACTTAAAATGATCATACTCCCCAAGCTACTTTATCTATTTGTGAACATCCCGATATTGTCAGGCAGGGACTTCTTTTCCAGGCTGCGGTCAATGGCAACCACGTTCCTGTGGAACGGCAAGACTGCTAGGGTGGGGTGGGGAAAGTTGGTGGAACCATACAGCTCCGGGGCCATGGCCGCGCCAGACTTTGAACTCTATTATCTGGTTGCACAGGCACAATTTGCGAGATATTGGTATTAGGACGCAGACGATGTACCTCATGTATAGATAGAAACACACACAGTGGCACCCTCGGACATACAATCAATTATATTTGACCCACAACATAAAGACACGTGCGAATATGGCCAAGCAAGCTGCACAGTCCAGGCATGGGGGGCAATATGCCGGAGACTTAAACTGGAAAAACTCTATAACCCACAGATTCCCTTGTGGAATTTCCCCGGTATACCTCCCACGTTCGATATAGACATACAGGAAGCATGGGACCCTAATGGGGAAATGGTGGTGGGAGACATGTTAATAGAAGTGAAATTCACAACCTTAATAGACATTCTGAGGGTCATGGGGAGGGGACCGCTGCAAACACTCCAATACTACCGAATGAGATCAGCGTTCCAAGCGAGGTGGCCGCTCTTCCCTGATGAGCCACCCTCACACCCATGTTTGCAATTGATTACTACTGAAGGAGGTCTAGGAATCTCCAAACTATACAAATCAGTACAGGCCCATACCTCTACGATTAACAATGTTAAAGAAAGTTGGGAAACAGACCTACAGGTGACGATACCAGGCCAGAAATGGGTGAAATACTGTGCTCTTACCAAAACGGTATCGCTTAATGCAGGACTTCGCCACATACAATTCAAAATCTTAAACAGACTGCATTACACGACAGCCAAAATAGCTAAATTTGTGCCGGACTCCCCGAGCGAATGTTTCAAATGCAACGCCCCACAGGCAGGGTCCTGCTATATGTACTGGGACTGTCCTGAACTGTTGCGATTCTGGGGGTTGGTGGCCGAGTTCCTAGCGGAAATCAAGCAAATATCCCCTTTTCTGACCCCGCAAAAATATCTGTTTGGCGATATTGGGAAGTGTTCTGAAAAAGCTAGAAGACTCTTTAATGTCTCATGTGCAGTCACCAAAAAGTGTGTTCTCCTTGCGTGGAAAAGCCCTACACCCCCGAGCATGAGCACCTTTCTACAAGAACGGACATATGTGAATGAAAACGAGGAACAATATGTATTGACTCAGCCGAAAATGAGCCGGCCAAAGGACATTTGGGGCCCGTTCAGGCCATACTTGTGTGAACTGCTTTCTATGTAAATATGTGCCATCTATGAACTGTAGTTGTGCCACTGAATGATATTTTTGATGTGATGTTGGAGCGAGCCTTGTACCTGCCACGACCTGAATAAAAAGATGTTTAAAAAAAAAATGTTGAGTAGCAATGGGACTGTGGTAATGGGGCAGTAGTTGGTGGGAATAGCTGGGTCCAGGGTGGTATTTTTCAGTAGTGGTAGGACCCAGTCATCCGTTCGGCTTGTGGGCACGGAGCTGGAAGCGAATGATGTGTTAATAAGTGAGCATAAGAAGGGAGCCCATGCTTTGATGCAGAATTAATAACGGTGGTGGGGAAGATATATCCTTGGCATTTTGAGGGTTTAAGACTGTTGATGAATAGGATGACTTCACGTGTAGGGACTGGCTTGAAACTGAATAGCTGGTGGTTTTGCGTGGGAGCTCTCGGTTCCAGGTAGCTGGGAGTGTAACTGTTCTGGAAGCTATTCTTCAGTTGAATTTTTTGTTGGAGAGAGGTTATTATGTCTAGGAGGGCATTCTGTATGTTCAAGCACCACAAGCTGTCTTTGGTGCAGTTGGATATTGGCGGTACCAGCGATTCAAACTCCAGTAAGATGACTAAGAGCTCTCATGTTTTTGAGTTAGCATTGGTGATTCTGGAATTGGCTAGTAGTATTGCTCATTTGTAGGATGTCGCTATTGAGGTAAAGTTTGTTTTGTTGGAAGTAGAGGGGTTATTTTTTTCCAATGCGTTTGGCTGTACGTTTGCATGGAGTGTTTTGAGGTCAGTGGTGTACCAGGTGTTGCAGTGTGCAGAAGCTTTGGCTTTGTGTTGGATTAGGGGACCAACAGAGTCAATGGCTGTTCTAAGGGTAAAATTGCAGATGTCTACAAGTACTACTGGGTCAAAGGAAGAGGGTTGTGTGTCAGTTTGATTGTTTAGTATGGGCAGGATGCTGGAGTGGGTGGGTTTTAGGATACATTGTGAGAAGTGGAGGGCTCCGATGGCACTAACCAGGGATGGGGGCATTAGTGTCAGTGTTGTCCTTGAAGCCCAGGTTGTGGTCTCCCAAGAGAATGGTCCTTGAGATGAGTTTGGCCTTGGTGGAAAGGGGCTGTGTGATATCCCCTTCAAAGGCAATGGGAGGGCCAGGGGGTCAATAGACTTTGTGGTTGGTAATTATGGCTGTGTTAGATATTGTTAATTTCACTGTGAGGAGTTCACTCGAGGTGAGGGTGACAGTGGTAGGTTTGCGGATAAGTAAGGGGACTCTGACAATCAGAGCGACCCCTCCTCCTATGGAGTCTAATCTGCTGTTCCAAAAGATTGTGTATTTGGGCGGCACAACTAGGGATAGGGCAGGGCCCAAAGCGGCCTGCAGCCAGATTTTCTGTTATGTCTAGCAGGTCTAGGATTGTTGCTGTAATCAGTGCGCAAATGTCCAAGGCATGTGCTGGGATGGATCACATGTTGACTAGAGCACCTTTTGAAGTTGGTGCTGTGGGGCTCATGGTGAACTTGGGGTGGACTGGGCCAGCTACAGATGTGGAATTGGATGGTGGGCACTTAGGCTTGTCTAGTTTGCTGGTTGTTAGCAATTGGAATGGATTTATGATTTGGTTGGTTCCAGGGGCATCATGATTAGGTTGATGTGTGGTGTGGGTAAAACTTGATGATGTGCATTTTTGGTTGTGATTAGCACATTCAGCTTGGGGCGGGGGCCAGCCTGATTGTTGACGAGGTAGAGGTGTCCTAGAGGAGAGGCGTATGTGTCTCATATTCCCTGACATGGATCATCATGCCATGGCTTGTTGATGGTTGGCCGACAGAGAGATGTGGCACTTGTCTGTTGCAGTGAGTAGCCTGGGAGCATGGTAGGGTGTGATGCATGGGTGGGGGCAGCATGATAGGTGAGGAGGTGGAGGCACCCTAGAGGAGAGACGTGTGCACCTCATGTTGCCCAGGCATGTAGCAGCATGCCAAGCCTTGCTGATGGTTGTCCGGACAATGGGGTGTGGCATTTGTCTGTTGCAGGGATCAGCCTGGGAACATGGTAGGAGGTGATGCATGGGCACCCATGGTCAGTTCTGCTGACAAAGAGGATGCAATCTGCCTAAGGATCAGCATGAGCTTTTCCAGCAGCTGCAGCCCCAGTATCATGTTGCTGTGGTGGCTGAGTATGTTCATGGGCTGGTGCAGTCCTAGCAGTGATGCGGTTGTTGCTGTTGTGCTGAGCCGCGAGCCACAGACCGGTGATCATTAGTTCAGCAACTAGCTGCATTGTTGTTGCATGCAGGGCAGTAGGGTGGGTGTTGTTGATCGGGGAAGATGACCACTGGGAGGGCAGCTGATGGCGGGATGTCCGGATGTAGTGGAAGGATGTTGGCCATGGACTATGTGAGCAGCTTAGCTGTGGGCCGCGAAGTGTCTTGATTAGTAAGGACTCAGTTATGATATGATATGATATGATATGGTATTTAAAACGCACCTATACACAAATGTTTCAAGACGCAACAAGGGAGGGGAAACAGAGGGAAGACAGAGACAGCAATCCTTCTAGGCTGGGTGACATTGAGATCGCACAATTGCAGGGAAGGGGGAAGGGGAAAAGGTGCAGGGGAAAGGGTAGGGGGCAGTGCAGTACAAAGGATGACGGCAAAATACATAAAGAAAATAAATAGAATAAATAGAAGTACAGCCATTGGTGGCAAGTGCAAGGGTAAGTGCAGACATCATATGTCAAGTGCTAGTCGGGGCTGTAGGGATACAGAAACAATCACTGAGTGCAAGGGTTCCAAGGGGGGCAGTGCAGGTGTGCAACTGGCGGGGGACCTGGGCCCGAGATCAGAGGGTAGCCAGGTAAACCAGTGCAGTTTCAGATTCAACCAGGAGATCAGCAGGGGAGAGGAGGAGAGAAAGCAGAAGCAAAGAGGAAGGTCTTGAGGTGCTCCTGGAACTGGAGATTGCTCTCCTCAAGTTTCAGAGAGGCAGAGAGGCTGTTCCAGAGGGAAGCCCCAGCAGAAGAAAGAGATCTACCACCAACTCGCTGCTTGGAGAAGCGACTAACCCTGAAGGAGTTGGAGGCGGATGAGCAAAGAGCTCAAGAAGGAAGATATTTAGGAAGAGAAAGTTAAAGGTAGGTAGGTCCCAGGCTCCAGAAGGCCTTGTGGGCATTGCAGAGGGTTTTGAACTTAATCCTCGCCACCACTGGGATCCAGTGCAGAGATTTCTGTCCTGGAGAGATTGCGATCCCTGTGCTTGAGGCCAAGGACAAGTCTTGCAGTCCTGTGTTGGATGAGTTGCAGAGGGCGGAGAGTAGAGGCAGGCAGATTTAGAAAGAGGGTGTTGCAGTAGTCCAGCCTACAGAGAACCGGAGCTCTGGAGACAGTGATATTCTGGTGGAAGTAGAGGAAAGGAAGAATACCTCTGATGAAGTGCAGCTGTTAGTGTGACTTCTTAGAGACATCAAAGTTGTGAGGAAAGAAGGAAAGTGTGGAGTCGAAGATTACCCAGAGGTTTTTAGCTTCACAGGTTGTAGCAGGAAGAGTGCCAAGAGAGGCTGGCCAGAGAGTGACAGGAAAGGAGGGAGCAGGTATGCCGATGAGGAGAAATCGGTCTTACTTTCATCATGATCAGGCTGCCAGCATTGGTCATGGGTGCTGCCGGGGGGGGCATGAGATTTGACATGGTAGATGGGGTTAATATTCAGGGGTGTTACATGGCCATTCCTGTGCACTAGTGGGGTGTGGATAGGTAAGGGCCTGTGCTTGGCGATTTTTGGCAAGCTGTGTGACGCAAGTGTATTATGTAGCGGGGGTAGCTAGAGGTGGGTGGAGGAACACATGAATTAACTATGGGTTGCGACCCAGATCGGGTTTATAGGTGTTATACACCTTACCTTCTTGTTTATGATGTGATGTGATATGATATGGCATTTATAACGTGCCTATACACAAGTTTTTCAAGGTGCGATGAGGCACGGGAGGGGGAACAAAGGGAGGACAGACAACGATCATAGACAGTGAGCTTCTGGGGGAAGGAGAGGAAAGGTAGAATACCTCTGAGGAGCTGCAGCTGGTAGTGTGACTTCTTAGAGACATCAGAGATGTGAGGAGAGAAGGAGAGTGTGGAGTCAAAGATGACCCCAAGGTTTTTAGCCTCACAGGTTGGAGCAGGAGGAGGGGCAAGAGAGTCCAGCCAAAGAGTGACAGGAAAAGAGGGAGCGGGTGTGCTGATGAGGAAAATCTTAGTCTTACTGGCATTAAGGCAGAGGTCGTTGCGGCACACCACTCCTGGATAGCAGACAGACAGTCAGAGATGAGAGACGGAGAGGAGGTGGCCGAGGGTAGCCTAAAAATGAGCTGAGTGTCATCTGCATAGCACTTTTTTTTAAACTTTATTTGTTTTTAGTACAAAAGACCTTAACAAATAATTCATGAGTAAAATACAATTGAAAACTGAAAAGACACAACATATAAAATCAATTGTTAGATTATAGCAACTAAATAAAATTGGAACTTATTATAATCCTGACACATAGAACAACTGATAAGAACCATCTGTTTTTTTTTTTGTTTTTTTTCCTCTAAATAACTCTTTCAATTTCACTCACAATAACATTTGCCAACCTAGTTGTTTTGATTATGGATGCATTTGTGGCTCCCCACATACATGTTAGCCAGATCCACTCTCTAGCTAGGATCGTGTTTGCATGCATGAATGAATTCATGATTTTACACTGATCAATTTCAAAATATGGGCAATAAATAAAGAGATGTCTTAAAGATTCCTTTGATAGATTACAGAATCTGCATATTTCCATGTTATTATCAGATATACTTTCATGCCAATATTTTGTTCTAACCCTTGTATGAAATAAGTCTAATCAGAAAAGCATGAAAGTTCTACGTACATTGGCGCAAGGACACAATGTTAGATAAGTCATATGTGGTGATTGCTTATGGAGACATTTGGAATATTCAGCAAACGAGGGGTAACTTTGCATTTTTGAACAATTATCAGCCCAATCACATTCAAACAGTTTTTATTTTTAATTTTCACTTGAAAGAACTCTAGATCTTCAACAGAAATGTTAATTTTATCAAGTAAAGAAAACATTCTTGCTTTATATAGAGCCATAGATGGAGGGTTGTTACTAATTAACATCTTATTTAACTCAATATACAAACAGTTTTTGGGTGGGACCATCATTTTGGCAAAGTTCAAAAGTAAACGCCAGTTATATCTAGCTGATAGAGAGATGAGACCTAGTTCATGTCTAACAATAGCATTAGGCATTGAAGCTGGTAAACCCAAAGTATATTTCCACATGGCACCTCACAAATGATCCAAGAGGGGCCCCAAATCATAAAGGAATAGTTCCACACCATATAACAGGATTGCCTCAACTTTTTTTAGATAGAATTCAAAAAGTGGAATTAACGTAAATTTGCAGATTTTATGCAATAAAATTTTCATTTGGCACTTTAAAGGAAGGACCTTCACCATTAGGAGTTCTTTCATTCTTTTGAATGACATTTGATTTGTCAAGGTGAGTCCTAAGTAAGGTAAGTTAATAGAAATTGCGATGGGAGAGGTACCAATCTTCCAAGCAAAGTGCCGTACATTTTTCTTGTTAGAAAGTATGATTATGTAGGATTTTTGAGGATTTACAGTTAAGTTGTTAACATTGCAGTATTGCAGAAAGCTCTCTGACTTCATCTGAAGTCCTGATTGCGTACGATCAAACAGCAGAATATCATCTGTGTACACTAGCCATGATAGCGTGAAGGTTCAAATGCGAACTGCAAAAGATTTGTCAGTGTTCCATATTTCCTCAATGTCGGCCAGATAGTCTTTAAAAAGAATGGCTGCAAGATTGCATCCTTGTTTAACACCCGTCCAACTTGGAATGGCCTCAGTGAGTGAACCTTCCCGATTAATTCTTACCTTAAAATTCGTTTTATAGTGCAGCATTTCTATTAAAGTAATCAGGTATTGTGGAAAATTAGCTTTATGAAGTTTATCCCAGAGCTTACTTCTTATCACACAATCAAAGGCTGCTTTTACGTCAAGGGAAGCAGCAAAGATGGGGATATTGGCAGGACAATTAGCATGCACAATGATGTGTCCAAGAATGCAAGCGTTAAGAGGGGTCCCCATACCTTTATGAAACCCTACTTGGGCTTGCCGTAGACAGTTATTTTTTCGGCAAAAGATTTCAAGTTCTTGTAAAATAAGAGAAGCAAAAATTTTTGCTGCAACATCAATAATAGCCACAAATCTGTAGTTGTTAGGATCTAAAATAGACCCTTTTTTGTGGAGTGGAATAATAATTGACGTAAGCCAAGAATTTGGATGGAATCATTTTTGATCGAAAGATTTCTTAGAAGATGGACTCAAAAATAGATGTCCAAAAGAGTGGATCATCTTTAATCAGACAAGGTGGAAGCCCATCAGGCCCAGCACATTTGGATCCCTTCAATTTTAATATTGCATTGAGTATATCGATCTGTCCCCAAGGACAGCGATTTGGAATTAGTTGACATTTGCGTGGGCGTTCAAAAGATCTAAATCCGTCAGGAAGAGCAAACTTTGCAAGAAAGAAAGAGGTCCAAGTTGAGCCATCGATTCCTGAGTCAAATTCACGTGTTTCTTCTTTTTCTATCGATCTTATAATTTTCCAGATGTCTTTGGATTTACGGTTGCATAGAAAATCAATCATGATTTGATTTTGCTTTATATTGTTTAGTACACAAATCTGTCTTAATGCGCCTTTATAAATAGATATAATTTTCTTTTTTCTTAGTATATACTCTGAATTGATGAAACTCAACCTTGACCTCCTTGGTCCACGAAGATCAGCATTTTTCTTCCTCTTAAGTAAAGTTACCTCAGCACTAAAATGTACTACCTGATTTTTACTTATGTTATGAGAACCCTTCGTCTGAGAAATTTTCAACAGATGAGATGCAATCATCCTTAAGTTCCATTTTAGAATTACAGTGTTCTCAAGACGATTATTCCCATAACATTTCCAGAGATCTCGATTTACTAAAGCAGTACATTTCCTACAGGTAACTGGGGACCAGTTGATTGACTTACATGGTCTATCACACCGAATGAACGTTAGGTTAGATTGAGGAGGGCAAGGTTTGCAATATTGTAATATCGATAATGTTATCATTACGTGATCTCCCAAGAAGTTCTCAATAGTAGTGACAATAGACACCCTCCCAGATAAACACTCAGATGAAAACGTATGATCGATCCATGATTTTGTACCTCCACATTTCCACGTGAAGTTCATGTGATTACTTGCAGGTGTTACTAAATGCAGGTCCCAACACATGAGAAAATGTCTCCAAACATTGCCCTTTTGAGAAGATGACTGGAAATACAGTGAATTTTGAACCAAACTACTATTATTGGTCCAAAATGATGTGTTAAAATCACATCCAATGATGACTTCCGCCAAAGGTGCCTTGAGAAAAGCCTCATTAAGAGCGTCATTCAGGATTTTACAAGCTCTTTCAATAGGGTATTGATAAAGGTTCCAGTACAAAGAAATTAAGAACACATTTCCATTCGATATTACATGAAATGTGAGATCCACCAAAATAAAAAGATCCGATTCATATACATTGTTGATCATAAACTTCCACTTAGTATCAATCAAAACAGCTAGGCCACCTGAAGGTCTACCTTCTAGCCCTTTGGTCGCGGGGTGAAAGTAGGAAACAAAGCCATCAAATTCTAGTTTATTAGTGGCCATAGTCTCCTGTACCAGCAGAATATGTGGGAGGGACTCTGCCTTTGTCTCTCCCCATTTTAGCAAGTTCAGGAAGCCACAGCAATTCCACGACTCAATTCTAAGGTCATGAATTTATGACAATGCAGATGGTAACGTTGTATTGGTGACTGTTTTGATCAAGGGCTTGAGCCATTTGAGTCCATTTAATGCATTTGTAAGTGTGGAGAGTTGTTCCATCATGTTTTTATTGGAGTCGTTGGAACAGGTTGAATTTTCATTAGTATTTGTAACAGGTTTTACAGGAGGAGGTTGGAATTCTAAGAAGTCCATATCTTCTTTAATTTGCAGGAATCCCAACATTTCCAACCCTAAAATCGCTAGATCACTCTGGTGTTCCCAAATCAATTTCGCTATTATAGGGGCAGCATCTTGGACAACATTCGGTTTTTGTTTTCGTTAGGCAGTCTGATCCATTCAATGTCATTAGTTACTAGACTTCTGAGCGATGGGATCTTGAAGAGCGCATTCATTAGAAAGGAACGATTAATGCGCACAGCCCCATTTATCTTAATGTCGCTCTTCCAGCCAATGATATTTTTCATTTCATTAGGAATCTTTTGGAAATGTGAGAGAGGTTGACAAAAGGCATCTCGAATGGTGTCTCGAGCTTGTTTTCTTCCATAGAATCCTCTTTCTTTGGATCGGTTGAATTTCCGAGGGATTTGTGTAAAGCTTTTCTTTGATCATCCTCTTCGTGATTCTTCTTTGTAATTTGTGATTTCTCTGCCGATCCTATGCCATCAATCATAGCTATGGGCACTGACGGAGGCTGAGTTCGGGAGGATTCAATCAAGTTCTCGTTGTGAGCTGTAGACTTTGTTTGCTTTACGTGAGGCTCTATGTTGTCTCCGTCACAGTTAGAGCTTACTTCCAACATCAGAGTCCTTTTTTCAACCACTTCTTTAGGGAATTCAGTATTTACACATTTCTCCCCAGTCCCCCCTAGCACTGAAGTCGACCCCTCTGTTCTTTCTTTGGATTTGACTTTTTGATTTCTTAAGAGGCCATTGTTTTTTTTCGTTGCAATGTCTTTGAAAAACACAGTTAAGTGTGGCTGGGTCATGCAGGTAGAATTAAGTGACAAGTCTACTTTCTTTATTAATTTCACTTCTGTCACAACACCCTTCACACTTGAAAGCGTTAGGTTATCCTTTTTTTCAGATTTACCAACTGTTTCTTGGTAATTTCCTGTTGAACAACTGAATTGAGCTGCAAGGCTTTTTTGATTTCCTCGTTTAGCTCACTTAGATTCAGATTTTGTTCGGAGGAAACCGCACTAGTAGATCCTTTACTAATGCTTATTTGTGTTTTGGTATCTTTGGAACTATCAGCTGACGGTTCTGTCATTTTTTTCTCCACCCTGGCAGCGACTCCTTTATTTTTGTGCCTTCTTTTTAAAGCTTTCAGGTGGTTCTTTTTTGCCCTTTTCGAAGTAAAGTAAACATTTTCTTTTGGATTTGGGTCATCTTTTTGAAGGTCAGTATTTTCATCTTTTTCTATGAGATTGATCAAAGTTGATGGACTGTCAGGAGTGGCATCTATGATGCTCGTACTGGAACAGACTATTTCCTCTGCTGCTAGCAGCTCCAAAAAAAATTCTTTTGAGTTCATCTGTACCAGGATTTTTCCGACCTGGAGTAATCTGTCATGTTGAATTTTTGCAACCTCCAGATAATCAATTTTTTCGCATGAAGGAGAGTTCTTGTTCTCCACCGTTGGTTCCTCTTTGTGCTGGATTATTTGTGAAAACTTCATCGGGATTCCCTTTAGAAGAAGAGGATCATCCGTTGTTTGTGAGCCTGCATGGTTTTTCTCATCCTGTGCATTAAGGTTTGGCAGTTCATTTTTTACAATTGATGCTGCTCTTAGATGGCAATCTAGATGGTATTTGTGGCATGCTTCCTGTGCCAGTATGTAACCTTCAATCTTTGCCATTCGTGAGGTATTTGTAATCAAGTCCCATTTTTATCTCTTGTAGCAGGAGATGGGAATATTCTTGGCCTTGATCAAGAAGGTTAAGAATTCTTGTGAATATCGGTAGATCTTTAATGTTGTGATCAAGAAGTTCATCTTCCAGATTTTCTTGTGAAACGGGTAATTCAAGCAAATTAGAAAAGTTAAACACTGGAACAGATGTGTTTACATTCGTTTCTACGTAAGTTTGATGGTGTGATTTTAAATCATCAAAGCATTTCGCAGAAGGCGAGCTAGTCGAAGGGAATTGTAACTTTTGCGCAAAGTGTTGATCTTTTTGTTGATGGTCAGAACGGGGACTCATTACCTCCTTAACACTAGGTTTCTGAAAGTGTACATGCTCTCTACAGATCCCAGAAGTGGAAACTGGAGTAGAAGAGCCATGCGATAAGCATACTCTTTTATCTAGATCAGCCATAATTACAGGAGCAAGCATGGAAATATCTGATATAGGAAGGAATTTTTTTCATGTGTTTCTGCTGTAATTTTATGTTCTTTCAATGAGTTTACAACAGCAGCAAACAGGTCATTTGTAATGTCCTCATTCGCTTTTTTTTTTTGATTATCAGGTGGCAAACTCTTCTCAACGGTGGGAATAATTTCCTCAGAATGAGTTGACATCGATAGAATAGAAGGTTTCCCATTAAGTGA
Source organism: Ambystoma mexicanum (assembly GCF_040938575.1). Classification (NCBI taxonomy): domain Eukaryota; kingdom Metazoa; phylum Chordata; class Amphibia; order Caudata; family Ambystomatidae; genus Ambystoma; species Ambystoma mexicanum. The sequence continues at coordinate 565,383,432 of NC_090928.1, forward strand.
GCAGGACGGACTGTTTTTTTTTATTTACATTTTTGGGGGATTCAGTTGTGGGATGTGTTTTGGAAGAACAGTCCTTCCGCTTTTTTCCATTTCTCAGAACCAACTCCATGAAAAGTCGGTAAAGATGGAGTTTGTTAAAGAAACTGCCTAAAGCAAGTTACCTTTAGATGCAAATGGTTCTAACCTTCTTATTTACTATCACTTCACGAATACAGTTTGTTCTCACCTGCTGTTACAACAGAATAGAGAAGATCCCCTTCGGATTATGAAAAATCAGCTCCCCAGGAAAATACCATCTAATCCCAAGACCACATATGAGCCTGCTCCCGACGCTGTGCACCGTGAACAGTAAACAGTACTTAAAGTACTTACACGGTGCACGTGGGTGCGCAGACTTCTGAGTAAATAAAGAGTCCTAGGGGGGCGTGTCCACCACAGGGGAGGGATCACAGAGCACTGGTCCTTGAAAGGAGGCAAGAAAAAAGAAAAAAGACATAATGTTTCAAGAAATGTCATGGTAGTACAGGTAACAGTCCACTATGCTAACGTGCACAACGTGCACAATAATCACAACATGAACAACGTGCACCACGGGCAGAGCGTGCCAAGCCCGTCACCTTCTTTCTTTTTTTGGAGGGCCAGGCAGCCAGCGGTGTCTCAGCTAAAGACGTCCTACAGGCGGGAGTCTGAAAACGCCATAACAGGGCTCAGCAATGTAGAATCCTGGCGAACTCGTAGCAGTAGAGAAGTCGATCCGCAGTACACCGTGACAGTAAACAGTACTTAAAGTACTTACACAGTGCACTGAAAGTTAGGACAGAGAGCGGCAATGCAATGTGCAAGAAGTGTCAGGTATAGGTTGAAAAGCCAGGGAGAGAGGTTAGACCCCTGGGAGACACCACAAGTACAGAAAAAGATAGTGAAGAGGAAGGGCCCGAGTTGTACCTTGGAGGGTTGGTCAGAGAGGAAAGAAGTCAGCCACGCCAGAGCCTGACTGGTGATTGACGGTAATCACGGAGACATTTGAGCAGGATGGCATGGTTGACAGTGTCAAAGGCAGAAGAGAGATCAAGCAAGATGAGGACACAGGGGGTGTTAGAATCAAGGTTGGAAGGCAGGTCTTCACGGATGTTCAGGAGAGCAGTTTCCGTGCTTCTGGCAGGTCTGAAGCCAGACTGATGGTCATGTAGAAAGCCAACAGATTCAGTGTGGAGATTAAGCTGGGAGATGGGCAGTTTTTCAAGGAGTTTACCCAGGAAGGGAGTGATCGAGATTGGGCGATAGTTGGAGCACAGTTGGATAGCGGGAGGGGTCAGCAGAACGTTTCTTAAGAAGAGGGTGCACAAGGGAGTGCTGCAGGGAGGATGGGAAGACTCCAGTGGTGAAGGAGTGGTTTCAGAAGTCGGCCAGGGCAGGAGCCAGGGAGTCGATGTGGTCCTTGATGGTTTTGGAGGAACAGGGGTGAACCTGTTTTGACGAGACTTTCATAGATCACACTTGTCTCGAAACATGCCTACTGAGTTGCATGGTGGAGGCATCCTCATTCCTGGCAAGTAGCATGGGATTGTAATAGGAAAACCTGGATGTTGAGGAGGCCATAGTTGAGGATGGGTTAGCTCTGGCAAACCCGGCCATGCCCGGAAAGACCCAGACAAGCTTTGATAGCCTTAGATCCGGGCCTTGGGACATGGCCGGCTCGGTGTCTGGTCATTTGGTCGAAAATAAATGGTCGAATGACCATTTGATCGAATCAAAATGGTTGAAAAAAAGGTCAAATTTATTTATTTATTTATTTATATATTTTTTTAGTTTTGGTTGCTTAAAAAATATTTTTCACTAAACAAAAAATGGGGGGATTGGGGGGAACCCCCCCATAAAAAAAAACATTCGACCTTTTTTTTCGACCATTTTACTTTGATCAAATGGTCATTCGACCATTTGGTTTTTGACCAAATGACTGGTAACCGGCCGACTCTGCCTGCCGGTGTTCATCATTTGAGGCTCATGTGAGTGCTATGGAACAATCAAAAGCCCTAAAGCTGGGGGCTTGGCTCTGTGGACTGCAGGAGCCCAGGAGGTGCTCGATGCAGAGCAGAAAGCCGTTGTCCATCTTGGAAGGACCTTGCAGCATATTTTGAATATTGTGCTCAGTAGCACTAACTGAATCAGGGGACACTTCACCTTCATGGGCAGCCTTCGTTGTGCAGGTGTTCTTCCTGCAAGCAGCTCGATCTTCTATTGAGTAGGCCAAAATAGACTTTGATAGCCTTAGGTCCCAGACTTGCGACACGGTTCTGCCTACCGGCTAACAGAATTAATATTTGGAGGCACATGTGAGTACTATGGGCCAATCCAAAGCCCTAATGCTGAGGGTTTGGTTCTGTGGGATGCAGGAGCTCAGGAGCAGCACAATGCAGAGCAGGAAGCCGTCAGCCATCTTGGATGGGACTTATGGCATATTTGGATTATTGTGCTCGATAGCACTGAATGCATCAGGGGCATTACACCTTTATGGGGAGCCATCCCTCAAGCCTATGTCTTACTCTTACGATATCATTCTGGCCTCCATCATTAAACAATTGATGGGCCCGGCACTCAATGCGCTCCTCAGCATCTTCAAAGCCTCCCTTGCAGAAGAATCATTCATGGACACCCTCAAGATTGATCTCATACGACCCGTTTTGAAAAAAACTATGCTAGATCTAAACAAACTGGCCAACAAACATCCTGTTTTTAGGAAAAATCTTGGATAAAGCAGTTGCTACACAACTATTCACCAGGACTGGACAACTCTACCTTGTAAATGACTATCAGTCACGGTTCCCCCAAAGTGTAGCATCGAGACAGCCACCATCCAGTGGTGGATGATGCTTTCCAAATCATGTATAAGGGTGAATAATGCCTCCTTGCCCTCCTTGAGTTCTCGGCTGCATTCAACCCCAACGACCACCACATCCTTCTCTCCCTCCTTGTTGACAGGCTGGGATTCTCTGGCGCTGTCCTGAATTCGTTTACCTTCTACCTCTCAGGCAGACACCAGGCTGTTCAGATGATCATGGTACATTCTAATCGACTCCAGGTCTCTTACAACTACAAAACACACACACAGCCACAATATTGGTCAGGGTTATAGTTATACTCCTTGGTTCACACTAGGGTTTCTTATACACCCACATTCATATCAAATCTTTCAATGTCAATGTGAAACAACCTTTATAAGCAAATATATGTTTGTCACACATAATCATGGTATAACATATCATACACCTTCATCACTCTCCTAAAGCCACTGAAGTAAAATATGTAAAACCGTACATGACAAACCATACTTATAAGCTTGACTAAATCAGACACCAAAACATACCTCAGTTATCAATATGTAAACACACTATCACTCACCTTCAGCTGCTCAAATTAATTAATAGATCTTCACAATAGCCAAACACAGAACATATGCAAACTCTGATTTGCGCAACCAAAATGTTAAACTTCACCAAAACATCACTTTCATAGCTTTCATAAATCAATAGCACAACAAGAGGACCGCAGAAAGCAAACGAGTAAAATGCCCTACACATTTTTATCACAACTCATATCAATCAATAAACCTCCTCCCAAAGAATACCATATACAACATTTACACACTATATACCAAAAAATGGTTCCCTCTAATTTGCCAAATTACATAACCGCGGCTATAAACCCTGTTACACATCTAAAACCCACCTATAGAGGCGGTTATATGTACATTTTTCAAATGTGCTGAAAATCACATATTACAAAGGTTTCAAAATCAACTCACACTAGCTTTGAGGTAAAAACATCCAAACAGAAACACATCTACATATCTGTGCTGAACCATCCATAATACAGTATGATCACTGCACCAAAATACAGACAGATATAACTACGGGTACAACCAACGGGTTCATACCCATGGCTACCAAAACTTGCCACAAAGTACGACGTATGATTGGAGCATTCACAGACGCTGATCGAGTCAACTGGCAATAATCGCGGCTACCTGTAACATTTTTACTGATTCTAAAAGCCATATTGACAAGGTGTATGAATTGAAACAACATAAAGGTAAACTTGTGGGTATAGCATCAGACACATATGTGAAATCGTGTTTTCTAAAATCATTGCAACACCATGATCAATGCATATAAATTGTAATTGCTATACCCAAGGATAATGCGATGGTCATAGATGTGACTACAACCACCAAAAATACATGTCTCATTGGTTTACTGCTACCCGCAGCTATAATCCGCCTGACAGGGCACAATGTTTTATTGGCTGCTGTTGTAACTGTGTTTTTTTTAGGCATCAAAGGTATTTTCCTTTGCCAATATACTTAAAAAGTATATCTACGGGTGGCTCTTAAAAGAGCATTTGTGTTCTTTTACCAATATATTTCAATCACAGAAATACTCGGCCCTGTATTACAAAAAATAAATCTTGGAACATTTCTCTATGCCCTTTCTTTAGATGATTGATTAATTTTATTTTCCTAAAGAGAAAAAAACATACACTCCCTCTCAAAAGTATTTCTCCACAATTGCAGCATAAACCTGTCATTTCAAACACTGCATCTAAAATAATATCATAGAACCCAAAAAATGTTATAAACCAATGCTTTGAGAACGGTTTACAGTGATTCCTTCGAAAAAAGTTTCGAATCACAAAAACCATGAAAACAAAGTTTTCAAAAAAAAAGCTTTAACAATCTATATTTAACATGCAAAAATGCATTTCTTTCGAAACCAATCCATCGACAATAGACATGGACTAGTTTCAATTGAAATGCACTTTCACATGTTAAAAGTAGCATTTCAATGCTTTTTTTGTAACTTTAAAATATTACATGGAGCTATCGAGTGCTGAAATTTCAGCACTGGCCAGCCCCTTGTAACGTTTTAAAGTTTTTGTTAATATTGGGGGGTCCCCCGCAGCCACCTCCAACCCGCACACCACCCCCCACCCCACAACCCTAACCCAAGCAGCAACCGTAACCCTAACCCCAGCCCTGGCCCCATCCCTAACCCTAACCCTAATGTAACCCTTAAACTAACCCAAACGCCAACCCTAACCCTATTTTAAGACTTAAACTAACCCTATCCCCAACCCAACCCCAACCCTAGCCCCAACCCTAACCCAAACCCTAATTTAACCCCTAAACTAATGCAAACCCCAATCCTAACCCTATTTTAACACTTAAACTAACCCTAGCCCCAACCCTAACCCCAAACCCAACCCTAGCCCTAAACCCTAACCCTAGCCCCAACCCTAAACCTAACCCTAATTTAACCCCTAAACTAACCCAAGCCCCAACCCAAACCCTAACCCTGATCCCAGCCCTGCACTAATACTTACCATTATATGTCGATGGCACCATCTATTTTTTTTCACCAAAATGGTCATTCAATGGAATGTCATTTCGACAAAAAAAATGTGAAGGTTTGCAATTCGATACTTTTACATTTGTTGGAATGACGGATACCTTGAGAACACATCACCTATGTCCTCAATATAACTATGAACCCCATTCTCACAATTCTCAAAATCTCCACAGTCTTCTGAACAATGAAAATCCTCTCCTTCAAAAATTGACTGCATGTTTCAAATATCCAATCAAACAGTAAATATACCCAAGAAATATAACTATCTCCTACAACTACACCTCACTGGCAAGCAATACAAATGTGCTATGTGGAAAAACTTTGAATACAATAACACAATATAATTAACAGTTTTATTGGCATATGTAAACTTCACTAAAAAAAATACATTCTTGGATAGGTTCAGCAATTCAACAGATCTGAGGTACTTGACATCCTATTGGCAGCCAACCACCACACAATCAACAACCAATAAGAAAGTACAAACATTCCACCTTCTCTCCTCATGTACTCTTCCTCCATTGCTAATTCTAATATCTGAATTCACAAACAATATTTATTTCTACCATACTAAAATACAAAACTACATGCAATGGCTGGAGAACAATTCTACTACAGACAAAGTAATTAAAAAAAGAAGATGCTGAAGAAAATGAAACGAACCGAATACTCTACATTCAGGATTTTGGAAGTTCATTCTTTTTATGTATTTATAATGAGACTAAAAATAACATTGTAGGGAACAAATATCTGTCACCAAACAGATATACATTATTTACCTACAATCAAATGTGTATACAACCAACACAATTATTTGTAAAGTGTATTATATCTTCAATTGTTTAAAAATATTTCAAATATTTTCAAACAGATGAAGAAGCCATTCAAGTATCAAGAAGAATCAAGCAAGAAACACTGCACACAAAATCCACAAAACTCATAATGGATTCATTAACATAATTAAAACAACTATTAATTAATGTTGAAGTACAATCACTGAAAAAGGACATTGAAAATGTACAACAAATCATGGACAATAAAAATCCAGATCACTGAGCTAATGATGCCCCAAGATTTGTAGCCGTGGCTATAGGAATGTGTGTTTTTTTTCATAAGCCTAGTATATAATATTAATTAAGAAACAAATAGTACATAAACAGTGGAAGTTTTGCACATTACAGCTATAGCTGCGGGCATAGTTCATCGAAACAGCATCTAGGAAACCTCCCAGTCGTTAGTGTGGGTACCGTGCCTCCAACATCCAACAACCCATTTGACTACACCGTAGCTGCAGTTGTTCATCTATTTAAAAATATATATATGTCCTTGTATCTGGAAAAAAAGAAAACAAAATCATTTCAAGCACACACACACACACACTGTAATAAATACAATTTAATACACACATTTTACAACCTCCTTATACTGTATGCAGTGCATCACATACACTATGTAAAATTCAACATTTGTGCATATAACACTGTTCTCCTTGCAAGTAGTAATCATTGGGTCATTGGAGAAATAAAAATGCAACTGGGATAAAAAAAAAATACATCAATATGAACAAGTATAACAAAATACCACAACAAGAAACAAACATGGATATATAAACTGAGTGAAAATAAACAAACAATATTATAGTGGAAGGGTGCAAGACAAAGGATGGGAAGGTTAAGTAAACTTGGAGAACAAGAGAGAATAGAGTAGGATAAGTAAACTTGGAGAACAAGGTTTATCAATGCCTCCTTTCAATCGGGAGTGGTCCCTAACAACTTGAAGGATGCATGGGTCATCCCCCTCCTAAAAAAACCTACCTTAGATCCGGAGGTCCCAACCAACTACAGGCACATCACGACAGTCCCTTTTCTGCTAAAAATCTTAGATAGAGCAGCGTATCTGCAGATACAGGACTACCTGGAAATGAACAATCTACTAGGGACGAGACAATCCGGCTTCAGACCTAAGCACGGTACGGAGACAGCCCTCCTAGATCTCAAAACCCAAATTGAGGACTTTAAAGACAAAGGCAAACTAGCCTTGCTATTACTATTAGACTTATCTGCAGCCTTCGATTTGGTCAACCACCAAATTCTCTGTCACCACTTGAAAACGGCCGCCCACTTCTCCGACAAGGCCACTAACTGGATTCAATCCTTCCTGGATAACAGACAGATGAGGGTATTCTGCCCTACCGCCTCTGCCGACCCTGCACCAGTCCCTTGCGGGGTCCCCCAAGGATCGTGCATATCCCCTACCCTCTACAATGTTTTCAATAAACCCCTGTTTGATGTGCTTGACTATCTGGGTGTCACTTACACTAACTAAGCCGATGACACCCAGATGCTCATCCCCATCACGGGCGATCACACGGTAGACTCAAAATCTTTAAATGACATATACTTTGTCATCCAAACCTGGATGGCTCAACATGAGCTCTGTCTCAATGACGACAAGACAGAGCTCCTCATCCTAGGCACACAGCAAAGACTTAACAAGCTGAACCCATTGTTCAGCTCCTTTAATATCGACGGAAACCCCATAAAAGTTTCCAAAGACACCAAAACGCTCGGAATCTACCTCAATTCCACTCTCTCCCTCCACAGACAAACAAATGCAGTTGCGGCTGCCGCTGCTTACACCTGCAAGCTTATCATAGTATGCCTCCCTTTTCTTTCCACTCATAACTGTACTATCCTTGCCAGGACTTTGGTCATGTCCAAACTGGACTACTGTAATGCACTGTACCAAGGCACTAATCAAGGCAACTTAGACAAACTCCAGGTCATACAAAACAACCCCATCAGAGCAGCCCTTAATATCCCGAGATCAGCCCACATCTCGGAAACCAGGAAGAACCTTCACTGGCTGTCAGTCACCCAAAGGATCTCTCTAAAATCGCTTGCCCTGACCTACAAATGCATGAATAACTTGGCCCCCATCTACCTCTCCTCACGGTTCATGCAGTATACCCCATCTCGATCTCTAAGATCTACCCTCAACCAGAGCCTAATGATCCCTAGATACAAGCTCCAAACAGCCAGTGGATCCAGCTTCCCAGTTTTGGCAGCCAAATTGTGGAACTCTGTCCCCCCTACCATCAGAAACCTTCCTTCTCTGAATCTGTTCAAACACAAAGCCAAACATTGGCTAGTCACATCCGATGACCAAGCTGCACTCTGAATACTTGATTACATGTATAGCTCTGTACAAACTACCAATGTGTTTGATTACTATTCTACTGATGACCAAGCTGCACTCTGAATACTTGATTACATATGTATCTCTGTATAAACTACCAATGTGTTTGATTACCATGTCAATTTAAATGTAACCTGAAATGTAATATTATGTAACCACTGTTGCTAAGATATGCGCCCAGTAGCCTCCGGGCCTGGTTCGCGCTATACAAATAAAACAAATACAAATACAAATTTAGACAACAATCACACAGATAGAAACACTAGTACTGTAACATGATAGTAACAGCAGTGATGACATTATCATTTTGGTCCCGAATTCATTACTACCAAGGAAAAAGACAACTAGGATGAAAACCACTACTGACAGTTGACACTTCTTTAAAGTCAAAGAACACAGTTCCAGAAATTTGCAGATGAGGTACTTTGCACATTCTGCAAGAAAGCTCTACACCATGCGTCTTCCAATATTCTGTCCGCAGCACCTCCATCCACCACTACAACAGCATCACCTTCTTTGATTTGCATGTCATCTTCCCTCATCAGCTGTGAGTGGTGGTTGTACAAAATCAACGACTACAAATTGAAGGTGCTGCCACCAAGGGGAATAGTCTGAGGAACAACTGATACCAGTGGTGAATATAACTAACACACACACACACAAAACTGCAACTAAACCTTCAAAAATGTAAAAATGTATTAACACTTGGTTACATATCAGCCACACCCCTGCCAAGTGCACAGTGACAGTTCGGGAATCAAAAGGACAAAACTGCAGAAAATAGTGGCTTTTATACTTTCCAAAATGAATACTCAAAAAAGAGGACTATATATTAATAAAACTACTAAAATAGATCACACATTTTCCCCACAATCTATCACAGACAGCTACAGAAATAGAAAAGTACCAACAACCAATAACAAACAATAAACCTCACAGAAATCTATTTTTCCCCCACCCAGCATCTTTATAATCGTGGCTATTAGACGCGACTGTAGATCTTGCTTTGTATCTGCCACTACACGTAAATGTTTTTGCAAACCCAAAATCAAACTAAGCCGTCATTCAAAACTTCAAATAAAATAAGAAAACACCTAACGAGATCAAATAACAAAAACAAATACAATTCTGTACTGTATCATCCACATAACAATATGATTATTGCACACAATATTTTATAAATCTACAGGTAAAACCAATTCAATGACAAAAAGTATTGATAGGCACATGCTGCTTATAGACGCCATTATACAACAGCCCTTCATGGCTGTTTGCTGATAGCCGCGGCTATTCACAAGAACTACAGATTTAAAATTGTATTTGCACTCTACCAAACTCCAAACAAGTGCCCACAACATGCCTACCAGACCCCTCCACTTCCCATGGTGCTCCTCCACTCTGCTAGTCTCTTACAATCCCCCAAATCACTCAATGCATGTAAGATGCTACCCCACCCAAACTTTGGATAGCCGCAGCTACCACACATCCACAAACAAACGACGTGCCATTTGCCACAATATAGCCATGAGTGCACAGGGTGGCACATCTACCTGCGGGTAGAAGCGCTGCGCACTGTGTGGCTGATGGATAGCCGTGGATAAGTACAACAGTACCATCAACCAATTACAATCTCGAAAACACACACATCATACAAACCCTGCACATACAAGCGACTAGAAATTCAAACTAGCAATCATTTTCCTGGAAAAAGAGATATCATGGCTGGTTTAAAAACGGTGTGACCGCTCAGAGACAGTTGGCTGTTTTGGTTACTGGCTTTTTGTGCAACGCTAAATATTAACATGGAGCTACAATTAATACAATTAAATGGTTTGGATTGCAGGGAATGCGTCGGTTCCAAGTTTTCCCAAAATTGTTCAGTCTGAAAAGTACAGGCCACCCAGACATAATACTAATTCATTGTGGAGGCAATGATTTGGGGAATGTATGACGTGTGTCCCTTACTTTAATCATCAAACAAGACATGGCAAAACGAATGGAACTATTGCCTCACACCAGCTTCATATTTTCCAACCTGACTCAGAGGCAAACATGGAGATGGACTACCATATTTAATGGTAAAATTGACAAATCCCGGAGAAATGTTAATAGAGCAGTTTCAGCATTCATGAGAGACCACAACCAATTATGGATTTTGAACAACAACATACAGTACTACATGAACAATTTCTATAAACCTGACGAAGAACACCTAACTGAGGAAATGCACTGTTCCTTCAAAACATCAAAACAGCACTTCAGATGTGCTACATTACTACAGTCAGTGTACCCCAATACAGTCCTTTTAAGGACTACTTATCACATACAAATACACAAAATAATATAAAATAAAATAAAAGTTTTTTATTGTACCCGCTGTTACATTTCATTGACTTGTATAATAACTGCGGTTACAAAAATTGGATAAAAATGTGGCCTCACTTCAGGCTTTATACTACAATACAACTCAACGTATCAATACAGTACAACTCTCCTCATGTACTGTCAGGCAGAATCATATGCAGTACCCTTTGGGAACACCACACACAGTTAAGACTACAAGTGACAGTACAAATTCACCTTTGGTACAAGCCTGTACTACACAGTAAAGTGGTAGTGATGGCTGAGCAGCCAGAATTATCTCAAGAGTAAAGTGAGCAGTTTCAATAGTTACACAAAGGACAGCAATTACTATGGTTCAAACAAACACTGACTCAAGATTTCTGAGTATAAGAATATATATTTATTTACACATCAGTTGTACAACAATTCACCAAAGTAAAGCAGTAGAAAAATCACACTCGTAATACACTACACCACACCCAATAGATTCTGGACAAGTTAAGCTCAAAATGAAGTGTGAGCAAAATGGCACTCCAGGAATTTAAAAGGGAGGGAAAGACAAGGTTAGACAAAAGTTGAGCAGCACCAACAAGTAAGTAAGCAGGACAATCTAGAAAAATAACTACAGTAAGGAAATCAAATCAAGAGGCCTGGGCCAAAGTCAATGTACCAAAGTCTTTGCAGAGGATCACACAATTCAGGGTAGTTCGCGGTTAAGTCTTTGCCAAGAGTTCAGAACGAAGTTGGTTGGACTAAAAGTTACTTTAAAGAATAGAGAAGGACAAGCCCTCAGTTTGGTGAAAAGTTTCAAACACTTTCACTGCGGTCGGACAAACTGAACAACCGGATTTGAACAGTACCTTAAATGAAGAATAAGGTTGTAGCTGAGGCAGACGCTCCTGGCAGGTCCTGCAGTCTCATGGTTCCTGAAGCGACTGACACAATGAAGGAAGACTGGAGGGTCCTGCACTGCCCAGGGAAGAAACCAGCAGCAGAGCAAAGCAACAAATAAAAGGTGCGCTCCTTAAAACCCAAGCAAGGACCGGTCCTCCTGGCTATCTGGTTCACTGTAGCTGTGCACAGCAATTTCGACCAGAATAGAGAGGCCAGGCTTGGAGAACTGGTTGGTTCCACCAGCTCAAGAGGAGAAGATTCCTTGTAGATCTTCCTTGTCGTCGAAGTTTGTAAATTCGAACCCGCAGCAAGGTGAAAGTGAGATGCCCCCGAAAATTCTTCTAATAAAGCCAATCAAAACACATCCCTGGAGGGAATGAGACTAAGACCAAGTGCTGGTTATATGAAAAGGCTTATCTAAAATAGGGCAAGCAGAATCTACTCTGCTCACCCCGAGAGCGCTCTGCAGAAAACATGTTACAAATAACTTTTATACAGCTTTATCGTCATCAAACAAAGGGAAGGCCTAAGAGGCACATGAACAGTTGGGATTGGTCACTAGGGTCAACACCTATAGGTGCCATAGGGTCGGAGGGCAGTGGTTGGCTGAGGAGCACGTGGTGTGGCGATTATGCTTCTTGGGTCAATCGGTCAGCTCGGCTCATTGAATCGGCATGCTGGATCGGCAACTGTCGCAATGTTTCTTTATTAAATAACCATTTGACATTTGCCCTTGTGGACACACATTCCCATTCATCCACTACCATAATCTGTCTTGTCCAGCGAGCTCAAAGACCTGTAAGCTTAGACACTTAGGAAGAACGTTTTTCAAGTACATGTTAATGTATCATTTGGCATAGGTGTGTTTTGATACAATGCAAAATATATTGGCTAAAGAGGTGAGACTTTTAAGGTTACTGTGTGGTATTTCATGTACATCTAATACACAACAAAGAGGGCTCTACATTTGAGGCTTGAATTACACATTAAAATGACTAGGTCATAACAAGGCACATACCACCATGGTCATAAGTCTCTTTGTGGGGGTCAATGGCCAATTGTTTAAACATCCTTAAATCTCTGCTAATCTGCTTTGACACTATGAAGGGTGGGGGGGGGATTGAAACACCTTTGCGGTGAAGTTTTGCATGGCGAGTTAGCTTTGTGCTGGCATGTACAGTGTCATGTTTGGTTATGGATTTTGTTATTGCAATCCATTTCTATTAAAGAATCTCACACTACATATTAATCACATCACACTTTTATAACTGAATTCTTGATCACACACATATTATATAATGTGCTAATATGCTTCTTGTTCTACTACAATTTTTCCATTACTTCGCATGAAAATGGAAACCGCCCATGAGCGGCCTATTCTAGTTTTATGCAGAGCAACACTTAGGCTAACTTCTATTAAGGCGCGAACAATCAAACATACTTCAGAGTCACTTCTAGCAACTTGACCCTGTTTTAAGGAATATGGGGGATGGCATTCTTTATGGCCAGTGTCTGCTGGGTGTGGGGCAGCTTTATAGAGATGATTGACTTCTGTGCTGGCCTCTGTGCTGGGCCATGTCAGGGTCAATGAAGTAAGACAGAAAACAGAGATACAGTGTAAAATTTGTTGCATTCTAGTGGCTAGTCTCTCATGAGAACCAGACAACTGCAGCGATGGCAAAGAGGAGGAGGTGGGGGGAATAGCTTGTTTGCTGTATGCACCTGGCTGGGAGAGCTGCAGGCCTGCGTTATAATTTCACAACTGGCCTGCCGTTATAAAATAACACAATGGAGTCGGTGGCCCACAAAATGGAGTCTCGTTCAACACTGGTTTTATGCTGTCTTAAGGGGGGTCACAGTTGGGGGAATTCCCGCACTGGTGCTCCGGGGCCGAGGCCCTGAACCCAAAGCAGCCGCAACTGGGCCTACCCAGGAAATGTACAAATGGAGGGGGGTTCCAAGACACTCCCATCCCACACATTCCCCCCTTTTGTTACTTAAGTAACGAATATTGTAACTGCCCCAACCTCTTACTTCTTCCTTAGCCACTGCTTCATCCCATGCGGGTGTTCCTTGGAATGGCATCCATACTGTGCATACCACCCTGAGGCTTTCCCCCCTCCTAGCATACTCATTTGGGATGCAGGTCATATAAATACATCCTCCCTCTCCCTCCAGGTCCACCCATATCTCCTTGTATGATTGTAGCTCTCTGAGTTCCTTTATGGTTGTGTGATATAAATTATCTACTCTGTGCCCTGTGTTGTATATGGCAGTCAATCTGTATTTGGGCTCTGAACTATCTCCTGTTTGCACTTCAGCCTTTATTTGCGCCACTCCATTTGCACGGCCCATTGTTACCGTCATCAACGCACCATTAGGAACTGCATTGGTGCAGCATCTGAGTCCTAATTGGCACACACAAAAAATAAGGAGCAAAAAGACAAGTGGTATAAGGAGTTTCATTGTCATTCCAAGCCACGATGGTACCCTGGAGAAAAGATTGTCGAACCAGGTGCTGGGCTGGGCCCCTCCTTCGCCTTTTATACTTTCTCTGAGGTCGTGTACCGCTGCTATGAAAAGGGAGCCGTTGTCCGTGTCTGCAGAAGGTACGAAAGTGCAACATGCGTTCCTGATTTTTTGGCAAACACCTCCATCCATTGCTGTTAAAAGGTCTAGCACATTGCTGTTCTGCATAGTGATTAGTCGCAATGCTCTGAGTTCCACTTTGATGACATTAAACCCTTCTTCAGTGTCGTTGGCCAGTTGGCTGAGTTCCCACCTTGTTATTTGAAGCCATTTTGCATTTGCTCTCGCCTGGTTGCTGGGAATGAGGGATCCAAAAAAAGTCTCAACAGAGCTGAACAACCGGAATCGATCGGGGATCAGTGCCAGGAGTTCTGAAGATCTGGCCGAGATATAGTTTGAAGACCATTTCTTCCTCCACATTGTGCTCTGCAAACCTTCTTCATCCATGGCATACACGGAAACCTCTTCAGGCGGCGTTGGGGACCGTTCGTTCAGTGCCGCCACTTGTGTGCTTCCTCCTTGGATGTGGCTTTCTGGAATCACCATTAATGTGGAATGCAGCATTGCCAGAGAGCACGTGCCCCTCAAGGATTGCGGGAGGTGCAGGTACGCCAAGTTTCTGCAAACCCAGTAAGTGTCCATCATTGCAGCTGATCCCTTCTTCATGTCAGGTACTATGAGAGTTTTGCTGCAATTTTTGTTTTCGCCCATGTTCTTTTTACCTTCCCCATGGAAGCAGAGTTTGTACAAAATTTCTTTTTGCAATTTGAAGGGTTTTTTCGGTGGCGGTAACCCAAGTGAGTTTCATCATATGTTCAGTCCATATGGGAATTCATGTTCTCTGTACCCATGAAAGTTTTTCTCCACACAGCCCTCGCAGTGCCTCTGTTATGCACAAGATTTCTTCGTTCTGCCACTTATTGTCTGAGTGCCATGTCCCCTTTATCACCAAAAAAGGCTCCTTTACACAAATTACTCCTTGCAGCAGGGAGTAATATGTCCGCTCATTTTGTAATAGTTCAAACAAAACCGTGTGTGCTTGAAAAGTGTTTTTGATTCGACACAGCGCAAGATGTAGGAGACACTGTGCCTCTGTAAATGGAATTTCTTGTGGCAGCAACACCTTAGGGGTACCCGAGGCATGGGTTATAAGTGAGCAAACCTAACAACTTTCATTAGTTGTCTGCTTTGCCGTGTTGCTCATGTCAGCATACCATTTGTTTGTTTGGTGTGGGTACTGGGGATCATCAACTGTATCTAAGACGAATTTATAAAGCTCTTCCCATTTTTCCTGTTGCGTTCCCCTCTTTTTCCTCCTAAATCCACCCCCCTCATTCCCCTGGACCTCCTTGTCATTCCCTTTTCCCTATCACTCTGTGTATAAGTTGTAGTAGCTAATGGCCATGTGTTTGTTATCACTGTTCTCTTCTCTGGTGGTTATGTAACCTGATGATGCAGTTTCTAAGCCTGGCATTGTGGTTGGGTATGGCTGATTTTGTACCCACGTGAGTTCTGAAGGTGTTCTGTCATTCATTGTATAAACACTAAAGTCAGATTCATTCACATATTGGGGCTTTTGAGTGGGCTGCATTAGTGTACCATTTGTAGTGATATTGTATCAATTCCCATGATTCCCGTGGGCCCATATTTGCATAAATGTGTTCCTTCTTTGATTGTTTTTATGCCCACACGCTCCTGGCTCACATCGATTGAAATAAAAGCTATTGCCCAATACAATATCAGGCCAAATAACGTTGAAAAGAAGGCTACTGCACACACAAACAACACACATTCATATGAATAATTAGGATAAGCACTTCTTCTTCTATTTCTATGTACACTATCATTTGTTGCTGCTGGAGCCTCTTCCATGCCCATTGTAGCTTCTAATAAATGAAATTTAAGCATTTGTTAATCATGCATATTAAGCTTTCAATATTTACACCGTTCAATCATAAAGCACATCAATTTCTCAATTGTTCTTGTGCTTGCTTTTTGTTTCTTAATACAAGCAAATATTTTTGCATCCCTTCCTTCCCCCTCCCCACACCTCGAGTCTGGGGAAGAGGAACCGAGGGACCGAGGGAGACACTTTATTCATCCACTTGAAACCAACAATGGAGAGAAATGAACCATACAAAACGAGACAAAGGAGAGCGAGAGAGAGAGAGAGAGAGAGAGAGAGAGCATTGGAGGTCATCTATCCTCAATTATGTACAGAAGTTTTTTTTCATTTTATTCTGTCACACTTATTACCATTACTCATCGATGTTATGCATCCTTTTAAATACACTCATTTACTCTTTGTTTTACCCCTGTTCTGTGTCTGCAATATATTTCGGTACTCCTGCTGTTTCACTTTCTACGTTTGTGCGATCTGCTCATTTCTGTTATCTTCATAGTCTGTGCAGTCCGTACTCCCATGAGCCTTGTGAAAATCTGTCAAGTGCACCCAATACCTTAAGCCCTGCACCTTGACTGCCGTGGGTGTGCAATATATCACCTTGTAAGGACCATGTAACGTTAGTCCGTTCCATCTTCACACAAAACCTCTCACGTATACCATGTCACCTGTCATCAACTGGCAGTCTGGACTATCTGTGGCCGGGGTGGTTGTATCAGTGGCATTTTCTCGAATACTCATGGAACTCTTTGTTAGGGAGAATTCTCTGTTTAGGCTGAATGTCCTCACCTAGTGAGTCCCCCAGCAGCTTTGCTGGATTTCTGGAGTTTGTTTTTTTCCATCCTGCCAAGAGTGAGACTCTTTCTCCCACTCTTGGACATGAATGTGGTTAATTCCTTTGAATGTCAATGTGTTCTATGGTCTATGGGGTCTTTTACTCCATAGGGTCTCATATGTTTTACTATGTGTGTTACACCGCACCCTCCGTGCCGTAACACTGGGGCGTCCTAGAGGATCCCCACCATAGACTCCATACCCTGGGACTGACTACTGTCTCCCAGGGCATGTAAAGTCACCATTGGCTTTACTAGACCTGAATTTACTAACAGAACTAGTACAAACCATCCTATTGTGGACGTGCGAGTAGGGGTAATTCGATTACCCCTGGGTCTGTTATTCGAGGGGGCACTGTCCCGTCCCCCCTCGTCGAGTTTTGGCTGGTGGCAGTGGAAACTGCTCGTTATATTCGACCCCGAATATAACCCTATGGGATTCTTCCCATTGTTGGAGGTTAATACTTTTTCTCGTTAATCTCTAACATACCACCGGTTTATTTATCTTAAATAAATCTATCGGTTGGTATTTTCTGCCAGAACTCGGTTTTTAAAATGGCATCTTTGTTCGTCTCTGTGACTCCTAAACCAAAGGTTGAGCCCTTTGTTCCACTTTTGGCGGGCTTCTGCACAGCGGCCCTCCAAAGTGGTGCCATTCTGTCTGGGTACCTCAAGGGTGTGGGAGGGGGTTTAGGCACCCTGGACTAAGTTGTCTTGCCATCTCAAGTCGCCCTCTGGTGTGATTGGCCCAAGTGGTGAGCCACCCCGCTCACCACTTAGCGTGTTTTGATTGACAGCTAGGCTGAATGAATGGGGGTTTTCTGCATAAAAGCAGGGCTTTTGGGACTGGATCTTCAGAAGTCGCCACAGGACCTAAGAATCCAACGAGGGTAAAGCTGAGCCGACCTGCAACGACGACATCTCCGGTGGAGCCCTGCTGAACCGACTCACCACTTCCCAACGACAGAGGAGATCTCCCGGCTGGAGAGTCTTCTTCCCCTGACTGGTGGGAACAACCAGTCCCCTTTGCTTTTCCTTCGCTTCCAGGGCGTAGTGGTCGAATTGCCTGTGCTGAGCACCCCAGCAACCGGATAGCCACTAACCAGTACCGTGACCAAAAGGTGGTGCCTTGTGACGGAGCCCTCCGCGGCTGGTCTCTTCCCTGGTGGTGCAACGATCTTCAACTTTCCTTCGACGACGAGAGCATCTCTTCTCTTGGCAAAGCCCCGACTTGCATCCACCACCAGGAACTTCAGCCCCCGCCGAAGCTGTCTCTCCACATACAAGGTACCGTGTCCGCCTGGCTTCCCTTGTGTCGGTTAGCGTGAGGTGTCTTAATCCTCGCCTCTCCATTGGGTCGCCTCCAAGCCTTCTTAACTTTCTGTTCTGAACTGGTCCAATCTTTCTGTGACAATTTGCGCAAAAGACTCGAAGTGCATTTCCACTGTGATACTTTTTGGGACATATCGCCTTGCCTCTCTCCGAGTGGGCCTGGCCTCTGAACTTTGCGATCTACAGTAGACCCTGCCTTACTTGCCTTGCATTTGTTCGTAAAAGTGTTGGTACCAAGTTGATTTCATACCCTGCCTTTTCTCTCCCGTCCTAACGAATACTAGAGTGCCATCAAGGCTAAAGCATTCACCTCTGTCTGCAAATAAGTGGTGCCGTTGAACCTAGACTTGTCAAACTATTGTTAGGGGATTGATTTACTTATAGTAATTGTGATTGAAGTTGTTTGCCGTAATAGTGCCAGTGTGTTTTCCATAGATGTGTTTTTATAAATAAATAACTATATATCTTTACACCGAAGCTCTGTTCCGTGTTTGCTTTTTCTACTGTGTAAATTGCCGTATTTTGTATACTCCACATACTGCCTTACTCTTCTTGAGGGAAGTCTGACTGCTCAGCCACAGCTACCAAGTGAATCTGTGTGGTACAGACTGCTACCAAGTGGGTTTACTGCCAAACACCTGTAGTCCAAAATCTTTTGCAGTGGTCCCAGAGGGAACTGCACAGGTTTCCGCCTAACACTCTTCTCCTAGTACTGTGGCACTTTGATGTGCATCTGACTGCGCAGGGGTGAGTGGGCTGTGTGCATTCCCCTACCTGTCACAATCTCATGGGGTGACAGGTGGTAGTCCTTACTGGGGTGATTCCTCATCTCAAAAAGTGCCAAGGGTAAACAATATACCCAGTTCTTTTTGAGCATATTTTTGACAATCTTCTCTTCAGCAATCCGTTCATTTTTTCAACAAACCCGTTCAATTGCTGATGATAAATTGTACAGAGCTTGTGAGTTAGACCTAGCATTGCAGTGATATGCTTGAACATGTAATTCACAAAGTGTGTTTCGTTGTCGGAGCCTATGACATCACAAAAGCCCCAGTGGGGAAATACTTCCCTAACCAAGAATTTGGTGGCACACCGTGCGTCTGGATGGGCACAGGGGTCTGCTTTGACCCACCGGGAAAAGGGACATACCACAATGATCAAATATCGGGCTCCATTAAACCGCTCTCCCATGTCTGCATAGTCTATGTGCAGCTCCCTGAATGGGCCTTCAGGCTTTGGCAATGTTCCCCTGAGTGTTTGCAACGTCATTCCAGAGTTGTATGTTTGGTATGTGGTAGATTCTATTATTAACTTAGTGACTTGCTCTTGTATTCCCGGGGAGAACCAATCTTCCTGTATGTCTGCGATAATATGTTGCCTTGTATTGTGGGCTGAGAAGTGCAGTTGCTGGAATGCTATCACCAGTAATTGTGCAGGCATCACTACCTTACCGGTGTTATTCTTTCTCCATAAGAGGTCGTTGGATGACTGGCTACATCCTCTTTTCACCCATGTTTCCTTTTCCTCACTGGGTGCATCTTGCTGAAGTTCAATAATTTGGGAAATTGGCAATGAATTGAATCCTTATGGCTCCTCTTCCTCTACTACCTTCTGCAGTATGTACTCACATGTTGGATTTTCTGGTAAATAGGAGGCTTCCATGGTGGCAGCGTCCACTGACGCGTTCCCCAATGAGATGATGTCATCACCTTGTGTGTGGGCCTGACATTTCATGACTGCCACAAGTGTAGGTTCTTTCAGCGCATCACTTAATTCTCCTAATAGTGTTGCATGCTGGACTGGAGACCCATCTACCCTTTGGAATCCTCTCCTACCCCATCTTGATAACCCTCCATGTACTGTTGTTGCCAAGTAGGCAGAGTCTGTGTAGATGGTGACTGTACACCCCTTTGCTGTGTGCAGTGCTTTTATGAGTGCTACTATTTCTGCTGCGTTGGCTGAGAAGTGTAGTGGTAATCTCTTTTGTACAATCACTTCGAATTCCCCATCCTCCACCCGAACTACTGCTGCTCCTATGTGTTTTTCTCCTGTTTCACAATCTATGGAGGCAAACCCATCAACAAAGTAAATTTCTCCATCTGGCAGTGCATTTTTGTGTGCTGTGTGCTGTGGGCGTGTCACCATCATCACCTGTGTATATGGCACAGTCATGCTGCTGCATGTCTTCTACTGTGCATGCATCTGTGATAAATGTGTCAGGGTTTACACTTTTGCAGCGCACGATATCAATGTTCATGCTAGATATGATGAACTCATATGCTGTGGTCCTGTGGGTGGTTAGTGTACTTTTCGATCTTTCCAGGATGGCAAAAAGTGAGTGTTCTACTTATAACGTGATGGAGCATCCCATCACGATTGTAGAACTCTTTTCAATTGCCAATGCGGCTGCTGCGAGAGGCTGTTCACAAGCAAACTGCCCTTGCATTATTGCATCTAGTGTTCCACTATAGAATGCCAGGGGCTTGTGACCTATGGATGTTTTTTGTGTCAGTACAGCTGTCATGAGTGTGCCATTGGAGTGTGAGAACAAATAACATTGTCGCTCATAGTTGGGGGTTGCTAGAACTGGGGCAGTGGACATCAATTCTTTGAGTGTGTCAAAGGCTGTGTGCATTTGTTGTGTCCACTGTAATTTAGTGCGTTCTCGCTGCGCTTCATTGAGTGCCTGTAATAGGGGTTTTGCGTATGCTGCATAATCTAGTATCCAGGTTCGGCAGTAATTACACATGCCAAGGAACTTCTGCATCTCTTTTAGTGTGTTAGACTCTTTTACTGCTTTTATTGCTGCTGCTGTGTCATGTATTATTCTCTTACCATCTTTGGATATCAGCTGGCCTAAATATAGCACTTCTGTCAAGCAGTATTGCAGCTTTTGTCTGTCTACCTTGTATCCTTTCTGGGCTAGATGTGTTAGCAGGGTAATGAAATCCTCTCTGCACTCCTTTCATCTTTACCGCAGACCAACAAATCGGCCAATGTACTGAATTATTGGACTCATTGGACCTCATTACGAGGTTGGAGGTAGCCATGGCGCTATTAGCACCAGGGCTGCCTTCAAACTCGTTCCGACTCCGCCCTGGTGAATGGAGCAATTACCTGTCCATTCCAAGGTTGACAGGACCGGTAATTCCCCATTCACCAGGGCCATTTCCCATTCCCATTTAAGCGCCCATAGGGCTCAATGGGAATGGGGAAGGCGCTAATAACAGTACTGCAAATTGCGGTACCGTTATTAGCTCCAGAGTCCCTTTGCGGGTCCCAAACTTAACGCCTGGAAAAACCAGGCGTTAAGGGAGGACCCGCAAAGGGAACTCGTAGTAGGGCGGTAAGGGATTACCGGCACCGGTGCCCTTAACGGTGCCGGTAATCCCATACCGCCCACCTCGTAATGAGGCCCATTGTGTGTATGTTTCCAGGATCTTCGTGCAATATTCTGTTAAAAATACTGGGACTTCTGCAGTACCCTTGGGCCAATCTTCAGTGTTCATATATTTCCCCCCCTAGTGTGAATGCTGTTAGGTACCAGGAACCTGGGTTGAGAAAAATTGAAAAGAAGACATTTTTCAGATCCACCACTGTGAAATGGGTGGCTTGTGTTGGGATGCTGCATAATATTGAGGCAGGATTTGGAACAAGAGGGAACTCCTTCTGTACTACGTCATTGAGGGGGTGTAGGTCCTGGATCATCCTCCACGCCCCTCCCTTCGCTTTTTTGATCGGGTAAATGCAAG
Organism: Ambystoma mexicanum; assembly: GCF_040938575.1. Taxonomy (NCBI): domain Eukaryota; kingdom Metazoa; phylum Chordata; class Amphibia; order Caudata; family Ambystomatidae; genus Ambystoma; species Ambystoma mexicanum. The sequence goes on from NC_090928.1 coordinate 565,405,621, forward strand.
TTTTGCAGGGTGAATTGGATGGCACTATTATTCCCTGTATCATCAATGTACATATTGTGTCTTTTATTCCCTCTTTTGCTTCCCTGGATAGGGGGTATTGTTTTACCCGGGGTAAAATGGCTCCAGGCTTGAGCTTTATCTTTACGGGTGTTACTTCATGCAGCAGCCTTACATCATGTTGGCCTGTAGTCCACAACTGCTGCGGTACTTGGTATATGTCTTCCTCAAAGTATGCTGGTGGTGCCTTAATGATCGCTACGAGAGGTAGTGGCACCTCTCTTCTTTGAATCATTACGGATTGCAATCTCCATCACTATTTTCCCATCATCTTCTGTGTCACTAAACAGTTCCTTGTCTGTCAAATCTCGCAGGGCTGTATTGGTGTTGATGCACAGCACTGTTCTCCACTGGCATCCCTGCATGTCCATTGCAATTACTGCTATCCTATGTGATGACACCTGTACTGCATGTATATCTAAGGACACCATTGAGCCTGGTACTATTTCTGGGCATGCGATTGGGCGGAAAATAAATTCTGAAGGCACCTCCATTTTTTACTCTTCAATTCTAGCACCACTCTTGCTAGTATCCTCAACCCTTGTATGAACATATCTGGATTTACAGGTATGCCACGTGTTTGCAGGAAGTTTGCTTGAATGTGTATGGCTAACATGGCGCGAATCGCACATGTGCCTGGTGTAGAGCACACTATTCCTCTGTCAGTGAAGGATATGGTCATGTTGAGTTTGCTGAGAAGGTCCCATACCAGCCAATTAATAGGTGACTGTTCATAATGCAGCAGGGGCGCTCGCACAGTTTTTCCCCCCACCGTTATGTCTAGCTCTTCAGTGTATGGAACCTCGACCACCGCCCCAGAGAATCCTTGCGTCTCCAAAGTCTGATTAGAAAGCAGGAACCTGCCTTCCTTGAGGCATGATTTTTCTGCTCCCGAATCCACCATATGTTTGTTTCCTATCGCCGCCCCCACCAGTGGTTCCTCTGCTGCGTTAAGGGTCAATGACAGTACTGGACACACAAGTGTTCTCTGTGGGCTGTCCTATGTTGAATGCCATGGGAGTTCATCAACGTCAAAAACATTTCCTGTTACCATTGCTGTCCCGCTACCCGGTATAGGTGATCCATTTGTGGTGGTAATGTAAGGGCTGTTGCGAGTGAGGGCGGTGCGTTCATGGAACTGGGGGTGTTGAGATGTGTTTTATGCGGGCATCTGGTGCTCATTTGTGTACCTAGGGTCGGGCTGACTCTCCCTTCTGTTCCCACCCATTGGTAACCCGTAGGAGCTCCCTGGGTGGGGGTGTCCATTCTGTTGTTCATTTGGATATGAATTAGTGGGCCTTCTTCGACATTCTCTCATGAAATGCCCCCACCTCCCACAATTTCAACACTGTCCTTGCCCTCCTCCTTCGTCTGCCAACCGTCGCTGAGCTATCTCCTTTTCCTTCTCTTTGAGCCTCGTACAGTGGTGAACTATTATGTTTTGAATTTCAGGCCATCCCTTGGCTTCTATCCCAGTTATTTTATCAAGGGCCTTCTGTACTTCCTTTGGGAGCCCCCTTTTTATAATAAAATAAACCAGGGAAGTTGATTGGTCCCAGGCCGTGCCCGTTTCCTCTCTCCACATGTCCTGCAACCAAAGAATGAAACACATTGCATCTTCCTCATCTCCCATTGTACACTGCATAACTGACTGTAAGTCTGGTGTGTCTGGAAATGTTTCTCTCAGGGCATCCCAGACTCGTTCTCATACTGTGTTGAATGAGGCCCCGTCATGGCGGTCACTATCTAATGTTATTCCGGGAACCCCAGACTTCGCCCAAACTCTGTTTGCCTGGTCTCCCACTGCAGATATCAGCAGGCTTTTAACATCACCCACTGCCAAGGGCACTCTGCCATGTATTTTTCAAATGCCTGTATCCACTTACTGGCGCCTCCGGACAGTGGGGGTAACTGAGCAAGTTGGCCTTGTCCATTTGGGCCCATGGTATACAGTTTGGCCTTCCCACCCCCTGTGTATTAATGGCAGCTGTAGATTCCCCCGCCCTTGTTGGTACTCACCTTCTTCCCTTTCTTTCCTATCACTGCCATGCGCCCTGTCCTGTTCCTTAACCTCCGTCTCCACTCTTCCATGGGGGACAATCCCTTCCCAAATGAAGCCCCGCCTGTGGCAGCTCCAACCTTCCTTCTTCTTCATCCTGCTCCTCTATGTCACACCAATATTCTTCCTCCCTGTCTGATGCCACCCCTCCCTCTTCTAACTCGCGTTCACTGTCAGCTGTGTTTATTTCTATGATTCGCGTGGGGGTATCATTTATTCACAATAGTATCTCTCCCTTTTTCCATCCTTCTTCCGCCACCCCTTCGCTCTGCCGATATGTTGCGTCTCGTTCTACTCGGGGGGTGAGTGACCCTCCCTGCTCCCCCATGGCCCTAAGGCGGGACAGCTCGGTTCAAGTCATCATTAGTCGTGACACTAAATCCTGCATAAGTTTTTCAATATCAATCGTGGGGGTATTCACTTGTCCTGTTATTCCTTGACTCTCAAACGGGGGTGGTGCTGTGGCAGATGGCTTAAGTATGGAGGGCGCTGTGGGTTGTGCTACATATACAGGGTCACTATATCCCTCTGCGGGCACTGGTTTTGTCAATAAAGGGTATACGCGTGTGACCTCTACCTTATTACCATTCTGTGTAATTGGCCCTTCACAGCCAGTTGTTGTCAGGGGAGATGCATTACACTTGCCGCTTTTTTCTAGGGGCACTTCATTGAACAGCCGCCACAGGTCCAATATTTCCTTCCTGTTTTGCAACTGTTTCCCTTTATATTTAATGAACAGACAGGTGGCAACCATATCCAGCACAGCTTTATCGAAAGACCCCCCGTGGCCCAACTTGGGTCAATCCTTCTCCCTTCAACTCTGTGACTCACTGGTCATGGTACTTGTTGATTTTCTCTGCGTATCCTGCCAGAGTTTTACAAATATGGGCTAGGGGCATCTCTGCGCCCATTGTACCCAACTGAAAGCGTTACTCAACTGACAATTCTTGTCTAGACTCTTACACTTCTTGTATGACCAACTAAGTATGTTATGCAATCTTCTTCAAAGGAATGGACTGTTTACTCACTTTTCATCAATTATAAACCACATCAATTTGAGCCTAATTTTCTTCAACACAATGTTAAATTATTTTCCTCGATGTTCATCAACAAAACACAATGCTTTCACAAAGCACGAACACTTAACGAATTTCACAAACAACGAAAAAGATAAACAACATACATTCTACCTCACCTTCCCTACCACCCATTCTACCCCTGCTTGATCTTTTCCCTTATTATACACTCCCTTTGAATAATTCTCTCCCTTTAGTCCACTTAGATTCAGCTGAGAGGGAGAGAGATAGGTAAGACAAAGTAGGATAAAAGCATGTCTAAATACTACTTCGAGACCCCTATGTTATTTTCTTTTACCTCAGTTTTCCCATATTCACATATCCTGTAGTAGCTGAGATAGAACAACAGGCAGCACAGAGGAGATGCAGGAGGCAGAGAGTAGCATACACTGCAATTATGGGAGGCAAGACATTGTTCCGCATCCACAGTACATACGCATCAGCATGCAAGTTAACACCCTGCTTCATCGGTACAACACCATCCAGACTAGCAGACCATATTGCAGTACACAATGCATCCATATAATCTTTGTGCATACGTACAGGGACATGTGCATGTCAACAGCAAATAGCTGTGGCCATGGCTGTAAATCCTGAAGGTGGCAGCTCAAACTGACTCACACAGACCTCTTTGTACTCCCATGCAGTTGATGGAGGACATCCCCTGAAGCCATGGCTACTTACCCCTGTGCGGAACCTGCGGAACAGGCATGAAGAGGAGTACAATCAGGTTCATACCCGTACCCGTGTTGTGATTGAGCAGACCATTGGCCTGTTGAAGGCACAGTTCCGCTGCCTAAACAGGTCTGGTGGAGCACTCCTTGATAGGCCTTTGAAGGCGGCAAAGATCAACATGGCCTGTGCCATGCTGCACAACATGTGCATCCAGAGAAATGTACCACTGCCACCTGACATTGACATGCATGCACCGGGTGAGGATGATAAGTATGAAGATGGGGAAGAAGCAGTACCCCTACCAGCACGTGATGCACAAGATGGCCGTGTTGTACGTCAATCACTGATTGACGAATATTTCTGAACCACATGGACGTTGATGGATATGTGTCAGTGCTACACTGAGCAATGGGTCCATGTGGACATGCACACAGGGTATGTGGTGAGGTTTGTGTGATGTATGACATGGGAATGGTCCCTGTGTGTTGACTGTATGTTGGTAATGGGATTGGCACTCAGCATGCATTTCAGTGTGGCAGGGTTTGGGCCTCCATCTGGACATGGATATGTTAATGCGTGTGTGATGGGACATACATTGCCTTGCCTAGGCTCTATTCTACATCACTTGTGCTACGTCATGGTTTGCCCTACTGGGGTTTGCAGGGTCACTCACCTCCATCTCCAGATGTTGCGGCACCCGTCTCCATCTCCCCGAAGCCCTCGATCAACTCCATCTGGATGGTAGCGCTGCATATCTCCTCCCAGCGCATGAGTTTGACTGGGGAGTGGGCACCCCCGCCTGTGGCCATGGCCTCCCGACGATTGTTGGCCAGGATGTTGCGGACCCTGAGGCGGAGGTCATCCCACCTTTTCTTGCAGTCTTTGACTGTCCATGGGGGGATGCCGACTGCAGACACCTTGCAGGCTACCTCCTCCCATATCTCCTTCTTCCTCTGCTGCGCCTCCCTTTTGAGGGTATGGGTGTTGATCTCATCAGCATGGGCAGCAAGGGGTGTCTGCCAACATGTTCAATTCCTCAATTGAGAAACGCTTCTTGCGCAAGCGGGGGTTGGTTTTTAGGGTTGCCTTAGACATGTTCTTTTCAATGGCCTTGGTCTCTCCTATGCAACACTGGTGGTTTGGGAGGATTGCAGTGGATTGTGTTTTTAAATATGGACGCCGACGCATTTCCCGTTCCGACGCGATGACATTACTTCCGGGTCCAGTATTACGAGCACGTTATTTACATGGTGTTATTACCGGGTCGTTATTAAGGGGTGCCTCCTGGGCGGAGGCGGTATCAGCGGGTCCCGTGATGCCACTATCGGGGGTTGGACGGCATTTAGCGGCATGGCGGTATGACCATTACCGGCATGGGGGTTCACGCGTGCTCGCACACTTGTAATCAGCCGCTTTTAGCAGCGTCAAACGAGCACGGACCCGCTACTTTCTCCATGCCGGTAATGACCCCGTTTTTAGTGCACTTTTCAGAATGAGGCCCATAGTGTCATGATATGAAGATACTGGTCAGAGTGATTGGTTGCTGTATTGGTTTTACACAATGTCATGCATATATTTACATTGAACTTAAAAACGAGGTAGCTTTGTGCAGGCATGTACAGTGTCATGTTTGGTTATGCATTTTGTTATTGCAATCCATTTTGCAATAACAAAATCCTCTTTTGGCCCTCTTCCTGCTCCAACCTGCAAGGCAAAGAACCTCGGGGTCATCTTCAACTCCACACTCTCCTTCCCTCCTCACATATCTGACGTCTCTAAGAAGTCACACTACCAGCTGCACCTCCTCAGAGGTATTCTTCCTTTCCTCTCCTTCCCCCATAATCTCACTGTCTCCAGAGCCCTGGTTCTCTCCAAGCTGGACTACTGTAACAGCCTCTATCTAAATCTGCCTGCCTCTACTCTCCGCCCTCTGCAACTCATCCAGAACAAGACTGCGAGACTTGTCCTTGGCCTCAAGCCCAGGGACCGTATCTCTCCAGGACTGAAATCTCTACACTGGATCCCAGTGACTGTGAGGATTAAGTTCAAAACCCTCTGCATTGTCCACAGGGCCTTCTGGGGCCTGGAGCCAAAATACCTTCAACTCTCTCTTCCTAAATATCTTCCTTCTCGAGCTCTTCGCTCATCCACCTCCAACTCCCTCAGGGTCAGCCGCTTCTCCAAGCAACGAGTTGGGGGTAGATCTCTCACTGCAGCAGGGGATTCCCTCTGGAACAGCCTTACTGCCTCCCTGAAACTTGAGGAGAACCATCTCCGGTTCCGGAAGCACCTCAAAACCTTCCTCTTTGCTTCTGCTTTCTCTCCCACTTTCCCCAGCTAAATTCCTGACTGAAACTGCACTGATTCTGCAACTGGCCCACTCTCACCGATCTCGGTCCTTGGCCCAGCCACTCTCCCATGCACTGCCTCCCTGGCAACCCCTACACTGCGGGACTGTCTCTCTATCGCTACAGCCCCCCTTCCCAGCACTTATCTTGTTATTCTTCTACCCCTGTACTGCACTTTCCCCTCTCCCTTTCCCCTTGCACTTTTGCCTTTCCCTCTACCCTTGCACTTGCGCAATCTGAATGACACCTGGCCTAGTAGGATCGTTGTCTGTCTTCCTTTTGTTCCTCCATCCCTGCCTCGTCGCGCCTTGAAACACTTGTGTATAGGTCGTGTTACAAATGCCATACCATATCATATCATATCATTTCTATTTAACTATGTCATGCTACATATTAATCACACATCAAGCTTTTATAACTGAATTCTACCTTTAGGGCTTTTGATTACTCATATATTATATAATGTGCTAATATGCTTCTTGTTCTACTACAATTCTTGCATTACTTCGCATGAAAATGGAAACCGCCCATGAGTGGCCTATTCTAGTTGTATGCAGACAGACACTTTGGCTTTCTTTTAATAAGGTGCGAACAATCAAACATACTCGAGGGTCACTTCTTGCAGCTTGACCCTGTTTTAAGGAATATGGGGGATGGCATTCTTTATGGCCAGGGTCTGCTGGGTGTGGGGCAGGTTTATAGAGATGAATGACTTCTGGGCTGGCCCCTGTGCTGGACCACGTTAGGGTCAATGAAGTAAGATGGAAGACAGAGACACAGTCTCTGGGCTATTCTCTCATGAGAACTGCAGTGATGGTAAAGGGAAGGAGGTGGGGGGAGTAGCTTGTGCGCTGTGTGCGCTTGGCTGGGAGAGCTGCAGGCCTGCATTCTAATTTCAAAACTGGCCTGCCATTATAAAATAACAAAATGGAGTCGGGGGCCCACAAAATGGAGTCTCGTTCAACACTGGTCTTATGCTGTCTTAAGGGGGGGTCACAGTTCGGGGGTATTCCTGCACGGGTGCTCCGTGGCCGGGGCCCTGGACCCAAAGCAGCCGCAACTGGTCATACCCAGGAAGTGTAAAAATGGAGGGGGGGTTCCAAAAACCTCTCCTTGCACACAAAGTCTTCACCGGGAGGTTCAGTCGTGGTAGAGGTCCTCTTCTGTCACCTTCTCTTCGGTTCTCTCGATCAAGTGGCCTTCTCAGTCCCAGAGACCTGCTTGTTATGCAGTTTTCCCCCATTCACACAGCCTGGCTGTTAATCACACAGCAGGGTGGCTGTCCTAGCAGGACAGTCACCACAGCCAATCATACCGAGTGTGACATGGGTCTCCAAGGATACCCTGTGCAGGGAGTCTCAAACCCCTCCCTCACATCCTGTCCCCCTCAGACATTCAGGCGCCTAAGGAGGGCTTCTGTGCAGAAGACTGCCAAAGGACGGCGGACAAAGGAACCAAACCTAGTTTGGCACGCAGAGTAAAACACGAGAAAGAACTTTACAAAACAAAATGGTGAATAAACCCAGCTGGAACCAAATAAAAGTAAATGGGGGCCAGTGGGTTTAAGTTTGAGGCTAGTAACTTAGCCTAAAAAAGTACAGAGGCTATTTAAATAGACGGCAGTAGGAAAAATAGGGTAGATACCAGTGCCACCAGCCAAATCTTAAAGAAATTGGAACAAAATAATGTTCCATGAGAAACAGACACAACAGGATAACTATTAACCCTTTCCAGAACTCTATGTAAGATAGTTTGTACTGGGTCTGTGAATTTCAAAAGACTAATAAAGTAAATTGCAACTTTACATGTTCTGGGAGACAGTAGTCAGTCCCAGAAAATTGAGTTTAAAGTGGGAAGTCTGAAAAAGACAACCCTGTGTCACTGCACTAAAGGTGCTGTGTAACACACAGAAAAAGATGATGCCTATGGAGTAGGTGAGGCTCCACAGTCTATGAACACAAAAATGTTAAACACACACAGCAAAACACATGTAAGAGTGGGAAAAAAGGCTCACAATCTTACCAGGTGAAAAAGAATAAATCCTCGAAATCCAGCAAAGCTGCTGAGGGAAACAGTAGGTAAGGGAAAATAGCCATTCTGGAGAATTCTCCCTAACATGTACTTATATAAAGTAGCTGAAAATAAAGCAAGAAGAGAATAATATACACAAGTAAACTAGGTAAACAAACATTCCACAACCACACAACATAATACCATATGCAAGAACACACAACCTAAAATACATTGTACGGGGCATTGAAAAATAAAATACGATTGATCCTTTTATATTCATTTTAATAAACTAAATTCTTCTCTTTTTCTCCAAAGTCTCACATATACAGAAGCCTGAAAACACCCAGTCAAAATAAAAGAGTCCCAAATACCTACCAAGTATTTGTATTTGTATTTATTGTATTTATTGATTTATTGAGCGCCTTACGCCAAAGCGCTGATTTGTATATATTGATTTATTAAGCGCCTTACGCCAAAGTTCTTTGGCCATGGCCAGTGACCCCCCCCCCGACATCACTATACCTATAGAAATACATTTAAAAAAGAAATAAAACATTGACACCCCAAAATATATAGCCACGGGATAAGAATTATTCGTACTCGCGGTTATCTGTAGTCCTTTGTAGCCTCGGATATAGCCGCAAATATCGACAAAACAGCTTAAAAAATGACACCCAGCAATTTACCAAGTGCTGTGCTCATCTTTGCCAGCTCCCCTCACTCCCCAGTTGGCCTCCTCACCTCCCCTGTCCTCTCCCTTCCCCCCCACAACACATGCTGTTTCTGTGATGCAGTTGCTTCCAGATGTCGGCTATTTGCTTTGCGGCTATAGCTGACACTACGGAAAGCTTTGTGCTGCTAACGCAGTCCCTAAACCTCCACTAACTCCATCATTTCTCTTGGTGCTCTCTAGCCTGCCCCCACCTCTAGTCTGATGTCATTTCCATGTTTTTGATCTGCAAATAGCTTTTTTCCTCATTTCATTTTCCCATATCCTTGGCTATACCAGCAAATATCACTTGCATCGAGTGAAAAACAAGATAGTGGTTGTTTAATTTCTAAAAACACCTGGTTTTGGGTAAATTCCCTAAAAACCATTATCTATTTTTGGGAAGGGACCCCCCCTGCTCCGTCAAATATTTAAAAACTACTGCATGGAATACCCCAAAACCATGCATGGATCGCTAGGCAACGTTTCGTGCCAAAGTTTTTTCGGACCTGGTCCAAATCCTTCCAAATTGACCTTGTTTGTCTATGGGAAAATGAATGGCCGCACTTTCAATGTCTTTTTTGATGATTAGTAACTTTTTAATTTTTTAAGAAATCTTTTCAAACCTTTGCAGTCTGGGGGGCCCGCAGGTCTTTAAGTCTTTAATCACTTTGGCTAAAACCGTTACACAAATCAAAAGTTATTAATGATAGAATTTTGAGAGGTTCCTATGTGTCTGGCACTCAGCTTAACTACAGGGTGGCGACCGCCACCCTATACTTTGTGTCTATATATATATATATTTATGTTATGGTTAAGTTGCGCTAATAAACACCTCTGAACTTCATTGAAAAATCATTGCTAAAGAGACGTTATGGTTAAAAGTAAAATCGTTATGGTTAAAAGTGATGCCATCAATGATATTTGTGATGCCATCTTTGATGTCCTGGGCGTTAGTCTTATCAGTGCACAGTGGTGGTGCGAGTTATGGTTGCTTAGCGTACCATAACTGGCAAATTTCTGGGGTTTTCCGGTTTTACGTGGAACCATAACGTCCCTTTAACAAAGTTTTTTCACTAAATTTCGTAGGTTTTTAGTAGCGCAACTTAACCATAACGCCCTTTTAACAATGTTTTTTCACTGAATTTGATAGGTTTTTATTAGCTCAATTTTACCATAGCGTCCCTTTAACAAAGTTTGCTTCACTGAATATAGACATTGATAGCATGAATTTGATAGGTGTTTAGTAGAATTTCCTTAGTTAATATACATGTAACATAGAACATACTGAACCCCCTGCCCCACGCAAGTGGTTCTGAGGGCCGTGGACCGCACGCATGTCCGCGGATGGATTCGGTCAACATCAACACTTTCCAAAAACTCAGGGGGTATCTTACATTGTTGTATCATGCAATACAAACACTGAACATGTTCAAAGAGCAGCACATAAATAAATTACATTCCAGAATAAATAAGAAGTGCAAACTGTATATGTAAGACACCAACATTCTAATTGCACAGCATATGCAACATAATGCAACATACCAAAAGAAAATAACATATGCCTCCAGCAGAATTACCTCACAGAAACTGCACAGCAAAAACCAACAGCACACCTACGCAGCAGTAGTGCCAAAACTTAAGAAGAAACTGGTAAGTACACCACATTAATTTCATATATTTATACATTTTCTGTATTAGGGTACACTGAAACATATATATATATATATATATATATATATATATTTCTTTTTACACAGAAATGTCTAATACTTTGGAATAGCTAGAAGAAAATTTTCCTCGGGACGAAATGAGTGAGAACAGTGATAGTAATGATAGACACTACACTTTTCTAAATAAACCAATCAATAACCATTATTTATGTGCACTTAACATATTTTTTAACATACCATACAGACAATAACAACAAAACAGAAACAGACACCATGGGAAATCATCTGCAGCATGTAGAGCAAAAAATTGATCTATTAAGGACAAATTTCATTCTCTTAAAAAACTTTGTAGAGGACCATATAAAGGAAAAATGTAATATCACTGTCCCACATGTACCTGTACCCCTTCTCCATGTCCCAGCCAACCATCACCAAAAACTCCCCAGCAAGAAAAAAGTTATGATGAGACTTCAATCCCTTCCTCCCCTACCATCCAACATGTACAAATCCTTAATTCCCCTTTTTTTGTGTCAGTTTATGCTTCCCCCTCTCTTTCATAATTTTTATATTTGTATACAATACAAAATATTATGTGTGCTGTTACTATATTCCTCTGTGTCTTGTTTTTAGAAAAAGGCAGTTAGGGTGTCCGCAGACAGCGCTGGTGACTGGGATGTCCGCAATTAACCAAAATGGGGGTGTCCTAAGAACACTATGCCTGTTCGCACTGTCCGTAATCAAAATGGAGGTGCCTGCAGGACACTAAATCCATCCGCCTGTCTGCAACTATTCACAATAAGGTGTCCTTAGAACATACCCTCTGTTCACATTGTCCGCAACCACAATTTATACGTCTGTAGAACACATAGCCCGTCCTCCTGTCCGCAAACTTGTGACACAAATTTAATTTGGTCGGGGACCTGAACTCTGTCCGTAGAACACCTGCTTGCATGCGTCTTGCACCCTTGGGTCCTACAAACATTGCGCCTGTCCGTAACTGTCTGCCGCACGTGTGTCGCACTTTTAATTAGTCTGGAGACACAAACACTATCCGTAGAACACCCGCACGCATGCATACACCCGAGGCTGCATATTTGGTGTCCTACGGACACCCGTCCCATTCGCGAACGTGTCTGCGATGTCATCATGTGACCGCACCCATGCTAAGCGTGGGTCATTGTTCGCTAACACAGTACTGGCCCCCGGATATTAAAAAAGTGTTTCTTTGAGCAATCCAGGGTATTTTCCTGGGAAAATTCCCCCTTGCACATGTCCCAGACAATGTCCCTAGCGATCTACATATTTTTGGAACTTTTTGAGCCCTTTTATGATGTTCAAAATGTTCGCAGACTACGTGAGTGTCTGCGAAGCGTGCCACAGAACCCCTATAAAAGGCCACACCCCAGAGCTGATCCTCATTCTGCTTTTGGATTTCCAAGCAAGACAGACTATTGCTGGACATTGATCCTTGGTTGACCTGTTTTTGCTCCTGCATTAATTCCTTTTTGGAAATTCCTGACAGCTGTCCTGATGGCATCGATGGCTGCTGCAGGTGCTACTTCTGTCTCAGCACCACCCCGAACTCCTTCACTACCACCATTTCCCCAAGGGTCTGCAGAGGGGAACAGGCGTGAGGATACAGAGGAGGATGAAGAGGATGATGAGGATGAGGTAGTGCAAGTCCTTACTACTAGCACTCACCATGAGTCTTGGGTGTGGAGGTTGTTTGACACTCTTGATGGAGTACCCACAGCTCGAGCAAACAGGGTGCGCTGCACTCAGTGCCAGATGGTGCTGAGTCATGGCAAACCAGGTTTGTACAGCTACATTACTACCTCAGTGAAGCTACACCTAAAGTCATTGCACGGTGGGGCTATTTGTAAGGTTGTTCCATGCGATAAATGTAATAGGCTGAGTTCCTCTGCAGCATCCTCCGTTTCTGCTCCTGCCACCACAAGTGACACTCCTGTGGGGCAGCGAGTACCTCCAGCTGGCTTACAGGCCATAAGTGATCCTGTAGACTCTAAACTTTCGAGGGTCACAGTATTATGTATGTACTGTGATGAAGTACTCTGCACGGGGGAGACCCTTCAAAGTGCTTTTGATGCTGTGGTTGGGAGCATGAGAAAGACTGCCAACTACCTTAGTAAGGCCCACCCTACATCCTCCTCTCTCCAACTTCCCTTTCTTATCCCTGTGGTTGGTGCCCCTTCCTTACCCTCTCTTCCCTTCCTTTCTTTATTCTGTCATGTCTGGAAAATCACAAAAAAATACAAAACAACAAAAAACAAAAAAGCTCTTTTTTTAAAGACGCTTTTCACAGTTCAAAATAGAAGTGCCAATGCAATGCTGCAGGGCCCTGTGCATTCTTAGAAGTCTGCAGACAGTTTGCGGACATTGACATTTTTGGGAAGCTGCCCTATCAAAACCATTGCACTCTTCTCCGCGAGGAAGTGGTGGCTCTAAAAATAGCCTTTTGGTGGTGTTTTTCTGTGTTGCAAAAACTTCAAATGGTCAACACCCACTGGAAAAAGGATTGATATAATTCCAAAAAGGGTTGCAATGATTTTTGTATATTTTGCAGAAAAATCTGCCAGCATAACTAAGATGTACTCCATCTCTGCGAAAAATGTGTGTACTACGAAACATAATATTTTCATTGTGAAAAGAGGACATGTCAACATCTCTCAAAAAGGCACAAATAGTCTTGTTGACATTGCGCCTCGCTTTCTCCAATGTGGACCAAATGAAGAAGAATGCAGCCACATTTGTCTCTGCGCAATACGAGAAGAAATTACTCAGGACTTTGGAAACATGTCTATGGGCCTCATTACAAGTTGTGCGGAATGCGTTTAACGGTGCCGGTAATGGTGCCAGTGCCGTGAAATGCATTCTGCACTATTACGAGGTTCCCTCACGGGACCTGATGTGGATGTCTGGTTTATCCAGACGTCCATAGTGGATCCCGCGAGGGAACAAGGGAGCTAACAACAGGCCCTCTTGTAATGGGCCCGTTGTTAGCTCCCTCCCCATTCCCAATGAGCCCTATGGGAAATCGAATGGGAATGGGGAATGGTCCGGGTCCGGGTTCCCTGAATGGGCAAATACCGGGCCCTCCATACTCGGAATGGCCCGGTATTTCCCCATTCAGGGAACCTGGACACGGTTTTGGAGGCAGCCATGGCGCCAATAGCGCCATGGCTACCTCCAAAGTCGTAATGAGGCCCAATGACTTTCCCAAGTCCTTCTTTCATTGCAAATTGCAAAGAGATTCCAGAGACATGTCCTAAATTGTTCCCTCCACAATGAATAATAAAAATGTCTGGATGACGCTGTGTCACCAAAGTAGCACAAAGAGGTACCAAATCCAGCCTCTTCATTCCACGCACTCTATGCCAGTGCACTTGCAGATGAGGGAATACAAGATGTGCAGCCACTCCACAGCGATCTGCATGCACCTCCAACCAATTTATCCACGAGTCTCCCAAAATCCAGACAATCTGAAATCTGCCTTGTGAAAGTCACAGCCATAGCTATCTGCTCTCCTCTCAGGAAAAAGACTTTCTGACAAAGTCTGACAAAGTCTCTCCTTGCACATCACACCCAGTAAACCTTATTTACCTATTCCTTGCCCTGCTTCGTCTCATTTGCATGCCTCTCAGCCTCAAAATCCCTGTATGTAATACGTGCTGTCCGCGGACAACCGCGGTGTCCGCAGACAAATCGCAAAATCTGAGAGTGGGGAATGAAAATTTAAATCATGTGCCCCATTTCCCCTCTGAGGTTGGCTCTGAAAAGAGCCATTTGTTTTGTAGATGCTTCAGAAACACCTTTTATTTTGTACATTTATTTTTTTTGTTGTTTTTCCTCCAAATATCTTCACATTTGCTTCTCCAAAGCAATCCTTATGTTCTAAAACAGCATGGCATATCCCATAAAAGATAAAGACGTGCCATCTTCTTTAAAGTTAACAATGTTGGCATTGTTGCAAAAGAACATGCCTCCTCTAATCATAAAGGCAAACACGCCTTGGTTAATTAAACACCTAGCAACATTTTGCTGAGGACAAAAAACAGAACTATTGTCCCACATTGCCTGAGGTACCAAAGTAGAAAAAATAACCTTATCATTGGAAGTACTTTCATTACTGCCTGAACCAAGTTTTCCAAATCTTGCAACAAAGTAGGGGCACTGACATAGCCCAAATGCAAAGCACCACAGTGCAGGACAACCACATGTGGACTATTAAACCTAGCCATATCCTAACAAACTTCTAGCATTGCCTGCAAATTAAAACCAGGCACACTGCACCACACCACCTCCACTCCTTTTATGTCAAAATTGTTAGCCACATTCCTAGATTTAGCATACTGCTCCAAACCATTCACAAACAAATCTCCAACCACCAACACCCTGACTTTCTCCACCTTCGTCATCTTCACTACACAAAGCCTCTCTCAATACAAAGCAGAACCTCAACACCTGATTGGTTAATCCCCAAAAAACACTCCCATTTCATGCTCAGAAGCCCCAGATGTGGCATGTCTTGTCCGCGAACACCTGTGTTTTCTGCGGAGCACAAAAGTAACACTGGGGCAGCCCTTCTACCCTTTCCACCTCACTCTCTGCACCATTCCCTCATTGGCTACTGTTAAGCAGTCACACAACCATCCACCAATCACATCCAAGATTTGTACATCTAGCTCCATCATCACAGTTCAGCACTTTAGATGTCATTTGATCGCTCTGAGTACATTTGGGATGTGATTGCAAAGCATGTACCACAAAAACTACTGTAAAACTGTCCAAGATTTCTGCTTGCAGATTCATCCACCTCCACATGAATGAACACAACTATAAGTACAAATATTTTCTGTATAGTACATGTACAGCTCTTGTATAAATGCATATAAACCGGGTAACTGCCACTTACCCTGTATAACGTGTAAAAAAAGCTGACTGTCAGTCCTCCCATCTGCTACGATCAAGTGTCAGTAACAAAGCTGTCTGCTCTCCAAATTATTATTTACCCATATTACCAACTGTAATGTGCAAACAGTTATTCTCTTCATTAATACTGTCATTTGTGTAACCACTGCCACGCTTATTGAGATTTCAACTATAACAGCATTTAATGCATTAT
Source organism: Ambystoma mexicanum (assembly GCF_040938575.1). NCBI lineage: Eukaryota > Metazoa > Chordata > Amphibia > Caudata > Ambystomatidae > Ambystoma > Ambystoma mexicanum. The sequence continues at coordinate 565,421,374 of NC_090928.1, forward strand.
AGTGCATAGGATGTACATACACTTTCCTTTCTATACATTCTGGACATTTTACGTACAATCTATCATTTGAACTTCCTTTAAAAATGATTACAATAGTAATCATACACAACACACACAGCTGTCCAACAAAGTGTCATTTCATGTTAAAAGATGTGAGAAATAACAGTATGATTTTGGGAGAAGTCTTTGTAGTGTGTTATAAAATGACACACAGCCAGGATGAGTACATGCATTTTTATTCATGCACACAGATAGCCAATATCATCTGAAAGGCTCAAACTGAAACAACATCACTGCCTCTACAACTGTTCTTCCAATATAGACAGCTCTCTCATTCCAGCTGGCTGCCCATTCTGTTCTAGAATGTACCACAGCATTCAACTATACACAGGTGCAGTCATGTCTATCACATCATGCACAACTATGTACAAACAGTGTAGTAAACCAACACATACAACATCTCCTCCTTCCCTTCAGTCTGCAACGCAAGCACCACACCCTTCAATGCAACCCTTACTTTACTTCAGACTCTCCCATCTCCAAGCACCACACCATCACCCAGTAGTTTGCTAATCGCCTGCAGTCTGGTAAACTTGCTTTGTCCTTTTGCCACTTTTCCAAGTTTTCTTATTTGAACCTTCTACCCTACAACTATACTGGAGAATAATAAGCTGCTGAACCCATCAAATCCTTCGGCTTCATTTCCCACACCTGCACAAATGCATACATTGCATGCTTTTCTCCTATCTCCTAACATCCAATAACACTTCCTTAAAAAGCCAAGTGTACTCTGTGTGCTGTTTATTGTAAACATTTCTAAGGCTCTTCAACTGATATAGTCTAAGTAAAATATACAGAAGGCACATAGACAAACGAAAGTGCATCTTCATGCTGTGCACAGTTATCAGAAAGCACTGCTACTGCAAAAAGAAACCCATTCATGTCTACATTAAAAACAGTACTATTACCACACATATTTTCTAACTTCTTGCTTTCACAATTACAGTGAAGACCACTCTCCTGAAAATCAGCAGCGTCTGAAGTACTAACCAGAACTCAGAAGAAACCTACTCTTTCCATCCAAAAAAGTAAGTACAATACTGCCATAATGTCCTAACTGTTACTCAAACACTGTAGAATTCTAGTATTGTAGAACAAGCAATTGTATTAACCCTGCAGCATTAGAATCATTTTTATTGCTTGCCCCTCAGCAGCTGCATACTTTGTATTGTCATCTAAACACGAGTATAGTAACAAACAAATACACGAATAGCCTTCCCAACCTGAAGTAACAGCCCATTGCACAATTACACACCTCTACATACATACTACTCATATACTCATGCACAAAGCACACATACACTGCACAACATCCCAACCCACACTTTCCTTTTTCTCCAAAAGACCTGAAATAATGCCTACCAAAAAGCAATTCCATAGAAAGCAATGCAAAAGTAGACAAAATCAAAATAAAAGTGTCCAAAATAAGCATAGCAGAATTTGTACAAAAAGTTCAAACAAAACAGCTAATACAGTCAATAAGCGAAACAAAATCAGCTTCAAGTACGGAAAATGTGCCTCCTCTTTCAAAATGTAAAACGATTAACAAGACTGCAGCTACCACTAGTGCTAACACTGCACATCTCGATATAGCCACAAGTAAGCATACCAATAAAATTATTTTACAAAAAATGTTCTGCCACAGGGTCCTTCATAACCTTATAAAAACAGGAGAGAAATCATGCTTAACCCTTAAAACCTACTGTAGAAAATTAATCCTAGAAGCTCTCATAGACAGTGCAATCCTCAAAAGGAAATTATTTATTTTAGTTTTGAACAGAATGAAACCACAAACAAAACAGAGTACTAAACTGCAAAAAAGACTTCTCAATGAATGAAATATAAACAAATATAGCTTTGCAAACATCCGTGGAGGTGAATGGACTCACACCACCAGCAAAAAAACATATTTCAATGAAGAAGCATACAAACAAAAGCAAATAAACCCAATTGCCATACACAGCAGTGGGCGAGGGTATGAACAAGTTAAGAATACCATTATGGAACAAGAAACACTGCTAACAAAAATATCCCTAGAAAACCTAGTATCAACTCTCCATTCCACTGAACCAAAGTGTCCAGTCTACAAATGGCTGTGCACATCAATGTGTAACATAGCCAAAACATATTTCAGATCTTTACACCAGTTCCTCAATCAGTATGTGAAATTCAAAGACAAATTGAAAATAAATATATTACAAAGTATGGACTCATGTCCAGTGTCCAAACACACAGGAGTACAAGGACATTCATTAGCCTTCATTTCTAGACCTATTTGCAAAAGCATGTTCCACCATATAAAAATGATATCAACACATCATTCAACTATAAGAAATCTGGTTCATAAACTGTACTATGTCAAAAGTCCTGCTTTAGCACTAGCCAATTTAAATAACAATCGTATCCATGATACAGCCAAAGAACTACTCGAAGAAATGGAGCATATCCAGAGAAAATATTTTGGAAGTGAAAGCCACCTACAAAATACAATTGCTTTAAAAGAGACTAGCAACAAATTTTCAGATGGCAACCTTCTACTACACACATACAAAAAAGAAATACTAAAGTTTAAAAGTACCTCCGCTGAAGTACCAAACCATGTGTGTGTGTGTGTGTGTTGCCGCAGGACTTTTTATAAGAATAGCACAAAAACTGTAGACATAATGTACAAAATAGAAGACAATGAAGATCCCAAGTGGTTCCAATTAGCTCTCTATCTTATAGCAGAAAACAAATATGAAATTACTGACCCCTTAATACTTTGCACTTATTGTGCTGGAAAACTTGACAACAATCAAACACCTTCACATGCTTTATCAAATAACTAAATAATAAAGTATTCCCACTACCAAAACCCCTGCAACAACTTAACTTGTAGGAGAGCATCATAATTCAAACAGTGCACCAATTTCAAGCAATAATACGCCTTCAACCGAAAACAGCCAAACTACCTCCCTCTGAATTACTGAAAGGCATTCGTGGCAAAGTAGTTTATTTGCCATTAGATCTCAAAGAAAATGTACACATTCTGGGAGTGCAACGTCCAATAGATCAATCTTTAATTATCTTAGTAAATGGCGTACCTACAAAAGACAAAAAAATGTGGCAACAACTCGTGGACTTACATAAAGTTTGACAAACCCTGCAATATCTAAAATACAACAATGAATGCTACAAAGAAATAAATATTGAAGAAAACCTGAGGGAAACCACTGAAATAATTCAAGACTCAGCAGAAATTTCAACTTCGAGATCCTGCTACAGAATCCAACCATTATACAATTCACCCATTACACTCTAAAGACAACATAGATGATGCACTGGAAACGTACCAAATGTGACAAGCCAAAGGATCTCCAATCAGCATGTGGGAAAAATGTATGGAAGCACTTGCCTTTCCCCTACTCTTTCCAACAGGAAAAAGGAGGAAGGTACGATGATAGACCAACACAAATACCAGCATCAGAATACCACTCTTTACAAATGTATTGCCCAGATTCAGACAATACGTGGAATACATATTCCACCTTCTCTTTGAAAGTGAACTAGCAACTCTATGCTACGGAGTTGCACGCCCATTGAAATCAGGTACCAATTTTCAAAATATGTCAGCTACTTAATTGCTACAAAAAGTGCAAGAAAAAGATGAGGTTTTACATATAAGCATTACAAATCTTTTAGCAAACATGTGTGGTACAAAAAAATGCTGGTTCCGATGTCACAGAGATGTACGCTCTATGATAAAAACCTTGGCCCACTCACTTGGTTCGTGACATTAAGTTGTGCATAATATGCATGGGAAGATGTTCACGATTTCCTACTCATAGCAAGCAAAAAAAATCAAATATAGAAATAAAAACACCAGGAGAACTCTGCTCTCTAGATCCTGTAACTGTATCAAGATATTTCCATCATCGCTTCATTGCTATGCTACACTTCATTTGTATTAAAACTGTTTCTTCCCTCAGAGAAGTACAACACTTCTTTTGGAGAAAAGAATACCAAGACAGAGGAGCACCCCACATCCACATGCTTTTTTGGATTGAAGTTGCGCCCAAATCTGGTCAGGACATTGATGCCACTCTTTTGCAGTTCATCCAAAAATATGTCACTTGTGAAATCCCTTCACAAACGACACATAGGGACTCATTACACGGTAGGAGGTAACTATGCCACTATTTGCGGCATGGCTACCCCCTTAACGAGTACCGGGTCCTGGATCCTGGAATGGGGAATTACCAGGCCATTCCGACCTTGGAGGGCCCAGTATTTCCCCATTCAGGGAAGCCGACTCCAGCACATTCCCATTCCCATTCAAGCCCCCATGGGGCTCAATGGGAATGGGGAGGGTGCTATCAACGGGCCCATTAGTAACAGGCCCGTTGTTAGCACCCTTGTCTGACCAGCCGTCCTTAGCGGATTCCCGCAAGCAGACTCGTAATGAGGCGGTTAAGGGGTTGACACCGCCTGGGTCATAATGACCCCCATAGTGACCTTCATGCACACATTTTACAATTTCAAAGACACAAATGTGGGAAAGCATTGTCGTCGCAAATATAAAAACAAAGGAAAATACTACACCAAATGCCACTTTGGTTTCCCTAGACCAGTTTCAACAACAGGTCAAGTAAACAACTTAATGTCTGAAGTTAGACATAGGGCCTCATTACGAGTCTGGCGGTAACCGAGGCGGTAAAACCGCCTGGTTACCGCCAGACTCGTATTACCATTCCGCCTCCGTGACTCCCAGAATTAACGGGGCATTACAACCCCAGTGTCTCGGGAATGCCGGAGGTGGAATGGTGTTAATCCCCATTCACATTGAGTCCAATAGGACTCAATGGGGGTGGGGATCATGGAAACACCGGTACCATCTCGTGATGGTGCCGGTGTTTCCTCGTCCGCCTGCAGGCGGGCGGTGTTAAACCTGCAGGTCAGACCTGGTGGGTTTGACGTCTCCGCCTGCATGCGTTGTGATCGCAGGTTTACCGCCACCATTGTTTCCATACCGGGCGAGTTATAATGAGGCATACAGTGTCAATGGTAAATCACCTAAGAGCACATATTACATAAAAAGAACAGAAGGATCAAAATACATCAATGATTACAATGCAATCATTGCCCTCCTATCGAATGCAAATATAGATGTGCAGTACATTGCAGACAATTCCACTGCAGTTGCGCGACATGTCACAGCCTACTTAACCAAAGCAGAAAAAACAGAGCTGCAAGACCTCTGAGATGCCATATCATATGACAAAACACTGTCACAGAAATTGTACAGTTTATGCATAAAAATGCTCTCCCATAGAGAATGTGGCTGCTATGAAGCTGACCATTTAACCAGTACTGTCTTGTATGGAAAATCTGAAAATATAGTATGGCTAAGCCTTGGTCCTGCTAAATCTAGAAAAAGAGTTCTCAAATTATATGAAGACATAAAAACAATAGCCAAAAATGATCCCAACAGCCAAGACATTTTGAAAAATAATTTACTAGACACATACTACCCAAACAGGAGTACCACTTTGGAAACCATGGGCCTCATTACGAGAATGGAGGCAGCCATGGAGCTATTAGCTCCATGGCAGCCTCCATTCCAGGCTCCATTACTGGGTTCCTGCAATGGGGACTTACCGGGTTACTCCGACATAGGAGGACCCGGTAATTCCTCCTTGCAGGAACCCATCCCATTCCCATTTGAGCCCCCATAGGGCTCAATGGGAATGGGAAGGGAGGTAGTAACAGGCAGATTACATCTGGCCCATTATTGCCTCCCTCTTCCCCTTGCAGGACCCGGAAAGCACGCCTGGTTTTACCAGGCGTGCTATCCAGGTCCTGTGATGAGAAGCTCGTAATCGGCACTCCCGGAATGAAGGGGGCGGTCCCGTACTGGCCCCCTTCATTACGGAAGCCTCAGCCTTATAATGAGGCCCCATGTGTCTATACAACATAGCCCAAAACTTCACATACAAACATAATATTAAACCAGATGAGAAGAAAGGTAGATACATAGTGGAAAATTGTGAAGGCAACTTAGTGAAACTTACCAAACAAAGCTTAATTAATCATATCAAATTGTCATTAGACACTCCTCAACATAAACAACTGTATTACATGTCCGTGCTACAACTTTTTAAACTATTGAGAAAAGAAGAAGATTCATTAGATATCTATTACGCCTATGAAGACGATTTCAAATCAAAGGAAAGCACTATAACAGACGTAAACGTTACATAGTACAAAACAATGTTGTACAATGAACAGCAACAAGAAGAAGAACTCCAGGCACAACTAGATGTGGACACTCCTGACAGTCGTCAACCTTCTGTAACAGGAAGCCAAGAACCACTTGGACAACCACTAATAGCAAATGAGGCAGAATTAGCCATGACAGAAGTAGAAAACACCAAGGCCCTGATTCATGGATTATTTGCGCCGAAAAAAATGGGATTTGTGCGCCATTCTGCCTGCAAATCCCCATTTGTTAAACAGGGATTGGCGGGCAGAATGGCGCACAAATCCTGTTTTTTTCGGCGCAAATAACCCATAAATCAGGGCCCATGTGTCAGTATGGGCAATCTACAGAGCACTTTGCTCTACTAAAATCACAACTAAACAATGAGCAGCGCAGCATTTTCCAAGAAATAACAAAACAAATTGAAAATGGTGTGCAGCATGAAAGTAAAAATTTTACCTGCCAAGACTACAATCCTATACTGCTATACGTGAGTGGTGAAGCTGGTTCAGGCAAAACCTTCTTAACCCGAGTGAGTCCCCGTGGAGTCCCCGCTTTGCCGCTACACGCTGCTGCAGTCTGCTCTGCTATGCTCTGCTCTGGATATTTACTTTACTTCGCCGGACTACAACGCCCAGCAGGCTTTGTGCTGGTTCCCTGGTGGAGGCGGGCCTACATAAGCCCCGATCCGCGCGCACCGCGCGCGCGCAACCGAGTGAGTCCCCGTGGAGTCCCCGCTTTGCCGCGGCGTCCGGGGGTCCACGGGGGTCCACGGGGCTTTTGCTTTCCTTTTTCGTTTCTTCTTTTCTCTCTTATTCTTATTCTTAAACGGTAGAGCATTCTACCACACAGTCTGTTCTGGTCATAAAACTTGTGTCGTTATATTTAAAGCATGACCACTAAAAGAAACGAAATCTATCGTCTTACAACCGATATGCCTACGAACACACGGCTTCGAATAATGTGAGAAACACAGCCTTTGCTGGTTGCGTCGGCGGTCGAAAGACTTCCACCAAGTCCTGCAACAAATATCTGTTCCACGCCTGTCCAACACTTTGCTCAAATCAAATGCAAATCAAAGGAAAAAATGAAAAAACCACTGATGGATAATGCTGACATTCGGAAATATGGCTTCGGGGCGCAGTGTGGAACGACTACCCCAGTACCCCTGACTAATCAGATGGTAACTGTTGCGCATGTTAATGATATTATTGATATGGTACCAATTAACTCTGAAATAGGTAGTGGGGGTGAGCGGGTGCTTATATCAGATGACAACCTGAATTTAAAAGAGACATTGAAAACCTCTAAAATGCCTGCCTCTATGTCAGACAGTATGCTTTTAAAAAATGCCTTGTCTGGTGCTGTGCAACCTGGAGCTGCTGCAACACTTGAAAAACCAAGTGAACTAACAAATGCTCTAGAGAATAACAACTCGGATTGCTCGGCTAGAGCAGAGGGCTCTAAATTATCACAATCTCCAGATATGTTCCATCGTCCTGATTGTGACCTATCGACTCTGGAGGTATCATTCATACCACCAACTCCACGAAGATCGAATAATAATCTTACGAGTCTTGAAAGATCTCTCACTAATCACAAATCTGAAAATCTGACTTTGGAAGTCATGAATATAGCATTAATGGCTCTTGCGAAGCTCTTTGAATCAGTGGATAGCACCTTAAAGTGCCTCACTGCTAATGTTAAAACTCTTGAAAATAATCAAACCAAACTATTATCAGAGATGTCCTTTTTACATGATGATATTAATGTAAAAATAAATAATGTCACTCATTTACAACAAAAAATAGCCGAGTCTCTGGCCCAGAAGCCGAGTTGTACATTAAAAGAAAGTGTGATTGGGACCTGTATAAGCACTCAAACTATAGAAGACCCAGATTGTCAAATCGTAGAAATTATTATGGACTCTCAAATTTGTCTTGAATCACACAAATCCAGTGTTCCATACTCTTCCAAGACAGCGGTTCCCTTCGTACCAGGTATCATAGTAGAAAAAATGGCACCCCAAGAACCTGTCATATTACCCTCCATTGAATGTTCTTCAGCACAAAAAGATAAGAATAAAGAACTAGAATGTACTCAAACACACAAAATGACCTACTCTGTCTTTGATAAAAAAACTATCAATGAAGTGAATGAGAATCTCTCAAAAAAGAAGAGCTCTAACCAAACGGCTGCAAAAAAAACAAAAAATATGAAAATTGTAAAAGCAACAGCCACTCCATCTATCAAACAATTTGTCAATAATATTACAAGGGCGAATTCTAGATCAACAACAGCAGCGAACCTTATAACTAAGAAATATGTTGCTCTAGCAAAATCTAAGAAGCCAAAAAACATCGTCAGCACTCAGTCAGTGGGAATGATCATGGATCATCCCCCATTGAACGATCTGATCACATTAGCAGAGACTGAAAGCTTATCTCTTAGAACTCAAAATAAACACGCCTGTGTGCCTTCGAGAACCACTGTTGAAAAAACAAATGCGGTGAGTGTACCAGATACAAAAGTGACAGATGTAGTTGCATCATCAAGAAAAGCATTAAGGGAGGAAATTGATTTATATCTGGAGACACGTAAATTTGACCCCCCAGTCTTTCCAATCATAATTAATGGTCCAGCAAAATTTTCGACTCTTAATTCTCCGGATCCTACACCCTATGCGATGCCTAGTGAATCAATAAAGCCATCAGTAAAACGAGTATCGTTTGCTGACTCATTGCCATATGCTGATGAGAAAACAACACGAGAGGGGTCTGTTAATAATAACATGTCACAGTCAGATCTAAATGAAATTAAAGAGTCCATTGCACGCCTATGGATGTTAAATTCCAAAGCTCAAATGCAAAACTATCCAAAAGATGATAAATTTAAAAAACAATCAAACCTACATCAATTCGCTAATCAAGACCCAAAGCTCACTTCTGATAAACCAACACAGTCTGGCAGAAGACAGCAAACAAAAGTAGAAAATAGACACTCCTTGCTTTTAATGGCACGAGAAGATCTATCTACATCATACAACATGAATCGACAAAGCATTCTTAGACTTTTCTCGGATGTGAAATCCTTGCGAGAGATCGACTCTAATGATATTGATCAGATTGAATTCCCCCGCAGTGAGGATTTAACAACAGTCCTTATATGGTGTCGGTCTCTAATTATTCATAACATCATTTGGGCTGCCCGGAACGAACTATTTGATTTAGGATTTGCACTCTCACGCAATAACAAAGATGAAGGACCTATCAAATCTTGCTTGAAGTCTACCCATAGATTTCAACCATACATCCCTAAACATAGAAATGAAACTGATACACCTATGTACAAGAACTCAAATGTCATTACTAGAGTATAACTAGATCGAAATAGCGAGCAGACTGATTTGTCGGTGCTAAGTTGGAACACTCGAGGTTTCTCTCATCTTATTAATAACCCTGAGAGCATACTGAGTGATTATGATTTGGTTTTTTTACAAGAGACTTGGCTGTCCACTGCACCAACTTGGAACAATTACGATATACTACTTGAGCCAGCATTGTGTGCTTTGAGAGGTAGACCCATGTCAGGTCTGCTTACTGCATCGAATGCGCTAGCAAATATCCACCTTTCTCCATTGCCTTTTAGCAACCCGTTCATCCAATGCTCCTATATTTCGGTTAGTTCTCTCAAAATTGCTTGTATTAATGTTTATTGGAATCCAATGGGCATTACAACTGCCAAGTTTTTGAAAGATATAACAGATGTCCTGGAAAATGTTATGCTTGTGCGAGAAATTGTATATTTTGTTATTGCAGGTGACTTGAATTTGCATCTTCTTAACAAAGAAACTTTAAAAGATCTTGAGCGTATAAGATTATGGAACAAATTCATGAAGACATGGAATTTAATTATGCTGAATGGCACAAGTGCAGCGGATTCACCTCCATTACCGACATGGCATAGCCAAAAACAGTCACCAATTATTGATTTTATCTTTGTTTCCAGAAATCTATTCGCGCACACTACTGATTTTGCCATCAAGTCATCACAATACAGTGACCACTGTCCATTAACATTTAAGATCAGGCTGACCCCAGCACCGATTGTAGAGACTCAATCACTTATGGGCAAATACGAAACCAATAACTCTCTAAATCGATTAAAATGGTCTCACGAGTCCTTAACATGCTATCGTGACCATATAAGATCTTATGTAGAAATCGCTCAAATGTCAGTAGAATCATATAGATTGGTCCCTTTTGATCTTATGCAATTATATGCCACAAAACAAAACATCAAACAAAAGTCTGCTCAACCTTATGACACTGCCATTCGAACTAGGAAAGCTCTATTTAAAACACAAAAGCGACAAGCTCTCAAACTAGCTCCATCTTTAAAGACTCACACATTAAGAGCTATCAAAACTGCATATAGAAATTGGATGAAAGAATACAAAATAACAAAACAACAAAAAGAAGGAGAAGCTATGTTAGACCAGATTAAGAACAAAAATACAGCACAAATTTGGCAATTCCTAAACTCAGTAACTAACGCATCGCAAGTATCATCTCATATAAATGGAGTGTCGGAAAACGATTGGTGCAATCATTTTTCATCCATATATCTTGCTCCAACCGTAAGCGAGCCCTCGGACATGATAATGTCACCTTTTACTTTAAAATTTGATCAAGATGACATTTTTTATTATATTAACAAATCAAGCATGTCACGGGCTCCTGGGCCTGATGGACTCTCGAACGCAGTCTTAAAGAAACATATCGATATGTGGGCACCAATTCTGTACTCACTTTTTCAATTAATCATATACCTTCAAAAAATTCCAAGTTCCTGGACACATTCTATCATTGTCCCTATTTATAAAAAAGGAGATAGGCAAAATCCCTTGAGCTATCGACCTATTGCCTTATTAGATGTACCGGGAAAAATTTTCTGTAGGCTAATATTGCGTGATCTGAACAACTGGTCTCTCCAGTATAAGCGCAGGTCTCGGAACAGCTATTAATCTGACCATTCTTAATGCAATTAAACAATCCTATGCCATGCGAAAGCAACCCTTATATGTTGCATTTGTGGACTTCCGCATGGCATTTGATTCCGTTGACCGAGTACGTCTTCTGAGGAAATTGGTGCATTACGGTTGCCCAGGGAGACTGTTAAAAATCGTGAGTTTGCTACACTCTAACACTTCTGTCCAGGTGAAACTTAATTTAGAGGGCCTATTATCTAAATCTATTCCAACTGAGAGGGGGCTCAAGCAAGGATGCATACTTGCCTCTACTCTTTTCAATCTATTTTTGCTTGATTTGGCGGATGATCTCGCGGCGGCAAAATCTGATCCCCCAAAGTTGGGAAATCAAGCTGTTGCTTGGCTTCTGTATGCTGACGATCTAGTCCTCATTTCCCAAACTCCCAGTGGGCTTCAACACTTATTAAATGTCCTCGACCTTTATGTGACAAAAAATAATCTCACAGTGAATGAACATAAGACACAAATTATTATCCTTGGGAAACAAAAGTTGTCTCTACGGACTAAATATACATGGTCAATATGCAATAAAAAACTACAGATCGTGAACGAATATAAATATCTAGGAGTATATTTTAACAACTTTGCCTCAGAAAATGCACTGGAGACAATAATTCAAACCAAACTGACAGGTTTAATTTCACAGGCCAGAATAATTCATGCAAGATTTGGTAAGTTTACTTGCATTCCGATTATTAAATTTTACCAGCAAAAGGTAATACCTGTTCTTATATATGGTATGGAATCTCTGCTCCCACAAACTCTCAAATTCTGGAATAGTATTGAAGCAAAATTTTGGAAACGAGTATTTGGACTCCCCAAGTCCACACCGAACATGTTACTGAGGTTTGAACTTGGCCTGCTGTCCATTCATGCTCAAGTCACATGGAAAATGTGCATCCTTCTAAGAAAATGTCTTATGGGGATAAACAAGCGAGATAGCCTTGCCATCTTAGCAAATTACCTTTTATTCTCCACTCATTTATTTCCACAAAGATGGAGAACACATGTCATGAATGCCCTTGTTGAAGCACATATATCAATTGATCTATTGATTGCAAATCCGAATCGAGCAAAGACTAAAATGTATCAGACCGATTGGATAACCACTCAAGAAAAATGCCTAAGACTAAAAGACTTTAATAGATCTCTCTTTGGTCACAAGGAATTTGGTAGTATGGCTGAATATCTCACTAAATGTCCATCTGTAAATTTAAGAACGAAAATCTTGCGCTTGCGATTTAATCTATGGCCAGTCAATGAAATTTTGGTAAGACGTGGTGTGGTCACAAAGAAGCAGAGCCATTGTCGGTTTTGTAATGATAAATCTCAAACAGAAACGCTTGTTCACATCATTGTCCAATGTAATGCCTTTGTTCCACATCGATTTAAACTGATGAAAGAAATGACACGAGAACATGTCAGTCAATCCTATGATGAAATATGGTATGAAATTTTCAGTGCAAGAAAAATATCGATCATCATTGCTGCTATACAATTACTTGACATAGCATTTCCTTATGCAAAAAGAATTTCCTAAAAAGTTGTATCCTTTTATACTTGAAAAAGAGGGAAAAATATTTATTTGTAATTTTATATAGTTTTTTTCTCTCTTTTTATATGCTGTAACTAAATGTTGATTTTATTTGTTTATCTATAAAAAATGAAAATTTGTAAAGTTGTACTAACAACTAAATCAAATAAAAAAAAAAAAAAAAAAAAGAAAAACCTTCTTAATCAGAATCATCAGCAAGTTCCTCCAACAATTGACAAACAATAAACTGTCAGCTGTTGTAACTGCGCCCACATGTTTAGCTGCCTACAACATAGGCGGTGTCACTTTACACCGATTACTACTCCTTCCAGTAGAACACCAAAACAAATTAGACTATTACAAACTTTCCCCAGAAGCTGCAATGGAACTAGGCAGAGTTTTCAAACAAATGAAAATGCTGCTAATAGATGAGGTAAGCATGGTTTCCAATCTAATGTTAGCCTACATTCATCTCAGATTACAAGAGGTCCTGAAAACAGACTATGAAGAACTCTTTGGGGGAAAACACATTTTAGTTTTCGGAGATCTTCTTCAATTAACACCAGTTAAAGGTGAACCTATTTTTAAAACCTTAGGGCACAAACTATGTCATAAATCTCTTGGCAGCATAGGAAATGTCAACCTTTGGCAACATTTCCAATACAGAGAGTTAACTGAAAACATGCGACAATCTGCAGACCTCACATACGCCAACATTTTGAAAAGTATTAGAGTTGGTTTACTATCTCAAGAAGCACAATCTATATTGAAAACCAGGCACATCCATGCACTTTATGGTCATAACTCATGTGCTACATGTCATGGAACAATTAGCACACATAAATGTAAACTGTATGTCCTTGATGCCAACTCTGGAAAGCTGTTTAAATTTAATGAAACAATGTTAAAAAAAGAAATGCAACCAATACTTCAAATTTGCTCCACAGACAAACTGGACGTACACGGTTTGACACTTCCCATGTGTCAACAAGACACAACAAGGCTAAATACCTTAGAAAACTCTATCTCTAACAGAGCTGGTTTGGAGAAAATATTAAAATTATCTTTAAACTGTAGAGTAATGCTTAAACGTAACCTTGACGTGGCCCAAGGACTTGTTAATGGAGCACTTGATACAGTTGTTGGCTTTCAAACATACCCACGTGACAACAACATTCAGTTTGTCAATATTCTCTTCGACAATTTATCAGAAGTTAAAAGGATAGGACGCTCAACAACTCACTTCCTTCTTTTCAAAGACATGTATGTACGCAGAGAATAATTTTCTCTAACTCTAGCATACGCGGTCACCATTCACAAATCACAAGGTCTTACCCTAGATAAAGCATTGATAGATATTGGCAGCACAGTGTTTAAAGAAGGCATGAGCTATGTAGCACTAGCACGCTTATGTACACTTGACAGACTATTTCTAATCAACTTTGATGCAAGTAAAGTAAATGCTGATATTCCTTGCATTCTAGAATACAATAGACTGCGTTCACTTTACACCCCATCTAAAAACCTATCCTGTTCCGCAAAAAGCAACATTTTATAAAAGAAAACTACTTCACTCTGAAATTATGCAGGATCTCAAAGCAATTCCTCCAAAGAAATTAAAATAAGCTTCTACTTCATCAATGACGACAACCAAAGAAGAATCTACTTTACAAACAAAGTCAACCACCTCTTCAAAAAAATATTGCACACTCCGAACAAATGACTTGGACACAGAACTGTAAGGTCCATTCAAATTTTCAAATATAACTGGTGTAAATTGCTACGCAAATGTAGCAATCAATATTCTATTCCAGTTGCCACCAATTAATGACAACATTTACTTACGCGGGACAGACCAATTGGGTTTGCAAATGTTAGTCCTACACATAAGTGTAACCAACAATCCTGACAACACTTACAGTGTCTCTGAAATATGGCAGGAATTGGACTACTGTGCTGGAATGGTCAAATTCACTATAAACACACAAGAAGATACACAAGAATTTCTAATGTACTTACTACATGTACTAGAAAACAAAAACATACCTATAAATGAAATCTTTCAAACTATAGCAGATTATGTACTACCTGCAATTCAGATAATCACTCCACCTTACAAATACACACACGTAGTAAATACGTAACACTAATGCTTTTACGTTACAATGCAGATGGTACAATAACAATTGCAAGCTGACTGGATTCACACATGGTCAAGTAGCACTTGGTAAGAACACCTTCACACCAATAGGTATAATCTACCAGGCAGGAGCCACAACCAATACTGGACACTACACAACATATATAAAAAAGAATTGTGGATGGTTCAAATTTAATGATAATAACATTACTCTAAAACAGAGATTACCAGCACGTCTTGTAAACACAAATTTAATATCTTAAAACCAAAATGTAATAACTAATCTGTGTATGAACATAAACAAAACTTCAACTTCAAAACTATGAACAGTTAGAATATACCAACAGGTCCAACTGCCCCAAGAATCTGCAGCAAGCAAACAGTTAAATGAATACCACTAAAAAGAAACAAGAAATAAACAAATGGAATACACCAACTGCTATCTAATTGCAACAATACTACCACCACTTCAAAATTAAAAACCATACACCTATTCAATTCCTCATACTGAAATCAATGAAAGAATATATTGTACAACAACGTAGACATTTTATTTTTTAATCTAGCATGGATTATTTTCCCAATGGACCCAATGATTATATGAACAAACACAGCACCTGAGCAAATTGCACAGTACATTGGTTTGACCTCAGCACTTCTAAAGTACTAACTATGAGGGTTGACAAAATACAGAAATGTCTACTATGCAATGCAGTACTCATTATAAACTACCTACACTAAAATGTGGTTTCTTCTTTTATCACAGTGATTGAAAAAAAATGTCTGCTCCAACTACCCATGTCATGAAATAACTGCATACAACCACAAAAAGTCAAACAGTATGTATATAATGATTGGACTCACAAACACTACATCATAACACACCCATTCAAAGCAAACACCTGACCATATACCACAATCCATAATGTTTGCTTCCATGGGTATCTTATGCTTCAGTGCATGGTGCCAAACCCTACAATCTTGACTGCATAGCCTGGCCAAAACTATACATACAGCCTCAACAAAAGAAACAGTAAGTATGTAATAATTAGACTCACAAACACTGCAACATAACACAGCCATGCAAACGATCACCTCACCAATATATACAACCCAAAATGCCTACAGTTTTCAATACCAACATTCTGAAAACAAACCATCAAACAAAAAAACACACATCATCTCAGTATCCTACAAACACTATTACACTACTGCCAATCAGTACTCAAATGTTTTAAAACATATCCCCTAAGCAGCCCACAAACCACAGTCAAAATGTTTTGTAGCATTGGTGTGTTATGCTGCAGTGGTTGTGGCCAGGGCCTAGAGTCTTGGGTGTATGGCTGAACCACCGCAGCATAATACACCCACAGAAACAAACACCTACCGAAAGACCACAACCCAAAAACATACACATCCACCTCAAAACCTATCCACTTCAATTATCACATTCTAAAATAATAATTACAACCAATGCACAGACTCTTCAATACATACCCTCTTCACCCAATGCTCTACTAACAACCCAAAACCAACATCATAGTAAAGTAAAATAACCAATAGTGCCCGCAATGGTTGGTATGTCCGCAGACTACCGCGGTGACCGCGGACACCGCAAACACATCACAGCTTTCTCCCACCTAAACAAATACATCATTTGACCCCTCTCTTACTCTCCCAAGCTCTCCAAGCATTCCTACACACCAACACACTCCCCAAAATTGGATTTATGCTCATTTCCATGCCACGCTGTCTGCTGATGTCTGCGGATCCAATATGGCGGGTGCATAGAAAGAATGTGACACACCTCACGCTTCACCCCAACCAATCTTCGAAAATGTCACATGTCCGTGGACACGACACAAGCCGATTAGCCAATCGGTGTCCTCTCCTCGGAGCGAACAGGGAAGTGTGTCCACGGAGCGGACAAAGATATCACTAATTTTTTGAGACCCACTTTTTGGTTGTTTTAAAAAAAAACTACTGGACGGATTTTCACCAAATTTACAAAACCATGCTTTTGGGACCAAGACGCCACTCCTGACGCACATTTGTTGACAATCCATCAAGCGGTTTGTGCTGTAGGTGTGTACGAAGTTTTTCCTCTGTTCACTCTATGGGTAAAAAAGAAATGTTGGTACCCACCCAATAACTTTGTCCCCCCTTACCAAACCTCACCAAACGTTGCAAGGTAATTCAGAGTGGGCCATATACTTTATCTGCAGAGTTTGGTAAGGATTTGTCCAGGGGGAGCAAAGTTATAAGCCACCAAAAATTGCTCTTCCTATAGGGTTAGCAACTTAACCATAATTACATGGCCGCAACCGCAGGCCATGCAATAAAAAAAAAAAAATATATATATATATATATGCATATATATATATATATATATCAAGTCGTCTTTGAAAGGACTGTTTTGGGGTAAACTGAGTGTAGTATTTTAGCCTTTTTGGATATGTTATCAAGAAACTCTATTTATTTCATCATCTAGGTGTACTCCATCATTTCTATACAATGAATCATGTTGTATTGTATGTTGGTGGTTTATATCTGTTTGTTTTTGGTCTGTTCTGGAAGCTGAAACTACCTCATGTCTGCCAGATTTTTCAATTTTAGAATTAATTTGGGTGGTTCTATTAGTGTTTGTAAGTCATGTTTCATCATTAAAGCAATGGACATACCTTTTGCATTACCCAAGTCATTGACTCCACAATGAATGAATATTATGTTTGGCAGCAGAAATTTGGGACCAATGCATTCCCTGCAATCCAAACCCTTTAATTCTAAAATCAGTCAAATCTAGGTCCATGTTAATAGTTACTTTTTCATAAAATGTTAGTAACCAAAAGAGCCAACAATCTACAATAAGCCAGACAGTTTTATAAACTGTCATGCTTTCTGTTTTCCTTCTCAGTTTGCAGAAAAATTATTCTTAGTTTGAATTTTTAGTAATAGTAGTAGTGGGACATGCATGATGTGTGCGTTTTTATGTTTGCAATTGGTTAGTGTTAATGTTTCAAGTGAGTACTTGACTGAGATAAGTTGGTTTAAAACTGTGTTGGCCACTTCAGTAGTTTGCTTTCTGCAGTCCTGTTTTTGTGCTATTGATTTTTTTAAAGTATGATAGCCACCATGTTGTAGACTTTTGTTAGTCTGACTGAGGAACCCACAATGTGGAGATGTTGACTCTTTGGTAGTTGTGAAGATCTGTGCATTCTTTGGAATAGTTGTAGGTGAGTTATAGTGTTTTTTATATATATTTGATTCATAATATGAACTGTGGTTTATATAATATATATAAGTATGTTTTTTTTATTTAGTTAAAGTTATAACTATTATTTTGAAACTAGGGTTTTTCATATTTTACTTCAGTGTTTTGAGTAGAATGATCAAGCAGTAGTACATGGAATGGTATGTTTATTTGTAACATAAATTGTTGGCAATTAAAAGTTCTTCCCCACTGTTTTGCTGAAGGATTTATTTGATAATTTGCTGATAATGGGGCTTTGGGAAATTCGTTTTTTTAATCTTTCTGTATTTGTTAAAAAATAAAGTGGTACTGCTGTGTATCTAAACAATGCGTGGCAACAATTCTTGGAAGTTGTTCATTAGGAAAGAAAATGTATTTCAGTTTGAAAAAGTAGGGTGTACAATCTGTTGCATGGTAGATAACCACTGAGTATTCTTGCTCCAGTGAAAATAAAAAAACATGATCACAGAGCATTACACATGATTTATCTACAATGGTTTCAAAAGCAGGTTTAGTGGTTTGTAAAGAGTTTTTCTTGGTCATTTTAAAATGTGTGTGTTTTCAAAATAGTCTTTATTCTGCTTTGTATGTTACTGAATGGTTATGTACAAGAGTATGTATATTGATTTATTTTTCTATTTTGTGGTTTTGATAACCCCAGTGCTTAATTTGTAAAATAAATATGTGGTGGGATACATATTTTCCTTTGGTAATGAACACTGCTTCCAGTCTTTTCCTCAAGTAGGAAATAGCTGTGTGTGCTGCACTAGTGTAAGATAATCACCACTGTAAGGTTTTGTCAAATAGAATGGTTGCAGCATATGCCTTAGCCATGCACAATTTCCTCAACATGGGCAGTATAATTGAATGTTTACCACACTAATATGTCATTATGGAACATAGTATTGTACGTTTCCCTCTCACACAAGGTCAAATAGAATAGTTGAAACATGATCTTTATCAGTGTTAAAAGTGCCCGACGGGTACAATGAAATGAAGGGGTTAAATACCTTTTAAGTTGGTATCTTCTGAGTTTGGTGTTAGCGGAGCAAGTTTCTTTAAAAAACACAGAATAGAGACATTGTGAATAGCAGTATTTTATTTATCATGAATCCTACAACTAGACAAGGCAAGTGTCACAGTAGTGTAAGCTTTGCATATGCAGAAGAACTACACTTCTATGTTTTTCATACACAAAGAGGTTAACATGAACTTAATAGTGTAGGTTACAATAGGCTTTATTAGAGCAGTATTTACCCAAGTATATTAGGTACTGAACTGAACTCATTAGAGCAGGTTTGCATAAATAGTGCACAAAGACATGGGCAGCAGAAATGAAAGTTTACAACAATAATACATTATGGAGTATAGTATTGTAAAGTCCCCTCTCATAGAAAAGGTCACGGCTGCCCTTAGCATTAACACATTCTGTCAAGTGGAAAATAGTCTTGTAGCCTGCATTGGTGTAATACAACCACCCCTCTACTCATTTTCTAGAAGCATGACTCAAACAAGTGGAAGAATTCAGCATTTGAATTGTTTTATTATGCGCTTTAGCCGTGCACACTTTCTGATATGCACTGTATACAACATTGGGCCTAGCAGTTAAACCTAAACACATTAGTAGTGGAATCTCTGATTATTTAAAAGAGTTACAGAATAGTTTTTCATTGTGAATTGTACCAAGAAAAACAGGCACACTATGGGTTTCAGCAGTGCAATGTGAGCCCACATTCATCACTTGCAGTATGGGTTGATGTTGCCTAGTCATATTATGTAGAATAGGCACTGTACTTCAAGATATTCCCTAAAATAGAAACGAGCTTTGTGAGGCATAGTGGTGAAAGAAGATGAGCTTCTTTAATAGCATAGGTCACAGTAGGCTTTTTTGAGCAATATTCACCCAAATATATTAGGTTCTGAATTGGACTCATTAAAGCACGTTTGTATAATTAGTGCACAACAACATGGGTAGTAGAAATGAATGTTTCAATCACTAATATGACATTGTGTGGTGTAGTATTTTAAGGACCCCTCTCATAGAAGAAGTCATTGTTGCGCTTAGTATTAAAACATTTTGTCAAGTGAAAAAAGAGCCTTGTAGCCTTTATTGGTGTAATGTAACCGTCCCATTACTCAGTTTGTAGATGCATGAGCCCAGGGAAGTCATTTCACCAAAATGCTAGAGGTAGCGGAAGTGACATCACATGACCCTTGACCTCTGATGACATCACAGGAAGTGATATCATTTGACGATGTCCGAAGTGACATCATGGGAAGGGACAGAACTTGACATTTCAGCCCTTCAATGTATACATTTCCAGAAAGTCACATTATTTGTTATCCTATTCTTTCTTATTTAGGGTCACTGTTCAAAGTGTTACACTTGTGGAATCCTCTGTCTTTCTTCAAAAGGCCTCAACATAAATTCCAGCCACTCCAGAAACCAAGTACCACATGGCACTTTCCACAGCCCAGGAGCGTCAATGTAAAAAAAAAAAAAAAACTTTTTTTGTTGTTGGGGGTAGCAGGGGAGACCACAGGGGTAGCAAGGGAGACCTCAGGGGTCACAGTTGCGACCCCTGGCAAACCTGGAAACCCACAAATGATGTCAATGCGTTAGCCACAGAAGTGGAAACTTTCATATTTTTTATTGTTTTAGTATGTGGATTAGCCATGTACAGTTCTCTCACATTCAATGAATGTAACATTGCAGAAAACAGTTAAACCTGCATACATAAAGACCATGAGAATGCTATCAGTAGTGACATCTCTGATTATGTAAGAGTCAAAGAATGGATTTGTAGTATGATTTCTAACAAGAGAAACATGCACACTATGGGGCACAGCAGTGCAATGTAGCCCACATTTAAAATGTGCAGTGTGGGTTGATTTTGCCTTGTCCTGTTATGTCGAGTAAGCATTGTGCTTTAAGATATTCCCTAAAATAGAACAGATTATTGTGAGGTACAGTAGTGAAAGGAAACCTTCTCTTAATATAGTCTTTTTGTTGAAGATTAGCTGTTGTGATAGCGCAGGTTACAATAGGCTTTATTGGAGTATATTAGGTACTGAATTGGATTCAGTAGAGTAATTTGTATAAATAGTGCATAACAACATGGATAGTAGAAATTAATGTTTATGTTTATGGAGTATTTTATTGTAAAGTCCCCTCTTAGTGAAGAAGTCATTGTTGCCCTTAGCATTAAAATATTCTGTAAAGTGGGAAAGAGTATTATGGCCTGTATTGGTGTAATATAAATATCCATCTACTCAGTTTGTGTAATCATGAGCCACAGACGTGGAAGCATTCATCATTTAGAATGTTTGCAGTATGCACCTCAACCGTGCACACTTCCTTCACATACAATGGATGTAACATTGGGCTTAGCAGTTACACCTGCACACATGATCATGAGCATAGTCTCAGTAGAGAAATCTCTGATTATGTAAAAGAGTCACAGAATGTTTTTTTTTAATTGTGAACTGTCCCAAGAGAAAGAGGCAGCATGGACTTGACTTTGCTTCGTTAGGTTTTGTAGTATAGGCACCATGCTTTAAGCTATTCCCTAAAATAGAAACAAGCTTTGTGAGGTACAGTGGTGATAGGAAACCTTCTCTTAATATAGGGCTTTTCAGTATAGGTTATAGAAATGGAAGCATTCATAATGTAGAATAGATTTAATCAGCGGTGTAAACTTTTATGAAATAAAACAGTTGCAGTATGGCCCTTACCAGTGTTAAAAGTGTCCTTCTGGTAAAACATGAAGAAGGAATTAAACACTTTTTAAGTTGGTATCTTCTGAGTTTGGTAGCTAGCAGAGCACGATTCTTTATCATACACTGAATAGGGAGATTGTGAGTAGCAGTATTTCAATTTTCATTGACCTTAAAAGCAGACAAAGAATGTACCAAAGTAATGGAAACTTTGCATATGTAGAACCATGCACCTTAATTCCACTGTTGTTATCCTCAGCACACATTCTATCTGCATTTGCATTTTTTTTCTGTGCATCTATGCTATTGTTATTCTTTGTATTGTTATGTATTTATATTAGTTAATCTTGGTTTTATGTTCTTTTTTATTGTAGTAGACTAGGTATGCATATATTAATTATATTTGTTTCTTTACAGCATTCCTGAATTATGCCTTCAAAGAAGCGTGAAGAATGTGCCAGAAGGAAGGATCGTTTGCAGGGAAGAAAACTTTTGCAATATACAATTCTAAAAAGTGTTCTTTAAAATTCAGTCCAAAGTGGTAAGAATGACAATACATCCATGCCTGTTATTGATAATAGTTTTGAAAATGTCCAATTCAGATAGGATATATGCCAATTGAACAAGATCATGGAACCCAGCATATTTCAAGTGCAAGTGATTAAAAAAAAAATGTATCAATACTGTTAGTAGTTAATAAAAAACTAAATATTTTTAGAAGAACAGAAAGAAAATTTCCCACAAATTTCAAACAGAGGAATAAATATATATATATATATATATATATATATATATATATATATATATATATATATATATATAAAAATGTTCCAATCTGGAGGCTTTACAAATCTTTGGATAAGTGTGAAATCAAAATCTAGATGTGTTGTGCAGGTTTTTTTGGAAACGAAAAAAGTAGAAGTAATAATCAGAAAAGCTTTTCGTAAGAAAAGAAAAATGTCAATTTTTGTATTGAACAAACTTAGCAAGTTAATTAGGGTCAACACACCATTCTGCTGAAATATAGAAACAGTTCATGTACTTGCACATGACAACATCTAGAGAGTGGAAACAGTTCTCACACAGAACTAATTTTTAATGAGGAGAGTTACATTCAAGGAAAGAATGTGACCTTTTCTATTGATGGGAGTGGACATAGCTATGAAGTCCAAAATGGTGTGATTTCTGAAAAAGAGACAATCCTAAAGACAGTCAGTAGAGAAGTTGATAGTTCAGGACGGTCTGGAATAAAACCTAGAAAGCCAAGTGAGCTGAGGATGTGTAATTATTTGTGCAATATTGATACTTTTTCCTATAGTCTTAAATAGATGTTTGCAAGTTTTGCACAAAAATATGAATATTCAAAGACAGATCAAGATTCTGCAGATAATAGATGACTTTGAAGTTCATGATGAAACATACTTATGGGTCACTCTCTAGCTTGTCTTGATAAAAGTAGATGTAAGAGTCAGTTTCATCATTTACGGATGCTGGCTGCACATCCTACTAAAACAGCCTTCTGGTTAAATTATACCAGTGCAAAACACCATATATGTCCCTTGCACTTGTAATCAAACATTTGTGTCTGGAACTGTAGAAACATTTCAAATTATAAATACAATTCATTTAAAAGATTATCTGTACGTAGACATGATGATCCTATGCTTTCAAAGGATCTGATTATTAAACATTATAAAACAAGTATTTTAATGTTTGAGTTGTCTTCTAGAGTAAGACCTGACATTGTTTGTGTGTCTTGTCGATTCACATTTTATATTTCTCAAGTGCACCTAGTATTAATGTAGGGCGAAAATTAAACCTAGTGCAGAATATGTTTGGAAAGACCTTTACCTGTATTTGTTTTTAGAAGAACAATTTGACACAAGTAAGGCACTATATGTTTGCAGACACTGCGTTGGGTTTTATAATAGAAAAAACATTCCTCCTAGAAGTTTTTTTAATGAAATGGTAGTGCCTGATAATCCTGTTGTGATTAAAAAATGTAACATGTTGACTGCATTGCAAACTGTTCATGCTTTCTAAGTTATTGTTAGATTCCAACAACGTTGTCTAAACTGCCTAAGAAATCATTAGCACATGGTGTGAGAGGCATAGTTGTATATTTAATTCTCAATTTGCAAGAAAATAGGAACCCTCTATAAGTGAAGCGTGATATTGCAGATTTGTGTTTGTTGCAGTAAAGGCTGTTGCCACAAAAGATAAGAACATTTGTATAGATATTGGAAAGGTGAAAGACTCTTAAGCGTTTCTATTGGAGCATAATCATTAGTTTAAAGGCAGTCCGACTGTGCCAGACATGTCCATGCTTGATGTGGAGTCGACAAGCAAAAGCAGTGAATGTCAGTTGCAATGTTTATCGGTTGCAGAAGGGAATATTGTATAAACATTACACTATTCATGCTCTACACTCACGTAAAGTCATGGGTGACAGTTTAGAATTGTATCAAATGACAGCAACAAAAGTTGCACCAATCCCAGACAAAACTTGCAAATGCTTTTTCTACTGGAGCTGAAGGTTCAAATCTTTCTCCAGAATATCATTGTACATGAATATATTCTGAAGATTCTCGATTCCGCACTAATGTTGAATATATATTATTTTCTGAAAGTGAATTGTCAACATTATTTTATGCTGTTGCTCATACACCTCCGAATGAACAAGATTTCAAAATCTTTCTGCATGTCAGATGCTGCAACAGGTAAAAGAAAAACATTACATTCTAGAAGGAAAATGTACCAATATCCTTGCCACAATGAGGGGAACTAAAGAATATTGGTATAAAAGACATTCAGAGGTTAGATGCATGATCAGAAATGTGGGTCCTCCAACTTCATTTTTGACTTTAAGGTCCACTGAGTATGCTTGGGATGATGGTGCAGAGTGAATTTGTGAAAGTAATCCACAGAAAGAAGACATAGAACACATCACACCAGGAGAATTGTGTTCCATGAACCCTGTAAGTGTAGCACGATGCTTCCATCACTGATATTTAGACATATTACACTTCATATGTAATAAAGAGAATCGTCCCTTGGGCACTGTGGAACATTTCTTTTGAAGGAAAGAATACCAGGCACATGGGGCTCCATATATACATATGCTGTTGTCGATTAATGATGTTCCCAGTTTGGAAAAGAAAGTGATGGCTGTGTGATGGAGTTTATAGAAAAATATGTTACTTGTTCCATTCCTGCTCGGCATGTGAATGCTGATCTATGGAACAAGGTGAACATATTTCAAAGGCCTTGTGTGGCACGTACTGCCAGAGAAAATATAAAAGTAAAGGTAAGTACTTTCCAAGGTATGTGACACCAGTTAATTGAGCATATAGTTTAATGTTATCTGTTCAACACCATGCTACTGGTAAGTCACAGATGAATATGTATCATTTAAAAGAGATAAGGCATGCCAATTAATTAAAGATTGTAATCCTGTCATTGCTCAGCTTTATTATGCAAATATGAGACAACAGCTGTTGCTCGTTATGTTAATGCATACATGACAAAAGCTAACAAGAGCAATGCAGCTGAAGTATGGGCAGACTTATCAGCGAATAAGTCTTACTCAGAAACTTCTACGTTTTGGTCTGAAGATGCTCTCACATAGAAGTGTGGAAGCGAAGAAACTGCAGATTGGCTAACTAGTTTCCTCTGTTTGGATGCAGCATTATTGTACTTCGGGTAAATCTTGGTCCAGTTGCTACTACAAATTGGGTTCTGAAGCCTTTGAGTGAAATTCTATACTAGATAGTACAGAGAATCTGAAAACCAACTTAATTGAAACCTATTAGCCAAATCGTTCTGTAGAGTTGGAGGATCTTTGTTTATATAAAGTAGCAGAATGCCACTCATATTGAAATATTGAAGCAAACAATGACAGATAATGGTTTAAAGTAAATAGATGTACTGGATGTCTAGTGAGACATGAGAAGCCAAGTTTCATCATCCACATGAAACTGTCTTGCCAAACTGCAGAGACAAATAATATATTAAATGTGTTCATTTTGCAGTTTTTCTTCCCATGGCGTGCAGACAGTGATTTGCTTGGAGGTTTTGAAACTTTTAACCAATCATTTTTTGCTAAAAAGACTTAATTAGCTATCCAAAATTTGAGAGTTACTAGAAAAAGAAGAACTTTGGCAGCTGAACTTGCCAAAGAGACTGCAGTCGAGATTCAGCAGCAGGAAGTCAGCATGTCTTAGGTGAGCCAATTATTCAAACTGATGTCAAGCTCTCCATGGAAGAAGAAGAAAGTGCAATGCCACAAACTAAAGTTCCAGATGGAAATTATGATACATTAGTAAGTAAACTCAATGTAAAGCAGAAGGTAGTTTATTGCAAAATTAAAGATTGGTGCTTACTCAGTTTACAACATGACAAGCATGACAGTTTCTGTGTCCAATACAAACCTGTATTGATGTATGTTAGTGGACAAGCAGGAACAGGGAAACCTTGTTAATTCATGCATTAAGAGCTATGATACAAAATGTAACCGATTGCTCTCTATTATTTATTGTAACTGCTCCAACTGGTTTAGCAGCATTCAAAGTCAGAGATGTTGCATTACATTGATTGTTGAAGCCACCAGTGCAACATGACAATAAACTAGAGTATCAAAACTTGTATCAAGTACAGCACAAGAAGTGGGAAATGTGCTAATAAAATGAAATACCTTGATTACAGATGAAATAAGCATGATGTCCAACTTGATGCTAGCTTTCATTCACTTGTAAATGCAAAATATTTTAAAGACTGGCTATGACATTTTGTTTGTTGGTAAACATTTACTTGTTTTTGGAGACTTGTTACAATTAACTCTGTGAAAGGTCACCGAGTTTTCAAGATGCTGCAATCTAAGGATAAACAAAACAGTGAGGATTAGTGGTCATTTTAACCTTTGGAATTGAATTCCAGGAACTTACCATTAATATGAAGCAATCTGCCTACTTAGAGTATGCAGAAATGCTTAATAAAATTTGTATATGTATCCTTGAGGAGAATGTGAAAGCATTCTTAAAAGTAAGACTGATTTGTAACATGTTTCATGCAGATTGTACTGCGTCTGATGTCATGTTGACTTCAGGAAAAATGATTTTGTGTTGCTTTGATGTGCATACTTGGAGAGCATAACAAGTTCAACTCTACAATGCTGCTCTCTGAGAAGCAAGATATTGTATTGATAAATGTGTGCTATATTTTAGATAGTCAGCTTATGCCATTAGAGTTAGATAAAGAGCAAAGTATTGATTAATTCAATTAGATAATTACATTTCTAAAACAGCAGGTCTAGAATCGGTTTTGCAACTGTGCATCAATGCACGAACAGCGATAAAGAGAAACTTGAATGTAGAAATTGGTCTAGTTAATGGAGCAATGGGAAGAGAGGTTGCATTTCACATTTTTCATCACGTAACAAATATTGAACATATTCAAATAAAGTTTGAGCTTGTAGAGGTACCTCATTTGATTTCTCGGAAATCTGGAAGCTTCATGCTTTTTAAGGATACCTTTGTGAAAGAGCACGATTTCCATTGTGCACTGCATATGCTATTATTATTCGTAAATCACATGGGTTAACAATAGAAGTGTTAGGGAGATGTATTATTGTTATGTTTCATCCCCTCTCCTTTTGAGACCAGTAGCACTTTATTTCTGCAATTATGGATCTTTTTGTTTCGATCCTGAATGAGTGGAGCCTTTTCCCACCCATTTATTCTTGTGAGCTCTGTCATTTGGAAATGTATTCTTTGTATTCTCCTTGGACTATGGAGTCTGTCTGCTCCATAGCTCTTAAAGGCATCTGTGTTTTACTATTGTAGCACACCAGCGACCATGACCTTGACTCCTCTAACATCAATCACGCTTTCAGCATCAGACAGGCTTGCATGGCCACTCATCATTTTTCTGTTTATGTGTTTATAATGCACCGGAGCCCGCAGGCATCAGGGTGCAACATGTAATCCAAACAGGAATAAATCACAATCTAAACAAACAATAGCGTCTTGATAGTTTTCTAAAAGTGGTACTGTTTTCTTCCATGGGCATTTCAGTGTGGAGCTTGTTCCAGATCAACCCTGCCTGAGCCATAAAAGAGCGTCCATTGCCCCCAACTCGTATGCATCTCGTTTGGGTCAGACACATTTCATGTATTCTGGTGCCTGTCTGGTGCCTGTGCAGGCATTTATGCACAATGGTGCTCATCTTAAAACATATTCTGGCCGCTAAAGGCAACCAGTACAACTTCCTCCTGTGCACAGATACCGGGTCTCTTCTTGCAGTACCTTTAATGATCCGGACTGCAAAATTTCGAAGTGTCTGAAGCTTTTTGTTTATTTTATTTATTTATTTATTTATTTATTTATTTATTTATTTATTTATTTATATGCTTGCAGAGTGCCAGCAGCCTGCTGGCATCAGGGCACATAAACATGAAACATACAACCAAGACAGAGACCAGGACATCCACGTTGGTAGGCACTCCAACGCTTGGCGGAAATGTTTATTTGAACAGATTGGTCTTGAGATGCTTCCTAAAAGTTGTGTGGTTAGGTTCAAGATGGAGGAGGAGGGGCAGCTTATTCCAATGCTGGGCTGCCCGCACTGGGAAGGCTCTACCAGTGCCCATTGCTCGCTGAACGAGGGCACTTGTATCCTACCGTGAGCTTCTGACCTGAATGGCCCCTTAGGAGTGTATCTTACAATCTTTTTCTTAAGGTAGGCTGGTGCATTATCATGGAGGCACCTGTGCACTAGCATCAAAGATTTGAAAATAATCCTGTCTTCTATCCTAAGCCAGTGCAATGCTTTCCTTCCTTCTGATACGTGATCTCTTTTATTAATCCCTTTGATGGCGCGTACCACATTATTCTCCATAATCTGGCATCTCTCCAAGCTTTTCTTTGAGGCCCCGAGCAACAGTGAGTTGCCATAGTCAAAATGGGACAAAATGATGGCCCTGCCAATGGTGGAGTAGTTCTTCTCACTTAAGAGTTGTCTGATAGCTCTCAGTAGGAGTAAATAATAGTTGTTTTTGTGTAAATAATTCACCTTGGTCTCTGACCCCAGGGATGCCTCCATCATCATCCCAAGGGTTTTAACCAGAGTGGTCACTTGGATGCACACATCTTTGATGTGGAAAGACTGGTATTCTGCTCCTAGCTTAGCTCTTGCTAGGCTGGTGTTGAAAATCAACAGCTCAGTTTTTTTACTATTTAGGCACATCCAGTTGCCCTCCATTCACTTTTCTATGATGCCATACACTGCGTAATGTCGGCACTGTCTGCACAATAGTCTCTGTCCAGCTACAGCCCCAGCCCCTGCTGGGTGTCGTCGCCGTAATTCGTAAAAAAATACGCTGATGCTTTCAAGTAAATCGCACAGACATTTCATGTAAAGATTAAAAAGTAGAGGAGATAGAGTGGCTCCCTGAGGAACCCCAAAACCTATGTGTGCAGACTTAGGGAACTTTTACCCCCAGTGGACTTTTGCTTTTTCGGTCCACTATGAATGATGTCAGCCATGCCAGAGCCACCGGGGAGCATCCATGTTGTTCAGGACCTGCTGTAGAAGTTGATGGTCAACCAAGTCAAAGGCCGCACTCAGGATCAAAAGCATTAGGAGCCCTGTCTTGCTCTTGTCTAGGATAGCTAGCATACAGGTCTGCAAATCTAGCATAGTCATCTCTGTGCTGTGGACAGCATGGAAACCCGATTGTTGCTTGTGAAGGATATTATTAGCTTCAACATGTGATTGGAGTTGGCTTTTCGCTATTTTATCCATAACTTTAAGAATAAGGTTAGAATTAGTTATTGGGCACAAGTTACCAAGGTCCTTAGGGTCTAGACCAGGCTTCATGACCAGCAGCGTTATGGTGACTTCCTTGATGCAATGAGGAACTATGCCATCTTGAAAAGATGCATTGACTATTTTAGTCAAGACTGGGGAGAACAATTCCTTGTTTTCCAGTATTACTTTGGGGGAATTAAGTTTTCAGCGCACGAGGTGGGTTTCATGTTCACCAGCACTTTAATCATCTCCTCCTCTGAGAATGAAAATTAAAACTCGCTAAAATTCTCTCTATCTAGGTTCAACAACAGATGGTGGTGAATCCATGTTTGATGTTTCTCTGCCCTTAATGATCGCATCTCTAGCCTTCTGAATTTTGTCAGCAAAAGCCCTTTGTACTAAATTACAATCAACCTCTGATGCAGTATAGGGAGGGTACAGAGCCTTTGGAATGGTTAAGAATGGTGAAAAGTTTACTTGTGGAATTGGGAGCGTCTTCTCTCAACTCTCTCAACTCTTTATAGTAATTAGATTCTGCATCTCTGATACCCTTTCTGTTTTTCACATGAACGCAATTCCAGAGTTCCTTGTTCGCTAACAATAGTTTTTTTTGCAACTTTCTTTCCAGGCTTCTTTTCTCAATCTTGAGCTTGCAGAGCTCACTGTGGAACCAATTATGGTGATTATTATTCTTCCTGACCAGTTTGAGGGGACATACTGATCCACCAGTTCTAAAATCTGGTCGGAGAAATGCTTAAGCATTTTTTCGCAAGAGTCGCCAACTTGACAATTTTCTGCAATCTTTTTTAAACAAGGTTCTAGTTAGACGTGCCATAGCTTTTTAAAGTTTCTGCTTAGAACCTTTATGTGGGGGGCCTATTGGTTTGTTTGGGGTGGTCATTCAAATGTACCTCAAAGGTCACTGATAAGTGGTCGCACCAAATGCACAGCACGGTTACCATATTCTGGGTATTAAGATTTTGCGTAACAATCCAGTCTACCTAGGTACCTTTAGCCTTCATTGGTTTGTTATTTATAACTGTGAAATCCATGTTTTTCATGGTCTTTCCAAGGAGAATGGCTTCCTTTTCCAATGGATTCCCTCGCCAGCTATTGAAATCCCCAACCAATAGTGTAGCTGTATTAGTGGACCTCAGATTATTTAGCTGCTGTGTTACTTCACTGCAAAAATCTGAGGCAAGGGAAGGAGGTCTATATATGACGATGAAGTTAATGCATTCATTCGGTGTCGGAGTGTATTTAAGATGCAGGGATTTGCATCCAATACAAGGTACCTTTGCCTTAAACAGATTAATTGAATCTCTGACTATTATAGCAACTCCCCCTCCTGCCCCACTGTCACTATTCTTATTATAAATTAAGTCCCCTTCTGGGACGGCTTTATCACATAGTGGGCCCATAGGGTCTTTGAGTCAAGTGTCTGTGAGAAACAGTATGTCAAATTTTTCCTCTAGGATAAGGTTGTGTATACTTAGGGCATGTTTGCTTAGAGACCGAGTGTTCAGGAGGCATATTTTTAGTACCTTTAAAACTTTCTGCTTAGGCGTACCGCCTGCTACTAAGCTCATATTAACCTTGGCCCCTCCTTGCACCAATGTTAAGGTGATAGGAGAAGTGGACCTCCTACTTTCCCTATTTATTGTAGAAATTGTTTGAGCACTCTGGACCCTACCCAAGCTACTGACCATGCCTATTTCCTAGGCTAACCCCCTTGGCGGTGCCCGGGGGGAAACCATAATTAAAGCTGGCTTCTGAAGTGCTGAGGTGTCTAAGGTCGAAGCCTGCACCTTGCTGACTATTTCCTCACAGGACCCTCCACCCCGAACCAGTGCGGACGCCATCATATCTCTGTTACTAAATCTTGGCGTCTTAAGAGACTCATTCATAACATTACCACGAGTCATGGCAGCAGAGTCCATCGCTCCAAGGTCACTGTCTTGGGCCATAACTTGTTTTGTATCAGGTTTAGGGTGCCTCGCCAAGGATTGTTCTCTGGCCTTGGCAATGGCTTCTAGGACTTCTTTAATGCCCGTAGAGTCAGTAAAAGTGGAAAAGACTGTAAGGCACTTATTTCGCAACCACACCTGGCCACGGACTGCCACTGACTGGCTTTGCCTGTCCGCGCCTGCACGTTCGCACAGGGTTTGTATGGAAACGCAAACCAAAAGGACTACAAAACACCTGGGATTTGTAGTTCCAGTTAAATGAATGTACGTGCGTGCAGAGGAAGGTCTCTGTTTTTAATTGCATGGGAAAAACAGAGCTTATGCAGTAAAAGATGTGTATCAACAAGTGTCTACAATGTTCACAACGAAATATGCACAATGAAATATTTTAAATCTGTAGATCATTAAAAGGAGAGCGGCGACTTTAAAACAAACTAAAAGCTTACAAAGGTGCAAACACAACAACTAGCAATGTTCTATCAGCAAAAATCTTTGTGATGCAGCCATTGTCTGCTCCGGTCAGAAGTCAAGCCTAGGCATTATCCCAGCTCGAACGAGAACGAGTGTGGCATAGTTTGCCAAAGAAACATAAGGCTTTACCAGTTTAAGCAGTCTTAGGTGAAATTGGAATTTGCTCACAATACTGCATATATGGGCTTCTGCGCCAAGGTATGACTCCAGGGTGGCACCTAGGGTTTTGACCTTAGGTGCTATTTTTATACAGTGTTCATTCATCTACAGTGAAGCCTTCATACTGTGTAGCTAATTTAGCATGTGACTGCGTGGAACCAAAGATCAGGAATATGGATGGATTTGTAAATTTGTTCCACGCTCTCCAGATCTTTATCATACTCCCCAACATGGAATTGGGGTTATCTAAATAAACTGCTTGTTTGGCCAAGTCTGAAGAGTGGTTGCCATTAGCGATGGGATCTGTATTAGTTGTGTGCACTGTGCATGTTACCGCCGCAACTGCTGCAGGGAAGAACAGTGTGTCTATTAACATGGAAAGTAATGCTTCACAGGCATGCCACTCAGCTCCATGATGAGCTGGGTATCATCTGTGTAATTTGAAAATCGCACACCTAAGGAGCCCAGAAGATCACATAGGGTGTGGCAGAAGATATTAAACAGGAACGGGGAGAGGCATGCTCCCTGTTGAACACCGGGGAACACCGCAGTTAATCAGCTCTGGTTTGGAGCGTGCTGTGCCCCAGACTACTCTTGACTTTCTATCGTGAAGGAAGGAGTCAATCCAGTCAATCACTCAACTGGAGCAGCCCCCGTAGTCCCCAAGCCTAGTGAGCAGTTTCTCGTGATCCACAAGATCGAAGGCTGCTGATAGGTCTGGTAGAATCAGCAGTCACGATTTGCTCCTATCCATAATGCCTGCAGATCCAGAAGCTTGCTTTCTGTGCCATGAGAAGGCCTAAAACCCAATTGCCTGGGGTGGAGAAATGGCACATTCATTATAAGTCTCAAGTTACTACAGATTGTGTAATCGTGCCCAGGTTTCTTTAGCTAAGATGTAACCATGACCTTTTTCAAAGAGTCTGGCACATGGTTAGTTGCAAAAGTTGCATTGGCAAAACGAACCAAAAAAGGGGTAAAGGTTTCCCTATATTCCAGAAGAATTCTTGAAGGGATAGTATCTCCTGCACATGTAGTGGGGTGCATTTTCTTAAGGACTTCCTCCAATTCTTCAATGGAGGTTGCTTCAAAGGAGAAAGAAGAAGTGTTTCTATGCTGTAGTAACTCTGTGGCAATAGAAGCCGGGACGGACAAGTGTTTGTCCAAGTTATAAGCAGTGCTGGCCTGCGCTGTACTAATTTTATATGCAACAGCTCTCTTGACTA
This sequence comes from Ambystoma mexicanum, assembly GCF_040938575.1. Taxonomy (NCBI): domain Eukaryota; kingdom Metazoa; phylum Chordata; class Amphibia; order Caudata; family Ambystomatidae; genus Ambystoma; species Ambystoma mexicanum. The sequence continues at coordinate 565,454,992 of NC_090928.1, forward strand.
CTTCACAGTCCTCATCCATGGGTTCTACTTTCTTGAACTGGGCCTGTGGCTTCTCAAGGTTCTTAAAGATCTCAGAAAGCTTCTTTGTGTTGTGTCATCTCTGCTTGAATGATGGAAAAACAGAGCTCCTCATTGTGGGCTCTCCAGATCACCTCAAACTCCTCAGGGCCGCATTCTCTTCCTTTTGCATAGATGGTAATACCATCCCTGTCTCTGACCATGTGAAAATTCTAGACGTTTACTTAGACGCTGAACTAAATCTGCAAAAACATTTCAATGCTATCGCCTCCCCTGCCTCCTAGTCTACCAAACTTACAAACCTCTCTAGGAATTTCCTCACCCCAAACAACTGTCTTACTCCATCCAGAGCCATCATAGGTAGCAAGCTAGACTGCTGCAATGCTATCCTAGCTGGGACCTCCACCAAACATGCCAATAAACTGGAACTCCTCCAAAACAACACCCTCAGGGCAGTATGGCAGTTCCAACCACATCTCCCACATCAGATGGGAGGCACACTGGCTTCCCATCAAAGCCTGCATTGAATTTAAACTCCTTGCCATCACCTATAACTTCTTACACAGCACTGCCCCCCTTACCTCGCCAACCGTATCGCCAAGAAATACAACATGTGTAGTCTCTGCTCCTCCGCCACATCAACTTTGAACATACCTAGATTTACTCAAAAGAGAGTAGGGGGCTCTTGCTTCACCACCATCGCTCCCTCCCTGTGGAACACCCTCCCTCAGCAGATCCAAGACGAACCTACCTATGCACTCTTCTCTAAGAAAGCAAAAACGTCATTGTTCAACAAATATCTGTAACATCTGGAATGCCCTAACTACTCTGAACCTGACACACACTCTACGAATGTAATGCAATTACCCTTTTCTGTATGTTTCACCTTCTATGATGTAATGCAACTACCTTATTCTTTGTGACTCAAGTGCTATGATGTACTGTGATTACCATACTGCTTTCCATCGAATCACAACAATGTACACTTAGCGATGTGGGCGCCATCAACAAATACAATAAATAAATAGAAATAAATAAAATAGCTCCTTATGGGCAGTGTTGCTGGGGACCCTTAGGGTCCTCCTTTAAGAATCTTTGTTAATATCCGCAAGTGAGCTATTTGCTTCATGGCTACCTCCAAACTCATTCTGATTCCGCCCTGGTGATTGGAGTAATTACCGGTCCATTCCAAGGTTGGAGGGATTGGTAATTCCCCATTCACCAGGACCCTTCCCCATTCCCATTTGAGCCCCCATAGGGCTTAATGGGAATGGGGAAGGTGATAATAATGGTACCGTAAATTACGGTACTGTTTTTAGCTCTAAAGTCCCTTTGCGGGTCCCGGCCTTAACGCCTGCTAAAAGCAGGCGTTAAGAAGGCTAAAAGCAGGCGTTAAGGATGGACCCGCAAAAGGAACTCGTAGCAGGGCGGTAGGGGTGTAACGGCACCGGTCTTGTTACTGGTGACCGTTAACCCTTACCGCCCTACTCGGAATGAGACCCATTGTCTTTTACCCTTATAACGTTGCTACAAATGTAACTGCAAACAAACACAAAAGTGAAAATGCACTTTGAAGTGTATTATCAAGTATTCCTAAAGTATTTAAAGTGATTCTGGTATAAATATAATAAATATATACTTTTATATAACTTATAAGTGCAAGTGCTTCTTTGCTGTGCCAGTCTACCTAGATTCATTGTGTTTACCTACATCTTCCTCTCAAGATAAGCCTGACTGCTCTGCCACTCTACCAACGTCCTGAGTTAGTACAGACTGATACTAAGAGTTAGTGATCTACAAATCTTACTGCCAGAAGGACTTTAGGAAAAATCCCCTAACAAGAATCAGCACTTATTGACATTGGTCATAGTGTTCAAAGAAGGAACATCATATGAAGTCTGTTACGTGTACACAATATTGAAGATTTATTTTGAATAAACGTTGATGAAAAAAAACTGACAGCTGCCATTTGTTGCATTGTAGAATATAATAGATTATGTTTACTGTATGCTCCTTACCTTGACCTTATACCTGTATATGCAAAACACTTAGCAAAGAAAAGTAAGGAAACAGTGAACCTACATTCTAATAAAATGGTTCCTCTTAAGAGTAGAAAACAAGAGAATCTAAAGTTTTTGGAAGTCATACAAATATGACATACTCACATTGGAGATTTAGTAATCAAACAGGAGTTGAATGTTATTCCAATGCAGATTTGTTTTTTTTTCTTCAAATAACACCACTGATGCAAGAAATAGGTTCAACAGTAGACCAGCAGGCATGTGCAGAACTTTCATCTCTTAAAATATCTGCAGATAAAAGACCACACAGTACACATTTCACAATGCCAATTCGAAATGTAGTAGCTGTTGCAAACAGAAGTCATAATTTTTCCCAAAATACAAAAAGGAGATAGTCAAGAATGTTTAATGACCATCTTAGATGTACTACTGAAGGAACGTGTTAGTGTATATAGATATGTAGGAGTTTCTTATGGAACCATAAGTATCCACAATGTAAAAAAGATCACACTACTAATGACATTTCAGAAAGATTTGTATATGTTCCTATCCCTGATCAGAATTGTTCTGATCATGTAACAAAAGCTTTTCACGATATGCAGTGTAGTGACTGTGGTTGTAATTTACAGTCTACATTGCAAAACATAGTTTTTAATAAGTGCCGTTTAATTGTGTCTCAAAGATGCAGTGTAGATGGTATGAAAATGAACACATTGGTAATTAATTTTGTAAATAGTCAAGTTACTATTAGTAAGAAAACTTTCAAAAAAACATGTGCAATCATTTTTCATGAGGGTGCATCCATTCACTGTGGACACTTCATAACATGGGTGTGTACAGGATAGATTGGCTAATCTGCAATGATGCTATAGTCACACATCAAGTTATATTGCCAAATGGTTTAAAGAATGATTACTTAATGTTGCTAGAAGCAATAGAAGCAAAGTTTTAGAATAGGTTTCATATTCTTTGTGAATATAAACATGCAAAATGGATGTTTGAATGGGAGAATAGGGTAATACATTTTTGTTAATATAAACTAGAGGATAGTTATTAGGGTGCAATATAAAATCATTATCAAATAAATGTATGCAGTATAGAAATTAGAAAAAAGAAAAATCTGCAATCTTCCAATTATGTTTTATTGTGTAGCACACTGTATATTTTGATATATGTACAAGTGTTCCCTATACATACATAAATGCTTCCATGTACATTATTTTGAGTGTTAGGGGGTGTAGAAGTTCACAAGTCTTTACATCTGAAACAAGTCAACAGTAGGATTTAGATGCAAAAAAGAAAAGTACAGTGTTTCAAATAGAAATAACATCTAGCTACTAATATGAATTTTATTGGAGGATTTAGGTATATTGTCTCTTACTTCTTTTGTGTGTAGATGGCCAAAATAAGGATTCACACAACGTTTAGAAGAAGTATTGCAATTCAATTAAAAAGGAAAACAGCCTACATTACATAATAGTTGATACATTCTTTAAAGTATTTCTATTTCCAGTGTGTTAGTTTCCACAGAAGTCCTAGAATGTGTTGTTTCATTACACTGTGGATTTATTTTGAAAATAAAATATATTTTTTAAAGCATTTTCAATTTATTTTTATAGAGCAGTTTACAAAAATGGTTATTAGCTTCTTATGTGTGTTGTTGGCCAAAATAGAGGATGCACAGAAATTTGAAAAGAAGTACTATAATGACAATTTGGAGCTAATTGCAAAATTTGAAAGTAAAGTGTGATGTTATATAAAATAGTGATTCCTCACTGCACAAAGCTTTCTGTGCAAATAGAAGTATTAAATAACAATTCACATTTTTAAAGGATGTCAAATAATGTTGTGCAGATTATGAAAGGTCATTAAATGTTCTTATGTAGGTGGCAGACCAAGGAAACACATATTTTAGAAGAAGGATTGAAATAACATTTGTCAGATTCTTAGTGTAGCTTGTAGTTATTGTTGATGTATTTACAAACAGAGAGGTTTTTATTGTCTACCTACTATTCGAAATAATGTTAGCACTAGAGTTTGAAACGATTTACACTCAAAATAATGCTACCATGTCGGCAAGTCTTCATACTTTTATTTGTAAAACGGAAGACATAGGTTATATGGCTCGGTTTCCTTATTAGGTTGAATAAACTACTCTGCACATTTTATGTAATTTAACAAAAAACAAAGTGTGTACAGAAATGAAATATAGCTTCTCTGTATATAGTTATTTATTTTTATGGTATTATTATTGAACTTTTTTTTCTCCAAAAATACTACACTGAAATACCTTTGGTGGTGCACAAACTATTGTTTTTGCAGGCAATACTATTTAGAATTTGCGGATTCTTGTATCTAAAGCAGTCTCTACACACTCTTTCCTTTTCAAGTGTAATTCTTTTTAATTCTCTTTTAATGTAATGTGCATTTATTGGGTTGTTAACATCCTCAGTAAGTCTGTCATATAGAAATGCTCTAGAAAATTAGATAACATTTAATTTGAATGTAAATAGTTATTTATAGATATTTTAGATAAGTGAGTATTTTTTTTTCCATTGAAATAATTTTTCCTATACATAATGATCAATGCCCACAACCTCAGTTGGTTGAGCACTAGGAATACATTCAGTATAATGAAAAAAATCTCCATTCTTATTTTTATTTCTATTATGAAATGAATGTCATTCTCTTATAGAAATGGTGGAGTAACTGACAATGGGACATCCATGAAAGAAATTAGGTAAGACATTATGCGTACAATATTTTTTTTTAATATATTAGATTATTTGACTGGTACTGTATGAGTGTAGTTGCAGTGTTTTAAAAAATATACGGGGCATGGCAGAAGGCCATGGCTACTGGCTGGCTAGTGTTATGGGAACCATCTATGGAATAACAAAACCTTTGAAATTCAAGGAAAAAACTTTAGTTGCAGGGACGTTAAGGTGAGAATGAAATACAACAGAATCCCTGCAATTCAGCTAAAGCCTCCTTAACTTCATGCCCTGTGTTGCACAGCCTGTGAACACAATGACGACATCACAGAAGCCATCACTGATGACAACACTAATAACATTACAACAGTAACCGGCCCAAAGCATGGCCTCCACCATAGTCAAGGTGCATGGCCAAATATAAAGAAAGATAGAACAGCTAAAGATATGTACATTTTATAGAGACACACTCGATTATGCAAGAGAGATTCTCTACACTTGGCAAGAGTTTTATAACTCAACCAGACAGGAACCTTCCAGACCACAGAAATGTACTCCCGCTACTGGCAACACTGATAGTAGTGATGTGATGAGTGGGGAGATTGAAAATGACCACAGGGCATCAACAGTTGTTCCTGTTACCACACCCATTGGGGGGGACCGCTGTGACACTACCGAGTACAATTACAGCAGAGTTAGTATCCACACAGATTCCTTTTTTATACGCGGGAAGACCCGAAGAGGGAAAACAAAAACCAAAGGCCAGAAACAAGTAGGTAAAATATAGGTAATGATTATTTCCTCTAAAACCCTACACAACAGCACACATCGACACACTAAACCTAGGCCTCTCTTTCATTCCAACACTTAACAGTACATGTTTTGAGGAAGAGGTAAATCTCTTTAAACTGATTAGGAAGATGTAATTGAGTGTTTTTTGCAATCTTTGGCAGAGGTACAAGAGAGGTCAAGTATGATTGACTTCCTTGACATTAAATCTGAAGGCTCCTTCCACCCTCAAGTCAATAATCCAGTTATTGGCATGTTCAAACTCAAAACCACCAAAGGTCTAAAAAGGATCAAATACAGTTCCCATGCTAATGTCAACCTACGTAAACACCAGACACTGCTAAAGGAATTAGCGGATGGCAGCACTATCATCATGAAACTAGCCAATAAAGGCAGGGCCCTCAATATCATGGAGTCCATGTTATATAACACAGGTTGATAGGAACAATTACATGACCCCAGAACTTACCTAGAGTTAGATCATGTCCCTTCAAACACAATTATTATTTTCCTAGTAGATACTAAAGGCTTCAACCATGAGTGGGTAACGTTACGCACCAAAAAGTATTTCATACAGAAGCACCCGATAATAGCAGTGTTTTATACATTGCCTAAGGTGCACAAAACCCCCACATGACCACCATTTAGGCCTTTAGTAGCGGGCACTGATAGTGCCTTCAACCCATTGGTGATCTATCTTGATACAACACTTCAATCATTGGTGACACAAGCATGCACCTTCCTCAAAGACACCTCATGTTTTCTGCATATGCTGAGTTTGTTTCAGTTCAAAGACCCTAACCTAATCCTTTTTTCACTTGAAGTAAATAGTTTATACACTCCTATCTCACATGGGGAAGGAATTGAAGCCATAGAGTTGTTCCTATTGGCACATGAATATGTACAAACAAATACAATCTTTGCCATTGAGCCGATTAATATCATCCTCTAAAATAACTACTTCAGATATATGAAGGCAAATAATTCCTCCAAATATCAGGTACCTCAATGGGTTCGGCAGTAGCAGATACATTCGCCAACATTCTCATGTATCATTATGAAACCACATACATCCTCAGCAGAGAACCCTGGTCTTCTAGGGTTGTATTTTGGAGAAGGTACATCAAAAATGTTTTTGCGGTTTGGAAGGGCACTAAAGCAGAATTATTGCAATTCTATGAATACCTAAACCAATGTCATGAACACATCAGATTCATGATAGAGATTGGCGAACCTAGCTTACACTTTCTTGATATGGTGGTCTCCTATGACTAACATCTATAGCAAGCCAATGGACGTAAACAACCCCTTACACTATGGGAGTTTCAACCCAACTCATCTGAAAGAGAGTCTTCCATTTAGCCAGTTCTTGAGGCTTCAGAGGATTTTCGCAGACACTACGACACCTCAGAATGAATATGACCTAATGATTGACAGGTTTAAAAGTCGGGGTTGCCCATTAGATATTCTAGTGAAATCAATCACAAGGGGTGAGACACATAGGCGAGATAACTTATTGAGAGAAGCTCCCGAAAAAGACAATAGGAGAATGATTTATACTTTACTTTACTCTGCACACAGCCACCAGGTATCCAAGATTATTAAAAAGAATTGGAGAATCATTAAACCTGAGCCCAAACTTATTTGGCTATTCCTAGAACCACCCATGTTGGCCTTTTACGAGAGATAACTTTAGAAACGTATCAAGAAACCTGGCCAGAGATCATTACATGAAACCAAACTGGGCACATACCTGTGTCTCAATAGTCAGCATTGCACAAATGTCATTAAGGGAGACCACGTTAGACACCCCAACTCTGGTAGAAAGATCACAGTTAGACATTTTGCCACCAGCAACACTCATTGTGCCATCTATGCCTTAAATTGCCTCTGTGGCAAATATTATGTGGGCCAAACGATAGGACAAGTGAAGGACAGGTGCATGGAATACAAGTTGAAAATCAGGACACCGAATATCAGATCACCTGTCTACAGAAATTTCAAAGAGATGAGACACACGGTCGCACCAATGAGATGTGTTGTGTTGAGGTGGTTCAGCCCCTCAACACTCTGTGGTGGGGATTTACTGAAAAGGGTTGGCACAGAGAGAACTATTCTGGATACCAGCTGAATAATATTTACCCCTAGGGGATGAATGAATAGTTCTATTTGGGACCCTGCCTATGATGTAATTGCTATTTTCATTTTTTGTGAAACCAGTGCTTGACTTGACTTCATTTCTTTCTTATCCTACTAAAGACAGTTGGCCACACAGATCGGCCCAAACACTGGTTGTTCTAGGGTCACTGACCACAGTGAAACCTGGCTTGCGCACAGTGTGTATTATGATCAGTACATAGTACCCCTCACAATAACGTGTGACTTATCACTTTATTGGTGCACATTAATTGCATTGTGATAATATCCCTTACCTATTGCTGCTTTGTCTATTGTGGGCATGTAGTGATATGTGTCCGATATACAGTAGGCAATTTGTAACCACTGTCATGACTAATACATAAATGTGCGTTATGCACAGAGAATTGATGATACAATATTGTACCATCGTAGACTTGTCCAATGACCTTACTATTCTGACACAAACTACAAACTTGATTTTTACATACTGCCATCTGGCCTGTGAATTAGCCTAGTATCCGAAACATATGGTCACGACAGCCTCATTTTGCAAAGTTTAATTTGTGATTTGTGCCCGAGAGATACAATGAGTACCCTGTTTTGGGAGATTTGAACAATCAATCATCCCTTTGTTTTAGTAGCAGCAGTTGGTCTGCCCTAAACAGCAGTTCAAAAGGCTTACAGACTTTGTGCCTTTTGTTATATAATAGTCACTTTTTCACTGAAATAGGGAGTGATGCTTGAAGCTGGACCCGCTCTTGACATCCATGCATTTACAGTCACGCCATGATGCGCTGTGACACAATATTCAATAAACTAACCACTTCACACTTTATGGTGCTATAGCTCCATTTCAGATAATCTGGCAAATGTATTTTCCTTTGAGTCTTGCTCCAGTGAATACATGCTGTTCATAGCTGTTTTATAGCTGATTATAGTATTGCATATTTAGGCATTTACAGTGCTGATCTATTGCCTCACGTACTGCCACTTTAAATAATACGGGGCTAGTGCTCCGATACTATTTACTTTGTGCAAGCACAACGGGTGACGTTAATATGTCATCCCGTTGCTGTGCACATTGTAAATAAAGAAGCCATTTTTGAAAGCCGTGATTTAGCATTTTGTGGGGCCACCGATGTAGTAACATGTAGTGATGCTCGGGACATTGTGATTAGGTGAGTCTATATGGTTACCACTAGGCAGGCCATGGACTATTACTAGATCCTTAATTATAAGAATTTGTACTTAGATTAAAGATATTATTGCTCACACTTCTCCCTTGTCATAGGTTCTAGAACCCATTTAATTACCTCCATTGAAGCAACTCAAAGGCCACTTACCTCACCACCATCCCTTACTGGACAGATACTTTGGTGAGGCTGAGTCGTTTTAATTTTATTTTATTGGGATTATATGGTAGTATTTGACATTACCATTGTGATTGGGGAATTATTGGATCACATCTGTGTCCTTTGCCTTTGCAGGCAAGCTTACATTGCTTTAGGCGTGTCTCTGTGAAAGATTATAATTATTTTGACCATTGCTTTACCTCTGTTGGCAAGGCTTACAGGCTACACCCTTAGCTAATAAATCCCTCACCTAAAAGATCCTCTGGTAAGGCTTAGCTGTGTACCATATATTCATTTGTGCATTTCTACAGTACTCTACTAGTAGCTTCAGACATGTTATTGTTCACTTGCCCACATACGGATGTTTTGATTGTCATGAAAGTACTTTAGCGAAAATATAGCAGAATTTTGGTCAATACTTAAAGACCATTCATTGGTAGGGTCATCTTTAGTCTGATTGTGAGTATTCGTCTATGCACTCGATGAGAGCTGGCCAGTTATCAAACTCTGGTTCCCTTTTTTTTCACAACTTTTCACTTGTTTTATGCAGAAGTTTATAAGAATTCTGGAGAGCATACACTCTCGCATTCAATATTCCGTTTGGAATTTTAAACAAATTAGGTGACTTATCAAGCCTATGATGCATTAATAATTATGAGATTATGCATATCTAATATGATTGCTGTGACAATTAATTGATGAGTTTCTCATATCGGTTTCTTTTTATGATTTAAAGCACTAGTTAAAAATTACACATATGATGAAGAGAATTTCTTCCTGAAACGTGTTGGGGTACTTTTTTTTAATGTTTTGTTTTCTTTTATTAAAGATTGTCAACTTGATGACGTTTGATGACAAGAAAAATGTTTTCCTTATTGAATGACTAATCATCAATTATGTATTACATTTATATTTCCATAGAATCACACATGTATAGTTGATGCTGAATTGTTTGGCTTTTTTAGGCCCTAGAGAGTGTGCAAGGGACGGAAGTTCCCACATTTTGGGAGCTCTATCTTACATGATATTGTAGAGTCCATGTGTCAGGACTGTGTTTTCACCCCTGCAAATTGACATATTTTTTACATTATCTAGTTTTGGTTTTTGAAAACCTTTCAGAGCTCCTTTACACCAATAATATAATGGTGGGCACTTTGGCACTTTCTTCACACACATTAATGGGCCAGTACTCATGGTCTTCAATCATGGACACTGGCCATGGACTTCTGCTGTGTCCACTGTATATTTTAAAACATTAATAGGCCACCAACCAAAGCCTTTGACTTTCACCAGTGGCTATGGCCTTCAGCCATGTCCACTGTTTATTATATACACTAACCAGCCACTTGCCATAGCCTTCAGCACAATACTGGCCAGTGGCCACTGACTTCCGCCGTGCCCATTGTATATTCTAACATGTAAATAGGCTACTAGCCAAGTCTTTTGACCATGGCTATTCACTACATACTTCATCTATGCCTAATGTATATTGTAAAACACTAATGTGTCAATAGTTATGGCCTTCATCAGTGCCCACTGTATATTTTAAAACACTAACCATTCATTATTCATGTCCTTTGCCCATTTCAACTGTATATTCTAACATATTAATGGGCACTAGTAATGCCCTTTAGCTATTGCCAGTGGCTACGGCTTTCAACTTTGCCCACTGTATATTGTACAACAGTAAAGGAACATTAGGTCTGGCTTTCCACCATGCCCACTATATATTTTACAACACTAACCGACCACTAGCTATGGCCTTTGTTGCTAGCCACTGAATGCAGCCATTGTCTTGGCCAGGATCTCGGCCTGAATTGTTATTAAGATAATCAAAGTTTTTATGAGATAACTTATACATGATGTAATGTGTAACACTATTATTGATACAATCTTTTATATACAATGTAATTAGTGCTGTCGCCAGTGATGGAATCAGTGATGCAATCAGTGATGTCATCAGGGATCGGATAGAACATGTAATTAGGGATGCCATCACTGATGTCATCTGCGATGTCATCATTGTGGTCATAGCCTGCACAACAAGGGATGCAAAGTTAAGGTGGCTTTAGCAGAATTTCAGGGGTTTCGTTGAGTTAAGTTCTCACTTTAACGTCTCTGCAACTAAAGTGTGTCCTTGATAAATATATATTTTTTATGTCTGAATGGCTCTGCTAACAATTCACAGTATTTCACACCATGTCAGTGAGGTTGTGGCAGGCTATGGATCAGTAAAAATGGATATACATTGTCCGGTAAGTACAGTCTAGCCAGTATCAATCACTGTTAGTTGCTAGCGTATATCAGAAAGAAGTTTTACATTGCTCACTAACACCATGATGTGGACTGAGTCAGTGTTCATTTGTAGAAGTCAATGGAAGTGGAGTGAGGAATTAACCATAACCTCCAGGGAGTTGGAGTTCTGTGTTTGTATGTGAGGCCTTTCCAGAAAAGAGATTTTGATCATGCATAATTTGGCAACAAGTCTTTTAGGAGAAAACCTATATTGCGCTGTTAAGGGACAGTCAGTTGTCATACATCCAGCTTTGTGTTTGACCGTGCATGAGTCCAGGTGTTGGCCTTCCCAAGACCTTTACGCTAGAAACACTATTCAATGAAATCTGCACATTCTGCAGTTTATAAACAGCGGGCTATGACTAAATACAGAGTAAGTCAACTTAACTAGAGCTTCCTAGAGGTGATTTTTCTTTTCTGTTAATAGGAAATAAGTAGGTATGTCTGTTTTTCACCTTGCATGAAGTAGAGGGCACAGTCTCGCACACCAGTGAGGAATAAGATTATGGAGCTTTGGGCAGCAAGGCATGGGTAAGAGTTTGCCTAAGGAGCGAATTTCTGGTTCCCAAAAGCATCACACGTTCCACAAATGATGTGAAAACACTGAAAAAACGCAGGTTTATGAAAACTGAAACTTTAACTCCTGCCCAAGGCAGATGGTCACGGAAAGCCGAAGCACTGTTTCCCAATGGGTACAAAAGAAAGCAAAGGATATGTGTTTCAAGATTCGTTTTTTAATATTTTTTTTAAAATACCGACAGAAATGAATGATACATCTGCTTTTTGGGTAAATTCCAACAGGAAGAGCTGTTTACTTGAATTTGCTCCGTTAGCCTGCTCTGACTATTATCCCCGTCAGTGAGAAACGTGCTAACCTTGTCCGTGAGAAACCTGACTGACTTAGTACTGTGCCACTGTCTACTTGAACCCGAAGAGCTGTTGCTCATAGACGGTTGAGGACCGTGTTTCCCCCTTGATGTGAAGGCTATATGGATTCATTGTCTATCACAGTTACTTTTCCCTGCTTTTATTAAACGTGGCCGGAACCATGTATTACTGGAATCAGTTCACAGAGGCCACGGTGAGAACAGATAAAGGAGGGTTACAGGTAGATGACGTTTACAAGGAGACCTTTAAAGGTTATGCCGGATCCCATTCTCTTTTGCATAGTTGCAGATGTGTATCTAGGTGACCCTGATAGACAAAACCTAGCTGGCAAGCGGGGTCATCCAGTACAAGATGAGGGTGGAGTCCATTGCACGGTAGATAAGGGCCAGCGAGCTCAGTCACTGTCATCTTTGGGCAGTGCAATTTTCCGTATAGGGCAGGATCTTCAGTTTTTTGCTGAAGTGCAGGAGTAACATTGCCAATCCGAAGTGTTCCCGAGTAGGTGAGTAGCATAGCAGGAGGCAGCTTCTTTTCTAATCTTTCGATAGTCCCACTTCTTGCATTCTACCCTGGAAGGGTGTAGGCTCATGGGGTTGCAAACCACATGATCGGGAACTCATGAAACAAAACATTCTACAGTAGTGAAAGGGATAGCACATATCAAGCAGAGCATTGCAATATCCAGAACAGTCGTAATGCAAGTCAAGGTAAATGGAACAGCCACACTCTAGGTCTGTGCTTGTAGAAATATATCTAGGCATTGTCAGGATCCACGGCAGATTGGAGAAACAAATTCTTATTTACTCTGCAGCATAGATGAACATTCACAAAGAGGTTTAATGAACAATAAGAACAATAAACTCGTTGCTCACAAAAAACGCATGCATTGTGAAATGCCACAACACGGGAATAGGCAGACCAGGACAAGGGAAGCATGGTCATACTTGGTGATGATTTCTGCTTGTATGAGTTGGATGATTAATGGCACTCTAGACATCAGAGGGAAAATGGTTGAGACAATACATGAATTATGTGGTTAATTTACACTCAGATGATGGGAGTGACAACCTCCATCCATACTTATATGCTAGATTTCTGCGTGTGGTGCAATGACATGAAGAGAGAGTACTGGGGTTTCCAAAGGTGAAGTCAACAAGTGTGCAGAAAGGTCCAAAGGAGCTTACAGGGGGACCAAATTGTCCTTGTGCCACAGGATCTTGATCAATGCCCTGCTGTTTATGCTAATAACCGATGTGGAACGAGTCAGGTCCTCGCAGCTTCATGCAAAAGGCACGTTTTGGAGTAAAAACACTGCATACAGACACAGTGACAAAGTTCTTTTCTATGCCGCCCGTATTATCACGAGCTCAGGATCAAGCCCAAAGAGACTTTTAACATATCAGTTTCTATTCGTCTATACGTTGAAATGACCACATGCATTGGTTAGCCATCAAACCATTAAGAATCACCCTTGCTATAGAGGTTTTTACATTCTTTTTGTTAGCGTATTTGACCTATATGTTATCTAGTCAACTCAATGTATCAGGCTATTTGTTTCTTGACCTCACTGAATAGTTCTTTGTGAATTAAGAACTAATATTACCTCTGGAAAACTCATTAATATGTGAGAAACATATTGATGAATGTTGGTTGGTGGCTGGCATGAATTAGTGTAAGAATAATGTATGCTTGCTGTTTAATCTCTTCACTTTTTTGAACTAGCAAATTCTTCCTTTTCTTAAACAGCCGAAATGAATTTCATGAAATAAAGCACTCGCAAAATGGACATGTTCAATGATTTCCTGCCAGAATCCATAGTTCTGTATGTACGTGCTATTTCATTAAACTGTAAATCTAACGGACCGAGTGCAGTCTTCATTCGAAGATTTATGTTTGTCACTCATTATGATTTTAGAAATACATGAGTGTTCTTTGTAATGAGGAACTGAAGGAAAATCAATATACACTTTAAAAATGTGCTTGTCAATGTGGGGAACAAAACAAATATATGGCAGGTACAGCAAAGTCATCTGGACAGTGCATTTTAGCAATGATTTCAACTTCTTTTACAGATGTAACAAAGGGCCACGTTAAACCGCGGTCAAACCCATAAAAATAACGGTGAAATGCTGAGAAAAAGATATGTTCTAATGAAAAACGAAGCCAAATGTTTTATCCTAGGAAATGTAATTTGGAAATCTTCTGAATTAACAAAATACTGTTCTCTACTTCGTCGAGCCAACAGCTGCCATAAGCTACATTGGCATAGGTAGATGACAATCTGTCCACATATACATCAATCTTACACGCAGTGATACGAGATTGACTGAAAGAGTCAGGCATATTTGTGTTCTTCACTCATCCAAAAATACATAATCTGAACAGAGGCAATACACAGCCCATACAAAGCAGGCACATGATACATTAGTCTTAATATTAATGTTTGACCTGTGTAGTTATCTCTGCTCTTATAAATGAACCATATTATGCAATATTCTGTTTGATAGTGCAAAGAGATGTCAGTCCAGACTACCTTAATACTCTGAAACTATACAAATGCCAGGTATGCTGTTTGCATATGTTACATAACAAAACGCACACTACACACTCTACAAATGTAATCCAAATAAAAAAATACTGTATTGCACCATTTATATTGGAGAAAAAAAACGTGTGACTGTTAAGCCTCGATTTAGACGTAAACAAAAACACTCAGTGCATATTTTTGTTCACTCACATTTTTCCAAATATCATCAGTGGTTAGTGCAAAGTGATTTGGGTGGTTTGTGGTAAAGTATATATAGGAAATGTGTGGTTTGATTTAGGGATCAGTTTTCTTAGGCAGTGTCAGAGGCAGAGTACAGACATGATGGCTCAAGGCAAAGCTGTCTGGGGGTGTGTGACGCTGGGTGTTATGGTTAATGGTGTATTGTAGAAACGTACATATTGAAAATTGATCTAAATTTACCGGATTTTAGAATGAAAAGATTTGGAATGCGTGGAATGAGATGTGGCCAGTTGTTTTTCCAAAATATTTTCAGTGAGAAGCAGAGATCAGCCTTATATGAAACAAATGGATTGCATCAGTAATGATATGTGTAATGATCAGTAATGCTATCGGGAATGTCTGAAGCATTTATCAATATTATGAAACAAGATTTGGAAAAACTCATGGAACTTTTACCTCACACCACCTTCATTTTTTTCAATACAACTCAGCAGCAAAAGAAGTGGACCACCAAATTTAATTCTAAAATTAAGAAATCAGTAAGAAATGTCAACAAGGTTGTTTCTCCTTTCTTCCGATATCGCATTCATGTGTGAATATCCAAAAGAAACGTTTTGCATGTCTACCCTTTATTGATGGAGTATATTTAACTGATGACTGAAAATGCACTTTTCCTTGAAAACATTCAGTCAACAATACAACTGTGTTAAAAAAAGTAAAATCAATATACCTGAAACAGTCCTTTTAAGAACTACCTACTATATGTTTATGTACATTTTCATTGAAGAAACACGGTTAACGGGACGTTATGTTTACAAGTAAAATCAAAAAACCAAAAACAATCACCAGTTATTGTAAGCTATGCAACCATAACGTGTGCCACTGCCATGCACTACTAGCACTACCACCCAGGCCATCAAAGATGACATCAGAAATTACATCATCAACTTAATACAACTTTTTATGTCATTTTTACATCTCTGACATTCGCAAACGTGTTATGACCTTGTGCATGCTTGCGAACCTCACCATGTGACCCATGTGGCATGATGAGGTGGCCGGGACATTTTGAAACCGCATTTCTGGCCAATCTAGAAAGTTTGAAGTTGAAAGTGTACCCTTCCACAACTCCTAATGCCATTCGTAGTTCATATCTCAACTTTTAACAACTTTCCAAGTGCTATTTTAAACTCACGAATAAGTGGACAGGAGAAAGGTCAGTGGACCTACCCATAACTTTTAGTCATTCTCAATCTGGCAGAGATCCTGAGAGCACCCTGATTTTGAGTGCTGCGTGGAGAGCTACAAGGGAGAAATGGCATCTGTTATGGCCATCCCTCCTTCACAGGGGCCACCACCACCACCACCTAGAGGGCATGGACAGGGGCACACAAGCAAGAGGAGGAGGAAGACGGAGACAAAGATGAAGTAGAGGAGGTATCTACCACAAGCATCCACTAGGAATCATGGGTGTGGCATTTATTTACCACTGTAGGAGGGATACCAAAGGCTTGGCCTGCCCATGTGAAATGCACTCAGCCACACTCAGTCATGGACATGGGCAGTACTCCTTTGGTAAAAACACTATGCACCACCACACTCACACCACACTCACACCACCACACTCACACATTCCACCTGGGAAAGCTGTTCCTTTCTCAGGTAGTAGGCTCAACTTCTCTACCCCATTTCCTTGGCTATTCCTTCCACCACACAATCTACTGATGTGGGGCAGGGGCTTCTACCTGCTGCTTTGCAGGTCAAACACTAGGCTTTTGATCCTTTCCTTTATAGGACAACAGTTCTCTGTACATACTGTGACGCAGTCCTCTGCAGAGGGGAGCAGCTTCAGAGTGCTGACAAGGAGCACAAGATGCACTATCCCCTACCTTAGATTTAGGATCAGGATCAAGATCTCACCTGTCCCTCCTTATCCATGGTTGGTGCCCCTACTCACCTTACCTATTTGCCTCTCCCTCCAGGAAAAAAAAAATACATCCAAAACTTTAAAAAAAATGTTCCTTTGGGAGACGCCTTTGACAATTACACAATAGAACTATCTTATAGACTCCATCTACTTTACATGTTTTGGTAAAGTAGTTATATTCAATAAGATTCTCCAACATTTTATATAGCATTATGTTGTATGCACATTGAAATAATGGAGCAGTTGTATGCTAGAGATAAGGAATACATGACAGAAATAATGTTCTGTCCCAAATGCTTTTCTCTATCATACAAAAACTCAACATAAAAAGTAACATGCATGGTAAGTGTTTCAGTGTTTCAGTCATACTCAAGCCTTGTACACTTCCATACACATTACACCACCCAACACCGTAAATTCCTAAAGACCGGTTCTGGCCCTATTCAGTCCGTGGACAGTACAAAAGTCCACAGAGTTATCTGATTTTAAAAGTGGGTATTTTAACTTCACTTTACTACTTTTTTCCTTAATATAGAGGTGCCTTTGAAAATAGCCTTTTATTTTTCTTTTACAGCCTTTTCAATGTTTTTTTTTATTTCTACTACTATCACATGTTTTTCTATATAGTCTTCTTTGTTTATCATTTCTTTCACATTCTGAACATTGGAAATAAAAATCCAAATGTCCAACATCTGTTACATGAACTCCATCTCTTTGAAAAATGTTTAAATCCATGATGTTTTATATTCTCATTGTGGAAAAATGCCATTCCTAAATTAACATTCTGCCTCGCTTTTTCAATTTGTGGACAAAATAAGTTTGATCTTTTCCACATTGCCTTTGAGTAATCTGTGAAAAATTAATTTTGTTACTGGAAATAGTTTCATTAGAATTCTGAAAGTATCTTTCATTGTAAACTACAAAGATATTCCAGCTACAGAGCCTAAACTATTGCCTCCATAATGCACTAGAATCATGCTCTCAAATGTTATCTCAGGTAATCCTGAGATTAATTCTAAAGCTCTGCCACAGACAAGAGACTTATCACTGCTGCCTATAGAGAACCTAAAAAAAAAAACAATTCGATTCCATGAGCTAGTTTATGGGGAATCTCACAACCAGAATTGGAGGCACACGATTTTCAGCTGACTGAATGACTAAAAGCCGACTATCTAGTTGTGGAAGCGAAATTAAGTGCAAGCTTTCAAACGGATAAAAAAAAAAAGAAGAGAGGCGAACACTTTGCACCCAAAGGTACAAAATAGGCATGGCTCAGGGGCTGAATTACAAGCAAATACGAGTACCCCAATAACAAAGTACATGGCAAAGAAAAACATTGAAACAAAACCAGCTGACCAATTGGAGAGTGCTTCAAATCTGTCCATAAAAGCACAGTTCATTCAACAAGACAAAAGCAAAGAGGCGGAAAATGATCCAGAAAAAGGCTGGCAAGTAACTGATAATGAAGGAGACACCAATCGTGAATTAGGAGCCAAAACAAATCTATCAACTGCAGAATCCATGCACATTTATAATAATGTTTTGGCTGCATCAACCACAGCCCCAACTCCTTTCATCAAACTTTATCAGTCTCTGCAAGATAATTCGAGTAATCAAGCAACAATGATGACAAATGTGTTCTCAAAATTAGCAGCTATCGAAGATTTTATTGGGACACTTCAACTAAGCCTTGACTATGAAGCAGAGCAATCTGTGCGATGGCAGTCTCTACAGAAAGAGTTCATGGCAAAAGATCAATTATCAAAAGATGATCTCATGGCAGCATTAATAGAATCTGTAAAATGGATGCGAGACAATGAATGCAGTGAAGCTGCAAAACATCTATGTTCTTGCACGACGGCGGATAGAAAGGACACTACGATTCCACTCGAGAATGAGATACAACTGACAGCGGCTGCCAACACTGAAAGCAGGTCAACGGTAGGTTTATATCCTGCAGTTACTATCACAATGTCTACCACAAATGCCACAGAAATTGGTGTGATTACAGAAAGTATGATAAACCAAAACACTGACAAAAAAGAAAATGTTGTAACAGATAATGGAAAAATAATTCAGACAATATTGGGTAATCACGGACACGAAATTTCCCTCACTCAAATAGACGAAGTAAATAAAAATGGCAGCGACGACACTCTGACGAACCAGCTTCAAAACAAAACTCAGGAAATGTCTGGTGAAACCGAAAGAAGAAAAATGTATCTATTTTCTTCCTTTGGAATCTTTACAGGAGCAGCAAAAATGGGAAGTCTCAACAAAAAAGAAAAAACTGTAAAAACAATTAAGCGAAAATGCGAGCCGCAACCATCGGACTCGATAAAGGAGACAAAAAAGCACTCCCAACGTCAATTCAAGGACATTTATTAGAAACCTGATAATGCCTACATGACGGCCTTGTTTGAACGTGTAAAGATGAACAAAAGACCCCTGGGAATACAGGAGGTGGTAAATGAAAACTCTGGGTCTCTTACAATGCACATAGTAAAATCAAATAAATGTAGAAGAGTGGAATCTGAGGACCAAGTGTCACCTCCCTCCACCATGCTATCTGACGTATGTGATTTATCAACATATTCAGTCGACCAAACAAATGAATCAAATAACTTAACACCTCAAAAAGAGGTAAGAACACGGTGCAGCCAGAAGAAATATACAAAGATACAGACAGAAGTTTAAAATCGAGCTCTTCAGCTCAAAAAGATGTCTTAAAGAAATCACCACATAAGAATGAGAGAAAAAATACTGATCGCTGTAAATCCGAAACTAACCTTGCAGCAGATACAAAAACAAACCAACACAAGTTTAAAACCTCTTCCCAGGCAGCATCATGGCAAGGAAAGTACAAAAAACAAAACAAAGACTTCAAAACATTCACTCAGATGATAATGATGTCAACCTAAACCATGGTAAAATAATTAAATTGTTTAAATGTATTCCAGTTTTACGTACAGTCATTTCTGATTACATAAAAATTGTGGAATACACGTCTAAAAGAACTTCTGACCAGGTGCTGCTTCATATTAACTCACAAGCTGTCAAGAGAACATTATTAGATGCCAAAGATGACCTGTTATTGTATGGCTTTGACCTCTCACTTGAACCACATAACCAGAGGGAAGGCAACAGCATTTTAAATGCCACCCACGCTACACCGACAAGAAATTAACAGAGAAGAGAGGTGTTGAGAAAAAAGTTGACTTCGAAAAGATCAGACGAAACCATTGCATCATTCCAACAACAAGATGACAAGCGTAGACTTTGGAGCCTGCCGCAAAACAAAATATACTAGCTACGACAAGATCCACGCACAATGAGCCAGAATTTAATTTCATGGAATACAAGCGGGTTTGTACATTTGTTTAACGATTTTCCTGGAAGTAAAGGGCAATTATGCTCTATGCCTGCAGGAAACATGGCTTCGGAAGACCCCCACAAGAGATGGCTACACAGTCATGTTAAATCCCCCTGGGAAAACCCACAAAGGATGCCCCTTCTCTGGTCTTTTGACAATGATAAAAAATTCACTAAACTGGACAGTGAAAGAACTATCTAATCCAAACTTATTTGTCCAAGGAACTTTAATTGAATATTCAAATAAAAAAAACACAGTTAATTCCTGGCTATTGTTAATAAACACCTATTGGAACTCTGCCATGATCAGTGCCTCGAAATACATTAACTCAGTTACTTCAATGATTGATGCACACTTGACATCTTGTAAAAATGTGCAAATATTAATATGTGGAGACCTAAATATCACATGATTTGAGACGAGAAACGCGGCTCAAAAGCAAAACTCTATTGCATTTGAAGACCTGACGCATGAAGCTAAGTTGTGGCACTCTGCAATGCGTAGCCGGAACTGTGTAATGTGTAACAGCAACGTCCAAGGTGACATTCCACCTAAACCAACCTGGCACCAGAAGCAGAACTACAAAACGCTTGATTACCTCTGGATGTCACAAAACTTACTTAATAAGGTGGACAAACTAAATGTAGTAACAGCAAGTAACAGCAACCACTATCCGCTGAAACTAACATGGAGAGAGATCTGCCCTCAGACACTGCTAAAAAATTCCCCTACCTTAAGTACAAATGCCAGCGGAAATCGACTTCGGATTACAGGGAATCAGATTGGAAATCTGACTGACACTTTTGGAGCCCCTATGGCTCACAAGAAGTCAATTACGTCCCGCTATTAAACATATTTGCTGTATAAATTGATGCGAAGGGAATTGCTGTCCATTTACATCAACATAAATATAGCAAGTTATTGGCTAAAGAAAATAAATCCCTATTGCAGGACATAAATAAGAATTTTTAGAAAATTAAATAAAACCAACGTTGGAGAAGAAATTCGACATCGACGTCAATGTTATAAAAACTGGGTAAAATCTTTTGCGGCATTAAGAGATCAAGAACGTGGCAAACTAATACTAGAGCTGTTCCAAAAACACAAAGCACAAGAAATATGGGCGATCCTAAACACAGCTAGTACGAAATGTAATAGAATATTTACTAATGAAGTAGCACCCAGCACTTGGGAAAGATACTTTTTTTTAACTATTCAACGACGCTGAATGAGAGCAATCAACAATCCATGAGTCAGATATCAAACCATGGAACGTCGTTGAAGCCCGACTTCACAATAAAAATGCAATTAATCAGCTAATAAATTTGAGAGCAGCCAAACCAGACGGCATCACTAATGTGATGCTTAAAAAAGATAAAAGAAATGTGGGCATGGTTCATTGAAATTCTATTTTAAAAAATATCAATTATGAAGGCGTTGCCACCGTAATGGTTAACAGCAGTTATTGTTCCCATTCAAAAAAGGGACCTCAGGCTGATCCAGCAAACTATCGCCCAATTGCCCTGCAAGATACGATTGGTAAGATCTTCGCCTCATTCCAACAAAAAAAGCTATCTATTTGGGCATCACAAGTTGGAATAGGCGATTGTCGACAAACAGGATTCACAAAGGGTGTAGGGACGGAAGTTAACTTAACCTTACTAAACCTTCTACAATTAGAGACCTTGAAAGGAGGCAAATACCTATTCCTGGCCTTGGTGGACATGTGCAAGCGTTTGACAGAATAAATCGGAAGTTGCTGTGGCAAAAACTAACAATGTGGCAATGCCCATCAGACATACTTAATCCAGTAAGATCTCTGCATGAAGGAACAACAATCCAAATCCGGATGAACCATGATGGAGATTTAACAAACACCATATCTACAACGAAAGGAGTAAAACAGTGGTGCCCTTTAACAGCCCTGTTGTTCAAGCGTTTCATCTCTGTCCTGCCAGCTGACCTAGAAGACGTTAAGTGCTTCCCTCCAAAAGTAAACAAGCAAGCAATTAATTGCATCATAAACGCCGATGATTTGGTATTAGTAGACCAAATGCAAATAGGCTTACAGCGGCTGTTGTCGAAATTAAATAACTACTTGATAAGGAACAACATGGAAATAAATACTACAAAAACTAAAATAATGCAGATGGGTCCACTAAAAGGGTCAAAAAACAAAAAATACAGATGGAATGTCTCAGGTGAAACAATTGAGACAACAACTTCGATACAATAATCTTGGAATCATTTTCAGTACATCGATTTGAGAATGGCCGTGTTAACGGGACTTGAGAAGTAGAATGACTATGTATGCATTATAAGGCACCAAACTGCATAATGACTATGGAAAATTCTCACTTCGCCTCATATTATTGTTCTACTTGAATAAAGTAGTACCAGCCATAACATTTGGCGCAGAATCAGCATGGAAGTTTGATTCCAAACTTTGCGAGGTGCTTGAAGGCATGTTTTGGTGAAACGTTCTTAGACTGCCACGGTATGTCTCAATGATGAACCTGTTTCATGAATTAGCGATAAATTCTCTTTTCAGTACAATAGTCTGGAAATCATGTTCAATACTACAAAAAACAAGAGAAAATCCAGGTGAACCTGCATATAAAATCCTTCAGCAAAGTCCTCCAGGCATAAAGTCAAACATGCTAATTGAGTAGGCCAGCAAAATTGATCAAATCTTGGCGACTGCAGATATAGAGAAAGAGTCGCTCCAGGTACATCCACAACTAGTAAAGAAACAACTTCAAACCTGGAGCTGGATCTCAAATCTGGAGAAAAGAGCAACCCTACGCAGTGCAATTCCGCTTGGAAGCATAACAAATGCACTAAATGAACAACCAAAATACTTACTAAAATGTCCATCTCGTTACCATAGAGATCAATTTCTGTGGCTGCGGCTAAATGTTATGAAAACATAATAGATGCAGTGGTTAAGAAAAGAGAACAAAACTAAAGATAACCTCTGCAGACATTGCAAAAAGGAAATAGAATCACTGCAACATTTGATCATAAAATGTCGGGCAATTTCAAATCAAAGGATGTATCATCTGGGATTTTCATTCCCACAAAATGGAAATACAGACAAATGGTGGACTCGTGTGATTTCAGGTCACGACATGAAAATAACTGCAACTGTTGACTTTATGGATGCAATGCTGAAAGAAATATTAAGACTTCAGAATGCAAGAACAATACACCTATAGAAGGAAAAATAAAAATACTTATTTTATTGCCCAGCGTTAGCTAACGTAAAGAATTGGATTATTTTGACAGCTCAAGAATCTAATAGATGTTTGTGTGTTTGTTTGTTTGTTTATAGGGCACCAGAAAACCCTTGGGTAGCTGGGCGCGCAGAATAACAAGAATACTTAGAGCTTGGTTACAGGTTACAGGTTACAGTGTTATCACATGTTGGTATAATATGTTATATACAGTAATTACATTATATACATTCTTTACTTTACATATAGGTACATATTATAAACAGGAGATGCATTATGTACATTTTACATGATAGAGTGGATAGGTGCGTATGGTATCAGTACACAATGCACAAGGTCTCAGGTTTCAAAGGTCATTACGACGGAGCCAGGTGCGGGTATGGTGCCTGAAGCTGTTGTAGGACTGTAACATTGTGATAAAAGTTTGTATAAACTAAAGAATACAATTTAAAAAAATGTGGATGTTTCAAATGCACCATGCTTTCACACATGGATAACAACTCACTCCACTTCATTCCACAAACTGCATGCCAGAACACCTCCACTTCTTCTAATCCAACTTTGCCAAGCTGCTCTATATACACCTTGAGCCAATGAATCCATGAATCTCCCAACATCCAACAGTCTGCTTCTTCATAGCCATAGCCATCCTTTCAGCACTTAACACAAAAATAAAACCTTTGCTACCTTGTGCTCCTGTACACTCCAACTCCTCTAACACAACCAGGAAACTTCATTGGCTAATCCCCTGATGTCCGCGGAAGTTTGCGACTGACCACAGACTTTGGAGTCAACTTTCCATGCAGGGTATCATTAAAAGACCCAGATGGTATGGGTGGGTCTGCAGACTAACGCAGATATCCGCAGACACTGTCACACAGGGCAGCTCTTCGACACTTGTTACCTTTACTTATGTAATACTCCCTCATTGGCTACTTTCAAACAGTCACTCATGCAACCACTAATCACATCTAAAAACTCTACATATAACCCTGTCACCTCAGGTCATCACTTCAGATGTACAGTTCAACTCTGAGAGTACATCTCTCCTGTCATTCAGAGCCCCCTCCATAAAAAAACGAATGTGAAACTGTAGAGGAGCAGGTGGAGGCCTTTTCTCTAGTCATCAACCCTTCACTACTGTCCTATTGGAGTAGCAGACGAAGGACTACAATTGGGAATTCATGCAGGAGTTTATGTGACATGTCCATACTGTGTCGATTGTATGACAGAGACACTCAGACAGCCATTCAGAAGATACAATCATTTTGAGGCAATGGAAGGAAGGGGAATGTTCCGCTAATCCAATCCCTCCCTTCGTTAGGTTTTTATGAAATGCCACGTAGGATGACTTTATGAATGACATAATTAAAAGTATATAAACTCTGTGCAAGCAAACTTAGGTGTGAACATATTGAGTATCTTGGTGATAGCTGTATTTCTCTCTGCTTTCTTTCAGTGAGATTAAAGCAGTGTTTTACTATCTTCCTTTGGTCTGTCCGATTATTTGCTCTGTGAGAATTCATGGTAACCCCATCTAGCACAAAAAAGACAGTTCAAGGTGGCAGAGCACAACACTTTCCCAGATTTCTATTTGCAGATTCAACAATATCTACATCTAGAAAGACATAGTACAGGTAAGTTTCCATTTTTAAAAGTAATGTTCTTTCACCACCTTTAAAAATATACATACTGGGTTACTAACATTTACCTACTAAGCATATCAATAAGCATATGCTATTTTGTAACTACTGCAAACAAATGCCATGTTTTGCAACATTCTCCACCTGCTCACATTAAGTGGCAGTTACTTGTATGTACTGCCAATATATTACTCTCCCACACACAAACTGCCACTTAACAGTGTTCTACAAATCTTTTGCCAGTGCATTTTCCTTACTTGGAATAAAATAAAGTTACACAATCCGAATGCACATATACATGTTTTTCATTTTCAATAAAAAGCTAAAAACATTTTTAAAACAACAGCATGTTTCCTTACTTATAATTGTAATATTGCCCAACCTTTGCTACCACATTCCTTATAGTGCCACCATTATCCATCTGCTCACATTAACTATCACTTAGTATTACCATACTACATTTTACCAACTGCATTTACTTTCGTTCACAAAAATATGATCACTTGCATACTACTGCTGTACCTACACACTGGACATTTCCTATTAAAATGCAAATGAAAGTAAGCATTACTAAAACACATCAGATGTCCTTATATCTAAATGTACAGTGCTTTACACCCAATACTACCACATTTCATGTAGTGGCACGATAGTACACCTCATTACAAGTGCCACTTAACACAATGGCTACAATACTTTGCAAATGCATGTTCCTTACTTTAAAAACACAGAAATATTGTGCAAGTGCCAATGTATGTATACATTTTTTCCCATTCAATGAAATCCTACTAAAAATGCACAAACCTAAACACAACACTTTTCCTTAAATAAAAAAGATGTCTTTTACAACCACTGCTATATCACACCATATACTAACAACATACACAGCTGCAACTGCAAAGCTCCACGGTATTACCACTAGGCCACTGTTTGCCCTACTTCTTAAAAACACTGGAACACATTACAAATCCATTGCACCATGACAAGTGCAGTTTCCATATTAAAAGCGCCAGGACAAAAATGGTTCTACTGCAAAAAAAAAAATGTTCATGCATGTTTACATCAAGACAACATTTGCTGTACAGCTAATACCATTTCATATTAGCCCTCGTGCAAACTTTCCTCTGCTGCAAAAATGCACTAAAAATGCACCCTTTTAACACTACGCCAACTTTTACACTGTTGCTAATAATATGCAATTGTTTTCTAATGTATCCCAATGTTTTTAAACACCAGTGCAAAGTTCATATACTCTTAACATACTTTAGCACTCCGCACATTACACAACTTTATTCACTTTTCCAATAACTGCTCCTACCACAATAAATAACAACCTATGATACTGAAACTACTTAACCATTACCACATATGCCAACTAACTTGCTTTTACAATTACAGGGAAAAAAAGATTGACAAACACAACTATCAAACAAAGAAAACACTTCACGTCCTACAACGTAAGTACATTAATATAGCAACATATCTCTCTCTAATTCAAATAGCATACTTTTACTATGTATTTGCGTATTCATTTCTGTTCAACAATGTTGTATTTCACTCTTACTGATTTCTTTGCAGCATTACACTTTTTCTAACCCTATCTCAACATTGCTCTATATTCAATACTTCACTAATTCTTTATTGCCTAACAACAGAACTGTCTCTCATGAACTTCTATACCACAATTTAATTTCTTTATTCTTCCATACCCCTATCCACCTCAAGGCCTCAATTCCAACCCAAAATCTTTTGCATTAATTCCATTCCAAATTACTAGCATACATTATCACTTATGCACTCTCTTCCTCACCTCTTTACAATTGCACTCACACAACTCTCAGGCCTGTACAATAAATCACACCATTACAGCAAGCACTGTTTTCTCATCACAGCATAATATTCCTACTTATTGAATAACACTACCACTCCCTTACTCACAAAGACCAGTACTGCTAAACACATTATACTTCAAATGTTTATCAACCATTTGCCATCAGATAAATATAATTATTTTATACACCACCCAATTTCAATGTCATATTTACCCAAACCCATCATACCTATATAACCTCTTGCTCTTACAGCCGTCCCAACCACGCCTATCATCCTATTACAAAATCACACACCTCTCTTTTTCATCGCTCTACAATCACACCCACACACCCATCATTTTTAATAGAACAAAACATACATAAACATTTCACAACCTTCAAACACACACTTTCTTTTATTTTTCCAACATATACAATAGAATGCCTACTAAAGAGCAACTTCAAAGAAAGCAAACTAAATATAAAACAGATTCAGATAAGAACACGCCATATAGACATCCAACGCTAAAACAGTGGAAAACATACAAAACAGAACAACTACCAAGCTCACTCACCTGTCAGCACTACAAAAAGTAAGCCCCCTCTTTCAAATAATTGAAGTAAAAAAAGATGTACAAATGAAACTACACCTAAAAATGAACCTAGGACTATATTTACCAATGTTAACATAGCCACAGTAAAACATTACAAAAAGTCAATTTTACTAAAAAAAATTCAGCAGTAGAGTTCTTAGCAATCTCCTAAAATAATCTAAGATGTCACGTTCTATGCTTAAAAACTACCACAGAAAATGAATCATTGACGCTCCGATTGACAGCACATTTAAACTAAAGAAAACATTCTTTATATTGATTTTTAACAGAATGAGACCCCTATCTAAATTAACCAATAAACCATAAAAACTACTTCTAAACATCTGCAATGTCAATATAAATACCTTTTCCAACTTCCGTGAATGTGAATGGTTTCACACAAGCAACACAGAACCATGTTTCAATGAAGAATAAACAAGAACAAATAAACCCAAATGTCCTAGACAATAATGGGTAAGGCTGTGAAGTGTAGCAGATACTGTTATGGCAAATGAAACCCTTAAAGAAAAAATGCACCCAACAATCATTCAACCAGATGTTCTTTTTGTCCAAACAAGCCATCCAGTATACAAATAGACCTGCAGCTAAATATGCAACGTGCGCCAACACTCGTTCAAATGTATACGACAATTCCTCAATCACTATGTGAAAATAAAAGGCAAAAGTAGAATTAAAACTTTACAAACCATGGACTCATGCCCAGTACGCATCCACACTGGACTGCGAGGGCATTCATTAGCATGCATTTCAGGGACTGTTTGCAAAAGCACCTTCCATCACATCAAAATTTTAGCAACGCACCATTCCTCTATGCAAAGCCTTGTCCATAGATTGTAACATGCAAAAGGCGTGCTTTAGAACTCAAAAATGAAATAGGATTTGCTTACTGTGAGAAACCAGAGGGTATTCTCACTCCTACTCCCCCTGGGTCCACTTCTCATGTGGGCAGGGAAAGGTCATCACTTTCGGATCCTAATCCTGGGGGTGGAGAAGTGAGGGAGGGTCACCTGGGTGGAGGGTCCTTGGTGATTGAGAGTGGGGTGCCCACAGGTGAAACATTGTAGCCCACTTTCCCTATTGATGACCAACGTACCCCTTCCCTGGCCTTTATAGGCTATTGTAAATCAGCTTTCCTCATTTCCCCACATTTCAGTACTGAAAATACAGGGATGAGGAAGAGGCGATTAAGTGCAATAAACACTCAAACTTCATTTCACCATTTTGGTACTGGGACGAAGAAAATGCTTGCAGAGAGCTGTGAGGGTCCGGTATGTTCCGTGAAATATGGTCAGGCAAACCAAACTAGGAATTCATACCTCCAACCTGTCAAGTGGTTGCAGTTATATAAATGAAGGACCAGAGAACAGCTTAGAGGGCAAAAGGGAGACATGTGGAGAAGAAACCAGTAGGAGAACATTGCCCCGAGGATCTGTGGGCGAAAGACCGGTTAAGCTATGGGACCGGCA
Source organism: Ambystoma mexicanum (assembly GCF_040938575.1). Taxonomy (NCBI): domain Eukaryota; kingdom Metazoa; phylum Chordata; class Amphibia; order Caudata; family Ambystomatidae; genus Ambystoma; species Ambystoma mexicanum. The sequence goes on from NC_090928.1 coordinate 565,484,006, forward strand.
CAGACGTAGGAGCCTAAATATGGCAAAACGTGTTGCTAATCCTGCCGGCGAGCAGGAAAGGAGAAAGGACACCCCCGTGTTGGGGAAGAGAAGACCACAGAGTGTAAGCGGTGCTTGCAGGAGGTGGTTCGCTTACAGAAAAATCAGACTTAATGCAGGAGGAGTCACCGGACAAGATGCCAAATGCCAGTGAGTGTCAGGGAGGTCACTCCAAGCCACAGCACCTTGGTAACGCTGTGCACTGATAATGAACTGCCGTAGAATGTTTATTGAATCCTGAATGGAATGAAAACTTGAACCAAAGATAAAATATGCATTTCAAACGCCTAGCTGAAAGAAAACTTGAACCAACACTGAACTTTGTATGTATTGAACACTGAACTGAATGAAAGTGTGAAACAAGGACCAGCTAGGCATACTGAATATGGGCAACACCTATAGCGGATGAACGATAAAAGGGAAAGTGCCCAATTATACGCAATCTTCATAAAAGAGCCTAAGTATGAAAGGGTGGCACAGAAAGGTAGACATGAACCAGACCACTTCAATACAGTGAATTCAAATGAGTACACTGCAAAAAGGTCAAAGACTGGCACAGAGGTGTGTAACACATAATGGCTGACAAAGAGAAGCCAGAAAAGCATGAACCTATATATAAAGCCAAGAGGCTGACAAAGAAGAAGTCAAGTGAAGGTGAATCCGTACACAGGAGTAAAACAGAAGAACTTGTGTGGGCTAAAGGGCCTTGGGTTCCTGGTTCCACGACCTGTGATGGGTGGACCGCATGGTATGACAATAGCACCTAGGCCAGGGAACCATGAAGTGTGAAAGCTAACGACATTGTGAAATATAACCAGATGAAACGCTAAAAGTAAGCTGGTGATACAAACCAAAAGGAAGGTCAAGTTGGAAGGGATTTGTGTTGAACTTTGAAAGACTGAAACAAATGTCAGTTGTGGTATTGAAGTCTTGTTGAAGGGAACCCTGAGACAGGAGGAACTACAAACGCTATCATGAGGACAGAGTCTTAAGGCCCTTTTTTATTGAACTGTGTTGCTTGGAACTTGGGGAAGGGACCCCCGAGAATTGTGCGGAACTGTATTGCTTGGAACTTGAGAAAAATAATCTTAAGACTTTTGTGGAACTTTATTAAACTTAGGGAAGGAAAGCTGAAAAGGTGGCTAAGTGGTGGGAGAAGTTCAGACTTTGTGCTGAACACCATTGATTTGATTATTGGCCCCCCTACACATGATAAGCTTTAGTTGTTAGAGCGTGGAGAGGTTTTGGACACAGACAGACTTTTAAGTTGAACTCTTTGACTCAGACTTTCCTTAATTTTGTTCATGTAGGGAAATCCCACCTTTGCATAGGGAAAGTTAGGCCTCCAACTATTCTGACATTTGCTTTAATCAATTATCTTATTTTGAACTTTAAGTCTGTTGTCTGTGTCTTGCTTCATGATGCCTTCACACTTCATGGAACAGCCGAAGAACTCTTGAGAAATAGAACACATCCAAAGTAAATATTTTGGAATGGAATTTGACTTACAAAAAAGTTACTTTTGAAAACATTAGCAAACACCTCACACACACCAATCTCCTTACAAATACATACAAAAAAGAAATAGCAAAGTTTCAAAAAACATCTGCTGAAATACCAGACAAAATATGTGTCTATTGTCACAGAAGATTTTACAAAAAGAGTACAAAATAGTTGATATGGCCTACAAAATACAGGACAGTGAGGAGGAATCCCAATTGTTCCAATTAGCTTTATATCTAACAACAGAAAATACATTTAAAAAAGTGACCCCTCAATAGTTTGCATACACACAAAGCTTTACAATAACCAAATGTCATCACTGACTGTATGAGAGCATCATAATTCAAACAGTACACCCATTTCAAGCTATAAGAAGCCTTCAAACCAAAACTGCCAAATTGACTCCATCTGAGTTACTCAAAAGCATGTGTGGTAAAGTTGTATATTTGCCATTAGATCTTAAAGAAAAATGTAGAAACTCTAGGAGTATGATGGCCAATAGAACACATTTGATTGTAAAAGTTAATGGAGTACTAACAAAATAGAAAACATTTTGGCAACAACTAGTTGACTTAAACTCAGAGAAGTAGAGCGCTTATTTTGGAGAAAAGAATATCACTCCAGAGGAGAACCACACATCCACATGCTTTTGTGGCTAAAAGATGCTCCAAATTTGACCATGACAGTGATGCCACTGTTTTACAATGTATTCGAAAATACATTACCTGTGACATCCCTTAAGAAAACACACATAATGACCGACTTACAAAAATATGACTCTTCCAAAAAACGTAAGTGCAGCAAACATTGCCAAACAAAGGTTAATACCATACTAAATGTCGCTTTGGCTTCCCTAGACCAGTTTCTGCCAAATTACAAGTAAGTAGCTTGATGTCTTTTCTGTTAGACACAGTGTAAAAGGGAAATCCCATGAAAACACATACAATATTAAAAGAAATGAGGCATCCAAGTACATCAATGAGTACAATGTGATCATTGACCTCTTGTGGAATGCACATATAGATATTCAATACATTAAAAGACCTTTGGGATGAGATTTCATCTACACAAATCCCTGTCACAAAAAGTGTACAGCTTTGGTATAAACATCCTGTCATGTAGATAATACGTGTCCTACAAAGTGTGAGAAACCTGAGGGTATACTCCCAAGTAGACCTCGCAAATCCCTTATTCAGGTGGCCAGGGAGGGCTGGTGGTCTCAGATCCCAACCCTGAGGGTGGAGGAGTGAGGAAGGATCATCTGGGTAGGGGGGCTTGGGGTTGTACTCAGGAAAAAGCCCCAGGTGAGACGTAGTATTATACTTTGGATGAAGAGGAGAATGAGATCCCTGAAACCTTTGTGGGTTGTACTACATCTATCTCCCTTCTTCCCGATGAAGCTCTTTTATTAGATTCCCATCACCCATACACCTCTGGTAAACCAATTAAAAGCCCAAACCCTGTTACAATAGGAAACAACCTCTCTCAGAATCAATGTTTTCATGTTGCCCACAAAAATAACCCTAACCATTCTTCTCCACATCCCTCTGATAATGAATTTCCGAACACCCAATCTACCCTGCCAAAACACTACTGTTCCCACAATCCTCTCTGTTCAGTTAACTATCGCAGCTATCCCTGTTTGCTTCATAAACACTACCAATCCTGTCCCTCTGATTGTCATTTTCCGACTTCACAGCTAAATGTGATCAACTACTACAGTTCCCACAAAATGTTTTACTCATTGCACAAACCCTACAAAAACCACCCTTCCGACATGAACCCTTTTCGGTACTATGAAAAACAACAGACTAATTACAGAGTTGTTTGCATAACATATCCTAACCCAAGGGCCAGACAGAGTCAAGCAATTGACCAGAATCAAACACCCCTGACGGCCCTTTCCCTTCCCCAGAGGATAAAAGGTGGAGCACGATAGCTAAGGTTGAGCAAAGTAGACCACACAATGTGAGAGCTAACTCAGCATGGCAGTTCAAGCGGAGGAGAAAGAGGGATCACACCGAGAGGGTGAAAAGGAGAGAAGAGACCTTGCCATTTCCGACCAAGACCCAAGACCTGTGAAACCTCTGCAGATGGAATCATAAGTCTGTGAATAATAGCCAGGTGTGTTGTGTAAGGAAGTAGGGGGTTAGTTTGTCCCCCCTTGCCGTACATTCAACATGAAAGGGACCACCTGCTCTTGCAATAGTGGGGGGACACCTTTGTTGCCCTTCCTTGGTCCCAGTGGACGAGTCCCTGGCACCTACAGAAGCAAGGCTACTGCAAGATACATTTGGACTCCATTTTGTGTACCCCAGACTCCATCTTTGGACCAGGCCGCATTCTGGCATCTGTGAAGCCTTCTCTCCCCTCTGCAAGACCGCGCACAGCGAACACTGATAGCCCCCACCTCCTCCTCCCATGCCTTTGCCAACCAAGCCCATTTCTCACGGATGCTCTGGTGCGAATTGTTGCAAGCAAAGAGTGATTTATTTTCATCTTTCTGCTAAGATCACTGCCCTGCTTGTGACCGGGCCGAATCATGACTTGTGGCCCATCCGTCTCCACAAACCTGCTCCAATTCCTCTCACCCCCACCATTGGAGAGCCAACCCTGCACCCCTCTAACCTTTCTTTGATGTAGCAGAAGAGTGACCCTTCCTTGCTGACCAACCTAGAGTGCCCCCAATATAACTAATCTCATGTTGTCAAATATTCTGCCTTAAACCAACACATATCATACGGCTGTTAAATCTCACCTCCGGGTAAGCCACCTGGAGGGCAAGACTCCCACACCCTTCACCTCTCTAAAGATCTGAGGCAGGATAATGTAAATAATTGTGTACAATTTATAGGCCTCTCTTAATGCTAAATGTATAGTTTATGAGTTATTATTTACTGCATGTCGTGTGATAGCATGTAGATTAGTTAGACAGCACTAGCCGCCTCTCCCGGGCCCAAACTGACCTTCACCTGGCACGGACCAGCCCAGCAGACCCACGTGATGCCTACAAGCCCGCCAGCTGCCAGCCAATCTCGAAGAGCCTTCCACTACAGTGCCATACTAGGACCCAATCCCTCACCAATCCAAATGTAACTTGTAGACTGTATGGAAAACGTCATCTATGACGCTGTAACCCTTTAAAATGTGTTGTTTTGTATTGTTTGCCAGAGCGCTCTCAAAGCAGCAGAGTTCTCTGGATCCTGAATCTTTCATAAACCTTTATTGTCTCTCACAACCAATCTCCTGATCTCATTCCCTACTGGGATATGTCTGTTATTCTGAGCTTCTAATTGGATTGTGAGGAGTGAAAACCTTCAGTTGCAGCAGATGGCAACAGTACATGAGGCCCTCCTCTGCTGATTACCGAGCCGGGGAGAGACGCTTGTCTCTGTGGTACCAAATTTGACTCCAAAGAGAAAGAAAGCTAAGCGGTTCAAGCCGGTGAGTCAAGTGGAGAGTTGATAAGAAACTGAACAGTGTTGAACAAAAAGTAGCAAATGGCTAATTTGAACTGTGAAAGGATTAAAGAAGATATTGCTCAAAAAGGGGGAAAACCAGCAACAGAGGAGTCCGGCACCACGTGGGTGCTCATGCAGGAAACTCTGGCTGATTACCCGATGGTAGAAACTACCACAACCAGAAGGCCCTGGCAAAAGGCAAAAAGTCAAAGGGGTCATATAGGTGTCCTGTAAAATCCCCTGTACTGTTGAGTCTTTGACCGACAGATGATTGTGAAGCAAAGGGAAATGACTCCTTCTTGGTGAACGTAGCGCATGAACAGTGGGTTAGAAAGGTTGGCAAGGATGAACCTGGCAGAGGGATGCTAACAAGGAGGGGTGAAGTCTAAAGTTCCATAGTGCATGTTGACAAGAGTAAACCCGACCAAGTGATGTCCACAGTGAACTGTTTAGTAAAAGTTGGAAAGAGTGTATGTACCCAGCAGAGCGATGCTAACAAAAAGAGGCGAGGCCGGAAGTCCATATCAACAGTGTGTTGACAAGAGTGAACCCGACTGAAGGATGTCCATGGTGAACAGTTTTGCAAAAGTTGGCAAGAGTGAACCTGACATAGGGTAAGCCGACACAAAGGGGCGAAGCCTGAAGAACTGTTTAAAACGACAATAAGATTTTTGAATGCAAGAAGTATTGTTAGACCAGGGAAAGTGGATTGTCCCCCTGGCATTTGGGATCCAAGCCCGACTGAGGGAGATCCAGGGGTGAAAAGTTGTCACCCAAAGTCTGTTTGGAAAGGAACTCTGTGTTTGTTTGTTTTTGTGTTGAATACATCAGGCCCTCAAAGTCAAGAGACTATTTATCGAAAAGAAACTTAACCATCGAAGAACCTGAAAGGTGGTACAGAACTTTCTGCTCGTGCTGGGAAAGCTCGAGTGTGTACTGTACTCAGGAAATCCACCTTGTCCCATGCTCAAAAGGTGAGGAAGGGAGACCCTTGGCAATCACATCCTGACTTATATTTGTAAACACTTCTTTTTTTATTGAAAACCCTATCCCACACTCTTTCAGTAATTAGTTGGCCATAGATTTTTTTTACTATAGGCCTTTTATTTTGACAAGATACCACAAGGACAGCCTTATTTTTCATTTGTTGGTCGAAGCTTGCTCCCATCTTAGATTTAGGGTTAGGTTAAGCATTTTTTCCACCCTGCATTTAAAGTTTAATAAACACCCTTGAACTGTGATCACTTGTGTCTGTCTTTACTGTTGCCACCATGAGTTCCTTACATATGGTGTCAGAGTGGTATATGATTCAATTGACACTAATTGGAGAGGCCACGTATTTATGAAGATAGACTGAGTATAGATTCCCATCTTCCACCTTCATTATTAGAGAGAATCCTTCTGAATAACTCCCCCCAATACGGCTCAGAAATATTAGAGTCAAGAAGCAAACCTTATCAAACCTCTTTTCCCCTCAATGTTGAGAAATGTATGGAGAGCATGACACTTTCCTTCCAAACCTTGGAACAGAGAATGGGAGTTAATTCTTTTCATTTACCTCTCAAACTATTTCACCCGTCTGAAATAATGTGGAGAGCAATGCTTACTATCTTTTCTCCCCTCAGGATTACATACTACATGGACGGGACAACACTGTCATTTCATTACAATTTAGAGTAAGATATCCTTTGGGCTGGTCCTTTAATATTTTACCCTGTAAGGAGGGAAGCGTGAAAATGATACCTCTCTTTTCGGACGAAGACAAATTAACCTTCGTTCTCCTGAACTTTTCCACAAACCCACTAAAAAACTATACGGGAGACAAAATAGGGATACTGGTGTATGAAACTCTTTGCAAAACACTGAAAGAGAATCCACTATATAAGACCTTGGAGAAAAATAATTTAATAAAATCTTGGGAGGAGACCTAGAGATCCCCTCTACAGAAAACACTGCAGAACCCCGTCTTTACTATTCAAGGGGGACAGCAGGGGACAAGCAATACAAAGAGGAGAAAACCCAAAGCGAGAACATGCTAGAAGATCCCTATATTAAACAGAGGAACAAAAACTAGAGAACTATAACACACTGGACATTCTTTTAGCGCCCTGAATAAGAATAAGGGAGGATTAATATCCACCATATCTCTAGACATATCGGAAACCTTGCTGTTAGGATCATGTCTATTCTGTGTAGAGGAGGACCAAGTATAGAGGTCTGCCCTGAAGCCATAGAAGAAAAGTTGATGGCAGCTCAAAACAGGGAGAGAAAGATAGAGAGAGAGAACGAAAGAAGGAAACTCTTTAATTCGTTCCCCCGAACAAGCCCTGAGCAAAATCGGGAAAGGGTTGAAAGGTCCAACAATGCCAATTTGGGTCATATGCTGGAATTCTTGGACCAACAGTCTAGGTGTTCCCCGGTAGAATATCTAAGTGAAACACTGCAGTCCAACCAGCATAGGGGAAGGGTGTGTGAGAAACCTGAGGGTATTCTCCCAAATAGATCTCAGGAATCCCTTATTCAGGTGGCCAGGGGAGGTCTGGCACTCCAGATCCCAACCCTGGGGTGGACGAGCGAGGGAGAATCACCTGGGTAGGGGAGCCTGGGGTTGTGCTCGGCAAAAATCCCCAGGTGAGACGTAGTATTATAAATAGGAAGAAGGAGAGGAGAATAAGATCCCTGAAATCTTCGTAAGTTGTACTACATCTATCGCCCTTCTTGCCAATGAAGCTCCCTTATTAGAATCCCATCACTCATACACCTCTGGTAAACCAATTAAAAGCCCAAACCCCATTACAATTAGATACAACCTCTCTCAGAATCACTGTTTTTATGTTGGCCACCAAAATAATCCCATCCATTCTTCTCCACGTGCCTCTGATAATTCATTTCTGAACACTCAATCTACTCAAATGCAAGAAGTATTGTAGACAAAACACTACAGTTTCCACAATCCCCTCTATTCAGTTCACGATCCCGGCTATCCCCTTTTGCTTCATAAACCCTACCAATCCCGTCCCTCAGATTGTCATTTTCCAACTTCCAAGTCGAATGTGACCAACAACTAAAGTTCCCACAAACCTTCTTACTCACTGCACAAACCCCCAAAAACCACCCGTCCGAGAGCACCTCTAACCCCTCTAGTACGAGGGTTATAATACCATACCACACCTCTTCCGACATGAACACTTTTCAGTACTGCAAAAAACAATGGACTAATTCCAGAGTTGTTCACCTGACGTGTTCTTACCCAACGGCCAGTCAGAGTCAAGTAATGGACGAGAATCACACACACATGGCAGCCTTTTCCCTTCCCCACAGGGATACAAGGTGGAGCACGATAACACAGGTCGAGCAAGGTAGACCACACAGAATGAGAGCTAACTCTGCATGGCAGTTCAACGGGAGGAGAAAGAAGGAGCATACCGAGAGGGTAACAAGGAGAGAAGCTACCTTGCCCTTTCCAATCAAGGTCCGTGCAACCTCTGCAGATGGAACCATAACACCGCGAACAATAGCCAGTGTGTGTTGCAGAGGATGTCGGTGGTACACAAGAACCTCCTCCGCTGATTACCAAGCCAGGGAGAGATGATTGTCTCTGTGCTACCAACCTTGACTCCAAAGAGAAAGAAAGCCAAGCTGTAGAGGTGGAGCCAAGTACCCCCACACAACGCTCCTCACCCATGTTGATTATATGTTGGGAGCCAGAGCGTGAGAAACTTGTAATGCCCGTGAGAGTACCCACACCGAAGAGAATCCTGGAAGTAAAATTCCCATTGAGAAAGCCATACATGCATAAACGACAATATGATGGCCATTTGAATGAAATCCTAGGAGATGCGTGAAAACTGAGCAGAAGAGAAGATTGAGGATGTCATAAAGAGTAGAGCTGATGCACCCAGAAAAGATGCAGAGATGGGAGAACATACTAATTATATAGGCACTCTGAAGAGGAGATGCCAAAGATGAGCAACATTTCGGGCTCGAGATGACTATGTTCATTATAACAGAAATAATGAAGAAGATATCAAGTCGTTTTACAATTGTACAGAAGCAGTAACGCAAGTAGACAGAGTATTCTTAAAGGCTGGCTATGTAGTACATAGATTGCAGCGATGCACCAACATATATGAATAGGAAACTGATGAACTATGGTTGATTCCACTACGCACTTTAGCAGAGCTAGATCCAGTAAAAAGAAAGGTTTTCAGTGTGTCGCAGTTAGAAATCGAAAAATGTAACCATGGAGGTGAACCAAGGAAAAGCTTGGCTGGCTCAACACCAAGATGCCAAGGCCATCTTGGGCCTGAATGTTCGAGCAGTGGTTACAGAACATGTGAAAGAAAATAACTCCTGTCTTAGGTGAGTGGTGAGAACATTGAAGACGTCACAGGTTCATCATTTAATGGCATTTTAAATGCAGAAAGACCCGAAAACATGGTCTGCAGTCACGTGGTTGAATGAAAATAGACACTGGGATGAGCTGTATCGAAACCGAGAAGACAGAGTATGCCTATACTCCCTCATATTCTGGAGCTCAGAGAACATTTTCAAGCCAAGGTTAAGCTCAAAGCTTAATTGACTGGCAGACTGCAAGGGTGATGATAGATGAACAGGGTAATTGGTGGGAAGCTATGGCTATGACCAGCCCACCAGCTGCTGGATGTGAGCCTGTGTGCTGCTTTCGTAGGTGGAATATTACAGAGGGGATCAAGGGTGCTAACCAATCATAGAGGGCCACGTAATAGAGAGCCCTATAGTTTGTATAATCAATAGGACATCATTTATTTGATGATTTTCATAGTGACCTGCACTAGAGGAGGGCTTAGTTGACCCACATGATGTTACAGACCCAATCACCTTCCCTAACAAGTATGGAATGTATACCTCGATGCTCCCTGTAAGCCTATCACCTTCCCAAATAAGATTTTGTAGTTTGCCACATAGCTTGACATCAATGATGATGACTTTTCATTATAAAAGTTGTTTTTTTATGACATGCATTGAGTGTGAAGATTGAGCAAATTCGTAGATGGGCATTCTAACTCCCTGTTTTAGATAATTGATATTAAAACATTTACACTTTGACAACTTCCTGAGTCATTTTGATTATTGATGTTTGAGTATGTTCTGCATCTCCATCCATCTCAAAGTATTGCTACATTGTCTTAAAGTGCTGGGTCAGACACCCCAGTTCACGTGGTAGCAGAGGATGGTTAAAAATCCAACAACCTAGTAAGCTTTGAGGTCCCAGAAATATCAGAAATCCTCTGCCATTTAGCAGTTGTAACGTGAAGTTCCTTGTAGATAGCGGCCATTAGTTTAAAATAAAACTTCCAAGTACAGGTGGAAAAGGTCCCTCGTTTTCAAGTGGAATCCCAACCCAACTTCTACAGGAAGCTGAACGTACCGAAGGTTGAAGAAGCTGGTTGAGAGGGAGACAATCCGGAGGGTTGGGAGTTGAAAACATGAATGGTGAGTAGGCTGAGTGAGGTGGCAAACTGAATGAGCATTGAGTGGGAGGGGTGATAACAGGGATAGAGTAACAGAGAATTGGTTGATTGGGTATTTTGGTTTTTGATTTAAGACGAGGAGCGTCATAGTGTGAGACAATGATAGTCACAGTTTAAGGTATATAGACGAGGAACAATCTATGTAATAAATCCGGAATCCTACTTCAAGGACATTTAGAAAGAGCTTTTCCCAAAGTCCAAGTGGATGTATCTAGGCTATAAACGATCAAGGATTGTTAAAGGGGACAGATCATACTCCATCAGAGTCATTATTAGGGGCAGGAATGGTCACGAGGAGTGTTGATGGAAATGTATGTGGGCCGGCCAGTTTGTCAGTTTGTCTGCATATTGTATATGGTGTATGTGACAAAGAAAGAAATATTGAAAACAAGGAAGAAATAGACTGTTGTGGAAATACTGAGATTTGAAATATAATAATGTATTTATATAGTCAACCAATGATGTTCATTGAATAAGAAGATTGAAGTAAACATGATATATTTAAGCTTGGAGCTGCAACGATTGGTGCACGCTCATATTGTATTATTTTTCTGGAAAGCATTTATTTGTGTGAAATAAAATTGGGACAAATTGTGACTGGGTTGTGATGGAGAATGTTACTCCGTTCATGCACTTGGGCAAACAGTTGCCAAAACACGCACCTAAACTTAAGCAGTAGAGTGCAGATGTGTTATGTTTACGGCAGCTACAATGGTCATGCCATGGCCTCAAGGGGGATGACCGTCTAAAGCAGTTTTGCAACACATTATGACATATTTGCATGCAGCATATATGGGAAAGAAGTTAGAGAAAAGTTTAGCTAGCTTAGAGCTTTGGAAGAAGTATGAGGGGTGAAGAGAAGACCCGACTCATAACGATTGGATGCTCACCAGTATAAAGAGGGGGTAAAGAGCCTTCTGCTCCCCCTACCATGCCTGAAGTAAATGGCGATAGTGCGAATGATGAAGGATAATATCCGTTAAGAGAGCTTAAAGCAGCAACGGGGTGAAGCAATTCAACGTATAAGTCACCTGCATTTAGCAGCAACAAGAGTCCTAAAAAGACTCCAGAAAGAGATGTGATTCCTAAAGTCCCACGGGACAAGGAGAGAAGTGATCGACCAGGTATGTCTCTAGATATAAAGAGAGAAATATAGAGATAGAAAGGAGAGAAAGATAAAGCTGATAAAGGTAGCACTCGTACACAATGAATGGATGGGTGGTCAGATATTGCTCAAACTTGATGAAAAGAGCAATGAGGAAGTAAAGCAAAAGGAAGATCAGGACAAACAGGATAAAAGAAGATAAAGAAAGAGAGAAACGAATGAAAGAAGACAAAGCCAAAAGAAAGAGCAGACAAAGACGGGAACAGCTGTATCAAGATGAACAGTTGAGAAAGCAGGAAACAGCAGAGGAGCAAAGGAAGTTTGATAACATGCATAAAGCAATCAAAGAAACGAAAGGATAAGGGAGGAAGCACGGAAACAAAGAGAGTTTGGTGAGGAACTGGAACTCAAAAGAAGGCAAAGAGCATGCGACATCGATCGCATAGAGAAAGAGTTAATGGAACCTAATCCAGTAGTAGCATGGGAGGGCATAGAGAAATTCTTCCCGACACATGAACCAATGCCAGGGCCGTCTAGGGCAGATCTAGAGGACATTTTTGACAGAAGAAAATTGATAAGGTCTATCATGAAATGAGGACCAAAAATGAATAAAAAAATAAAGGAAAACATGATCGATTTGAAGGAGAACAGTCACAAGGAAAAGAGGGAGTTTTGTTCAGCCTCGAGCATAGATCCTTGGACAAACTGACTCTGAATAGAGATGAGAAAGAGGGAAGTCACACCAGTTGGGGACAAGATATGTCAGACGAAGATAGAGAACACTTCCGTGAGGAGGAAGGCACTAGTGCATGTGGTCCTGAAGGATGTTCTCCAACAGATAAAGAAGTGAGATGGTCATATCTGGACCTACCTAAGCAGAGGACGCCAGAGCTCCTAGCGCGGCCAGATCAACCGAAAAGGCGATCCCATAGTGTGAGGGGGACTCACCACATTATGCAAGCAGGTTAAGGTCATTACCGTGAAGAAGAAGGTGCAGAACCTTTGTCCCTGCTATGGACAGACAGACGATGGGGGATGAATGCAATTTTAAAGTTAAGTTCCCGTTGTTAGAAACAGGAGGGGTCAGACAAAAGTATATACCATGGTCCCGAATGGATACGGATAATTTTAGGTGTAATCTCCTGAGATTGACATAGGGTGCCGGAAAATGGATATATGAGTTAGAGAAAATGACAGGAGGAAATACACTGGCTACTGGGGACCTTAAAGGTCTTCTAGCAGCTATACTTGGGGAGAGAGCCGATGACATTTGGTTCAGAGCAGGATACGGAGGTGTCACTGCCCAGAACACATCTCATGATGGAGCACTGTTTAATAATTGTAGAGCGGCAGTCTGGAAAGCACTTTGAGAACACTATCCAGATACATCAGATATGGGAGCTATAATGGCACATAAGATGAAGGAAGGGAAGGATCCGCTTATTTACATTCAGAATTTCCAAGAGCAGTGGAGCTTGGAAACACGCAAGCCGTAGGGAAAATCTATCCCTGTTTTCTATCATATATTAGGTCAAGGGTTACCAGACAAGGTGCAGAGACAGCACAAGAAGCTGGTGGGTATGGAGGCAAAACCATGGTCAGAAAAACAGCTCACCATAGCACATCATTGCCGATTGTTGCAGGAGAAAAATCAAAAGAAAGAGGATGGTAGGAAGTTTGAGGAGGCTAAGTTGGTGCAGATAAAGCTATGAAAGTATGCTATAGAAGGGGCAATGTTAACTAGTGGAGAAGGGCCAGGATCGCAGGAAGCAGCAGGTATGCCACAGGTGAATGACCCACAACACTTTGAACAAGGAGGGAACAGATTCTTACCATGAGGAAGGGAAAACCTCTGTGGAAAAGGAGGCTTTCAGAATAATCAAGGGAATTTCCAGAGTACCCAAGGTGGGTTTCAGCCTATGCAGAAGGATAACTGATACATGCAGGGAGGGAAAATAAGAAGACTCCTTCCTGTATGTTGGACATGTGGAATGACAGGCCATCTAGCACGAACATGTAGGAGCCAAGAGTATGTGCAGAATGGGCAGTTCTCATGAGGGGGACCGCTTATCTACACACATATAGCTCACAAAATAGGGATGGGTTTGCCCAAGATCAAACAGTGTATCAAGCACAAGCACCGAGAATGCAACAGACTTTCCAACCACAGCAAGCACCATTGAATCCACCCCAAGGGCAGTCGCCACATGCACTCATGCAGATGCAACTGAGCACAAACACAGGACAGTTATTGACTCCTAGGATAGGGGCGTCACTATCAAGGGTGGGAATCCTTTTACGGGCACAGGAATAAGTATGTACCCACAATAGGACAGCTCACTTGGTGACTTGTTGTGTTCAGTACTATCAGTAATTCCAAATACTCAAGAGGAACGGAGGGTTGATGTCACGATAGGAGGCAGATCCTTTTCTTTTTTAGTAGACATGGGTGCAACTCGCTCATGTATACCAGAGGGGACATTTTTATTGTCAGGTAATGCCATGAATGCTCAAGGTTTCACAGGAGCTTCAAGTAGAGTTCCTTTTACTGAAGAATTGCCAGTCTCTATAGGAGAATGCAATAAGTCTGTTCTATTGTTGTATTCAAAACAGACTCCAGTTAATATACTGGGGCGAGATTTAATGACGAAGTTGAATAAGACAAATTAATTTACTGATGAAGGCATAGTGTGTTCAATGCCAGGGATACATTATTTAAATGTGATCGAATTCATTATGGCATTTACAGGACAAATAGCCATACGAGGAGTACCCTTTGAACCAGAAGTATTCCATGATGGGGTACGCATCTTGTTAACCTGGTTGCCTGATTTAGTGGGGTAGACAATGAGAATATCTGATGAGTTTCTGTTTAGACCAGAGATTCCCATGGACAAGCAGCTGTAGTACGAGGGGTCTTGGATATGCTCATAGGATTTGATGAGAAAGGAAGATCATGGAGAACAGTAATTGCCATTGTAGAGGAGTATAAATTAACTGACATCACTGATGAGGATATATTTAAAGACAACTCATCTGATAATCAAGTAGTGTTCAAGATAAGCATTACATATTGGGTTAGGGCAGAAAAACGCGAGGTTGAACAGAGAATGATGATAGTGAGACAGCGTCCTGCATTTTTTGATGAAGAATTGGCAAAAGTGCCAGTCTCATTATGGACCACAGGCCCTTATGACATAGGCCTGTTAAAGGCGGTTGGAGAAGTTGAGAATAAACTGAAGCCAGGAGCAATTTTACCTCAAGCACGACAGTATCCTATGTCTCGAGAGGCAGATGAGGGTATGTTTAAGACAATATCTGCCATGATGGATCAAGGCATTTGAGTGCCGTCAGAGTCACCATGCAATACCGCAGTGTATCCTATCAAGAAATCGAAGGGGGGTAGTGGCGTTTAAATCAGGACATGCACCCAATTAACCAGATTGTAGCGGCCGAGTTTCCTCTGGTTCCTAATCCAGCAACAATCTTATGTAGTATGCTTGTTGAGGTGCGATATTTCACTGTGATTGATTTGAAAAATGCATTTTTCTAAATCCCGTTGCATAAAGATTCTCAAGATCTGATGTTGTTTACGTTCAGACAGACTAAGTTAAAAAGCACAAGATTACCCCAGGGGTACTGTGAGTCTCCATCGATTTTCAATAGAGTCCTGCAGATGGATTTAAGCAATATTGATTTGCCAAGTGTCGTGTTGCAATACTTACATGATATTTTGGTGTGCAGCATACCAGAAGAAGAATGCAGACAAGACTCAGTTGAGCTAATGATTGCTAGAGCCGAGAAAGGATATAAGGTGGACAAAGAGAAATTGCAGTATTGTCAAGAAGATGTGTTATACATAAGCCAGTTAATCTTGCATGAAGCAAAGAAAGTCACACCTTAATGGGCTGAAGCAATTTTGAAAACAGCAAAACTGCACACGATAAAACATATGCAGCAATTTCTGGGACTATGCAATAATGTGAGAGAATAGGTATTTGATTATAGTTAATAGACAAGGCCATTGTTGCAGGCCCTAAAAAAGGCTCAAGCATGTCAGGAAAGATTGTATGGACTGAGGAAATGGAGGAAGGGTATATGAGTTAAAAAAGGGAATTTGTACAGCTCCAGTCTTAGGGGTTCCTATTTATTCTGAGGACATTTTTTTTACTTTTGCACACAAATGGAATAGTCATGATGGTAGTACTCACGCAGACAACTATGTTGGGGTACAAGCCTTTAGCATATTACAGTGGGATTTTAAACCAAGTAATGCGGGGTCACTTTCGGTGCGAACAATCTTTGGCACCCGCCACATTCGCCGTTGAGAAGTCTGCCAACATCGTAATGGGGTGTTCCATGATGTTGTTTGTTGAGCATGCATTTGCTGTTTTGGAAAAACCTAAAGGTACATTGATGTCTCAAAGAGCTTCTGCTTAAGAGGTGGTCAATAAGGCAGTAGTTCCTGTGTATCTTCCTATGCAGCAGGAGGGTACAGATGTGGCAATAATAAGGCTACAAGGCCTTATGTGATTGTCCTTACTCCAGTGGTGCATATAAAAGTGCCTATTCCTGTGACAGTTAGGTCTAAGCTTCCCTTTGGGGGGATGTGAGCATTGCAAGTTCTCCATGATTCTTTGTTACCGCCATATTATGCCTATCAGATGAGACCTTATGTGACTGTTTCTACACCAATACCACATGTAAAGACACTGATTACACTGACAAATGTCCCTGTGATTCCCCGAGTGAAAAGGAATTATTCATACATAATTCATGACATGATTATAAAAGCTCATGAGGCAAGAAGGAGACCTAAGAGGAATACAAGGGAAGATGATCATGACTTGAATGATTATATATACAGCACAGCCCATTTGGGAAATAATATATGGTATCAGCACATGAACGAGGTAAGAAAGAGAACCTCAGTGGAGGATTGCTATGTATCAGCACTCCTGCCTTATAGTATGGGGAAGTCTAAGATATTCATAGCCATTGAGATAGATGTTTAGACAGCACACTGCCTATCTCACATTGCACTCTGCCGAACAAGAGGGCAGTTAATTGGCTGAACAGCCTATTTAGCATGGGCAACAGAATTGACAGATCCTGGTGAAGATGATTATGTGTAAGACATGAAGAAAAGAGCAAGAGCCCACACTAAAAATCATGTGATAAGATACAAACAGCCTGAAGTGAATGGGTCTGGAATCAAATGGGAAGTGAAAAGAAGATTTGAGAGTCCAGGAAAATCAGCAGAAGACATTCGAAGATGTTAGAACAGAGGCCAAATTCAGATTTGGGGATCAGTGCTTTCTCCAGATGGATGGGAAGAAGGAGTGGTCACCTGCAGAGCGTGGGTAGTAATGTGCCGCTACAAACCAACCATTGACATTGTGGAAATTGGATACAAACCGTTATGGCCTAGACTTGCTAAACTACTGACATGGGTCGAAGACAAAGGAGGGCCTTTGCAGCTAGGGCCTCTGGATAGTGCAAAGCTATGTTTCAGAAATATTGCACAAGAAAGCTTGGAGAAAACAAGAATTGTGGCCAAATCTTTGACGTGCCACGAATGAGTATTGGAACGTCAGTGATAATGGATCACTACTGGGCTTGTGGATCCAGAGCTTATATGAAGCTGCCCAAGGATTGGGGAGGAGTATGTTCTATACTGAATGTTTATGTTCCGGCATTGGTGATTCCAAAAGGTGACCTGGAAATTGGTGAGAAATAAAGTATAACAAGTATGTGGTTTGGAGAATAGACAGATGACGGAGTATTACCTACTTTACCAACCGCAGCGTCTCATCTCAATTAGTTGCAAACCGACAATAACCGAGTGGGCTCAAACGCGCCAGGCGCTAACGTGCCTGCAGACCAAATAAATAAGCGTGAGGACTACAATACAGTAGGGTATTGCAATTCCCAATGCGCAAAGTGTACATGCAGAAGGGCAGCACACAAACAATCAAAGCTATAAACTTCAGATAAATAAAACCTGCAATAAGAACAAACTGGCAGTTTCCTAAATGAAAAAGGGCCTATTTGGGCTAAAGTGCATTCAAGTATGATCAAGGGGCATTGTCTAGATTTAAAACAAATATTACAATGATAAAATATCTTTGCAAAATGAAGCTAATGTGTCTTGTGCAAGGACTAAGGGATGTGGGAGCAGCAGAGCCTACCTTAAATACCAGCACTAACTGGCTGGCCTCAAACGCGACAGGCAGTAACATGCCTGCGTAACTAAACAAATGAGCGCAAGGACAACAATGCACTAGGGTATTGTAGTTCTCAATGCGCAAAACATACGTGCAGAAAGGGAGAAAGGCAGCACACAATCAAAGCTAAATGAAAATAAAAGCGTATGTGGGCTAAAGTGCATTAAATATGATCAACACAGAATTGTCTAGAGTTAAAACAAATGTTACAATGATGAAATATCTTTGCAAAATGAAGCTAATGGGCCTCATAACATGGTAGGCGGTGGACCAAGGTGCTATTAGCACATTGGTCCATGCCGGTAAATTACCGGCACCGCCTTGGAGGAAAGGGGAATTACTGCCTTATCCCAAGTTCGGGAAGGCGGTAATTCCGCCTTCCTCTATTGCCCTTCCCCATTCCCATTTTTGCCCCTGAGGGCTCAATGGGAATGGGGAAGGCGCTAATTACGGTACCGCAAATTGCGGTACCGTAATTAGCACCTTGGTCCCTTTGCGGGTTGGTTTTTAATGCCTGCAAAAAGCAGGCGTTAAATTCCCCAACCCGCAAAGGGACCTCGTAGTAAGGGGGTAAGGATTTACCGGTACCGGTAAAATACTGGTACCGGTAAACCCTTACCGCCTACCGTGTAATGAGGCCCAATGTGTCTTGTGCAAGGGCTAAGGCGAGGCAGCTTTTTGTAGCCTCTTGCCTTGGGAGCTGAACCAGCAGTATTGTTGATGTGTACATTCCCAGCTGGGGCATGAACTGACCTTGGCAGCCTGAGCCCTCACGCAGTCCACAGCTCAGCTCTGCTCTGCAACCTCGCTTGGCATGGGTGTTCAGCTGTTAGGTCAGTCTGTTGGCCAGTCTGATTGCATCAAATGTGCCTCAAAGAAACCAAAAGAAAATGCAGTATCAGAGAGGGTAACATGCCTGATTTGTTTTTATCTTCTCATTTTATCTATAAACCACTATAGTCTCTGTCCAAAACCTTGCCTAGTTGCAACCTGCGACCCACTACATAAAGCACACTGCAATAAAACTGTTTGTATATATGCATACTCAATAAGGAAGCAAACAAATATTAAACATTATCAAAACAAGACAACTGATTTATGTCCTAACTCATCTAAAGCCACTCATTCACTGCACTGCATAAACACACCCCACTATCATCATCAGCCATTATCTAGGGTGCATCTAAAACAACAAAAACAGTCATAACTGCATGGCCCTTTCCTTTCTAGCTCTGAGGATCCCTGTCATGCTAACATTCAGCACCTTTTCCTTCATTTATCTGTCATGTTTGTGTGCTCTAAGTCAAAGTCAATGTTTCTCTTAATATTCCAGTATATAGTCAGCCTATAGTACCTCCCAGTCTGTAGGAGTACCCACAGTCAGTGTCAGCAACAACTTCACAGTGCTTGTCATATTTCCTCCAAATAGCATCTGATATGGTGAATACCTGTTTGCTGACCACTCTATCAGTAGGCCATGGAGAACAAATGACAGCCAATCTTCTCACTGGGTGCACTTCACATCCATCCTTTTGAAAAAGCTCCTTCATTGGCTCCTCTTTCTTTTTATTTTCTTCCAATGAGCCAGACAAATGCCCATGTGTTCTTGCCAGCCCTCTTTACCAGGCAATCCATGTCACGCACTGATACCCATTGTCTTGCTCTTTTACCACATTGGTATATTGCACTATTTGATCATCCTCTCCTTTCAGGTCTGCCAGGAACCGCTCACATTTCATTTGACCCTCCTTCTTGCTCTTCTGTAGGATGATCTTCATCAATTCAAGCTGTGGACCCTCCACCATATGGCGCTCCTTATCTTCTATGGATGCCATTAGCTGTGGCTGAAGGTCATTGTCAGTTGTCATGGGCCACTCTCGCTCAGATGGAGTTATCTTCTTTCTTCCCAGAGCCAACACCAATGATTGTAATTCACCATACTGTGCTTCCCCCCAAACACTATTGAGTCATGCTGCCTCTGATCACCTTCTTTATATGTAGGCCGTCAATCTCCTTCTCTGTGCACATGACCTGAAAATGTCCTCTTACATGCATTCATGTAGTTCACCTGACACTACCCCTTCCACCAGCATTTTGCTCACTGCCCCGTATAAGGTGTACACTGCACAGTCACCTGTCCTTCCGAAAAACAGTTTATTTCTTGCCCTTCTGTCCGGGTATGTCTCCCCAATGCTGTCAGAACCCTGTTTGTGTGTGTCAGATTGTGGGTGGTACTCTTAGTAGCAGCTGTCACTATAGCCATTGGTACAATCTGTACACTTCATCTTTCCCCCTGCAGGTAGCTATTGGCCAAATCTGTCATTGCACCACTTTTTTTCCAGAATATCCTCCCACCCCTCTGTTGCACTCAGTTGTCTCCCCCAGTACCCAGTGACCATGTGTATCCTGCCTCTCTCTCTTCCTCCCTTTTCTCTGAAATATATAGAACCATCCCCACAGCATTCTGCATCACCCACCTCAACCCGCTATTTTCAGAATGTACGTCCACCCCTTGGCAGACCTTGACCTTTCCTCCACATCCACCTTTCCTTCCACCAACCTCATTATGGTGTCTGGCAACAGCTGCCATATTGTGGCCCTCAGGAAAATGTGTGTAAGCATTACTGCAAAATCTGAGGGTCTCTGATCCCTCCCTTTCTTCATCACCTTGGTGATATATTTGTGCTTCACTTGTAGTTCAGCATTATCTCCCCATCCCTTCCCTGTGGCACCCTTTGTAACTGTTGTTCCTGGGCATCCCCCACCTCTGTATTCTTTTGTATTGACAGGAGGACCACATCCCAATTGTCCACCATGCTCTTCAACCTCTCCAGCACTGCCCTTGACCTTAATTTATATGACAGGTCTGCCCCCTTCTCTCGCCTGGCTAGTGGACCAGCATCCGCGATATTGTAACTGTAATCTATAACTGGTATTGGCCCTACTGCAGGTTAATTCAGGCTTCCTACTTCACACTCCTACCCTGTGCCCTTTGCAGTATGGACCCCAGAGCGTCTCTCCAAGACAGGTGCTCTGACTATATCACAGGTGCCTACGAATACTCTGACCCAATTGCAGTTCTGTAGTTAGTCTTCCAACCTCCTGTACTGTTCCACTGCAGCACTATGAGGCACTTTTTTCTATATTTTTCCTAGAGCCTCAGAAGACTCCAGTGTGCCCTAGTCAAGTGTGCAGCAGGTACAGTGAAAAACACTTTTTTACGTACATGTTGTATTGTTGTAAATCCTAGTCATACACGGCAGCAAGGGGAGCTCCTGGGTTTTGGCCCCGATGTGTTACAGGCTCATCCTGCTCCCAATGATACAAGTTCTCCCCAACACCTCAGACACTTCAGGCACTCCAGGCACTCAACACAAATAATACCCAGGAGACCAGAAGTAGAGATAAATGGTCTGTAATGCAAAACACATCAGTGCGTTGGAGGGCTGCTCACTGCTTTGACCCTCTCATGCCTGGCTCATCCTTATATATGAACGGAGTGGATAAATCCATCTTTGCCCAAGAAACAGTACATATATAACAAGGTCAAATTCAGAGGACACAGGGAAGGAAGCCTGCAGTTGCAAAAGGCTTTCACTGTCATATTTGCGAGGGAGCCTCTGGCCACCTCTGGCCTTCGCATGTGAGCCAGCAGTATGGTCGCTGTGCACATCCTCAGCAGGGGCCTGAACTGGCCTGGGCAGCCTGAGGCATCATGCATTCCTCAGCTCAGATTTACTCTGTGACCCAGCTTGGCACAGGTGTTCAGTTCAATGCATCCGATGTGCCTCAAAGAAACCAAAAGAAAATGCAGTATCAGAAATGGTAAGACATCCATGCAACTAAAATATGTTCCTTGAATATATATTATAGGGCAGCAACAGCCATCCTATAGTTAAGATGAGTCGGACTCCCATAAGAAAATTCTATTTTTAATAGCTTTTGATCTGTGTGATGGATTAGGACAAACATACAAAGTCTGTTAGGGATGCGTAGGCCTCTCAGACTGCAACGTTTTGTAGACATTTGTTTGAATATAAGAAAGTTATTAAGAAGACCATTTGTTTTACAAAGGTGTGGCCTACAAGGTCAATTTTTGCTGGACCTCACAGTCCAAATGGCTGGACAGATTTGGACCAACTTGGGCATGAAGCATTTAAAAGAAGTCTTTTTGTGGATTGGGGTTATTCCGTGCAGTTGTTTTTTAAATATTTGATGGTAAAGGGGGTGCCCCTTCTCAAAAATAAATAGCTATATCTTGGGTAAATTACCAAAACTGGGAGTTTTTAGAAATGAAATGGCTGCCATCTTTTTTTTTTTCTCTATGTGAGAGATAGCCGCGAGAGATCACTGTGGCAGTAGCCAAGGATATTGGGAAATGAAAAGTAGTAGAAAAGTCATTTGCAGCTCAAAATAATTGCAAATCTTATTAGTATAGAGGTGGGGGGGTTGGAGGAAACCAAGTAAAATTTCAGAATTAGAAGAGGTCTAGGAACCGAGTTTGTAAAAATAAGGCTTTCAGTAGTCCTGGCGGTAGTCACGAATAGGCGAAATTTGAAATCAAACTGCATCATGGTAACATGTTGGGCGTCAAGAGGCAAAGGGATTGGGCAGGGGATGTAAGGGGACCACGAAAGATGTGTGGGGAGTCTGCAGTGAGTGGGGGGAAACCTGGTGTGGAGTTGGGGAGGGCAAAGTGGGATTGTTTCACTCAATAATTTTCACTAAACAACGGTTACAGCACACAGATAGCCGAGAGTATGTGTAGTTTGTTACCCACCGCTATGGATTTTTGGTGTTTGTGTATTATTATTTTTTTAAAGATATTTCTACAAGTAGATTGACTTGGGGGTTGAAACATCACTGCCCCTGGCCAAAGGCCCAGTGGGCTTGTACTAGATGATTGATAAGCAGTGATGTGCCAAAGCTTTGTGATGGTACATTTGACGGGCCCTGTTTTTGTTTTTTTTTCTCCAATGACACAATGATTACTATGTGTTTTGGTTATGGTATTTTTACATATAGGACTACTTAATGTGCACATATATAGATAAGTCAATATTTTTTTTTAAATAAATCCATAACTGCGGCTATTAACTGCTGCTATTAAGTCCCGATGTGTTGAAAAGGTACACTCTTTGTACCCGAAAAAGAGTTATTTTAAGCACTATCTATTATGTATGTATGTACTTACTTTTTTAAACAACATCTTGTAACTGCAGCTATTAACATTCAATGAACTCTTTAGCTGTGGTTATAATGGAAAATGTGTTTTGGTGTTATTTCATTATATTTCTGTATTCATATGTGATAATTAGTCCTTAGAAGGACTGTTTTGGGGTACACTGAGTGTAGTATTTTACCACATTTGGAGTACTGTTTTGATGTAATGAAGGATCACTACATTTCCTTCATCGTTTAGGTGTACTCCATCACCTCTATACAAATTGGTCATGTAGAACTGTATGTTGTTGTTTGAAATCTATAATTGGCTGTGGTCTCTCATAAAAGCGGAAAATACATTGTTAACATTTCTCCGTGATTTTTCAATTTTACCATTACATCTGGTGGTCCATCTCCATTTCTGCCTCTGAGTGAGACTGGAAAAGATAAAGATGGTGTGACGAAAACGCGGTTCTACCAGTGTGAATGTTTTGTATCTCATGTTCTCCAAGTGTACTTAACCTACGCCATCCTCTCTTGCTCTCCAAGATTACTTCACCTACCCAATCCTCTCTACTGCAATCTCCTAGTATAATCTCCCCTGTTTATCCTCTCCCAGTTTATATATCTTTTTACATTCATTATAGGGGTTGTTTTTATACCTCTATTGTTACTTTATTGTGTGTTTTATAGTTATAACATATTGTAAGGAACTCATGGTGGCAACAGTAAATACAGACACAAGTGATCACAGTTCAAGGGTGTTTATTAAACTGGATATGTGGGTTGGAAAAATGCCTAATCTAAGCCTAAATCTAAGATGGGAGCAAGCTATGACAATCAAATAATAATAAGGCAGTCCTAGTGGTGTCTTGTCAAATAAAAGGGCATATACTAAGAAAAAACTATTGCCAATCCTTACGATAAATACAAACAAAGAGTGTGGGATAAGGTTTACAGGTAAAGAAGAAGTGTTTACAAATAATAAGTCAGGATGCGATAGTCGGGTCTCCCTTCCCCGTGTTTTGACCACGGGACAAGGTGGGACTCCTGAGCACAGCACACGCTTGAGCTTCCCCAGCACGAGCCAACAGTTCTGCTCTCAGCTTCTCAGGGGCTTAGTTGGTTAAGTCTCTTGCCTCTGAGGACCTGATGTTTTCCCAAAATAATGAACAAAGGTTCCGTTCTGCTTTCATGTTGGGTGATATCTTTTCACCCCTGGATCCACCTGTTCTGTGCTCAGATCCAAAAGAAGTTCTTAGCAATATCTGGACCTTCGGTATTCTCGCTTCTCGCTTCTGAGGGTCTGATGGGCTCCAAAATATTAAACAAAAGGTCAACAAAAATTCCAAAGTTCTTCTCTGCTTGTGTTTGGGTGATCACTCTTCACCCCTGGTTCCCGCTCTTCCGGGCTCAGGCCCTTCTCGGTTGTTAGCCTCCCTCCACCGCGTTCACTGTGGCTTTCAACACAATCTCATCTGTGACATCTATTTCACAAATCTTAATGTCTTTTTAAACAGTTCACTGTGGACATCCTGCTGCTGGGTTCACTCTTGTCAACACAGTGTTAATCAGGACTTTTGGTTATGCCCCTTCTTTATCGGCATACCTCTATTGGGTTCACGCTTGGCAACTTTAGGATGCAGGATTTGCTTCCCTTAGGTTCATAATCATCTCGGTCAAAGGCTTTCGACTGTGCAGAGGATTTCACTAGACCCCTGTATGACCACTTTGACCCCCTTCTCTTCTTGTAACAGTAGTTTCAACAAGATGGTAATTGCCCAGAGTTTTCTGAGTGAGCACCCACGTGGTGCCTGACTCTTCTATTGCTGGCTTTCCCCTTGCATATCAACAGTTCTTTTTACTTTCTTTAAACAGCCATTTGCTACTTTTGTTCAACACAGTTCGGTTTCTTTTCAGCTTTCCCCTCAACTCACCGGCTGTGATGAACCACTTGGCTTTTCTTGACTCTGGAGTCAAGGCTGGTACCATGGTGTCAAGCATCCCCCCTCAGCTTGCTTATGAGCGGAGTAGGGTCGTGTGTACCATTGACCCCTGCTGCAACAAACACTGGCTAATAGTCACGGTCTTACAGTTCCCTCTGTGGAGGTTTCATGGGCATCACTCGGAAAGGGCAAGGTCGCTTCTCTGCTTGTCACCCTCTCGGTCTGCGCCGTCTTTCTCCTCCTTTTGAACTGCCGTGCTGAGTTAATTCTCTCATGGTGCGGTCTGCCTCGCTCGTATGTGCTCTCATGCTCCATCTTTTATCCCTGTGGGGAAGGGAAAGGCCCGGCAGGTTTGTGTGATTCTGGTCAATTGCCTGACTTTGCCTGGACCTTCGGTTACGACATGTCAGGAAAATGACTTTGGTGTTTGTCTGTCGCCTTTCGTGATATGTGAAAGTGTTTGTGTCAGAAAAGGGGGAGGATAGAGTGTTAAAGTAGCCTACGGGGTAGGGTGGGGAAAAGATATAAGAAGGGGGATACCACATCTCACCCGTCGGTGTCCCACTTCCACTCTCTGAGGCTCCCCAATCCAGGTGATCCTCCCTCACTGGTCCACCCCCAGGAACTGGATCCAATAGTGATGGCAGTGTCCTGGCCACCTGGATGATAGATCCGCGGAACTAGTAAGTGAAACACCTTCAGGTTTCTAACAATATCCACATTCTGTACACCCCTATCTAGTGTATCCATGGCTGCACACATTTTCTTTGCTATAGGCCTGTTCTGCAGTGGGAATGAACATGGAAGTCAAACTACATCAACCTCAAACTATTTCTATTGGACATGAAACATTGGTGGTGGTGTGGCAGCAGGCGGATGTTATGCTCACCTGGTCTCTGCGGAGGCGTTGGGGCACGGTTGCAGCCCTCCCGGGGGTGAGGTTGCTCAGGTCCGACTTCGCCCTCTGCGCTTATGTGGTGACTAGTGGTAATAGGTGATGCTGCTCGGGTCTGCCCCTGCGTGGAGAATAGGGGGCTTGAGTATGCCAGCTTTTGCGCCTGATCTTCTTCTAGACCCCTTCTCCCAAACTGTGGTACCTGTGGAATGCGCTGTTCCTGGATAGCTTACCTGTTGATTAGTTTTGGTGAGCACTCCATCCTGCTGCTTCTGGCAGGGGCGCTTGTATGATCTGGACCGAGTTCCTTCACTGGTCCCTTGCACGTGGTGGTCCATTCCTGCTGCGACTAAGCCACTATAGTTCAGGTAAGTGTTCCTGTTTGCCTTTGTCTTTCCTCGTCTGTTTTTGTTGTATTGTAAAGTTTGTTGTCTTGTATTGCTGTCCGATCCACTTTTGATGTTTGCTCTTCTGCTTTCTTCCCTTGCAGGTGATGTTGCTGGCCCAGCAGAAGCTGCAGTGCTCGAGTGAGCAGCGGGAGGGAATGAGGAGCAAAGCTGCAGCTGTACAGTAGCTGGTAAATTGTTAACTAGGGGGGGCGTGGGGTTCAAATGTGGCACGGCCCTAGGATGCATGTTCTAACCTTGTCTTTCTTCTTCTTCACAGGGTCCGAGTTTGTGATGCAGAGTGCAGTGCTGCGGTGTCGGGATCAAGATCACTGGATGTCAGGAGATGAGTCTGCAGATGACGATGCACCAATTTCCTGGAGATGAATATGCAGGAGAACGCCTGGTTTCAAAGGTAAGTAGACTGGTTCAAGCGGTGGTGAGAGTCACGTTGCACACGAGTGCACAGTAACGCGAAGCACCAGCCTTAAGGATGGAGCAGCTTATATAGCTGAGCTTCTGAAGCCACGCCCACCTGGTTCAGACTGCCTGCCACACCCTTACACACCTGATGGATCAGCACATGAAGACCAGGCCTAGGGAGCCACACCCGATGAGTCAGCACATGAGGATGTTCTCTGGAATAAAGGCTTTCAGCTCCTGGAAAGTTCTTGTAAAATAAAAGCACTCCTGCACTGAAATAAAGTGTTCCTGCTCACATCTCTATAGCGCCAGGACTGAGTCGAGCCAGGGCCCCTGTGTTTACGGGTCCCAAATGGACATAAGTGAGTCAAGTGACCCATTGCCCCATCACTAGATGGTGTGGGTTTTGTGTTCTGGGGCCTGTGGCCATGACAGCACTCCCCTTCAAGGCCCTTCTCATGGATGGTTACCCCCCTAGATTTGGTTTAGTGGGGTTATTGTGGTGGAACTTCCTGATTAATCGTAGAGCGTAGACATGCTCACTGGGTTCCCAGGTCCGATCTTAGGGTCCATAACCTTTCCAGTCTATAAGGTAGTATAACTTGGACCGGACCATCTTAGAGTCTAGGATCCTTTTAACTTCGCATTCTGGTTCTCCATCAACTATTTCGGGATCCGGTGGAGTATCGATCCGCGTACCTGGTCTCAATGGTTTTAGGAGGTAGACATGAAACACCGGGTGGATCTGCATGTGGGCCAGTAATTCTAATTTCATTGATGCAGGGTTGATCACAGCCTTGATAGTGTAGGGTTCCAGATATCTGGGACGGAACACCCATGGTCCTTTCAGGGGAATGTTTTTGGATGCTAACTAAACCTTGTCTCCGACTTGGTAGTTGGGAGCTTCCCTTCGGTGTTGATCCACAAACTGATTCTGTTTCTCTTTGGCTCTGGCAAGATGCTCTGCTGCTTCCTTAAAATCCTGAGTTATAGTTTTGTGTATGGTCGTTACAGCAGGCATTTCTAATGATTTGAGTGGGTCGAAAATGGATGTCCGTGGATGTCGACCGTAACACTGTGTAGAATGGGCTTTGTCCCGTACCGGTATGAATGGAGTTGTGATATGCTAACCAAAGTATGTCCTTCCAGGTATTCTCGGTTTGTTGCAGCATACACCTTATGTATTGCTCGAGGGTCTGGTTAGTCCATTCGGTCTGGCCGTCGGTTTGGGGGTGATGGCTTGTAGATAACCAGAGGTCGATTTTGGCAATTTTACAACACCTTTTCTAGAATGCAGACACAAACTGAGTTCCTCGGTCTGATATCAATATTGATGGGAACCCGTGTAGGCAGACCATCTGTTCCAAAAGAGAGTAGAAGCAGTTGGGAGACTTTTCAGGGGAATAAAGTAGGCCATTTTGGAAAGCAGATCTATGACGACTAAGATGGTATTGTATCCATTACAGGAGGGAAGGTCTGTAATAAAATCCATTGATAGTGTATGCCAAGGTGTTGGGGGTACTTCTAAAGGGCGTAGCAGACCTGTGGGACTTTGTATTGTGCACAGGTGCCACAGGTTGCAATGAACTGGACAGTGTCCTTTCGTCAAGTTGGCCACCAGTAATTTGTCTTTATTTTAGCTTGGGTTTTGGCTATTCCCGGATGTCCTTCTACTAATAAATCGTGATAGTTTGCAATGATTTGATTCTGTAATTTCTTATCTGGGATGTACAACCGACCTTGGTAGTATGGTAGGTTGTCCACGATCATATACCGGTCTCCCTTCCCTAGCCATTCCTGTTGCACTGGTGGACTCATCAAGTGTTGCAGGTCAAATTTTAAGTTGTCTAAAGTGGTGGTTGTGGCAATCATGCCTTGGATTCGTCCTTCAGGGATGAAGGCCACGAGGTCTTGTGTAGTGAATGCATCTTCTCCCTCACTCATGCGAGAAAAGATGTCTGCTTTTCCATTGCGTACTCCGGGTCTATAGGTGATGACAAAGTCATATTCCACAAAGAAGAGAGCCCAGCGGAGTTGGTGTGATGATTGCGCTTTAGCAGTCTTCAGATATTGTAGATTGTGATGATTCGTGACGACAGTGACAGTATGTCTAGCACCAAGAATATAATGCCTCCAGGCTTTGAACGCTGCCTTAATTGCTAGCAGTTCTTTATCAATGATTGCATTATTCAATTCAGGGGCTGAAAACATGTGAGACCAGAATGCCACGGCATGCAACTGACCTGTTTAGGGGTCTCGTTGTGACAGGACTGCTCCCGTTAATATGTTGGAGGCATCAGTTTTGACCATGTATGGTAGTTCTGGTTGAGGATGCTGTAGAATTGGTGCTGTGGTAAATGCTTGTTTTAGCTCCTGAAATGCTTTCTCTGACTCTGCAGACCAATTAAATTGTTCATTTTTCCGTAGTAAGGAGGTGATTGGGTGGATGATCTGGGAGAACCCGGTAATGAACCGGCGATAAAAGTTGGCGAACCCAAGTATACTCGTACTCCCTTTATGGATGTTGGTGAGGGCCAGTTAAGGATAGCGTCTACCTTGCGCGTGCCCATGCATACGCCCCGTGGTGTATGAATAAAGCCAAGGAATTCTACCTCTGTCACACGAAAGAAGCATTTCTCCAATTTTGCATATAGCCGGTGTTGCCGCAGTTTCTCCAAACTGCCCCGACATGGTTGACGTGGTCCTCCTTGGTGGTCGAATAGATAAGAATGTCATCAATATAGACAAGAGCGCAGACATCCAACAGTTCGCAGAGCACGTCATTCATGAAAAATTGGAGTCCAATCCACTTGCGATGCTTTAAGGTCATGCCAGTACTTATTCAATTCCTGGCTGGCTTTGAGATTCGCTGTTCCTGACCCATCATCTGTGTCATCCTCCGTCTGAGGCCTAACACATAGTCCCCCACTTGCTTGGCGGGACCTGGAGGGGTGGCCTCCAAACCTTCTCTGATTAAGGCAAGGGGCCCCCTCACGGGATGTCAAAGAGTAACTCAAAGGTTCTGTAACCAATACCCTCTTGAAGTACCTCTCGGTAAGCAAACAGCAGGCATAGCAGGAGGAGATTCCATTTCCTCCTTAGGGGCTCTTCCAAAGCACATAGCATGCCCTTGAGAGTTTTGTTAAATCTCTCAACCAGAACATTGGTCTTTAGGTTACCCCACACTCTTTCCACATGGTTTTCATGTAATTAGACATGAAGTTGGATCCTCTATCAGAGACAACCTCCTTAGGGAATCCAACATGGGTGAAGATGCCCAGGAGAGCCTGGGCAACCACCTTGGCAGTAATAGTCCGAAGGGGTATAGCCTCAGGATACCTGGTGGCATGATCAACCAAGACCAGGATGAATCGATGTCCACCTGAAGTGGGAGGGTCAAGGGGACCGACAATGTTGATGCCCACCCTCTCAAATGGTGTGCCAACCGGCAATGGCTGCAGTGGGGCAATGACACTGCCTCCAGTCTTTCCAGACAACTGACAAGTTGGGAAGGTCCTGCAGTGGGACTCCACCTCAACTCCCTTCCGGGGCCAGTAGAAATGGCCAGAGAGCCTCTGCTTAGTCTTCTTGGTCCCAAGATGACAGCCAAGGGCACCTGATGCGCCAACTGCAGCAGGAAGGGCCTCTAAACCTGGGGTACCACCAACCTCTTGAGGGCACCATGTTCAGGCTTAGTGGGCTCACTAACAAGGAGCTCACCCTCCCAAAAAATCTGGAATGTCCTAGGCACTTCTCCTCGTGCCTGGGACAGGGCCTGTTTTCTCAGGTCCTCGAGAGAGTCACACTCTCTCTGTCCTTTACAGAAGTCCGCCCGTGAGGGTCCCTCTTAAGCTAACAATCATTGAAGGTTGGGATGAACCTCCGGGCCTCTCCCACAGGAAAGTCTTCTGGCTCTTCTCCCACAGGAGTTGAGACAGGATTTACTACTGGACCCAGCCCGTCCGGAGCATGGATCCCAATGGGTGCTGTCGGAACAGCAGGAAGAGGAGGGGCACCCTTCACAGAGGTGGCCTTCTTATTCTTCAGTTTCCTTCGTGCCTTGGGTTTCCCCGTCGGCGAGGGTACCGGGCTCGCAACTGGACCCTGTGTGACCTGCGATCGGGTGACTGCCGCAGCAGCCATGGGTAGACCATCCGTGATCATCCCCAACTCGACCAAATCGTTTCCCAACAAAATGTTTGCAGGCACGTTGTCCTGAACCAGGACCGGAAGCTTCGCTGTCTTGTCTCCAATCGTGATGTTGACTAAGGCTACAGGTGATAATTTGGGAGGCCCACCAGCTAACCTGGTGGTTCTCAGAGGAGCACCTACATAGTCCTCTGGCTTGAGCAGGGTCCTGTCCACCACTGTCTTGCTTGCCCCAGTGTCTCTCAAACCAGCAGAAGGCTGGCCATCCAAGAGGACACTTCTCAAAAACCTACAAGTGTTTTGTGGGATAGTCACCAGTAGTTCTGCGTACTGGTTCCGGGCCCCAAGGGACACTGAGGAAATCTCTATGGGAGCCCCGAAAGTGATCCCAGTAGAGGAGGGGAGGACAGTGGCCTCCACCTCAGGTATGGAGTAGGGGTAGGTCAGGCTGACAGCCTGGACTCCAAGTGCCTTACCCTTACACTTGGGGTCGCCCCTTCGGTGATCCAGAGCCCCACAATCCCAACAAGTGCAAGGAGTGCGGGGTACAGTACTGGAGGCACTGGGACCCTGCTTTGCAGCAGGCGGACCACAACTCTTACTCCCACCCACAACAGACTTATCCCCATTAGGTTTTTGGGTCTTAGGAGTGGAAGGTTTTGGTTTACCCGACTGTGATTGTTTTGGGGACTCCTCAGCAATGTTCCGTCTAAGCTCTGCGCATGTGCGCTTGCCAGCTTCCTTCTGGGTGCCGCACAGAAGAATTTTAGCAGCGCACACAGCCAATTCCCACCTATTCCAAAAGATTTAATAAGCCATGGCAGGTACCCATCATTTGCTTTCTCTCAAAATAAATCTAAATTATACTAACTGGTCTTGATATTTTGGTCTAGCCTATTTACATTGCCCAACTATGCAGGCTTGACCTTAAAAACCTAAACATATAATACATCCACAAGAGGTTAAAAAGGTATATGAATGTGGCTCCATGGACAGAAAATACAACTAAGATATGCCTGCACACATTAACCAAATTATCTTCCCTCCCCACCCATGACTCCTATACCTGACTCTACCACACTTATGCCTTATGACTCGAACCTCCACCCTAGACCACATTCAGATATCGTCAGACAACATTGACTCTGCCTTGATTGGCTCTGCGAAAGGTTACCGGACTAGTACCTGCATTCACTTCTTTAATGTTTGTTATAATATAAATGACGTTCAAGCACAATAATTTGTTACTCATGGTGCCTTAGCAAAAGTGTCACCCAGACTATATAACCCAACTGTCAGCTCAAATATTAGATACTGACTGTAAGTAAGCAGGCTACTTTGATGTGGAACCTCATCCAATGCTTCCTATTCTTTGTACATATGTTGCACATGCACTTTGTAGCAGCCACCTTGCAAGTTAACACATTATAAAACTCAAATATTAATTTGCTCTCTTAGGCTTTTGATTAGGCAAATGTCAGGCTCAGCGTCTCCTACTTTAGCTTTGCTAACATTACCCTATAACTGGAGAGCAGGCTTGCACTATCATGTATTTGGCCTGCAAGGGATAATGGGTATGAGCTATGCCTGGCATTATTTGTATATAGCATTAGGGCGAAGGATATTCATATAACAAGAATGCTTTACACACAATCTGCAACTGTAGCAAGTTTTCAGAGTTCTGTGGAGCATAGATCTTAACAAATTATATGGTAATTCGCTGTTATTCAAAAACGGGTTAACTGAGCACTAATATAATCCTAGCCAGCAATTTAAAGGGGTGGGGTATGTTGCAAACAATCTGGTATGCACGTCATAATAATTGTGCACATGCATATTCATGAAATTTTCTTAAACTGCACATAACATGGTGAGGCTTTGAATATTTCTTGCTTGCAAAGTATTGTGGCCATGCAAAAATATCAATGAGTTTTTTACTGCTACAATCCCTCACTTTTTATAGAGCTCGGTCAACTAGTATTGGAGGCTAATACAGGAGTCTGGGAGGGGTATGGGTGAAAGGGCACAGGAGAAGACTCCTATGGGTTGAAGAACAAATCAGCAACTTTCAAAAACCAAATCATACGTTGTGTCATTACAGTACTGTGAAGGAAATGTGTTGTTTTTTTTTTGCTAAATGATAGGAAACTCTAGTAATAGTCTAGGAAACGGCACCTTCTGTTTCTGTCTATTCTCAGCTGCTAAGGGCTTTTCAGTATAATCATGTGCTTGTGTTTATTGCCTCTAGCATCCCCATGCATCTTGTTCAACTGATAATAGGGAATTTCAAAAGAGAAGTCCCCAGTTAAAGAAGACAACACTTATGGCCTCATCACGAGTTGGGCGGTATACCGGCTGCAATACCCACCTGTCCAGCGGTATTACTGCCGGATCACGGGTTGGGCATTTACGGTAAATCCCCTTTTGGTCCATTGGTTCCACTGGGCCATTTCGGTGCTAAAACTGCGGGCTAATACAGCCAGCGGTAGTACCGCCCAAAACCGGGCACTAAATGGGATTTTCATCTCCAGAAAAAAGCTGGAGGTAAAACAGCCCATTTAGCGCCCAACTCGTGATAGGGCCAGCCCTTAAATGCAGTGTTAATACCGTTACTGCTGCATTTAAGGGCTGCAGCCCAACTTGTGATGAGGCCCTTAATCTGTTCTACCTGTGAACATTGCTGCTATTGACTTAAAAAGCAAATATATGTGATTTTCCTCAATGGGGCTCCAGAAGAAACCTGTTCTTTCCCCTTGAGATCAGGCAGTAATACTATTAGAGTTCCTACCTCTGCCACTGCTCTGCTGGTCATTGATTCAAAAACATATCAGTGGATAGTAGCAGGGTGTAGGCTCCTGATGTTCATGGTTTCCCATTTTTGTTGGGCACATTTTCCTGTTTTTAGTGAGTAAAAAGGTATATTGTATATTCCAGTAAACTGTAAGACTTGTTTTGAGTAACTGTTGGCACAACTCACAGGACAATTTAACGTGAATAGTAAGCAGAGGCCCAGGAATTCTCATCCTCATCATCACATTCTGTTGTGCAGTTATTTTGATTCAATGATCGTCCTTGCACAAATTGAGAGGCATGTTCTCCTGGCCCTTGAATTACTTAATTAAAATGGCACATGAACTCCTATTGCCATGTTTTCTGGCACATTCCTTTTACTTGCCATTGTTCCATTTGGAAAACTTGTATCCTGTCTGAATTTTCTGACCGCCACATCAGTGATGAGCAATATTTGTTTTTTGTAATAAACAGGAGTTTTTTTTTCCAATGTCATTAAACACTTTCTGCATGGTCTCTGAGCAGTGTCAACAAGTGAATAGCTAAAAATAAACCAATTGTTAATCCTTAGAATACAAAGCTTTTTTTGTGCATACACATTTTTTTTTCTGCTCAGTAGTACTTTTGGTAGGTATTATGGCATATCTTGAAGTCTTGGACTGGTTGAAGAGCTCTACTTATAAATCACATATAAAATATTTGTTTTGTTAGCCTATGTGTTTGGAAAAAGTGTTGTATGATGCAACTTTTACACAGATTTATAATGAATTGCAGTGGATGTAAAGAGAACATTTTCTTCCAAACTCTTGGGAGATGCTAGCTCACTAAATACACAGTCATAAAGTGGCTTACCTCGTTATTCAGTTGCACACATGGAAAATGTTGTGCACACGAAAGCTAACCATTTCCGCACTTAGGGAAAAATAATTAGAGGGAACATTGCGCCTCAGCTTTCTGAGAGGCCCCCTTTTCTTTGTCCTTGTCCTTCCCACTGGAGCCCTTAGCGGACACTTGGTGGGAGACCCACTTGTCAGCCAACCTAGCCAGCTTAAAGGTTTCAAAAGGTTATGGTCAACAACATACTGACGCAGCTCTGGTGAACAGGCTTCCGAAAAATGCTCCAAAAAAAAAAAGGTGGGACAATTCAACAAACGTTTTCACTTTGTAACCATCAATCCACCCCATCATGTTCATGTGCACAGCACTCACCCAGTCAATCCAAGACACATTCTTTTGTTTCTTAAAATCCCTGAACCGTTTAAGGTATTGGGTCGGTGTCTTGCCAAACTTGGCAATTAAAGCAGACTTCATGCACTCATACTGACCCCTTTCTTCCACACTCAGTTTCAGAATACAGTCATATCCAGTTTAAGGCACTCTGCTTAACATACACTTAGCCCAATCTCTCTTATCAACATCATGAATTGCACAAGCCATCTCAAACGCTTCAATCCATTGGAGGATATCAGAACCCTCCGCATACACACCAACCAAATCTTTCATAAACTTGGTTGCTAGGGACCTGACACTATCAACTGGTTTAGCTGAAGTCTCCACTCGTGCTTTCTCTAACTGGATTCGCTGACATTCAGTGTCCCGGTTCTTGAGTTCAAGGTCCTTATCTTTGAGTTCAAGATCCCTATCTTTAAGTTCAAGATCTCTATCTCTGAACTTAGATCCCGATTCCTGAGCTCCACTTGCTATGCCAACTCCTCTTTCTTCAGATCAGCATCTATTTCCAACTTGCGATATTCAAAGGCCAATTTCATCCTTAATAACTTAAGCTCCAAGGAAGTGCTGGGGTTTGGAACAGAGGTAGCAGGAATGGTGGCATTCCCAAAATCTGATTCGGTGACAACCCTCAGGGTAGAGTCCTCATTGGTTGCATCCCCCCCTTCAAGAGTTTCACAATCAGTCTGGTAGTCCACGAGGGCAGCTATCAGCTCAGCCCTAGACTTATCCACAAAGTCTAACTCCCTGGCTTCAGAAGCACTCTGGAGAGCCACTAAGCTCGTCCGAGTCAATTTACCATTCACAATAGATTCCATTTCTTGTAATGCAGTTATCTTGTACGCAACTAAACCTCAATTTAACAAAGTGCAGATATCCTTGTAAGATGCACGGTTATAGACTGATTCTTAAAACCATAAGCATCCCACCGCTGCCACCAGTGTGAGGGACCGGAGGGGGGGTCTGTACTTCCGCTCTCTATTTGGTAGAGGAGAGGCACAGAGGACCCCTGCCAAGATTCTCAATATTGGTACGTGGTCGAGCAATCAAGGCCTAACTTCTCAGGAGGTGATGCAGGCTGGTTCTTAAGTACAGTGTAGTGCCCAAGCACCCACAAAGGAATGTCCGCACACTGTATCGGTTAAAACAGTCTTTATATAATTAATATTCAAGGTTATGTACAATATCACGATAACACACCTTGTGCTCGGTTCTCTATAATGGCAATTATACAGTTCTACGTGGTACCACAATTACTATTAGATCTCTTTAAAGTGCATCAACTGTACGGTTAAATGGCACACAAATCAGTTTGTAAAGGAAACCAACAATAGAGGTAAGAGGGAAGCAGTTGGTAAGAACAATTGGCAGAAATACTGGTCACTACCGTTAAACACAGTTCTGTGTGGAGATCCCCCCACCTGGGCAACCTATAGAATAAAGATACAAGCCAAGTCAATATATTGTTCACAAGAGACTTCCCAACAGTTTTGCAACCCCAAAGTACCTGGCATTGTAGCGTTCCTTGTCAGGGAATCGACGGCCCTTCTTGAGTGCCCTCCCTTTAAGGCAGGAGTCATGGGTCGTCGAACGTCTGACGGAGAACAGGGTGAGCTACGATGGTGAAGTGGCAGCTTTGTTCCGAGTGGTGCTCGTTGACTGGGAAGCATAAATGTCCTGCAAGAAAGAGGCGAGCGGGGCACCTCGGTGTCGATAGTTCTGGACCGCAAAGTGTTTGAAGAACTGTGGCCCAGCAAGGGCGTCGAGTCGTTGGCATCTCTGTGGTCTTTGGGTGGCGGAAAACTCACCGGCGGAGGCTCCCTGGTGCATCGACGGTCAGGCCTTCTCCAGAACGATACAGCGGCGATGATGCGGACGAGAGCGTCCTTGGATTCGAAAGTTCTTAGGCAAACGGGAGCACAGCGGATCCGGTTGGCGACGGCAGTTGTCGACAGTGGCGGACAACAGTCCGGGTGCTTCTCTTTGGGATTCCATGACAGTCCCAGTCTCGGGTCAGCAGCCTGTCGAAGGTCTGTCTACCAGGGAGCTTGGGCAAAGATCAGCTTGTGCACAATGGTCCCTCATAGCTCGGGAAGAGGGAGCCTTACCAGGTGCTCTATGGGCCAGTCTTTGAAGACACAGCAGCTTTCAGACTGTGAAGGAGAGCAACAGCAATTCTTCTCATCCAGCAGGGCTTCAAGGTCAAGCTTCAGTTTCACTCCAGTTACTCGTCGTACTGGACTTCAGCTTGTGAACACGATTCCTAGCAGTAAGAGGTTCCCAGATATACTTTTGATCTCCCATTCATTCTGCTGGGTCATACTCAAGCATCCAATCACGGCAAAGAGCATTCAGGCAGGCAGGCAGGCAGGCAGGCAGCCAATCAGGCACACAATGCATTCAGGCCATTCACTTCTCTCCAGACACTCATAACACATTATCTGTATTGGAACAAGTACCCAGCCATTCAACACTCCAACTGCATTCATACTAGTTTCGGGCAGGGCTGTCTCAGTCATTGTTTCAAACACCAGATACTAGACACCCACAAGACAGAATGCGTATTGGTCACACAATCCATTCACCCAGATCCCACCCATAGGCGTACCCACAACATACAGTCGTTGGGAAGGCACCAGCCAGTCTGGTCAGCACTTCCCCAAACTGCCATATACGGAATTCCACCCAACAGCCAGTCAGGGGGAAGGGTCAGAGTCAGGGCTTCCTGGGACTTCGGGAAGATCAAGGTAACAGGCGATGGAGGGGAAGAGGCCACGGGGCCATCTTGTCTCCATCAGGAATCGACCGATTCCAATGACAGGGCCTGACATCTCTAAATGGAGGACACTCAGGGCACTAGTCAATTCAGCACGGAGCTGCCACCAGCCCATACCCTGCTCTGTGGGCCACCCACAGGTGCCAAACAACACACACTAGGGACACAGGGTTGTACCCCCCACCCATGGATGCCATAAGGGTATCCCATGAGGTCCGTTCACCAAAACCAAAAGAGAGAGCTGCACCGCCAGGAGTCCCACATGAATTCCTTTGCGGAAAACACAACAGAACACACAATAAAAAGGCAGTAAAGGACAAGGATACAGAGTCCCTGTCCCTCCGATGCATTTCCAGCAACACAGCGCCGCAAGGGAATATCTGGCATGGGTGTTAGCAACTCCGATAAGGGCCTCAATTTGTTGTTGGAGTTCCCTCTCCTTCAGTTCAATGTGGGACCGCCAATTAAGCTTGGAATCACAAAGGACGCCAAGATATTTGTATGCAGTCACTTCTTCTAATATCTTGCCATTCAGAGTCCATTTGTATGTATTCCTTCTACGGCTATTAGGGCCCAAGAACAGAATTGCCTTGTCATATTCAAATTCAGAACTAAAGAATGCTCTGCAGAGAAAGTCTTAAGAAGGTTCCGTAAATCTTGTCGCCCAGCTGGTGTGAGATTTTGTAATACTAAATCATCAGCATAGCTGATACAGTAGAAAGGAACAGGACCCAGATTGGGGTGAGGGGGGTAAGTGCGCTTCTGCGTAAGTAAGCTTCTTAGACAATGTTCCAGATATAAATTAAACAGTAATGAGGCTAATACACACCCTTGTTTTAAACCGGTGGAAGTGCTGGTGGATGATGTGAGGGAACCGTAGTACCAATCGTTACTTGCATTGATGTATCTCTATATTCAGGAGAAAAAAAAGTTTGTTGCAGGGACATTAAGGTGAACATGTAACATAACAAAACCCTGAAATTCAGACAGACAATTCAGGCAAAGGCACCTTAACTTTGCACTCCTTGTTGCGCAGCATATGACCAAACACAGTGTCTACCACTTGAGACACTCCCATCCCCAAAACATGCAGTCAAAAGGTACTAATAGTTCAACATATTTTTTATCTAATATACAAATCAAAAAGCAGGAGTTACAAACTTCATAGTAGCCAGGCGTATCTAGTGCATCTCCATTCACAAATATTCATAAACAAAAAAATACATTTCAATAAGTAATTCTTTCAGTTGAAATACTTCATGCTCAACGGGTTTCAGGGAGTCGACCCCTTCTTCAGGAGCAACATTTCTGAAAACACATACATAATAAAGCAGGTTCAGTCCCAATTTATACAC
Organism: Ambystoma mexicanum; assembly: GCF_040938575.1. Classification (NCBI taxonomy): domain Eukaryota; kingdom Metazoa; phylum Chordata; class Amphibia; order Caudata; family Ambystomatidae; genus Ambystoma; species Ambystoma mexicanum. The sequence goes on from NC_090928.1 coordinate 565,522,967, forward strand.
TTTTTAATTCTACATATATGTTTATAGGATAATGTTATGCATCATAGAGATATTATCACCCAACTCGTGTGTCTGTCCTGTTAAAATAGTCATTTCCTTAAGGTCTTTCGGATACGTGCAGCCATATTAGATAAGTGAGTATGCTCCCTTAGGATTGACAGTCCATACCCTTATCTTTCTTGAAATTTCTATCAATGTTAACAAGAACCCAGTGACAGGTAAGTGTATACCATTCCACCTAGAATGTAGTGATCATGGTGTTACCCTAATTCAAATCATACCTCAAGTCTGATGCTGCAGGGAAGCAGTACCAAATGTACCTATATATACACATAAAATAGGTAGGACATTCGTCCCGATAAGGGTGCAATAATTGCCTCAATGTTGGAAAAACTTTGAAAGTGTTGAGCACAATCTATTTCAACTGAAAGAATTAATTCTTGAAATGTATTTTTTGTTTATGAACATTTGTGATTGGAGAGGCACTAGATATGCCTGGCTACTATTGAGTTTGTAACTCCTGCTTTTTGGATTTGTATATTAGATTAAAACATTTTGAACTTTAAAGAACGTTTTACTATATGCTCAGTTATTTTGGTGTATAAGGGACGGGGGTGTCTCAAGGGGTAGACACTGTGTTTGGTAGATTGTGAAGGCTTCGCGCCAGGGCCTGTATTCCTCCCCTGCACACAAAAATTGTTTTGGTGAAATGTATGCATGATTTCTCCATAGTGTATATCTATTTAAAGGTGTGTGCTAATATATCAGTTGGTTTGCACAGTATACGATCACAGGGTTGACCTCACAGATGCCATCACTGATGGCATCACCGATGACATCACTGGTGACATCCTGGTGATATCACTGGTGACATCATATATATAATCACTAATTACATTACTGATGACATAACTGATTGCAGCAGACATACCATCCTACATACATTGGCTAATAAAAGCTTTTATTATATAAATAACATTTCTAAATTGTACTACTATTTTGTTTAACATAAAATACATATACATAATATCAAATTACATTATTTTATGCTGTAATTATAAGGTACATTTTATTCAGCTGTAATTTATTTAAATTTAGTGTATGGTCTACAATTTGAAGTACATACAAAAGTAAATATATAAAAAAAATAGGATACTATTTAAAAAATCTTCTCTTTTTCTAGGTATGTGTTTTAGTTTAATATTAGCTTATCATATAGAAAAGAAAAGTTAAAGTAATATAAATCTACTTACATGTTTTACAAGTAAATATTGGATTTCAAAACTTCATTTCTTTTCTAGATATATGTACATTTGTAGTAATAATAATTTCTGCATTGTACACATGTTTAGAACTCTTAAAATATATCCCACTAGGTACACGTTCTTTGTTTTATAAGACTTCTCATCTCATTTGGAAAACAATATGTGTACAGACTACAGTTATAATAAGCACAACCAAACATTTAAATCTGTACATTTAAGATGTACCAAACAATTTGGTTTCAACATGTTTGTAATTACTGTATTTACATATTATATTATGCTACAAATATCTTTCATATATTTGCCACAATTAGGCAGCATCTATGCAATGTACAATGTTAATTGGTAGCTATGCAATGAAAGTAAAGAAATGTATCCAATATTACATATTTGCATTTTAAATGTAATCTTTACCAAATATTACAAATTAAAGTTTCACGAGTACTGATATCATGCATGTGTAGCTGTTTAATGTTTTATACAATGTTCTCATAGTTATTAAGTATACTGAAATAACATATGTATCAAGGTAGGAGATCTATAAATATTTTAACATACCTACTGAGCGACCTTATATTTGATGCCATCAGTGATGTAATCAGTGATGTAATATATGATGTACTTAGTGATGTCACCAGTAATGCCATCAGTGATTTAATCTGTGATGTCATCATTGTGGTCATACGCTGCGCAACAGGGGACATGAAGTTAAGGTATCTTTGCCTGAATTGTCAGCTGAATTTGAAGGGTTTAATTGCGTTTCACCTTAATGTCCCTGCACCTACATTTTTATTCAGTAAATTTCAAGGGTTTTCCATACAATAGTTGTTTTACAGGCCACTATCAATGCTCTTAGGCCTTAGCCAGTGGGCCGTGTCCTCTGTACATGTTCCCCTGATACGCTTCTTCTGGCCGTGACGTCTATATATGTCTTTGAGGTTCACAAGTCAGGTCCTTCGGTCATGCCCACTGTATTTTTTAAAAGACCAGCGGGCCAGTGGCTTTGGACAGTGACCACGACCTCCGGCTGTGCCCACTGTAAATGTTCCCACGATATGCTTCTTTTGGACCCACAAGTTGGCCACAGCCTTTGGCCATGGCCATTGTATATTTTAAAACACGACCAGGCCCCTATGTTTCTTTTGGACCCAATTGATGGCCACGGCCGAATGCCTTGAACACTATAGGGGTCCATTATCCTTTGGCCCTGGTCAGTGAGCACAGCCTTCAGTCTTTTAAAACACTACCATGCTACTAACCATGGCATTTGGCTGTGTCCGCTGTACATGTTTCCACAAGATGTTTCTTTTGGAACCACTATCCAGGGCCTTCAGCTGTGCCCACTGTATATTTTAAAACACTTCCGGGCCAGTAGCCATGTTCCACCAATATGTTTCTTTTGCACCCACTAGGTGGGCATGAACTACACATACATTGGCATTGAACTACCCATGCCTGTGGGATTTCCCTGGTATTCCGCTGATATTACTTGAAAATCCAAAACTCTTCCCTGTCCTCACAGGCAGCCACCAAGTTCCGACCTCCTCTTTCCATGGCCTTTCCATGGATCGCTGCATATTCCCCCCATCCCCTCAATTGCTTATTTTGTCCCTGGTCCTCTCCTGGCCATTACATTCTATCGCTGTTTGGTTTGTGTGGCACATATTGTTTCTCAGAGTTGAAAGGCTGATATATATATAAATGTTTTAAGGTGCATCAAGCACCCCGTTTTCTGTCAAATATTTAAAAAACGACTGGATGGATTTACCCCAAAACAGTCAAGGAAATTAATTCAATGCATTGTGCCCAAATTGTTTCTTATTTGGCCCTTATCTGCAAAGCGGTTTTCAAGCTACGGCTGTTCAAAAACTGTTCTTTCTTCCGTATGGAAAAATGAAAGGGCTGAAAACTGAAATTGTGGGTTTTGTTTTCTTAATAACATTTTCATTTTATAATGGTTTGTTCCCAAAATTTACAGATTGGGGGTGTGGGTGCTTGGCAAACATGTATTTGAACATTTCATCCAAATCCATCCAGCAAGTCAAAAGTGTTCAGCAATAGAATTCTGTGAGAAAATGGCTGCTTTTTCATTTCTGAAAGCACCATGGAAAGTCTAACTATTTGTTTGGGAGAAGGTGGCTTCCCGTTCTCCATCAAATATTTTTTAAAGTACTTGATATAATAATCCCAACACTTCATGCCCAAGTTGTTTCAAACCTGGTCAAAATCTGTCCATCGGTTTTGGCTGTGCAGTCGAGCAAAAATGTACCTATTTTTGTCTACTGGAAAATTAATGGGGAGTAAGCCGAAAGTGATATCTTATTTTCTTTTTCTTAATAACGTTTTTTTTTTAACTGACAAATGTTCCAAACTGAGAGTGGGTGGGGCGGGGAGGGTGCAACCATACAACATTGTCTGCAAACTGACAGCCAAAGTTATTAGCAATTCATTTTTTTGATTACCTATTGGACTCCTACTCTCACCTATACTGCAGGGCTGGAACTTCAACCATATAATAGACTAGCGATAACATTGAGTAGCACCCTGGGCAGGCCCCAAATATCTAACTTTGTATAAAGTGTAGTTCTGCACACAATGTTGAATGCATTTCTGAAATCAATGGATGCAGCGAATACAGGTTGTTTCCATTTGTACCGTGCAGACTCACCAGTTGAGCAGGTCTTCCAGAAACCAAATTGATTAAGTGGTAATAATATTGTGTCCTTGGTCCAAATGTCCAATTCTTTAGAAACATTTTGGCTGGAGCGTCCAGCATTGCTAGCACTCGATAGTTTGCAGGGTCCTTGTACGATCCACGCTTGCAAACCTAAACTATGATGCTTTTCCTCCAGGTGTCTGGGATCCGCCCTGTACAACATATGGCCCCAAAGAAGATATTTAAGATTTTGCCCAGCTGTCAGAAAGGAGTTTCACTACGGCAGCACAAATTTCATCAGGAGCAGATGCTCTTGACCCTTTGATGTTAAGTATCAATTTTGACAGCTGACAAGAATTGCCAAGTGTCTTTATATTGCCAAGTGTCTTTAGTACCTAAGTCACAAGACTCCTGGTTGTGCCTTTGTCCACAGTTTTCTTAATATGTTTACCCCAAGCCTCTGCCAATGCCCCCACAATCTCTGCTATGTTATGTTAACAGAGCTTGGTATAGCACAACTATCACCCAGAGGAATCTTGGCACTGTAGCAGGGAAACTTTACAGGGGCGGAGACAGAGAATGTAGGAAAAATATCTGGAGATGGAAAGGCTATTGCAGGTAGAGAAAAGTCTTTAGAGCCTTGTGGTACTTGAAATTGTCATCCATGAGCTTCAGGGCTCGTGGGAGGGAGTTCCCAAATAAAGACCTGCAATAGAGAATGCCTGACCCCAATTGTGGATTTCTTAACCCATGGTTCAAGGAGAAGCTGATGGCCATCAGAGCATAAGGATCTGCTTGGGACAAATAGAGCAATCTTCTCCCATCATACAGAGTGCCTTAAACCTCACCCTGCCCTCAACCTGGAGCCAGTGAAGTATGCTCAAAATTAGTGAGGCATGTACACATTTTGGAAAACCAGCCAACAATCGTGCCACCGAGTTTTGAACAACTTGCAATCTTTTCAGATGATACTTGGGCTGAGCCAGTAAGGTGCATTGTAATACTCCAGGATACCCATGACAGCAGAGGCTATCGAAGGGCCTTTCATATTAGGGGGTATGAAAGGCATCACTTTACTTATGCGTTGCTACTTAAAAAAGCCTACACTGCATCTGGCGCTAATCTGCAGGTCTGTTGAAAGGGTGGCCGATATTTTGATCCCCAAGTTCTTAACAGATTCAACTGGAATAGGGAGTACACTCAGGGGTGGGGCCAAAATCTGCAGTCCAAAGGGACCGAGCAGTGGGGGGTAACTGCAAGGACCTCAGTTTTGTCTCCTTTGAGTTTCGGCCAATTTTGGTTTATCCAAGGGCCAATATCTGTTTCACAGCTCAGCAGAAGTGACACAGCTTCCTTACAATTGTGATGAACTCCCAGAATAAGCTGGGTATCATCCGCTGGGTGACACCGCTTTCTTAAGATTGTGATGGACTCCAAGAATAAGCTAGATATCATCTACATACGCATTAAAAATGGCAGCCATGGTCCTGCATCAAGTTAGCCAAAGGGCAGACATGCACAGCACACGGTTAAAAAACACATAATTGCAGTTTAAATTGCTTAATGGGGATTTTCTGTTTGTCCATGATGGTGTTGAGACAACTGAAAGTGCCAAGCCTGAGAGAAAGGGAGGACAGCTGAAACTGCACGAGTAGGCCTTTTCCATGGGTTTCAGTTCAGATAAGCAACAATGGAGTTAGTTTTGTTGCAAGCAGACAAAATCATACAAAGTTTAATTGCCAGGTGCACACAGTAACATTGCCAATATCACACTAGTAGGATATATCCATATTTCCCCCAATGGTGAAAGCAGTTCAAAGCACACATGAATAACACATTGACAGGTGGAATAAATTGAAGCTAAAATCTGTCATACACTGTCCTCACACTACAATGAATAAACCAATTAGATCAAATACCTACAGTCAGCAGAATGTATCAGGAGATAGTAGGGGTCGAGCTGTCCAAGATTGAGCAAACTATCTGGGAGATTACGGTCCAGTGTGGGTAGATGAGATTGGAGTGAGTTTGATAGTTCTTTCACCAGGGCAATGTTTCAATCTCTCCTTTCCCACCAGAAGTTAATTGGACTGTTGTGGATAAGTGTAACACCCAATGTCACATCAGTAACAGGCACCAGTATTTTAATGATGTCAGGAAGTTGTGGTTCCAGCCAATCAGAGCATGCTCCAAGACATGACATCTCACATAGTGGGAGGGAATCTGGTGTTGAGTGAGGTGAAACATCAGAAGACCTTGGAAATTCTAGAACGTGAGTATGCCCATGCACGAAGAACCATAACTGTGTATATATTTTTGATTGGTTGTTTGAGTGTTGAACCCAAGAAGAAGAGGAAAAAAAGATATTTTTGGTGAACTAGGGAGTAATATCCTCTTAATGTGATCCTGTCAGTCCACATGGTTGTAGAAGTAGACATGATAAGAAGATATTGAAGAAGAGGATACCCCAATCGTATTATGAAAAGACATCAGTGCGTAGTTTTAGTATTTTGAATAAAAGAGGATATTTCACGTGGGGAAGGGCATGCTGTGTAGCATAGGATGGTCCCATATATGTGGAGAGGACCTGGTTATATAGCAGTGGTGTTTTTGTATAGCAATTGATTGTATAGTTTAGGTAGAGTAGGATTTTCAGGTTGAGGAGAGTTGAGGTTTGTGATGATGTATTAATGTGTGTGAAAGGGTGTGAGTTGGATTGGAATTTTGTTTAAAGTGTTTTTGAGGTATATAATAAAAGGTGATTTGAAAATGAGTGAGAGTAACTATCTGAGTATTATGGATACCCCGCTGGCACATATGTGAAAAGCACTCCCCAAATATCTGGAGAAAATTGTTAAGTATCACACAAAATGGGTACAGGAAACAGTGGGTAAACTTTTTAGGTCATGGCCCAGGGAGGCAACACACATGAAGGAAGTACTGCAGCACATGTATACATATTGTATCACTACATATAAAGGAAATAAGTTGAAAAACAGACTAAGCATTCTTGAACTCTGGAAGATGTTTGAGGAAGAGGAGGAAAACAACTCTGATTGTAGTAACATGAAGTGTGATGAAATATGCGTGCTGCCAACTGCTCCTCCTCCTCCTTTGCAATACTTTCCAGCGTTGACTGTGCCCAGACAGTTGCCATTACAGCCAGCTGCGGGCTATTCCAATCCCCGGTTTATACCTCCCGATGAAGACAGTGGAAAAAGGACAGGACATATAAAAGAGGACACACAAAACTCTCTTGCGTTGCAGGTAGAGAATGATGCACAGTGGCATTTAGAAGAGCAGGTGTGAGGAGAAAAGGAGGAACTAGAGAGAGAGGCAAGCAAGAAGAGAGGGACAAGAAATAGGGACAGCTCCTGATAAATGGAGAGAAGGGCTCATTATGTTCAAGATCAACAGTAGAGCTATCGAGGACCCCCGAATGAGATCACCAGCAGATACTGCACAGAGTTAGAGGGGGGACTGGCCGAGCCTACCCGATAGAGTGAGTGAACCAATAAGGACAAGACAGATTGCTTCAGAGTTTGGAACAACCTCATAGTATTGTTTATGATTCAATGCATGTGGACGAGGAATAGGAATGGGAGTATTATGAAGATGAGTTGGGCGATGTTCAGGGAGATGACCAGCAAGTGGAAGAAGAGGAGCTACCCGGGCCTCCTTTTCCCATGCCTCTCGGAAATGTGAGAAGTGAAACATTATATAGGGATAGGCTTCAATGCCTGCCAAGCCATATGGCTGTGGTGACAGGGAAAAAAAGTTAAAATTGCACTCACATGCATGAAGGTAAGTACACAGCTTCCCTTGTGACAAGCAAGTGAATTTATGGACTGGAGATGAGAGCAGCAGGAATAACGTGAGCTGCAGGGGAAATGAAGAGTGTGTTTCCTTTGATAGTTGTAGACCAGGCAGATGACATGTGGAAAAGGGCAGGATATGCAAGGGTTACCGCAAACAGTATTCAGCATGATTGATCACCATTTAATAATTGTAAGGCAAACATGTGGAAGACATTAAGAGTAATGTACCCATATACATCAGACATGACTGGCATAATGACATGGAAAATGAAACCAGATGAGAATCCTGCCAAGGTCTTCCTGACAGCGTGCAAACTCAATTGCAAAAGGTAGTAGACATTTAGATGAAAGCATGGCCCGAACTACAAATACATTTTGTAAATTGAAAAAGAAGAAGGAAAGGAAGAAAGTAGTAGACAGAAAGAGTGAGGAAGAAGAATCAGTGCAATAGAAGTAGGTGACGATAGCAGTATAAGGAGCAGTAATTACAAACACACAAGTAGACAATTATCAGCAGGGTTACCAGCAGGCAGCACTGATGGGATGTAATGGAGGAAGAGGAGAACAGATGTATTATCCCAGAGTGAGAGGGACCATTCAGAGAAGAAGGGGAGACAGATTTGGGAAAGCATATGGAGGAAGATATGACGGAGGTAGACCTATAATTGATGGCTATGGCAATATTAGAGGACAATGTTGGACACGTGGGATGATAGGACATTATGGGAGAGGATACAGAAGCAGGGGGATGGCACCATATGGATTGGCACCCCAGAGTCACAGAGGAAGGGGTGCACATTTTGCACCCACCTACTCTCAACAGCAGCAGACCCAGTATTTGTATGATGCATCGCAAGTACAGCAGATGCCATATGCCCTGACAAATAATTATGACTATACACAACAAAAGACACAGCCCCAAGTTCAGCAACAGCAACCACATGCTCTTCAAGCACAATCACAGCAGATAGCACAACAGTGAGGGAATGATGTGATACCTGCAGGTGAAATACCCATTTTGGGGGGGTCACAGTCACAGAAGGGAATCCCTTTTTACCAACAGGCATGAGAAGGTATCTGCAATTAGACAACCCACAAGGGGCTCTGGTGTGTCCAGTACTATCAGTTACTCCAGACCCAGAAGAGAACATGAGTGTGGGAGTAAGGATATGGAATGGGACATTATCTTTCTTAGATGACAAAGGGGGTCCTGTGCTACAGAAGGGGTGTTCCTATTGTCAGACATGATTGCGGACACACAGGGATTTTCTGGGGCTATGTTAATGGTTCTTTTTACAGAATATTTACTAGTTACAATGGGGTCAGGTACAGTGTCAGTAACATTGCTATATTCACAAAGCAAACCAGTGAATATATTGGGTAGGAATCTGATGTGCACATTGAACATGGTCATTTCGTTTGAGAGAGGGGCATAGTGTGTTCCAATCCGGGTATTCAATATGTAAATGGCAAAATATTTCTTCAAACATTTTATGGCTGGAGAGTTCTAAGAAGAGTGCCACTTCATGCAGATGTGTTTTCCCATGGAGTACAGGTGTTGTTGGGATGGGTCCCAAGAATAAAGGACAAGGTGTTACAATTACCCACAGAGTATTTGTTTAGAGCTAAAGTACTGACAGAAATTGAACATGGGACCGAAATTATGGTGCATGTAGAAGCACTAATGGTGAGGGAGGACAGATTGATTTTGAATGCAATAGATGAGGAAGACATTGATTGGCGTGCAGTTCTAGCAACTGGTCCAGCCAGCACTACGACTGACTGACATTACTGACAAACAGTTGCTACAAGATGAGGATGATGACAATGAGTTTGTTTTACAGAAAAGTGTCCCATGCCAACTGAAAATAGAGGACAGCGAGGTCCCCACAAAGATTTTGAAAAAGTGTTGAAAGAATTATGGAGCAGTAATCCCCATGATGTAGGTTTCCTTAAAAGCATATTCATGCTTAGAATTACATTGAAATAGGGAGCAATATTACCCTGAATAAAGCAGTATCTCCTGTCAATAGAGACAAACCAAGGAATATATGAGACAATAGCGGTGCTGTTATAGCAAGGCATAATAGTACCATCAGAATCCCATGTAACACAGCTGTGTACCCAGCGAAAAAAGCAAAGGGAGAGAAATGGAGATTCATATAGGATTTATACCCCTTGAACAACATTGTTGAGGCAGAGTTTCCAATTGTTTCTAATCCAGCCACACTTTTGTGTAACACAACCACTATTGCCAAAGTTTTTAAAGTTATTGATTTGAAAAAATCCTTATTTTCTGTTCCATTGCACCCAGATGCAAAAAATACCTATAGAGAGAAACAATTCCAGCACACAAGGTTACCACGGGGGTACTGTGACTCACCCAGTGTGTGTTAACAGAGTGCTACAGATGGAATTGGGGAACATATAGACACAGAGCCTAGTCATACAATATGTTGATGATCTGTTGGTGTGTAGCACCACAGAAATGTAATGTAGGCAACATTCAACAACGCTTCTAACGTTATTGGCCAAAAAAGGATACAAAGTATACAAAGAAAAAGTACAGTATTGCCCGAAAGAGGTAATTTATTTTTGGACAGATAATATCATCAGAAGGAAGAAAGGTGCCACCAGAAAGAGTATACACTCTTAATAACATGCCCCACCCAGCCACAGTGAGAGAAATGCAACAGTTCTTAGGATTGTGCAACTACTTTCAATCCTGGGTTTTTGATTATACCACGTAGATCAGGCCCCTGTTGCAAGCATTAAAGGAAGCACAGAAAGAGTTAGAACCACTTAAATGGACAGGAGAGATGATTGAAGAATTTCATGAATTGAAAAATGCAATTACAACTGCCCCAATGTTAGCAATACCAGATTTTGCAGAGAAGTTTGTCCTGTTTTCCCATTTAAATGGGTATGTTATGATGGCTGTCCTCACACATAAATCTTTGATGGGGCACAAAAACCAAGCATATTACAGTAGATTCTTAGATCCAGTGATTAAGGGACATTTCCAATGTGAGCAAGCACTGGCTGTAGCAGCATTTGCTATTGAGAAATCAGCAACAATAACCAGGGGCTGTGCAGTGACACTGTATGTAGAGTGTGCAGAGTATGTAGAGCATGCCATGTTTGCCATTTTGTTCAGAAACCAAAAAGCACACTCAAAACACAGTCAGCGTCTGGCTGTGATCATATCCAATCCCGTAGTGAAGATTGTAAGGTGTTGCACATTGAATCTGCCAAACTTTTTTGCCACACTGGTAGACAAAGGTGATTTTGTACATGACTACTCTGTATATGTATATGATGACATACCTAGGCAAAGGAAAATGCACTTGATGGGGGAGAGGTTGCCTTCATTGATTGTTCATTGATGATCGAACAGAGGCTGGAGTTGAAACACACAGGCACAACAGTTGTACATAGTGCGGATGGAGACCTTTGTGTAATAGCGAGAATGATATTGCATTAATAACAGCGCTACAAGTGTACGCTAACAGAGAGGTGATGATCTACTCTGATTCAGCAAACGTAACATCCACTTTACATTCAGGATAGTCCTTCTGGAGTGGGGGCTCCACTGATCAGATGGCACGCCAGTGCAGCATGCTGCATTGTTGTGCAAATCGATTGATGCGCTCTCACTGCCTACATCAGTGGTGGCCGTGAAGTGCCCCACCCACTCTAATGATACCAATGTCATACCACGTAGTAATGATGTAGCAGACACAGCAGACAAAGAAGCATATTTAACAGACATGTTAGACTTACCTATATAAACAATTTATGAGCAGATGCATCAGAATCGAATGACAGAATCATACAATGCATTGCGCCTGACACAAATTATAGAATTAAAAGGACATGCAAGAATAGCAGGGATTGTGGACCAAGATCGGTTGTTCACCATCCACTACACACTTGATGTGGCAGCAGAATATCACAGGAAAGCCTGTAATGCTGTTGGATTTATTGACAGTAGCATGAGAACAGTTACACTATTCTATGCATGCATCCAGAGAATACATAGCAACATAGTTACATGAGCAGTGGTTTATTCCCAATTTGCTTGATCACGTTCAAAATGTGAAGTTTGTGAGCAATTTATTCCAGGGCATACATTGAGGATGGCGAATGCATTATTACCTCACCCTTCTGGTCCATTTCAGTATCGTAATATTGATTATATTGATATGACACAGCAATGTAATGGTTATCGGTATACGATTGTCGTGGTTTGTCCTGAGGCAGATCTGTACGTTCATCCTGATGCAAAATCAGCAGCCAAATTCCTCATATGAGAAGTGTTCCCCTGCTGGGGTGTGTTTGAAGTGTTATGATCCAATAATGAGCAGCACTTTGCAAATTATTTGTTTCAAGAAGTTGTCACCTTTTTGGGCATAGACAATATGTTATGTTATGTCTATCAGCTGCAGAAAAAGATGTAGTAGAACGCCTCAACTGCCTGCTAAAAGAGTGCATTGCTAAATTGAGCACTCCCCTCAGAAATAATTGACTCTACTGTTTACCACTGACTCTTTTTGCCCTACTCAATCAGCCAGGTTCACCACCTCATCCAGAATGAATTGGTTACTGGTAGACAAATGAATGTTCCCATTGTTTCTGCACATAGTAAATTTGATCCCCACACTATTGCCACTCTTTTGGGTGATGGGTTTCATGCATATTTGATGACCATGACTAATGCTCTAAAGTTTTGATCCCGCCAGGTGAAGCTTCAACAAGGGGGACTGACCACAGCACCCAGAAGTGATGGAGGAGGTAAAGATCCAACAGCCCAGATACCACCGCCTTTGCAGTTCTACCTCGGTGATAGAGTGCTGATATGAAATTGTGTTATAAAGCGGGATGGCCCATGTTTTTTAGGAATTTAGAAAGTACAGTGGGCTACTGAATTGGCTGACAAGATTAGAGGAAAGTGAGGCTGGCTCCACCTTAGAGATGTCCAGAAGAGCAGCAGCACTGCCCCCCTGTCCGATGACCAGGAGCAAGAAGAAGAAGAGGACACGGACCACTTATTAGCTTGATGTTTTAAATATTGTGCAGCCAGCAATGTGCACAGACCTTTTTTTTTAAAGACACAATTGTCATTGATAGTATTGTGTATAGAAATTTTCACATTTTCTCTTTATTTCGTTTGGTTAGAATATAGTAGAAATATGAAAAAAGAAGTAGTAGAAAATATGAGTGAAATAGGAGAAGTGTAACAATACAAAGAGAAATATATAAGGAAGAATTATCTTTGAGCGTTAAATAGGAGGGAGTTTGTTCGGAGATCGATAACACATGGTATGGCCATATGAAAGAAGTGGGAAGAGAGAGATTGAATAATAGTTGCTATGTTTGCTCTCTCATACCTCACAACACAGGTGCCTCCAGATTGTTTGTAGCACAAGACATACCAGTAGACACAGAACATTATCTGGTCTATCTAGCAGTTTTGCAAGCTGAGAGGCACACTGGTTCAATGGGTAGATTTTTATAACAAAGATTATTTTCACATTTTTACAGATGATTGCATTAATGAACACAGGATGTTGGATAGTTTGGCTGGAAAACACAAAGTAGTAAAGCACGCTTTGCAAGGGCCACCTAGAGGGGAAGTTACATATGACCGACAACAGCTTAAAAAATGCACCAATGCCACAGGGGCTGTGTTGCCATGGTGTCAGACTAGGGCACAGCTCCATATAATGGGAAAAGCTATTTCAAAATGAGGTTGGACTGATGGAGTATTGGGATGCCTTGCAGAAATAATAGTTGGGCTAGCATAAGAAATGGTTGCATTCCTGAACAGTAAGTGCTGTTCTGAATGGGGGAAGTATGCTAATTTGCACACATGGATTGATGTCAATAGAGAGCCCATGTATAGCACAGGGAGGATAGCTCAGGGGCAACATGCTCGCCTTGGAAGCAAGATGACACAGAGCAACACAGGTTCGATCCCCGGGTCCGCGCTTAGAAACCTCTGGGAATTAAGCACATTATAAATTACCTATCATATAATGAACATTAAGACACCGTCATTATGTTTCAGAAATAATGGCACAGTACATATAGGGAAAAATACAGATGCAAACAAATCATGGATTTTCCAGATATGCGATTGGGCACCGCAGTATTGATGCTTTGACACAGAAGCATACATGCACCTTCCGCCAAGCTGGGACAGTATTTGTTCTCTTACCACTCTGCCCTCATGTAGTGCCCCAGAGCCACATTGTGCCTAACAATGAACATCCGACAGTAAGGGATGCAGCCAACAACAAGGGGCTTGTAAGCGTATGGGCTTACAAAGGAGTTTTAGATAGAAATATTTCTCACAAGGTTCCACAGACAGATTAGAGACAATACCAGCAAGATACAGGCTGTCTAGTAAAGTAGCTATATTTTATGCATCCCGACTCGCCCCTGGGATACAGGTGGCAGCAAATGCAAAAAGGGCTCATAATAACAATGTAGGAGTTGTTGCAATTGGCCAATGCCACAGAGAGAAGTCTGATGGCCATTAAATAAGAATTATGGGCTGTAAAACTACCTGCTCCCCAGAATAGGTATATGCTAGACCACCTCACCGCCATGGAGGGAGGAGTGTGCACAAAAATACTCGCAAGTTGCTGCATCCTAATACCAATAAATGAAGAACAGAATGGCAGTTCAACAGAAGCTATATCTGCCTTGCAAACCCTGCACCCGACTCTTGAGAAGGAGGGCACTAAAGTAGCAGATGAGGACTGGTATCATTGGATGTTCTCCTGGGTTCCTCCCTGATTGTGTAACATATTTAAAGTAGTAGTGCCTCTTTTATTGGTACTGCTAGTAAGTATGTGCACACGGAACATAATAATTAGATATTGTAAAGTAGTAAAGAAGGCAAACGAAGAAAGTAACCTGATGTCGCTTACTGTTGCTACCATAGAGGTTACTAGCGTTTCTGTGTTCTGTGCACACTGATGCAGAGGCAGATGCTCCAGATGATATTAGAATGGTCCCATTAGAGAGAGCTATTAGACAAACTGGAACTAGGTTTATACCCCTTTTTGATCCTGAAAACTACATACAAGACTGGGTAGACTGTGATTGCTGTTTTATGACCGGTGGGCGAGAGGGATATGTGAGAAGAGGAGGTAGCTTGAGGGGGGTCTGAAGAGCATGAATCCCCAAAGATGAGTATGACACAATGGCAGATAAGGGACTTGCGGTCAATAATTTGACCAGAGGGTGGAATGTGATGGTGCAGATAAGACCAGTGACGTGCAAGGCCACACCTCACCTGCTCCCGAAGTAGAGCAAACATATAAAATAAGGTATCTATAATAAAGTGTTATTTTGTGTATGCCAACACAATGTAGAATGTAACACAAGTAGCATTACCGGTAGTTTGCCACAACATAGAGAGCTAGTTGCCATATTATAGGGAGGGTTAGGTTGCTGAATACACAGAGAACGAAAGAACGAATGTAGTATGTGGTGGTATGCACAGTTAGGTAGGGTATATATATCCCATAGGAAGAGCACTTTTTGGGTGGCTTATAACTTCGCTCCCCCTGGACGAATCCACACCAAACTTTGCAAAAAATCGTATATGGCCCACTCTGAATTTCTTTGCAAAGTTTGGTGAGGTTTGGTCCAGGGGGGCAAAGTTATAGGGGGGTCCCAAAATGTCTTTTTTTCCCATAGACTGAATGGGGAAAAACTTTGCGCACGCCTACAGCTCAAACCGCTGGATGGATTTTCACCACATTTGTGGCAGGAGCAGTGGCTTGGTTCCGAATGTGTGCTTTTGTAGATTTGGTGAAAATACGTCCAGTAGTTTTTTTTTAAAACGATCAAAAGTAGGTCTAAAAAAATTAAAATTGCCCATATGCCACAGTTAGAATGTTTGATTCTATGGGTGTGATATGCTGCGGTGGTTGTGGCCAGGACCTAGAGTCTTGGGTGCATGGCCAAAGGCCATGCACACACGATCGATGTTATAAGCACTGAAGTTATAAGCCACCATGGGTGTGATATGCTGCGGTGGTTGTGGCCAGTACACATAAAGTAATGATTATTATTTTGCTTATATAGAGCGGTGTGGACCATTAGTAACACTGTCTTCAAACATTTCCTCACGTGGGAAATTTTCCTCAAGCCATTCGAAAGTACTGAACATTTCTCTGTAAAAAACAAACACATATTAATTTTACTGTACCTAATACAAAATGTTTAGAAATATATAAGAAAAATAAAGTTTACTTACTAGTTTCTGGTAACTTGGATTCTTACTGTTGTGTAGGTCTGCTGTTGCTCCTAGTTGTGCAGTTTCTGTGAGGTAATTATATTGGAAGCATATCTTTTTTGTTTTGGTATATTCCATTTTACTACACGTGGTATTTAAATGAATGGTTGATGTATTATTACATATAATGTGTTTATGTGCTGCTTTTTGAACTTGTGCAGTGTTTATATGGCATGCTAGAACCTTTTAAGATACCCCCTGAGTGTTTGGGTAGTGTTGATGTTGTCCGCATGTTGTCCGCATCCGTTCGCGGACATACGCACAGTCCATGGACATCAACATCATTAGGGAATCCTAGTAAACATCTATCAAATTCACACTATGAAAATGTATATTCAGTAAAAAAACTTTGTTAAAGTGACGTTATGGTTAAGTTGTGCTACTAAAAACCTATGAAATTCAGTAAAAAAACTTTGTTAAAGGGACGTTATGGTTCCAAGTAAAATCGAGAGCCCCCTGAAATTCGCCAGTTATGGTAAGCTAAGCAACCATAACTCGCGCCACCACCGTGCACTGCTAAGACTAACACCCAAGACATCAAAGATGACATCACAAATGTCATCTACCCCCTACTCTCTGCCTGGATCCTCAGACAGTTGGAGGTGGATGAGCAGAGGGCTCAAGAAGCAATATGTTTACAAAGAAAGAGTTATTCTCCGGCCCCAGAAAGCCATGTGGAGAATGCAGAGGGTCTTGAACTTGATCCTTGCAGCCACCGGGAGCCAGTGGAGAGATTTCAGGGCTGGAGAGATACGATCCCTGTGCTCGAAACCAAGGACAAGTCTCGCAGTCCTGTTCTGGATTAGTCTCAAAGGGCGAAGAGTAGAGGCATGCAGATTTGGAAAGTGGCTATTGCAGTAGTCCAGCCTAGAGGGAACCAGGACTCTTGAGACAGTGAGCTTCGGGGGAAAGTGAGAAAAGGAAGAATACCTCTGAGGAGTTGCAGCTGGTAGTGGGACTTCTTAGTGATGTCCATGATGTGAGGAGAGGAGAGGGTGAAGTCAAAGATGACAACAAGAATTTTTGCCTTGCAGGATGGGGCAGGTAGAGGGCCCGGGGAGGGCAGCCAGAGTGAAAGAGGGAAAGCGGGAGCAGGGATCCCAATGAGAAGGATCTCAGTCTTACTGGAATAAAGGCAGAGATCGTTAGAGGCACACCATTCCTGAATCACTGATAGACAGTCAGGAATGAGCAAGAGAGGAAAGGAGGCTGAGAGGAGCATGCTGGAGAGCTGAGTGTCATCTGCATAACACTGAAAGTTAGGAGAAAAGGTAGAGATGAGGTGGGCCAGAGGTGCCAAGTAAAGGTTTAAGAGCCTGGGTGAGAGGTTAGAATCCTGTGGAACACCACATGTGGAGTGAGAGGCGGAAGAAGGACCCCAATTGGACCAGGAAGTGTTGATCGGAGAGGAAGGCGGTCAACCAGGCTAGGGCCTGACCCGTGATGCCCAGGTTGTCACAGGGATGATTGATCAGGATGGCGTGGTTGACTGTGTTGAAAGCAGAGGATAGATCAAGGAGGATGAGGACAAACGGAAGGCTAGAGTTGAGAATAGAGAGCAAGTCTTCACAGGTGTTCAGGAGAACAGTTTCAGTGCTTCTGGCTGCTTTAAAGCCAGACTGGTGGTCATGGAGACAACCAACAGATTCAGTATGGAGAGTAAGCTGGGAGATGGCCAGCTTTTCCAGGAGTTTGTTCAGGAAAGGAGTGATAGAGATTGAGCGATAATTTGCCAGAGAGGAAGGATCAACAGAGGGCTTCATAATGAGGGGGTGCACAAGAGAGTGCTTTAGGGGGAGGGGAAGTTCCAGTGGCAAAAGAGT
Source organism: Ambystoma mexicanum (assembly GCF_040938575.1). Lineage (NCBI taxonomy): Eukaryota > Metazoa > Chordata > Amphibia > Caudata > Ambystomatidae > Ambystoma > Ambystoma mexicanum. The sequence goes on from NC_090928.1 coordinate 565,540,843, forward strand.
GATTGCATAAATCGGCCAAGGCTGGGGCGATGTTGTCGATGTGGTACTTGATGGTTCTTGAGGAGCACAGAAGCACCTCCTTGGACAACACTTTCATAGATCATTCTTGTGTAGAAACATCATAAGGAGAGAGCTTAGGGAATGAGAAGAAAGGAGGTGGAGGTACCTCCGGAGAGGGGCCAAGAGAAGTAGAGGGAGAGGAAGAGGAGAGAGGGGACAGGATGTCCTGAGTTATAGTGGTAAAGTGGTGAATTGAGAAGCCAGTGCCATGCAAAGGGCCTGGGAGGGAACAGGAGAAGTGGAGACGATGGTGGAGATGATGGTGTTCAGAGGCACAAACTGCACAAGTAGGCCTTTCCCATGGGTGTCAGTTTAAATAAGCAACAATGTAGTTAGTTGTGTTGCTAGAAGACTAGAAGACAGCAGGGTACAAAGTTTAATTGCAAGGTGCCCACAGTAACGTTGCCAATAACACACTAGCAAGATATATCCATGGCACTCCCAAAGGTGGAAGCAGTTTAAGGCTCACATGAAGAACACCTTAACATGTTGAATAAATTGAAGTTAAAAAGTCTCATGCATTGGCCTCATCCTACAATGAATACGATATGCATGTCATGACCCAATTAGACCAAACACCTGCAGTCGGCAGAATATATCCGAAGAGAGTACAGGATGAGCTGTCCATGGTTGAGCAAACTGTCTGGGAGACTGGGGCTTGGCATGGCAAGATCAGATTGGAGTGAGTTTGATAGTTCTTTCGCCAGGGCAAAGTTTTGAACACTCCTTTCTCACCAGAAGTTGATTGGACTGTTGTGGATAAGTGTAACACACAAGGTCACATCAGTAACAGGCACCAGTATTTTAATAATGTCAGCATGTGGTGGTGCCAGCCAATCAGAGCACGGTCCAGTGATGTCTGGGACATGACGTCTCACATAGTGGGTGGGACTCTGGGTGGACTCGAAGTTAATGATTATCCAATAAGAAGAAAAAATGTATATAACTATGTACATGGCTATATTTTAACAGCCAATGACAGCTTGTACATATTGCTTTTTTGTGAATACGACATTGTAATCTGTTTGCTTTATAAACACTGGGCTACAAGGAAGTAAATTAAACTTCTATGGACCTTCTACTGGCCAAATGGAGTAAATCAAGCTGGTTTCCTGTGCAACTTTGTTTGACCCCTTATTTTGGTTAATGTGGATTATTGCGAGCTTGTTTACACTAACATCCATGAGTAGCTTCTGAAGAACATGCTCAGACATGATTGTTCTAACAGTAGATGCTTTTAGCAGAGTCCTTATCGAGAACTCTGCTAATAATGTACCACTTACTGAATTAAAATACTATGATGCTTTATTCAAGTTCTGAGGTGTCCAGCTGACTTAATTACCACTCATATTGACTTCTTCATAACCAATTTGATCCTTGAGCATGGGCGGCCCAAACTACTGTTACAAGTCAGAGTTGAGTGGATGCTCTCCTCTCTTGCTTCCTTTTCGGGTGAGTGTACCATATAAAAATAATGAGCTTGTAAAGAACAGTAGTCAATGGTAGTTGCTCTTTGTGCTGTGACTCTGGTATTCTCCCCAGGCATGTTGCCATTACAGTGACGGTTGATTATTACAAAGCCACATTTCGTGACAAAGTCAAAACATTTAATCCATTTGCCATTGTTTTTAGTTTATTTTAAAATGGATGCCTGAATTCCCAGGGCGATTTCCATCTCGGATGCACAGTTCACAATGAATTTGACGTTGAAATCTCCAGCAATTAGTAAAGGGAGAGAAAGGTATGAGGGATTTACCAGTAAGGTGGAAATCTGGAGCATAATACCTTTGTTGTGAGCAGTCATACAGGTTAAACAGTTTCGACTCTTCTTCATCTACCTGCTAGATGCCCTTGACTAGGGTTGCAAAAATATATGGCTTGTTAATCAATATTTCAACTGACAGAGGCCCTCATTACGACCCTGGCGGAATTCGGAAAACGATGGCGGAAATGCAATACCGCCATCGAATAGCGCTCGGTGCGACTATGACCCGTCACCGCAAAGTACGAAGCCATTAGCGACACCGTAGTGAACGCCAACGCTAACTGCACCAAGCACGCGCGCGCGCCATGCGAAACCGCAAACACCACCATGGCGCAAGGGTACGCCAATTCCGACCCTAGCGGACATGTACCTAACGCCATCAGGCATGGCGTAATGTACCATTCCGCCATGGTGAGAAGTACGGCATCGCGAATCAACCATAAACGGCCCCACTGAGTGCCTGTACACCGCTCCCTGCCCACAAAGTACAACTCCCCGTAGGTGCAATGAAGTCACAATGCAACCATTGAAATGTACAAGTCACCCATGCATGGCAACGAACAAAAGAAACACAAGAGGGGCCAATGGGAGCTGCAGGGCACAGATGGCACGAATACAGAAGCCATCCCAATGGACATGACCACAGTCCCCCACCAAGAAACGCACGCAAACACAGGCACCTGTGACCAGCAATATTCCGAGAATCACATCATTCCACCAGTCCACCTGGCTGACCGGCATCTGTTACACAAAACCCAATCCCCCGCCCCTGAGCATGACAACATTCAAACTGTCATATTGGCAGCCCCCATCCCTGACCTCACGGGCTTAGTAGGCAAACGCGCCCAGTACAGTACCACGCAACTAAACTCCGAAGCTGGAACCCAATGCAGATCTCCTCACAATACATCGCCCCCCAAATAGGCATATGCCACATCACTTGCAAAGAAAAACGCTACACGGGCCAAATCAGAATAGAAATTTAATGCACATCAAAGTCACCAAGCCCATACAGCCATCAGGCCATGAACTCCAAAACACTAATCACCATTGTGGGCTGCATCCGCAAGAAATGACCAGCCACTACTTGTGTGTCGCCCTGTTCCCCCATGGTACACAGAGCCACATTCACGTACGAAAAGGCAACATGGAAGCGCACAGAACCGCAGGGCCGTCCCAATGGGGAGGCACTAGTCCAGCAGAAAGGCCGAAATGTTGCTCCGAGCCACCAGTACTGCGTAAGGGCATGTGGGCCATTGGCGATCGTCCCATAAGATCGTAATGCTGCTCCACTGATTAACACGAAGCAGCAGGTGTCGGGAGTAAAACCCATCTGCAGGAGTGGCATACAGATGGCAGTGGCAAAAGGGGAGGAGATACCTGTCAACCAAAAGAAAAGAAAAAGAACAGAATGGCCATCAGAACTACATTCCAACAACTCACTTCAATGATCACACGAAATCCACAGCCATATGCATGCTAGCCCACTCCAAAGGATCATCACCACCCCAAAACCACTTGCGACTCATAACCATCTATATCGAGGTGCAAACACCATCACAAACGAGTGTACCTGTGCATGCGTCTGTCAAAACAGAATCCATCAGATGGGAATGTTAACGTGCATGGACACAAGTGTCTGAGGGCGCGTCGAGACAGGGAGGGCTCAACAAGGCCAGATAGACGATGGTCCCACTATGGCAGCCCTGCATCACATAGCGTAGGGGAGGCGGATAGATCCCAAGAAGCCCTGTACATGGCAAACTCTGTATCAAATCACCTGCCCATGCATCCACTCATCATTCCCTCATCCCGGGATCAAAACGCCTGAATAATTACTCACATAACATTAGAAACATCCATTGAGTCTGTGCGTTATGCAGCCTGCAAAATCCACAGTGCCCCAGCCCGTAATTCCAGTGTTGTGAAGTAACATGTATTTGGGAACGGCCGGCCTCATCGCCCACGTAGCTATTGCGCATCCCAAACTATTCATATCAATCATTGCTTCCTCGCCATGGGCCCTGTCTCAAGGACATTGAACAATAGAACGTTATATTTGCAGTCAGACCTGTGGGCATCTCCTCGCCGCTAGCTGGAAACCGAAAGCGCCGCCCTTCGAATTCCTCATTTGCAACATCACGTCGAAAAGGCATCTGTGGCCGTTTGAAATCACTAATTATTCCATCGAGTGCGGCTGTGTGTGAAAATGGCAACTGCCTTCACCCACAAATGGGACGCCCCGCCCGTCGTTGCAACTCGGTACAGTGATGCATGAGGGTCCACCGTTACTCGAGTACTACGTTCCACTGACCCTTCACAAGTCTGTTCGCGACTGCACAGATAGTATGTGAAACAATGGGACCACAGCAGAATGAACATATCAACCAATCTTACACGGCCATCGGGTACAAATACATGATTGCAATAGCAAGATGCCATTCCCCGAATTGCAGCGTTGTGCGCGGGACGTGCTCGGCCAAAGGGGAGAGCAGTTTGCACAGGTGGAATGAATCACCACAGGTGGAGGCCATACAGCCTGATAACACATAAATTGCACAGCCAGTCTCCTCCCACAACCACACCGAAATGCTACCGGCAGGACTCGCGATGTTGGCCCTGGGGGACCTGATAGCACTGCAAGTACTCCAACTCCAAGAAGAAGACGAACACCAACTACAACCAGCCGCACGGAGGAGACGCAGGAGGAGGAGGAGGCCAAGGCAGGGCCAGCAAGGCCCACCAGCACAGCCACTACCACCACGCAGGCAGCCCGCAATCCCACGCCTCCGAGCACATCCGTTCAACCTCACTGATGAGCAGATCCACACCCTCTACCGTCTGGACCGGGACACCATAGCCGCCATTGTGGACATGACACAGGCTGACCTTGTCAGCATGATAGATAGCCCAACCGCCATCCCACCCCTACTGAAGGTGGTGTCTGTACTCCACTTCCTGGCCACAGGCACCTACCAGCACACAGTCGGACAGTTGCATGGCATATCACAGCCACTGTTCTCACGGACACTATTGCAAGTGCTCGATGCCCTCCTGCAGCACGCAGACGACTACATCTCTCTACCACGCTCGGAGCAGGAAATTACCAACACAAAAGTGGGATTCCATGCACTTGCCGGCATACCGGGTTGCATTGGTGCCATCGACTGCACCCATGTGGAATTGGTCGTCCCACATGCCATGGAGGCCCAGTACCGCAACCGAAAACAATTTCATTCCCTGAATGTACAAATGGTGTGTGACTCCAACAGGATCATTACACATTGTTGTGCCCGAATCCCTGGATCAACCCATGATTCTATGGTCTTGAGGAACTCTACAATACCACGCTACATGGAGCGACACGCAGGGAACAGATCCTGGCTACTCGGTGAGTCTCATTACATGCATGATTATGTGGGGTATGTGATTTGGCAATGACCTGGCAGGAAGGGGGGGGGGTGTGCGTACGTAGCAATGGCATTCCACATCATACGTTTCTCGTCCACATACAGGTGATGCTGGATATCCACTGAAGAGATGGCTCCTCACACCAGTCCGGAACCCACGGGACCAGCATGAGGAGAACTACAACCATGCCCACTCACGTACCCGTGTAGTCATTGAACAGGCATTCGGCCTACTGAAGACTCGTTTCCGCTGCCTCAGCAGGTCTGGCGGGGCACTCCTGTACCGCCATGAGAAGGTTGCAAAGATGGTCATGGCATGTGTCATGCTCCACAACATGTGCGTACGTAGAAATGTGCCCATGCCCCCTGACGCAGAACTGCAAGCAACTGATGATGGTCATGATGAGGGTGGGGATGTGGCAGCACCTCATGGAGTCTGCGAGGCACCGGAGGCCCGTGACATTCGTCAGCATCTCATTGATGCATGCTTCTAGTACTCACGCCTGGTGGCTGATACATGGACACGGGACTCGTGGCACTGTGTGTGTCTGGGACATGCACAATATGGACTGTACGCCTATGATGGCCTAGTACACAAAGATCAATGTCCACACATCTCATTGGTTGATCGTGCACTTTTTATGGCATATGTGATGTCATGTTGAACACCCTATCGACCCGCCACCCAAGTGAGCCCAACACACCCCCTCCACCCTCCTACCTCCCCCCGAACACCAGTGTCCAAAGATGCTCATTGTCAGTGGGCTGTCGCTATTGCAAGCCCCCTCTGCGGGTATCAGGGGCACCCCTGCCTGTGGAGCGCAGGTTCCTTCCAGATCTACGTTGGGGGCTGCCCTGGACGGAACTTGCAACGGATGATGTGTCTGCCTGCTCACGTCCATGCATGTCCCTAAGGGTTTGCGAGAGCTCAGTGAGCACACGGCGCACTGCGGCAAGTTCGGCACATACGTCTTTGGACGTCGCATGCAGTTCCCCCCTCAGGCTCTCGGTGCTTCTCTCCATTTGGACTCTCAGGCTCTCGGTGCTACTCTCCATTTGGACTCTCAGGCTCTCGGTGCTACTCTCCATTTGGACTCTCAGGCTCTCGGTGCTACTCTCCATTTGTGCCCTTAGCGTCTCTGTACCTCTCTCCATTTCTGCCCTAAGTGTCTCAGTTGATGTTTCTATGTCTGCCTTAGTGCCCCCACATTCATCAGCATGGTCCTTGAGGAGTGTGGCCAGTTGCTGCTGTTGTACAATTAACTGGTCGAGGGACTGTTGCCTCTGCTGGGCCATGGCCATTTGCGGGGGTGTCACAGAGGGGCTGTTGTCCTCATGTTGCCTTGCCACAGGGCTTGTGGGGGATGGCCAGTCGTCGTCTTGTGGGTGCCCCTGCGTGGTATCCTCATGTTGTACGGGATGGGACAGACAGGGGGATTGGGACAGGTCATGGATGGATCTGACTTCGACATCCCCGTTTTCTGTGTCCGAGCATGCTGCCATCAATGGGGTGTCACCTATGGTGCTGCTGCCACCAGAGGCAGTGCCTTCTGTGGCATCCATTGGGGGCACCTGTGGTGGTGGTGTTGTGGGCATGCTGGCTGCTGGGGTGCCTGTTGATGTTCCCTCCTCTGTGCTGCCACCTGATTTGTGCTGCTGCCGTGTCTTGATGCGTGCAGCTGAGGTGGAGGGTCTCTGGCCGTTGGTCTTGGCCCTCTTTGCAGGTGTGCTGGTAGGGGTGTCCTGTAGCTCGTCGTTTGGATCGGACCCTGTGGTGGAGTAAAGGAGGGCGAGGGTTATTGATGGGTCTGTGGGAATTGGAATGGCATTGTATCACATGCTTTGGGGTGGTACCTGAGGGTGATTTGGGTCAGGGCCTTGGAGGTGCTTTAATTTGTGTGTGGAGTGAGGGTGCAGTTGTTTGGCAGCCTGCAGTTAGGGTGTGCCTGCTGCACGTGTAGTGCGTGTATTAGGGGTTTTTAATTATTTATGTATTTATTGTGGGTTTTAACGTGCGCTATCAGGCCGATGTGTGTGGACGTTCTCCTGGACATGTGTTTCTGTTGCACTATGTGGACGCATGGTACTTCACATGGATGGACTGTGTGGATTTGGCATTGTTTTATCTGGCCCACCTACCTGAATCTTCGGATGTCTGCACTCCTTTCTCCATCCCTCCGACTCCCTCTATGCTCTCCATTCCGATGGTGGAGGCACAGATTTCTTCCCAGGGGGTCAACTTGATGGGTGATTCAGGACCTCCCCCGGTGGCTGTGGCAATGTTGCGGTTGGCAGAGAGTATGCTGTGGACGCGTATCCGCAGGTCGTCCCATCGCTTGCGGCATTGCTGTGGGGTGCGGGGTGCGGTCCCCACCGCACTTACCCGCTGTGCCACCAGTGCCCATATGGTCTTCTTGTTTGCAAGTGCCGTTCTGGTCATTTGTGTGGAGAAGACGACGGCAGCATTCTCCTGGAGGGTCTCTGTTAGCACGGTGAGTTCCTCACGGGAGAAGTGGACCTGCCGCTTGCGGTCGCACGCTTTCTTCGCTACTTTTCCCATTTTTCTTGGTTTCGCTAGGGTGGGTGACGGGTTGGGGTGTGTTTCAGGGTAGTGATTTTAGTGGTTGTGTGGTTTTAGTGGTTTTATAGGTGTACGGCGGGATGTTTCCCGTTCCGGGCCCATGTTTTTACTTCCGTTTCCGTATATTTCCGGTCACCGTACTTTCCGGTAGGCGCACACTGCGGTGACCGCTAAGAGGGGTGGCGGTATTGCACCTAGGGCGCCGTACGGCGGCGGTGTGGGCCGTTTTGGGGTCATTTCCGCCAACGCGGACTTTGCACTTCCGCCGTGGCGTGGTGCTCGTGCCCGATGGGTCGGAATGGGCCGCACTTTGCTCCTTCGTGCAATGGCGGAAACGCTATTTACGCTGTGGCGCTCCGGTCAGTCACTTTCCGCCAGGGTCGTAATGAGGGCCAGAGTGTTTTTCACACAAGTTAGCAAACCTCCCTTTGGGAGCCAGGTTTTGACATTGATTTCTGCCATCACATGTTAAGGGGTGGACTGCCAAGGTCTCCTGCAGCATCACTAAATCATAAGTCTCCAATTGTTTCCATAGTCCATCTTCATCCTCATAATGAGAGTGCCCTTTGGTGTTGCAGCAGAGCAGTCTAGAAACTGTATTAGGGTCATATGAGGGTTTTTGACTGTAATGCTCCGGCTAGCCCTTAGTGCCAATAGCAGTCCTTCCCTTGCTTGGCTCTTTGCGTAGAAATGGCGTTACTTATAGACGAAGGTTGAAGTTGTCTAAGACCATTCGCATTTTCAAACAGTAAGTCGATCCCCTCTAGAATGCTGGTATTTAGTTAGATTTCAGATGGTTTGGCGCTTGCGGACAGTTTATGCGCAGGAACGGATTGAGTAATATAGGGGTGTCACATGACCCCATTTTGACTAGGGACTTAAACCCCAATGCCACAGTTAGTTTCACTATTGTTGCCCTTCGGCTGTCAGCTTGTCGGGTACCTTGATGCTTGTTCTTTTTAGCATAAATCTGGTTGCTTTGGATAGATGTCCCCAAATTTATTGTCGAGAGGCTTTCCATTATCAACATATAAATTAGGGTCATTGGAAAGCTGAAGTGAGTCATGAAGAACACCCCTGTTTTTCTTCTCGTTTAGGTCCATTGCATCAGCATCCTCCAAATTCAGTATCTCTTGCACCAAGGAAGAAAGGTCATTGTCAGTTTGACTTTTGTTCGGAATTTTGTTCTTATACCTTTGTTTCTCCAAGAAAACAACACGCCTTTGTTTCCTGGAAACCTTCTTCTTGGCTTTCTTTTTTTTTTCTCACAGGTGCCAATAGTCATGTCTGCAATGCTTGTTGCCGTTCTCTCTGATCGGTCAGAAGAAAGAAAAAGGACCCATTCCTGCACCTCTTGGAGTAGGATCCATTGAGATCTCAGTCAAAGAAGCGCCATCTTGACACTCACTCCTTTCCACACCCATTGCATGCACAATGTTGTTGCTCTCTTTGCCTTTGTCCCAAGACACTTGGGTGGACTCCAGGCTACTCGTCTGTAGTGCCATTCCTGTGCGTCTTCGCATCTCTTTCGAGTGTCCTTCTTCCTTGTCATGATGGCATTAATTCTGAGGTGCCTAACAATACTATTCAAATTGTCACTCTGTGCTTTAACCTCTTTGTAGATGTTATCGCATAGTTTCACTAGTGAAGTTACTAGAACATCCAGTGCTTGCAACTACATAGTTTAGGATAGGGAGAAGCTAGAATAATTTGCACATGGAGGAATAGAGGATGTTTAAGGAGTTAAGGGCCAAGGAACAATTGGCAGACTGCCTTTATATATTCGTAATGCTTGGGATCTGTTCCTCTCCACATACTTCTCGAATTGTAATCTTCTCATTGTCGGAATCATCATCTGAATATACCTCAGTTGAGTTAATCGGGGGTGCTGGTGAGTAATTGAGACCAGTGTCAGAAATCCCAGAGGTATCAGTGAGGGTTTGAGGTATCAGTGCACCCTACCAAAGTCATGCCTTTGGCTAAATTGCAATCACTCCTTCCATGCTTGCAACTCCTATGTGGAATGAAGGTGAGGCACCCCCCAGGGGAGAATCTACACACCTTTTCCATGGCCATCAAAATGGACTCAGTGGCGCACGTGCCCAAACAAGCCAAGTAAGTGTTAACATGGAGCACCAATGCATTTTGGCCGGTATTACTGACATTCGCTGGAAATATTCCATAATTGTGCAGGAATCCTTTGCAATGTCAACATGTTTTGACTCACCTCCTGCCTTCTTAGCAGATGTTGATTTCTCCATGGTCAGTTGTTCCTGGCGGGAGCAAGGTCTAAAACAAATCTCTGTGGGGAACAGCGAAGTGACCAGCCCCACTCACCAGGTGCCTTCCTGGTTGCTGCTCTTTTCCCACACTTAGCCACCCCGACCACCTGGTGCCTTCCTGGTTGCTGCTCTTTTTCCCTACTTAAGGGGCCCTGCAGCCTCTTTTCCTTTGCAGATGGGGAGCAGGTGCAAGTGGAACTAGTTCACGTGGCCTAAGCCCGCCCACCCAGTGCCTTCCAGGTTGTCGCTCTTTTTCCCACTTAAAGAGGCCTAAGCCCCACCCACATGGAGCCTTCCTGATTGCCACTGTTTTCCCTTACTTAAGGAGCCAACCAGCCTCTTTTCCTTTGCCGATTCGGAGCAGGTGTAAGTGGATCTAGGTCACCTGGTCTAAGCCCCACCCACCTGATGCCTTCCCTATTGCCAATCTTTTCTCCCACTTAAGGAGGCCTAAGCCCCGCCCACCTGGTGCCTTCCTGGTGGCTGCTCTTTTTCCCTACTTAAGGAGCCCTCCAGCCTCTTTTCCTTTGCAGATGGGGAGCAGGTGCAAGTGGATCTAGATCACCTGGCCTAAGCCCCACCCACCTGGTGCCTTACTGGTTGCCACTCTCTTTCCCCACTTAAGGAGGCCTAAGCCCCACCCACCTGGTGCCTTCCTGGTTGCCTCTCTTTTACCCTACTTAAGGAGCCCTCCAGCCTCTTTTCCTATACAGAGGGGGAACAGATGCAAGTGTATCTAGGTCACCTGTCCTAAGGCCCGCCCAACGGTGCCTTCCTTGTTGCTGCTCTTGTTCCCTACTTAATAAGGAGGCCTAAGCCCCGTCCACCTGGTGCCTTCCTGGTTGCTGCTCTTTTTCCCTACTTAAGGAGACATCCAGCCTCTTTTCCTTTGCAGATGGGGAGAAGGTGCAAGTGGATCTAGGTCACCTGGTCTAAGCCCCGCCCATCTGGTGCCTTCCTGGTTGCTGCTGTTTTTCCCCACTTAATAAGGAGGCCTAAGCCCAGCCCACTTGGTGCCTTCCTGGTTGCTGCTCTTTTTCCCTGCTTAAGGAGACATCCAGCCTCTTTTCCTTTGCAGATTCGGAGCAGGTGCAAGTGGATCTAGGTCACCTGGCCTAAGCCCCGCCCACCTGGTACCTTACCCTTTGCCGCTGTCTTTCCCCACTTAAGAAGGCCTAAGCCCCGGCCCCCTGGTGCCTTCCTGGTTGCTGCTCCTTTACCCTATTTAAGGAGCCCTCCAGGCTCTTTTCCTTTGCAGATGGGGAGCAGGTGCAAGTTGATCTAGGTCACGTGGCCTAAGCCCAACTGACCTGGTGCCTTCCTGGTTGCTGCTCTTTTTCCCCACTTAAGGAGGCCTAAGCACTGCCCACCTGGTGCCTTCCTAGTTGCTGCTCTTTTACCCTACTTAAGGAGCCCTCCAGCCTCTTTTCCTTTGCAGATGGGGAGCAGGTGCAAGTGGATCTAGGTCACCTGGCCTAAGCCCCACCCACCTGGTGCCTTACTAGTTGCTGCACTCTTTCCTCACTTAAGGAGGCTTAAGCCCTGTCCACCTGGTGCCTTCCTGGTTGCCGCTCCTTTTCCCTACTTAAGGAGCCCTCCAGGATCTTTTCCTTTGCAGATGGGGAGCAGGTGCAAGTTGATCTAGGTCATCTGGCCTAAGCCGGCCACTTGGTGCCTTCCTGGTTGCCGCTCTTTTTCCCCACTTAAGGAGGCCTAAGCACTGCCCACCTGGTCCCTTCCTGGTTACTGCTCTTTTACCCTACTTAAGGGGCCCTCCAGCCACTTTTCCTTTACAGATGGGGAGCAGGTGCAAGTGGACTTAGGTCACCTGTCCTAAGGCCCGCCCACCTGATACCTTCCGGGTTGCTGCTCTTGTTCCCTACTTAAGGAGCTCTCCAGCCTCTTTTCCTTTGTAGGTGGGGAGAAGGTGCAAGTGGATCTAGGTCACCTGGCCTAAGCCCCACCCACCTGGTGCCTTCCTGGTTGCTGCTGTATTTCCCCACTTAAGGAGGCCTAAGCTCCGCCCACCTGGTGCCTTGCTGGGTGCCGCTCTTTTTCCCTACTTAAGGAGACATCCAGCCTCTTTTCCTTTGCAGATTCGGAGCAGGTGTAAGTGGATCTAGGTCACCTGGTCTAAGCCCCGCCCACCTGATGCCTTCCCTGTTGCCACTCTTTTCTCCCACTTAAGGAGGCCTAAGCCCCGCCCACCTGGTGCCTTCCTGGTGGCCGCTCTTTTTCCCTACTTAAGGAGCCCTCCAGCCTCTTTTCCTTTGCAGATGGGGAGCAGGTGCAAGTGGATCTAGATCACCTGGCATAAGCCCCACCCACCTGGTGCCTTACTGGTTGCCACTCTCTTTCCCCACTTAAGGAGGCCTAAGCCCCACCCACCTGGTGCCTTCCTGGTTGCTGCTCTTTTACCCTACTTAAGGAGCCCTCCAGCCTCTTTTCCTTTACAGATGGGGAACAGATGCAAGTGTATCTAGGTGACCTGTCCTAAGGCCCGCCCAACGGTGCCTTCCTTGTTGCTGCTCTTGTTCCCTACTTAATAAGGAGGCCTAAGCCCCGTCCACCTGGTGCCTTCCTGGTTGCTGCTCTTTTTCCCTACTTAAGGAGACATCCAGCCTCTTTTCCTTTGCAGATTCGGAGCAGATCTAGGTCACCTGGTCCAAGCCCTTCCCACCTGATGCCTTCCTGGTGGTCGCTCTTTTCCCCAATTAAGGAGCCCTCCAGCCTCTTTTCCTTTGCAGATGGGGAGAAGGTGCAAGTGGATCTAGGTCACCTGGTATAAGCCCCGCCCATCTGGTGCCTTCCTGGTTGCTGCTGTTTTTCCCCACTTAATAAGGAGGCCTAAGCCCTGCCCACCTGGTACCTTCCTGGTTGCCGCTCTTTTTCCTTGCTTAAGGAGACATCCAGACTCTTTTCCTTTGCAGATTCGGAGCAGGTGTAAGTGGATCTACGTCACCTGGTCTAAGCCTCGCCCACCTGATGCCTTCCTGGTTGACGCTCTTTTCCCCCAATTAAGGAAGCCTAAGCCCCACCCACCTGGCACCTTCCAGGTGGCCGCTCTTCTTCCCTACTTAATGAGCCCTCCATCCTCTTTTCCTTTGCACATGGAGAGCAGGTACAAGTGGATCTAGGTCACCTGGCCTAAGCCCTGCCCACCTGGTGCCTTTCTGGTTGCCGCTCTTTTTCCCCAATTAAGGAGGCCTAAGCCCCGCCAACCTGGTGCCTTCCTGGCTGCTGCTCTTTTTCCCTACTTAAGGAGCCCTCCAGCCTCTTTTCCTTTGCAGATGGGGAGCGGGTGCAAGTGGATCTAGGTCACTAGGCCTAAGTTCCACCCACCTGGTGCCTTCCAGGTTGCTGCTCTTTATCCTCACATAAGGACTAAGCCCCGCCCACCTGGTGCCTTCCAGGTGGCCACTCTTTTTCCCTACTTAACGGGCCCTCCATCCTCTTTTCCTTTGCACATGGGGAGCAGGTGCAAGTGGATCCAGGTCACCTGGCCTAAGCCCTGCCCACCTGGTGCCTTTCTGGTTGCCGCTCTTTTTCCCTAGGTCACCTCACCTAAGCCCCGCCCATCTGGTGCCTTCCTAGTTGCCACTCCAATAAAAAAGCCTCCCTCACTCAACCACCCATGACTTACAACCGAACAATAGACCGTGCTCTAAAGGAACAGGACCCAGATGCACAATTTAAGTTCTCTAAAACATCTATCCTTGAGGTGGAGAAAGTTATCCTCTCTCTCAAGCCTTCAAACTGTCAGGGTGATACCTGCCCAGCCCAGCTGATAAAAGATGTTGCTAGGGATCTTTCTCCATTTATTTCAAAACTTGTCAATTCCTCATTCACGTCCGGCATTGTGCCCACCAATCTAAAACAATCTTGGGTGCTACCCTTGCTCAAAAAGCAAACGCTAGACCCACTTATACCCACAAACTACCGTTCCATCACGACAGTTCCTTTTCTGCTTAAAATCCTGGATAAGATTGCTTATAATCAAATCCAAAGCTTTCTGGAACAACACAAACTCTTAGGAGAGCGTCAATCAGGATTCCGACCTCAACACGGCACAGAGACTGCCCTCATTGATTTGAAGGCACAAATAGATGACCTAAGAGATAAAGGAAAAGTGGCACTCCTTCTGCTGTTGGACCTCTCGGGGCATTTGACCTTGTGGTTGTGGACCACGAGGTACTTTGCAGCCACTTAGACTCTGCCGCACATTTCTCCAGAGAGGCCATAACTTGGATTCAATCCTTTCTTAGTGACAGGACCATGAGGGTCTTCTCCTCATCAGCAGCGGCGGACCCAATTCCCATCTTGTGTGGATTTCCTCAGGGTTCTTGTGTCTCCCATACTCTATACAACATATTTACCAAGCCCCTTTTTGAAGATCTGGACCTTCTTGGTATCACCTACACTAATTATGCAGATGATACCCAGATTCTCCTCCCACTTTCTGGGGATTATCGTAAGGATTTGGCCTTGGTGAATAGGGTGTATAGCATCATCCAGGCATGGATGGCTACCCACGGTCTATGCCTGAATGATGACAAAACAGCTCATCATCCTAGGGACACATTCTAACCTCAAAAAACTAAGCCAGGACTACACCTCATTTGAGATCGATGGTAATACCATTAAGGTGTCTAAAGAGGTGAAGACTCTTGGCTTATATCTGGATGCCACCCTCTCCTTCGACAAACAGGTGAAGTCTCTGGTATCTGCCACCGCTTACACATGTAAGCTCATTAGAGCAGGCAAACACTTTCTCTCAGACAAAAACTGCCTTATCTTAGCGAGAGCCTTAATCCTCTCTAGGCTGGATTATTGTAATGCCCTCTATATTGGAGCCAATAAATCCATTACCCATCAAATTCAAATCTTACAAACTAATGCCCTGCGAGCAGCCCTTGGTGCGTCTAAAAGATCGCACATTTCAAATATCAGGCGCCAAAACAACTGGTTGTCCACCCAAAATAAAATCAACTTAAAAGTGGCATCCCTTGTTCACAAAGCCCTGAACAATGCTGCACCGAGCTATCTCACAAACAAACTCAAAAAAAGAAACCATACATGCCCAGCTAGAACTTCTAATGCCAATAGTCTTACCATACCTAGATTTAGGCTAACTAAGGCGGGGGAGGCAGCTTCCAGGTTCGAGCGGCCCAATTATGGAATTCACTACCTCACCCTTTACATGAGGAGCAGCCCTTTCCGAAATTTAGAACCAACTATATCAATCTGCTGAGGTCTGCCAATGATTAGCCCACTAGCGCTTACTCTTCATCACGCGACCCCTACTATAGTCACATCACCGTCCTGCCTATTTTTGCTCTTGCGGACACTTTCACTTTGCCCATCTAGCCGATGAGCTATTGTCCATTTAGTGTCTGTACATATACTGCCTTTATCATACTTTGTACTTACTATGCTTGTATGTAAACTGCAATTGCCGCTCTAACTGTAACATATTGTATTTGTATGTAACGCATCACCCTACCCTGTAACTTAAGCCTTGCATTTTCTGTACTGCTGCGCCCGGCTACCTTCGGGTCTGGTGCGCATTATAAGTGAATAAAACAAACAAACAAACTCTTGTTCTCTACTTAAGGAGCCCTCCAACCTTTTTTCCTTTGCAGATGGGGAGAAGGTGCAAGTGGATCTAGGTCACCTGGCCTAGGTCCCGGCCACCTTGTGCCTACCGGGTTGCCGCTCTTTATCCTCACTTAAGGAGGCCTAAGCCCCACCCACCTGGCGCCTTCCAGGTGGCCACTCTTTTTCCCTACTTAACAAGCCCTCCAGACTCTTTTCCTTTGCACATGGGGAGCAGGTGCAAGTGGATCTAGGTCACCTGGCCTAAACCCTACCCACCTTCTTAGCCCTGCCTCTTCCTTTCTGCCCTTAACTCTTAGATCAAGGGCTTCTCTCGCCCGGGTGTCCGAAGTTAAGTGCAGAAGAAGAAAAGGGGAATTCCTGTTTGGACCTGTTTGGGCCAGGAGGACCCAGGGCCCGAACCCCTGCTCAGACAGCAGGTAAGTATGCACCAACATGTGTTTACTCCCTCTGTCCCCATAGGCCATCCCCACCATCATCAGACAATGGCAACATCAACTTCTCCGGTGCTGGGGTGAGGACAGGTGATCCCTGGCCCACCCCCTTTCTGGTCCCCTGTGATGACCCTGTGCCCCCCGTACCTCCTGCCCCTTTCTTGCCCCTGATTATTTCCCCCCTGCTTGCCAGCTCTCTTCTTCCCTCTTCCCTTCTCCCTTATCCTTTCTGCCACCCCCTACACCTCTTTCCCTACAGGAGTTGTCTCTATTAACTATTGTCTCACCATCACCGACCTGTTGCCAACGCTTGGATTTCACTTCATGGACACATTCACTTGGTGTTTCAACTTCTCAACTCTCATGCTGGACCTCCCCGGGATCTTACATTCAGCGTGTCCCTGAATGACGCTGTGCCCTTCTTGATTCCTTGCATACATTCTCTGTTCCCTGGAACATTATGGGCCTTATTACAAGGTGGGAATGGGTTTAACGGTGCCGGTAATGGTGCCGGTACCGGTAAACCCATTCCGCCCTATTATGAGGTTCCCCTGCGGGACCCGCTCAGCACATCTGGTCAGACCAGACGTCCTTTGCGGGTCCCGCAAGGGGACCAGGGAGCTAATAATGGGCCCATTATTAACAGGCCAGTTATTAGCTCTATCCCCATTCCCATTGAGCCATATGGGGGCTCGAATGGGAATGGGGATGGGTTTTTTGATTGAGGAATTACTGGGTCCTCCAAGGTTGGAACAACCCAGTAATTCCTCATTCAAGGAACCCGTACCCGAGTTTGGAGGCAACCATGGCGTTAATAGCACCATGGCTACCTCCAAATTCGTAATGAGGCCCTATGTATTTTACTGACCTCTGCAAGTGTATTCAATCTCCCCTCTGCTTCTCTGCTCTTTTTCAGTGTGTATTCTCCGTTCCCACCGCCTCTCCCTTCTCCCTCCTCCCGCCGTCCCTTTCTTTTCTATGCACTTATTCTATCAGAATTGTCCCTTGACCTAGTATGATAGCAACAACATTTGTCTCCTCCCCCTCCCATAGTTTTTCTCCTCCCCCCCCCATACAGCACTATCTGAAATGTCATCAGGCTTAGTACGATAGTCACTTGTTTTGTTGCTCTCCTTCCGTCTCATTCCTTCTCCCTCTCCTCTTGTAAAATTCCAGCTCTACCAGAAATGTCGTCAGGTCTTGTGCGGTAGTCGCCTGTCTGGTTCCCATTCCTTCATATCTGTGTCTTTGCACTTGCTCTATCTGAAGTGTTGCCAGGTCGAGTACGATAGTTAATTTCACATTCTTGTTGTTCATGGCCTGTAAGCATGTCATTGTATGTTTCCCTTGTACCCTCCCTTGCCATGAAGCACTTTGAAACACATTGTGCATAGGTGCTATATAAATAAACTATCATATCATATCATATCATATCATGGTTAATAGCGTCCAAGCCACTCGTCATGCTTTTAGTTCACTTTTTGTGGGAGGCATGGGCTACTGCCTTCGCTCCTTCCTGCATTCTCCTGGGTGAGGGCGTGACGGTGACTCGATTTGCACGCAACATGCGCGTCGCTGCAATGCCACTCATGCGCCGCTTCAACAGGTGCTTGCAAAGAAGGAGGGTCCTCACACACAACATTGTGCTGATGGTCTTCTTAGTAGGTAAATCAAAGAGCACAGAGTACACAGAATGCACATCTTCACTCACACCATAATGGATTAGTAGTAAGGGACTGGGGGCCTCATTGCGAGGCTGGTGGAATGGATTTACCGGCACCTGTAATGGTGCCTGTGCCGGTAAACGCATTCCGCCCTATTACGAGGTTCCCTTGCGGGACCCGCACAGAACGTCTGGTCAGACCAGATGTCCTTTGCGGGTCCCGTAAGGGGACCAAGGAGCTAATAACGGCCAGGTTATTAACGGGCTCATTATTAGCTCAATCCCCATTCCCATTGAGCCCTATGAGGAGCATTATGGCTTAATATGTGTAACATCAATCAAAGTTACTCTTTCACACATGACAAGGTTAATGTCACTTTCCTGCCTGTATGAATGACATGACAAAATAAACAGCTACACACAAATCCATCCAGCCCGACTACCTTCAGAAACACCTCGATTGTCTGTCACAGTCAGTACCCTAAGATATAAAAAGAAGATCTACCTCTAGGACATCTTTTTTAGAGTCAGATGTGACTACAAACAAACCACAGATTTCAAAATGCAATAGCAGATTAAAGAAAGGGTTAGTAGCATAGGTCTATACGAAATGGATAATTGCAAACTTTCCGAAAATAGATTGTCTATAAGACAGGAATTTCGTGACAGATCTTATCAGAAAGTAGGCAGATAGAACTTATATCACACTAGAGGCTGGGATATCCCAGATTTAATAGACTACTACCGTGTGGTAACTTTACAGAATATGCATGCACTGCCATGACTACCACCACCTTTATGCTCCAGAACTGTTTGAATTGCAAAATGACAAATGTAATTTACAGCATACAGTGCCCATGGCACAAACATGTTGTTGACATGACTATGAATGTCTGAATTTTAGAAAACGTTTCTAAAAAATATCAATCGTCCTCACATGTACCCATGGCCATGCATTATGTAGAAAATGTTCACTCTGAAAATGACATACCCTGGAGGATTTCAGAAACAATTAAACACCTGCCAACGACCAAGGCATTGAGCACATTCTTCAGAAGAGTGAACAACTATGGAGCCTTCTTTTATTAAGCCACATTGGTGGTCTTAATGATCATGTAGAATGGTGAATTCTGATGACCAGCAAAGCATTATCTGAAAATTAAAGCATTCATCAGTAGTATGTATGCATAATATAGCACAGCCTGGATTCTTAAATTCCCCTTCATGTCTGCAAAGTCACACATTTTAATAAACGAAGAGAAAGGCAAAAATTCCAGTGGATACTAATACATGTGGATACATTATATAAAGACGTGCTTTAAATACATGATCTAACCATACATGCTCTGTTTCTCAGGAGTGGCACTTCCTAAAAAAATATACTGTATCTTACTACAAGAAGGAATTATTTTGTTAAAAAAATAAGCTCTATTTTCTTCTCCACTAATATTTAAGGATATACCAATACAGGAAAACACATTGCATTTACCACTATATTACACATATTTTGTGGCACTTTGATACATTGTCTTGATGTATAAGCACCTTATAAATATCCAATAAATAAAATATTTTACGCAGATCAATTAAAGCAAAAAGACAATTTTCAACCGCATACTCATTTCACAGCTGTGGAAATTCCAGTCACAAACGCTAGTCCTTTTCCCCAAAAGAAAAACTGCCTTAATGCCAGTAAAACTGAGATTCTCCTCATCGTCACACCCACTCCCTCCTTCCCTGTAGCTCTGTGGCCGGCTTCTCTTGGCACTCTTCCTGCTCCCACCTGCAAGGCTAAAAACCTTGCAGTCATTTTTGACTTATCTCCTCACATCTCTGATGTCTCTAAGAAGTCACACTACCAGCTGCACCTCTTGAGAGGTATTCTTCCTTTCCTTTCCTCTCCTTCCCCCAGAAGCTCACTGTCTCCAGAGCTCTGGTTCTCTCTAGGCTGAACTATTGCAACAGCCTCTTTCTAAATCTGCCTGCTTTTACTCTCCGTCCTCAGCAACTTATCCAGAACAGGACTGCAAGACTTGTCTTTGGCCTCAAGCCCAGGGATCGTATCTCTCCAGAACTGAAATCTCTGCACTGGCCAATGCCTGCGAGGATTAAGTTCAAAACCCTCTGCATTGTCCACAAGACATTCTGGGACCTGAGGCCTCTATACCTTCAACTCTCTCTTCCTAAATATCTTCCTTCTCAAGCGCTTCACTCATCCGCCTCCAACTTCCTCAGGCTCTGTCGCTTCTCCAAGCAACGAGTTGGTGGTAGATCTCTTTCCTCAGCTGGTGCCTCCTTCTGGAACAGTCTCCCTGCCTCCCTCAAACTTGAGAACAATCTCTGGTTCCGGAAACACCTCAAAACCGTTCTCTTTGTTTCTGCTTTTTCTCCTCCTCTCCTATGCTGACCTCCTAGCTGTAACTGGAACTGCACTGGCTACCTCGTCGCCCTCTGATCTCGGGACCAAGTCCCTCCCACGCCAGCGGCTCACACCTGTACTGCCCTCCTGGCAACCCCTGCATAAGGGGACTGTTTCTGTATCCCTACAGTCCACCTCCCAGCCTGTGACACCTGTTGTCTGCACTTATCCATGTACTTGCCACATCCTGGCCGCTACTTATTGTTATCATCTTTGCCATGTACTGCACTGTCCCTGTCCCCTTCCCACACACTTGCACAATCTGAATGTCACCTGGCCTAGTAGGATCGCTGTCCGTCCTCCCTTTGTTTGCCTCCCTTGCCTCCTCACGCCTTGAAACACTTGTGTATAGACACGTTATAAATGCCTATCATATCATATATCATGTTTTGACGTCTATGCAGCCTAAATGAAGCAACTAAAGACTGATAAAGAGTGTCTTTATCATGTATGCTCCAAGGCATTGTTGAGTTTTTAGGAGGTGTGGGTGGAGTGGGAATGTGAGTTCATTTTCAGGCTTCTATTTGCTCTCCACATTAAAAAAAACACTTTGTTTTACGCCACCACCATGGCAGAAACCCAATGGATTCCTTTAGAATTCACCTGCTTTTTACTCCAACAAAAAGTAGTCAGATTCTATAGCAATCCATTGTACATTCTGCCTGATACTCAATTTGCAATACATGTGAACTAGAAAAGCCAGTCATAAAGACCCTTCTACCATTATTGTACACCTCCCATTTGCACTCCAGAGAACAAATGATGAAAATTGGCAAGAGTCGATCTGTTTGCAAATAAGGAAAAATGAGCTCCATTGAATGAACATGTTTCTTGACGTAGGCAATTCTTGCCTTAGTGCAAAGTCCCCTTGCACTGGTGTAAATGTTCTGTAAAAACATTCTTATTTCTATTTATTTGAAAGCCTTCACTTTCAAATTGATGTTTGGCCAGTGTTATTTCAATGTGAGTGAATACAAAATCTATGGTATTCTGATTGTTTGACTCTTTTTATCATTAACATTACAACACAACCATCATTAAGGGAGCACTCATTAATGCCAGATCATTACCAGCTCACGCCATGGACACACACAACCAGATGACCACCTAAGACTTTGACGTACTAGCCATCACTGAAACCTGGCTCCACCAAGACTCATGCCCAGCAGTCTCAATAACACTCCCCCCCCAGCTATACCATACTCAGAAATGATAGAGAGGACTCACAAGGAGGAGGTGTGCACTCATCCACAAAGACTCCATCAACATTGGACAGGCCAATAACACTAGGGACGGGAACTATGAACTCTTCACAACCAAACTTGACACATCCCCAGAGACTCCATCTACATCATTTACCGACAACCAGGCCGGGCAGTGTCACTTGAGGAAGACCTAAGACTCACAGTAGGTGATAATTTGTAACTAACCTTGAGGGCCTTATTACATGGGGACCTAAACCTAGGCCTCCATGACCCAGCTGATCGCACTGCATCAGCAGTATACAACACTCTCCGATCTGGGATTCAAGCATCAGATCTCAGCCCCAACCCATATTAAGGGCAGAACCCTTGACTGAGTAGCAAATCCAAACTGTCAGTTTACATCACGTCCAACTTCCATTGCATCTGGTCTGACAACCACATCATACAATTTACTCTCCCACTTAATAAACAGTTGCTGCCCACCCCAGCCTTGCACCCAAACCTCTCATGCAGCATTGGCAAAATCTCTAAAGAGTCTATTTCGCCCCTTCTGGCACCTCTCCTACTGGACAACATCAGTTTAACGGACCCTGATAACCTAGTAAATATCTACTCAGACACTATGATCAGTACAATCAACTCAGTAGCCCCTCTTATGCATAGAAGAGCAATACCAACTTGCCACATTAATTTGTGGTTTACCCCAATCTTCAGGCTCTTTGCCAAAGAAAAGGACAAGCACAATCAGCCTGGGGAAAAGACCCAAAAGACCAAAACAAAACATCCTTCAAATCTATTGCCAAGGACTACAAACAGACCACTATCTTAACCAAAGCCACAGCATATAACACAACAATAACAAATGCTAGTTCCAATTCTCAAGCAATCTTTAGAATTCTCAGAGAACTAGAAACACTATCCTCCATATCAAGAACCACCTGAAAAGATGAGGCTTGGTGCATAGACATACATATGTTATGTGAGACAAAATCACTGAAATTAGAAAAGAAACAAACCCTAATCTCCGCCATAACAGCAGACACCCCCAAGAGACACCACCACACCCCCCCCATTCGACTTCAGAGTCATGTCTGAACCATAATCGGCCAACATACTTAAAATCCCAAGCCATCTAAATGTATAGGGGACATCTGCCCGGCAAACGTCATCAAAGATTGCAGAGACTCCATTGTCCCCTTCATCACAAAATTAATCAACACGTCCTACTCATCAAGCCAGATCCCAGCCAGTCTCAAAGAATCTTGGGTATGTCCACTGCTGAAAAAGCCTTCACTTGACCCAACAATGCCCAACAACTTCCACCCGATCACTACAGTCCCATTCTTACTAAAGATCCAGCCTACAACAAATACAAAACATCCTAGAATCCAATCATATCTTGGGGGTCTGCCAATCAGTCTTCTGGCCAGGCCACTGAACAGAAACAGCACTGCTAGATCTTCGTAGATGAAGGCAAGCCATCCCTCCTATTACTCTTGGACCTCTGAGTCGCCCTAGACTTGGTAAACCCCAAACCCTCTGCAACCATCTCATAACCTTCGCTAGATTCTCATTTCAAGTCAGACCATGGGTAGCTTCATTCCGAGAAGACAGATCCACAAGAGTCTTCTCTGACACTGCAAATGCCCCTCCATCCTCATTCCCTGCAGAGTTCCCCAAAGCGCATGCATTTCCCCATCCTTCTACACCATGTTTACTAAACCCCTCTTTGACCCCTCTTTGACCTCCTGCACCCCATCAGCATAGCCTTATGCCGATGACACTCAAATACTCCTCCCGCTGTCAGGCATATACGAGACGGACTCCCTCAGCATCAACAAACTTACTCCACCATCCAAGCATGGATGGCTAGGAACCACCTATGCCTCAACATTGACAAGACAGAGATACTATGGGTGGGGTCTTCAGCCATGCAAAGAAAACTCAACTCAAAATTCTCAGCCTTCACCATGGATGGCATCAACATTTTGGTCTCACCTTCCTTTAATACCCTGGGCGTCTACCTAGATGCCTCACTATCCCTCACCAGACAGGGGAATGCAATCGCCTCCTCAGCGGCATACACAGCAACGCTCATCAATGCAGCCAGACATGTCCTCATGCCTGCAGGCTGCCTCACCATAGACAGAGCAATCACAGGAGAAAGACTATATTACTTCAACGTCCTATATGCAGGGACCTCAAAACAAAACATCAACACATTGCAGATAATCCAGAACAATCTCCTCGGAGCAGCATTCAACAAACTGAA
This sequence comes from Ambystoma mexicanum, assembly GCF_040938575.1. NCBI lineage: Eukaryota > Metazoa > Chordata > Amphibia > Caudata > Ambystomatidae > Ambystoma > Ambystoma mexicanum. The sequence goes on from NC_090928.1 coordinate 565,564,550, forward strand.
AAAATATCACATTTCGGCAGCCAGACAAGAGGCGCACTGGATCCCTAGAAGAGAAAGAATAATATTCAAGACACTTTCTATCACTCATAAATGTATATCAAACACTGCTCTGGAGTACCTATCGGACGCACTCATCTTCCAGACCAGTAAGTCCCATCCACGCCCACGTCTCACTCCTCCAACCTTCCAAAAACTTAGAGGAGGAGGGATCAAGCTTACCTGCACTTGCAGCAAAAGATTTGAATGCTCCAACCCGCTTCCTGAGAGCAGAGAGCTCCTACTGGCCATTCCGCAGAGCTCTGAAAACCTTTCTCTTCACCCAAGGACTTGACTCGTGACATTGAGATGAAAAGGAATAATCCTGCTTTGCTCGAATCAAGTATTCATATGTTTAAGGGTTTTTCTAACAGCCCTCTGATGCCCCCTGGCTTGGGCGCTTTTCAAATGTAAAAAATAAAAATAAAATAAAAATATTAATGTGAGGCAATTTATTCTGAAGAGGATATTTAAGGACACACATAAAACATTAATGAACAAGAAATAGGTTTGGTCCCTATCTGCGTCTCTCGTTGCGCATGTGTCTCCTCTCTCTCTCTCTCTCTCTCTCTCTGTCTCTCTCTCTCGCACCTTGTCTGTTCTATCTTCCCTTTGTCTTCGTCCTCTTCCTCACTATGTCAGCGTGCGGCTTGCTGTGAGGTTAAAGCAGCAGGATTCAGCTAATGAAGCAAGTCAACGTTTATCATTGCTGTACTTAGACATATTTCGCACTCTGCATCAGAATGACAGCTTCAGACATGTGGTTCCCCAGAACCTGACTGCTGATGGTATGTTGATGAACATTGATCAGCTACTGGAGACCCGCATGATCTCTATGCCAACAGCAGAGCGAAGACACCACACACAGGCGAGGGCAAAGGAAAAGAGATATGATGGGAATTACTTTACTAACAGATTTAGAAAAACATAAAATTAGCTTTCCACCTTGTGCGACTTCAGACTCTTCAATATGCAAGGTTTTTAAAGTGCAATTTCATCTTGTCAAGAGCAATTTGGCTCTCTTCCCTTATGATCATTTCTCATTTAGCCCTTTGAAGATTCAGCCTTCTCTGTCACTGCTTTCCGATTAACTGCAACTCAATTTAAAATGCTGACATAACGCTCACTTGTACAATTTCATCTCTTTCACCGTACGCTTAGAACTGCAGCTGTTGTGTGGTTCCTTGAGAAAAATAAAATAACTGATATGTATAGATCACCTTTATGAATACCAATGAATTAAGGTGACTGCATGTGATTGCAGTTTAGTAAAGTCAATTACACACAAAATACACTTCAAATGGTATACCAGTGAAAAACAGAGAGCAGGTTGCAATTCATTTGTGATATACCACCCAGGCATTAGCCGGAAGCTGGTGTCCTTCGTTCCACTCTTGATTTCAAAGAAAACAAGCAAAGGGCATACATGTATTCGCATCCAACATGGAAATGCCAGAGGTGGTGTTTATGGTATGATATGATATATTTTATTTATAGGGCGCCAATCCACCAGTGTTTCAAGGCATGGCAAGGGTGGGGGTGGTTTGGGGGAGGACAAGACAACGATCTCAAAAGGCCAAATTACATTGAGATCACAAGTGTGCAGGGCAGAGGAAAGTGGAAAAGAGCCAGGGGAAGGTGAGGAGAACAAGTGGCAGTGCAGAAAACAAGTGTTAGATAAGTGCAGGTAGGGGGACTGTAGTGTTGCAGATACAGCCTCAAGTGCAGGGTTAACACAAAGAGGTGATGGGTGGAAGGTTTAGAATTAATCTTAACCACTGGCATTGCTCTGGGCAACCCTCCAGACCATCGTTCTTCGTCTGCCAAGCCATTACTGAAGGGAAAGACCATATGCAAATCAGGCTTCGTCCCACCCCAAAGGGACAGTCCAGACCGAACTGCTAGGTCACATCCCTTCTGCAGGAGGCCACAAGCATCCCTAAACATGTTTCAGCCTTGTTGGGCCTCATCAGTGAGGAGTAGCTTGCGGCTCAAGGCCCAGCAGGCACGGGACCCACTTCACCCACTTCTGGGCATACCTGTCCCACTCAGGATGACAAAGCAAACACACAAAGAGGTGATGGGTTTCCAGGAGGCAGTGCAAGTGTGCAACTGGCAGGGTAGGGACCTTGGTCCATGCTTCTGAGGGTAGCTAGGTAACCAGTGTAGTATCAGACGGGAGATCAGCAGGGAAGTGGAAGATAGAAGGCAGAAGCAAAGAGGAAAGTCTTGAGCTGCTTCCGAAACCTGAGATGGCTCTGCTCAAGTTTCAGAGAGGCAGGGAGGCTGTTCCAGAGGGAGGCAGCGGCCGAAGAGAGAGATCTGCCTGAAAGGTTGAGAGTATTCTAGAAAGATCATAAACAGGGACAAACATGGAGTGTGAATGGGGGGTCTGTTAGTGGTCTGTCTTCTTTTTATCCAGATGAACATTTGCAAGTGTATCAAGGAATTTGGATGAAGGTTTTAGTGTTCTCTTCCAAATCATTCACCAATAGCAGGAAAAAGAAAGCAATGGGGCGACATTAATGCGAATCTAGAATGTATGTTATACTTTAGGTCCCTTGAAGAGCTAAATGTAACGTACATCCACAAACTACACTTAGAGTGACTTCACAAAGTGCACACCTTTGTGTACACTTGCTGGAGTATTCACGTGTTTCTATCTTTGATGCTAGGAAGTTTTTGATCATTTGGTAAATTACACAGAAAAGACCTGATGCTGAATGAACGCGGTATCTCATACCTAGGACAAACTTGAAGGATTCCTTTGAATAGTCCTGGAGGAATCGCAGCACGTTAAACGGAGAGGCCTACACGTGGCCCTTTGGCATACATAGGTGAGGTTGAAAGACATGCAACACTCAGGACTAGTGCAGTACAGAACGGATCTTCTTTCCATGCCTCATTACAATGACACGCCTTTCTCCTTAATACGCTTGATTGTGTGCAGCATTTCTGACCAAATCCCACCTCTTTTGAAGATACAGCAGATCATTTTAAACTGCAGGTGAACTTTGTCCCAGAGAGTGATGACAGTATAGAGAAAAGGTGTATGTGGGGACGATGTCTTTGAGTCTCAGAAAACACTTGAGGTGGTATTACAGACATTTTGCACTGGCGCACGTGCAATTAGAATGTTGGAATAACGGTACTAGTGCAAAACACATAATTCAATGCATTTATTCCCCATTTTAACACTGGAAGCCTATGTCCCTTTGACAAGTGGCAATGCACTACAAAGAAGCCAGCATCCATTCTGGTGTCGTTAATTTTCTTTGTGGTGCATGTCACAAATGAAGCGTAATGATATTTACCGTTCACACTGAATCAACCCCAAATTCAAAATGCTAGACCTTTATTAGTACATTCTGCCTTTCACGTATTATTAAATGCTGTTTTCATGTTATGACTTGTCCTACTTATTTGTTCTTCTTGTACATGTTCTGGAAACAGATCAAGCCATATATATTTTAAATCTATTTTTGGTGGCAGCTCCTCCACACTGTGTAAAAGCATGAATACAAATGCAACACTGGGCAAATCTCCAGGGCCAGTGACTATGCACTCAATTCTCATTTAGTTTCAAATTCTTGTTCTCTGATAACAGTCACACAGACAGATGCAATTTCATTTACTGAAAGGAAACACTCATAACATGATCCCCAGTTTAAAAAAAAAATGTTTTATGATATAGATGTTCCCACAAGTGTTATGTAAGCAAAATACTAGCAAGGAGACTTTTATACGTACAGTGGTTATAGTGTCCTATTTAAATTCTCTCAAATATACATTTGCCGACTCAAGAAATGATATAAAATGAAGCACCTTTCCATTGTTCTATTTAAAACCTGTTTTTCTTCATGATATTATTTTACTTCTAGGAGTTCAGCCTTATCTGTGGGAAGCATCACCCTGGCAGAATGGATCGATTGTCATCACGTCAGAGTCAGATATATTCTGAAGAGAGACAGCGCAAACTCTGGCTCCAATTTCTCAGCATGTGAAAAACTCCCATTTAATGCTTCTGTCACATCTTTGAAAAATCTATGCCCAAACTTTCAGATGTCTTGGCTTGTACTCTTAGCTGCAGGCTTACAAAAGCATTTCTCAGATAATAAATTATCTGGTAAAGAAAATAATCCTCCATTTTACGAGTGTACCTGGAAAGTGATGTAGATTGCCATGGACTCTTCATTGCTCAGGCTTTCATTGTACAAGTCACATCAAATGGCCTGCACACATGTTATTCTAACGCCTTATGCCCCGTGTGTGCACAATTGACACATCGTGTGACAGCTCACAAACAATCTGTTATCTCTGCATTATGTGGCTCTCACGCACGCACGAGGCATTTCTCTGCATGGATCCTGCAGATGACTGGCATAAAATGCTGTAAAGAACCTCGTGTCAAAGTGCATGAATTGCTTCTTGTGGGTAAAAAGCTAACACAATTCTAATATTCGTCACTGCTTTGCAAATGGCGAGAAGATACTGGCGCCTTATTCTTAGTCTGGCACAACATTTTCCAAAAGCAAAAATAAATTGACTGAGATGATCGTCACCCTATTAGCATTTATTAACTCCTACGAAAGTGTTGCACCCTTTCGCATGGGACACAGAGACAAAAGTTCTTTCCCTACCTCCCCCGTGTCTCCCCTGCACACACAGAATGTAGAGAATTATACAAAGTTATTTCTATTTGCAGCACAGGAGCTGTGGGAAAAAGTTTAACATGCCCTCAAAATATTTTCTGAGCCTGTTAGGCCCTTAAGGCAGCTGGTCATGTTAAAAGGCCATAAAGTCGATAGAAGTTGCCCTTGAATGGCCCTTACATTTATTTTATCCCTGGTTGACCTCAACATTTTTCCACGCAAATATCGGGAAGAGTTTGAAAAAGTTCATGAGACCCAAAAAATAGCAACGTTGAGTGTTTTTAGTTGTTGACTCCCTACTACCATATGTTCATGAGCTCATATACTGAGATGAAGAAAACACTCTTTCATAATTTCTAAATGATTGAAATATTATTCACTGAAAATTTTTTGTGAAAGGGATTTTATGGTTACATTGCACTATTAAAAACAATTAAAATTCAATGAAAAAAACGTTGTTAAAGAGACATTATGGTTACAAGTAAAACCGAAAAACCCTTGAAATTTGCCAGTTCTATTAAGCTAAGCAACCATAACTTTCACCTCCTCCGTGCACTGCTAAGACTAACACATAGGACATCAAAGATGGCATCACAATTGCCACTGTAGCCAGTTGAAAACTGCATTTACTTCCAATCAAGCACAAACTGTACCCTTCTACAGCTCCCACACCCATTCTTGGTTGATCTGGCAACTTTTTACAACTTTTCAAGGCCTATTTTTGACTCGGTTGTCCACGGACAGTTGTGCGTTCCGCAGTCAGCCCCTCTGAAGGCACACATCCATTGCTTTTCCTCATTCTCAATATGGCTATCCAGGAGAGCATACCTCCTTTTACTGCATTGCTGCTTTGCAAATCTCTGGAGACCATCAAGGAACCTGTGATGGTCATTCCTCCTCCCCAAAGACCACCACTGCCACCATTTAGAGGGCCCAGTCAGGGGAACAGGCGCAATGATATAGAGGATGACCAATAGGAAGATGAAATTGAGGTACTGGAAGTGAGTCCTGAGTGTGGCGGTTCTTTAAAACCATGGGTGGGTTCCCAAAGGTGAATGTTGCCTGTGTTAAATGCATTGAGTGTGGGGTGAAACTCAGTCACAGAAAACAAGAGCACTAATCCTTCGGGTCCACATCAATGCACCGCCATGCCCATTCTAACAACCCGGTTGCACTGAGAAAGGCTGTTCCTTTCTCCGCGAGGAGCAGGCTATCTTCCTCTGCAACATTTTCCTCAAATGCTCCTGCCAGCACACAGGGTACTCCTTTGGGGCAGAGGAGCCCACCGGCTATCTCGCAGGCCATACTGGATCCTGTAGTTCCTTACCTTTTGAGGGTCACAGTAATTTGCATGTACTGCGACACACTGCTCTGCCGGGGGGAGCAGCTTTGAAGTGCTTTTTAGGCAATTGTCAAGGAGCACGAGAAAAACTGTTGCTACCATACATTTAAGGCATGCCCAACATCTTCCCCTGTCAACTTGCCCCTCCATCTCTGTGATTGGTTCCCCTCCACTGCCTTCCCTGCTTTCCGTTCCCCACCTTACCTTGCCTCTCCTGCAAAAAAATTCAAAACTGTGATACAAAAAAATAAAACCAAAAAACACACACAAAAAAGGTTCCTTTAGGAGCCACCTTTCACAGTTAAAAGAAAAGTGAAAAAAAAAGTCACAGGCCCCTACACAGCCTGCATAGTCCGCAGACAGCATCGTAGTTCACGGACATCAGAAAAATTACAGGTGTGGGGTGAGAGAAGTGAACTCATTTTAATTGTTTTGCATTTAAAATGGTGTCTCTTAACAGAACCCCTTTTTGTGTTTTAATATTTTTTTGTTTGTTTTTTTGTTTCATAAAATGAAAAAAGAAACATTTTACTAAACTTAATTATTTCTTCTAACTTTCACAAAAACTGCTTCAAAGCATTTTGAATGTTTTCCAGAAAAAGCTGATTACCCATATCAGTTCGATGGACTCGATCTCTCAGAAAATTGATGGTAATATCAAAGGTAATGTTCTCATTGTGAAAAGATGCCAACATCTCACAGAAAAGCACACACCGCTTTATTGACGTTGTGCCTCACTTTTTCCATGTGCAGACCAAATAAACTTGAACGCATCTGATAGGGAGAATTCTCCAGAATGGCTAATTTCCCTTACCTACCGAGTCCCTCAGCAGCTTTTCTGGATTTCTAGGATTTATTTTTTTCACCTGTTAAGAGTGTGAGCTTTTTTTCCTACTCTTACTTGTGTTTTGCTGTGTGTTTTACATTTTTGTGTTCATAGACTGTGGAGTCTCACCAACTCCATAGGCATCATCTTTTTACTGTGTGTCACACAGCACCTTTAGTGCAGTGACACAGGGTGGTCTTGTCCAGGCTTCCAACCTTAAACTCCATTTTTGGGACTGACTACTGTCTCCCAGAAAATGTAATGTTGCCATTGACTTTATTAGTCTTTTTAAATTCACAGACCCAGTACTAACTATCATACGTAGAGTACTTTTTTGTCTGTTTTTCATGGAACATTATTTCGTTCACCTGTCTTTAAGATTTGGCTGGTGGCAGTGGTATCTACCATTTTTTTTCTACCGCGGACTATGCAAATATCCTTTGTACTGTTTTAGGCTATGTTAGTAGCCTCAAACTTTAATCCACTAGACTCCTTTTAACTTTATTTAGTTCCGGGTTTATTCACCATTTCTTTTTGTAAAGGTCTTTCTTGTGTTTTACTCTGCGTGACAAACCAGGTTTGGTTCCTTTGGCCGGCTTCGGCACGGAAGCCCTCATTAGGCTCCTGAGTGTCTGGGTGGACAGGATGTGAGAGAGGGGTTTTAGGCCCTCTGCACAGGGTCTCCTTGGAGACCCAAGTCACACTCTTGTTTTATTGGCTAGGTGACTGTCCTGCCAGCACAGCCACCCTGCTGTGTGATTGACAGCCAGGCTGTGTGAATGGGGGAGAAAACTGCATAAAAAGCAGGAATCTGGGACTTGGAAGGCAGAGTCACCACTGGATCGAGAGAACAAAAGAGAAACTGAAGGAAGAGGACTACTGCAAATACTGAACCTCCCGGTGAAGCCCTGCTGTGGGTCCAAATCTCCTAAACTTCGACGACAGAGAAGATCTGCAAGGAATTTTCTTCCCTTGAGCTTGTGGGACCAACCAGTTTGCCAAACACCAAGCAAGGCCTCCCTCCCTGGTTGAATATGCTGTGCACCACTGCAGTGAACCGGATAGCCAGGGGGACTGGACCCTGTTTGCGTTTTCAGGAGCACACATTTTATTTGTTGCTTTGCTCTGCTGCTGGTTTTTTCCCTGGGCAGTGCAGGACCCTCTAGTCTTCCTCCTTCTTGTCAGTCCGACAATCACTTCAGGAATGGTGAGCCTGCAGGACCTGCCAGGAACTTCTGCCTCAGCTACAGCATTCTTCTTCTACTAAGATACTGTACGAATCCGGTCGTTCGTCCCATCCGACCGCGGTGAAAGTGTTTGAAATGTTTCACTTATCTGAGGGCTTGTCCTTCTCTACTCTTTTAAATAACTTTTCTTCTGACAAACTTTGTTTCAAATTCTTGGCAAAGACTTAACCGCGAACTACTCTGAACTGTGTGATCCTCTGCAAAGACTCTGACCCAGTAATATTGGCCCAGGCCTATTGATTTGAATCCTAGTTATAGTAAGTCCTTCCTAGATTGCCCTGCCTACTAACTTGTTGGTGCTGCTTGATTTTGAATAACCTTGTCTTTCCCTCCCTTTTTAAATTGCTGGAGTGCCATTTTGCTCACACTTCATTTTGAGCTTAACTTGTCCAGAATTCATTGGGTGATGTGTAGTGTATTTAGATTGTGATTTTCTGCTGCTTTATATTAGTGAACTGTTTTATAACTGATGGTGTAAATAAATGTATATTCTTTCGCTCAGAAACCTTGAGTCAGTGTTTGTTTGAACCATAGCAATTGCTGTCCTTTGTGTAACTTCTGATACTGCTCACTTTACTCTTGAGATTAGTCTGGCTGCTCAGCCATCGCTACCACTTTACTGTGTATTACGGGCGTGTACCAAAGGTGAATTTGTACTTGCACTTGTAGTCTTAATTGTGTGTGGTGTTCCCGAAGGGTACTGCATATGATTCTGCCTAACACTGGTGTACAGTGGTGAGGATAAAGTTACACTTAGAGTGCTGTATTACCTTGGCCCAACTAACTACAAGGCTAAACACCACTAAAGCAATTTTAATCATGTCTGATATGGAAAGCTACCGTCAGGCGTCCCTCCTTAGTTACACTGTTGATTATCTGAAAAATCTGTGTAGAGAAAGGAAATTCTCTGTTAAAGGTAAAAAGTCAAAATTAATTGAAAGGTTGTTAGAGAAACAAAGTCTGGAGAGTGGGTCTGAAATACCTAACCCTCCAGCAAATGTGGAAAATAATGAGGATGATAATGTGTCAATTATTATGGATGAATTAGATGAGGCAGATGTGTTTTACATTATAGGCCCAATTGCTACTCTACTTGCTCAACAACCTCACGCTTTGTCCACTGGGACCCAATCAGGTCCTACATTCAGTTCTGAATTCATTGCTCTAGAAAAGATGAGGCTTGAATTGGAATTCAAAGGTATTAATTCTCAAACTGAACAAAAGCATCAAGCACTTAAGCTCAGAGAAATGGAGATGAACCATGCCGTAGAAATGAAAAAGTTGTCTATTGAAAATGCTTCTCTCCCAGAGTCTTCTAGGTCTTCCAGTCCTAAGAGACCCATTATGCTTAAATAAATTGTTGATATGTATGAGGCTAAGCTTGATATTTTGGATAGGTTGGCAATGTTTGAGTATAACCATGGGATACAAGACATTACAGGGAATCAGTTGCTTCCTTGGCTCTTCTCTAGGCTACCCACTGTTGCATCTGATGTTGTGATGGAGTTGGGGGAGGTGGCTGGGATGGATTATGAGTGTGTGAAGCTAGCTTTAATTGCTAGATTTGGGAAGACCCCTTTGCAGTACCTTAAGTGGTTTAGGACCCTCAAAACACATGATGTTACCCCTTGGGCTACCTGGGTATGAGAATGTTTGAAAAAACTTAGATTGTTGGGTTAAGGGTTACAGAGTAAACACTTATGAAGGTATGAGAAACCTTTTATGTTGGAGTTGATTTATGATGCCTGCTCTCATGAGCTCAGACAGCACTTGGCTGATTCTAAGGTGTTAGATCCAAAGAAGTTAGCTAAGGCTGCTGACTTGTGGGTTGCCAACATGTCTACTCATAAGGATTCTGGGGCAACACAGAAGAAGGATGAGGGAAAGCAGCCAAAGAAAGATAACAAGGATGATTCTAATACCTCCAATCCAAAAGAGGGCCCCATACAAAACAATAAGGGTAAGCCAGAATGGAAACCAAATCAGGCGAGTACACCATCTGGACCCAAACCAGATGGAGGTCAGAACAAGCCCCTATTCATCATAAAATGTGGGAAATGTTTTGTGTGTGTCAACTGACCATGTGAAAGGGGATCCCAGATGTAAGGGTAAACCTTCAGGGGTCCACACTGTCTCCTTATCCTTCTCCGAAGATGAAGAAGCACCTATGGCAAGTGGAAATAATCACCTAGTGGCTGATGAACCCACGAGAGTCTCAGCTAGTGTTTCTTTAGTGTCCCTGGGTTTGTGGGAACAACAGAATTTAGATGTCGATAATTCCATCCAAGATAATACTAAAGAGTATTATAAAGAAGGTGTTCTTGTGAATGGCCAGGAGACCCCCGCCATCAGAAACACTGGAGCCAGCATAACTGTGGTTGATGAATAATTTTTCAAGGTAGAGGATGTTGCTAAGGCACCGAAACACCTAACCAAGTTAGGTGGAGGCCCTGTGAAAATGCCTGCCCAGTTACCAGCTCTCATCCAGTGCAATGACATGACTGTCAAGATACCTGTTAGCGTGCAGAGTGAAGTGCCTGGGAGAGTCCTGTTTGCTAATGACCTGAAAACTCTTAGAGTTGTGTCCAGTACCCCCAGGCCTCCAAGTAAGAGGAGACAGGAGCTCACTAGGCCTTCAAGGGAGAGAACCGTAAGAGGCTCTCCAGGGGACTTGATAGAGGAAACTATCACCCGCAGTCCACAGTACTTGCTCACTGCTATTTCAAGAAAGAAAGAGGCAAAGGGGAACCCTAAGACCTCACAGAGGAAAACAGATAGCACCCCTGTGCTACCAACAAGGACATCCCCAAGATTTTCCAAAGTCACACCTGTGACTCCTCCACCTGCTGAGGCTGAGTTTGAGGTACAACCCTGTGTGGTTGATCCAGTCTCTTAGGAATCAGATCTGGAAGAAGACATTACTCTAGCTGGAGATCTGGACTTCAGCAGAGGACAAAGTGAGTGTCCTACTCTGGAAGGTCTTCGACAACAGGCAGCTTCTTAGCTCGATGGGCAAGAAGCAGGGAAGCATAGGTTGCACTGGGAAGATGGCCCCTTCTACAGTGAACTGACTGAGTCTATCCCTGGGGAATGCAAAAGACGTGTAGTGCCCCTAGGAAACTGACTCCAGCTCCTACAGTTGGCCCATGAGATACCTTTGGCTGGTCATTTGAGTTTCAAAAAGACCAAGGAAAGGCTCTCTTTATACTTCTACTGGCCTAAAATGGGTTCAGAAGTTCACAAATTCTATTGGAGCTGTCACACTTGCCAAACCTCTGGCAAGAGTGGAGTCAAGAATGTGGCACCCTTGGTGCCTCTCCCAGTGGTGGGAGTTCCTTTTGTGAGGGTGGGAATCGACATTGTTGGTCCCCATGACCCTCCTACGTCTTCAGGAAACAGGTTTATCCTGGTTGTAGTAGACCATGCTACTAGATATCCTGAGGCAATACCTATGAGGGCTGTTAAGGCTCAGGCTGTGGCTAAGGCTCTACTTGGTATTTTTTACCAGAGTAGGGTTTCCTAAGGAAATGATCCCCGACAGGGGATCCAATTTTATTTCCCACTACATGCAATCCATGTGGAAAAACTGTGGCGTCACTTACACGTTTTCTACAGACTCCTATCCACAGTCAAATGGACTGGTAGAGAGGTTTAATTGTACTATGAAGAGCATGATAGGTGCTTTAGAAGAGCCCCTTAAAAGAAAGTGGGACCTTCTACTGCCATGCCTTCTCTTTGCTTATAGATAAGTCCCTCAGTAGGGATTTGGACACCTTCCCTTTGAACCTCTTTATGGCCATCCACTCAGAGGTCCATTGGCCCTGATTAAGGAGCGGTTAGAGAGTGCTCCTTCCCCCAAGCCAGTCAGAGTTCTGACTATGTAATAGGTCTCCAGAGGACAATATCACACATGCTGGCAGAAGCTAGTGATAACTTGAAAGCAGGTCGGGCACTGGTCAAGTATTGGCATGACCAGAAGGCCAACATGGTTGAGTTTGCTCAAGACCAGCTTGTACTAGTTATGGTGCCAACATGGCAGAGGGCATTGCAGGACAAATGGATAGGACCCTTCAAGGTTGTGGGCAAACTTGGAGAGGTGAACCATCTGGTGGACTGAGGCAGACCTAAGGAGGCTCCCAGAGTCTTTCACACCAACCGTTTGAAGGCATATGCCTCGAAACCAGAAGTGGGAGCTTTGCTTCTAGCTTCAGCTCAAGAGGAGGAGGATAGTGAACCTCTACCTGACCTGCTCAGAGGCCAACCCTTAGGTGAGAAGATAGAAAGAGTTAATCTCTCTTCTAATCTGACATCTGAACAACAGGATGTCTGCAAGTGTCTGTTAAAGCAGTTTTCCTCCCTGTTTTCACTTTCACCAGGCTTGACCCCTTGGGGCCAGCATGAAATTCTAACTGGTGACTGTTTACCTGTGAAAAGCAGAGGCTACAGAATGTACGAACCCACATAAAGGAAGAGGTCAACAAGATGCTTGATCTTGGGGTTATAGAGCCATCTACAAGTCCATGGTCTAGTCCAGTTGTTGTAGTACCAAAGGCAGGATCCAAGGAGTTGAGATTCTGTGTGGACTATAGAGCTCTAAATGCAGTCACTAAGACTGATGCCCATCCTTTACCAAGGACAGATGAACTGGTGGATAAACTTGGTGCAGCCAAGCACCTCAGTACATTGAATCTGATGTCAGGCTATTGGCAAATAGTCCTGACAGACCATGCCAAGGAGAAAACTGCATTTTCAACCGCAGCAGGCCTCTACCAGTTTAAGGTTATGGCTTTTGGATTAAAGAGTGCACCTGCTACATTCCAAAGGATGGACAATCAAGTTCTGAATGGGATGGAGGACTTCTGCATGGCATACTTGGATGACATTACAGTGTTCAGCCCTACTTGGAAAGAACATGTTGATCACTTAGGATTTGTTTTGCAGGCTCTTGAGCAGGCCCATCTGACCATAAATGCAAGCAAATCTCAAATTGGTCAGAGCAAAGTGGTCTACCTTGGTCATCAGCTAGGAGGAGGTGAAATAAGGCCATTACCTAGCAAAGTATAAGCTGTACAAAACTGGACCACACCTACTACTCAAACCCAAGTGAGAGCCTTCCTAGATCTCACTGGGTACTACAGAAATTTCATAGAGAACTGTGGGTCCATAGGGGCTCCCTTGAATGTGATCTCCTCTCCAAAATTCCTTAAAAAGGTTAGATCGAATTAGAAGTGCACTCAATTCTTTGAAAACCTGAAGACAGCCCTTTGTCAAGCTCCAGTCCTAAGAGCTCCTGATTATCACAAACCCTTCATTGTGCAGACATATGCATCCAATAGAGGTATAGGTGCAGTCCTTAGTCAACTGGATGAGAAAGGTAGCGAGCACCCCATTTGCTTCATCAGCAGAAAGCTGAAGGAACAAAAAAGACGGGGGGCAACCATAGAGCATGAATGCTTTGCTGTTGTGCATTTCTGAAGAAGTTTAGACCATACTTGTATGGATCTACTTTTGTGATTCAGACAGACCACCGACCCTTGAGATGGTTAATGCAAATGAAAGGGGAGAACACAAAACTACTAGGATGGTCAATCTGCTTGCACGGGTTTGATTTCACCATTGAGTACAGGTTAGGATGTCACCACCAAAATGCTGATGGTCTCTCTATGATGTTTATAACTGACTAGAGTGAAGAGATTCATCCAGGCGTGGATTAAATCCTCCTGTCCCTTAGTCTGGGGGGGCGAGTGTTTGTGAGAATTCTCCAGAATGGCTAATTGCCCTTACCTACTGAGTCCCTCAGCAGCTTTGCTGGATTTCAAGGATTTATTTTTTTCACCTGGTAAGAGTGTCAGCCTTTCTTCCCACTCTTAGATGTGTTTTCTGTGTGTTTTACATTTTGTGGTCATAGACTGTGGAATCTCACTTACTCCATAGGCATCATCTTATTACTGTGTGTCACACAGCACCTTTAGTGCAGTGACACAGGGTTGTCTTTTTCAGGCTTCCCACCTTAAACTCCCTTTTTGGGACTGACTACTGTCTCCCAGAACATGTAAAATTGCCATTGACTTAATTAGTCTTTTTAAATTCACAGACCCAGTACAAACTATCTTCCGTAGAGTACTGGAAACGGTTAATAGTTATCATTTTTTTGTCTGTTGCTCATGGAACATTATTTAGTTCCCCTTTCGTTATGATTTTTCTGGTGGCAGTGGTAGCTAACATTTTTTTCTACCTATGAAAATAGACTTGGTACTGTTTTAGGCTACGTTAGTAGCCTCGAACTTTAATCTGCTGGACCCCTTTTAATTTTATTTGGTTCTGGGTGAGTTTATTCACCATTTCTTTTTGTAAAGATCTTTCTTGTGTTTTGCTCTGTGCGCCAAACCACTTTTGGTTCCTTTGTTCGCCGTCCTTTGGCAGGCTTCTGCTCAGAAGCCCTCCTTAGGCGCCTGAGTGTCTGGGTGGACAGGATGTAAGGGAAGGGTTTTAGGCCCCCTGCACAGGGTCTCCTTGGAGAACCAAGTTGCACTCTTGTTTGATTGGCTAGGTGACTGTCCTGTCAGGACAGCCACCCTGCTGTGTGATTGACAGCCAGACTGTGTGAATGGGGGAAAACTGTATAAAAAGCAGGTCTCTGGGACTTGGAAGGCAGAGTGGCCACTGGATCAAAAGAACCGAAGAGAAGCTGGAGGAAGAGGACTACTGCAACTACTGAACCTCCCGGTGAAGCTCTGCTGTGGGTCCGAATCTCCTAAACTTCGACAACAGAGAATATCTGCAAGGAATCTTCTTCCCTTGAGCTGGTGGGACCAACCAGTTCGCGAAACACCAAGCAAGGCCTCCTTCCCCTGGTCGAATTTGCTGTGCACCGCTGCAGTGAACCGGATAGCCAGGAGGTCCGGACCCTGTTTGGGTTTTAAGGAGTGCACCTTTTATTCGTTGCTTTGCTCTGCTGCTGGTTTCTTCCCTGGGCAGTGCAGGAGCCTCCAGTCTTCCTCCTTCTTGTCAGTCCGACAGTCGCTTCAGGAACCGTCAGCCTGCAGGACCTGCCAGGAACTTCTGCCTCAGGTACAGCATTCTTCTGCTACTAAAGTACTGTTCAAATCTGGTCGTTCGTTCCATCCGACCGCGGTGAAAGTGTTTGAAATCTTTCGCTAATCCGAGGGCTTGTCCTTCTCTACTCTTTTAAATAACTTTTCTTCTGACCAACTTCGTTTCAAACTCTTGGCAAAGACTTAACTGCAAACTACTCTGAACTGTGTGATCCTCTGCAAAGATCCTCTGCCAAGACTCTGTCCCATTAACATTGGCACAGGCCTATTGATTTGAATCCAAGGTGTAGTAAGCCTTTTCTAGATTGCCCTGCCTACTAACTTGTTGGTGCTGCTTGATTTTGAATAACCTTGTCTTTCCTTCCGTTTTTAAATTGCTGGAGTGCCATTTTGCTCACACTTCATTTTGAGCTTCACTTGTCCAGAATTCATTGGGTGGTGTGCAGTGTATTAAGATTGTGGTTTTCTGCTGCTTTATATTAGTGAACTGTTTTATAAATGATGGTATAAATAAATGTATATTCTTTTACTCAGAAACCTTGTGTTAGTGTTTGTTTGAACCATAGCAATTGCTGTCCTTTGTGTAACTTCTGATACTGCTCACTTTACTCTTGAGATAAGTGTGGCTGCTCAGCCATCGCTACCACTTTACTGTGTAGTACGGGCTTGTACCAACAGTGAATATGTACTTGCACTTGTAGTCTTAATTGTGTGTGGTGTTCCCAAAGGTTACTGCATATGATTCTGCCTAACAGCATCCACATCTGTCTGTGAGCAATGTGAGAAAAAATAATTTTCAAATCAGGGAACACTTCCATCAACTTTCCCAATCCCTCCTTCATTGAAAACTGAAATTAAATTCCAATCACGTAACCCAAACTGTTTCCTCCACAATGAAGAATAATAATGTTTCAATTCAGCCATATTTGAACAAAATGGGAGCAAGCACACCCACTTGATCCCTTGTTCTCCATACTATGACAATTCAAATTCATGGTATCCAAGATGTTCCACCAATCTACACTGCTCTGTATAGACCTTCAACCAATGGACCCAAGAGTCCCCCAAAATTACTCTCAAACACATAGCCATAGCCATTTTCACTTCTCTCACAACTCCTGCAAACAACACTCTTGCTACCCTCTCTTTCTGTACATCACACCTAGCCAACCTAATTGGCTGATCTCCACAGTCCCCGTTCATGCCAGGCATCCTCAAAAGACCCATATGTGGCACGTGCCGTCTGTGGACGACTGCAGTGTCTGCCGACCTCCTAACAGAGGGAAAGCCTTCCTAATCTTTCCAACTTCATGTTATGAACACTCCCTCATTGGCTGTTTTCAAAGAGTCATACATCCGTACACCAATCCCATCCAAGATCTCTACACCTAACCCTGCCATATCAATTCAACACTTCAGATGTACAATTGAACTGTGAGAATACATATCTCCTGTTAATTAAAGGTATCTACATCAAACACTACTGTGAAAATGTCCAAGATTTATATTTTCAGTTCCAACAAGATCTCCACCTAAGAAGAGAGGATACATGTGTGCTTATATTAAAAAAAATATATAATTTCTTCAACACTTTCAAATATATATATATATATATTCAGTAAAAAATACTTTGTTAAATGAACGTTATGGTTAAGTTGTGCTACTAAAAACCTATGAAATTCAGTAAAAAAACTTTGTTAAAGGGACCTTATGGTTCCAAGTAAAACCGAAAAACCCCTGAAATTCGCCAGTTATGGTAAGCTAAGCAGCCATAACTCACGCCACCACCGTGCCCTGCTAAGACTAACACCCAGGACATCAAAGATGACATCACAAATGTCATTGATGACATCACGTCTCGCTCCCCCTTTTTTCCTTTACTGACATATATAGGCCAAATGGTTTTGTTCAGTAATCGTCAGGAACAAAAAATTGAAAAGGTACTATATTTGTAGACTTATATTTCAAGTATGTCCTTACAGTAATTCCCTTAGGGTCAAGTCACATCATATGAAACATATACATAGGGGAAGACACAGGCTTGAAAGACAGCAATCCTTTCTGTGCATGAAGATAATCAGTAGGATTATCAGCACTTTTTGATAGTTTTATTTTTATTTTTATTACTGTACTTTCCCTGTTTATGCTCATATTTCTATACATTGTACTCACACTACTTTCCTTAGGGTCCAATTACATCATGTGACACTCATACATGGAGTAAGTAGCAGCTTTGAAACGGAGCAATTATTTCTCTGCATAAAGATAATCAGTTAGGTTATGAACTCTTTCTGCTACTACTTCTGCTTTTTTGCTTGCTTCACTTTCCCTGAATATACTCATATTTGTATGTGTTGTTGTCTCGTGTGTTGTCTGTAATAATGCAATTACGTAGTAAGTGGGTTTTATTAGCTGCTTATTACATGTTTCACAGTACGCAAAACTCTAATAAGAAAGCAGTTATCATTTCACTATTCAACATGACAAGATTATGAATATTGTACCTTCATCATGTATGCTGCACACACTGCCTATGTTTGTGCATGAGTAGCTTAGTATACTGGATAGAACTTCATAATAGAATGCTATTTATATCAATGCATTGCTTAATGCACTAATTAGCTCATGATATTTATTCCAATGATCCTTGACACTTTTTTGTCAACATTATAAGAATCCCTTGTACAGAGTTTTCATGAAGAGTAAATGCACATGTGATGTCATCAATGACATTTGTGATGTCATCTTTGATGTCCTGGGTGTTAGCCTTAGCAATGCACGGTGGTGGCGCGAGTTATGGGTGCGTAGCTTACCATAACTGACGAATTTCAGGGGTTTTTCGGTTTTATTAGAATCATAAGGTCCCTTTAACAAAGTTTTTTTACTGAATTTCATAGGTTTTTAGTAACACAACTTAACCGTAACGTCCCTTTAACAAAGATTTTTTACTGAATTTCATAGGTTTTTAGTAGCTTAACTTAACCATAACGTCCCTTTAACAAAGTTTTTAGTGTGAATTTGATGGATGTTTACTAGGATTCCCTTACTTTATATACATGTAACATGGAACATACTGAACCCCCAGCTAGTGATTTTGATGTCTGCGGACTGTGCGTATGTCCGTGAACCGTCGCGGACGACATCAACACTACCCAAACACTAAGGGGGTATCTTAAATGGTTCTATCATACCATATAAACACTGCACAAGTTCAAAAAGCACCATATAAACACATTATATGTAATAATAAATAAACAATGAAACCTATATATCTAACACATCAACCATCCATTTAAATACCATGGGCCTCATTACGAGTTTGGCGGTAGCCATGGAGCTATTAGCTCCATGGCTGCCGCCAAACCGGGCTCCTTTACCGGGTTCCCAGAATGGGGAATTACCGGGCCATTCCGAGTTCGGAGGGCCCGGTAATTCCTCCCTCTGGGAACCCGGGCCCAGACCTTCCCCATTCCCATCTGAGTCCCCATAGGGCTCAATGGGAATGGGAGAGGGAACTAACAATGGGCCGATTATGACCAGCCCGTTGTTAGCTCCCTCTTCCCCTCGCAGGAACCGTTAACAACACCTGGTTTTACCAGGCGTCCTTACCGGGTCCAGCGAGGGGACCTCATAATTTCACAGAATGGGTTTAACGGGTCCGCCTCCATTAGCGGAGCCCGTTAAGCGAAAGTCGTAATGAGGCCCCATATGTAGTAAAATAGAATATACCAAAACAAAAAAGATATTCCTCCAACATAATTACCTCACAGAAACTGCAGAGCTAGAAGCACCAGTAGACCTACACAACAGTACGAATACAATATACAAGAAACAAGTAAGTCAAATTTATTTTTCTTATATTTTTCTATACTTTTTGTATTAGGTACACTACAATTAATATATTTTTGTTTTTCACACAGAAATGTGCAGTACTTTGGAATGGCTTGAGGAGAATTTTCCACGTGAAGAAATGTCTGAAGACAATGGGCCTCATTCCGAGGCTGGCGCTATCCATGGAGTAAATAGCACCATGGTAAGCAACCATGGAGCTATTTACTCCATGGAAATCCGGCATGGTGAATGGAGTAATTACCGGTCCATTCCAAGGTTGGAGGGACCGGTAATTCCCCATTCGCCATACCGGTTCCCCATCCCCATTCCTGCCCCCATAGGGCTCAATGGGAATGGGGAAGGAGTAAATTACGGCACCGTAAATTACGGTGCCGTAATTTACTCCAAGGTCCCTTTGCGGGTTGGATTTTTAACGCCGGCTAAAAGCAGGCGTTAAATGCCAACCCACAAAAGGGAACTCGGAATATGGTGGTAAGTGTTAACGGTCACCGTTGCCATTAACGGTGACCGTTAACCCTTACCTCCAGCCTCGGAATGAGGCCCAATGATAACAATGGTAGACACTTCTATATATAACCAAATTAATAATCATTACTTTGTGTACTTAACATATATATATATATTTTTAACAGACCATACAAACATTGAAAATAATACACCAAAAGACACATTGGAAAAGGCAATGGATGGAACAGAAAATGGACATGCTCAAGGAAAATTTCAATGTTTTGAAACAGTTAGTGGAGGACCACATAAAAGAAAAAATTAAATACAGTTGTCCCACATGTACCTGTTCCCCCTCTCCATGTCCCAGTCAAATATCCCCAAACCCTCAACACCAAGAAAAACGTTTTGATGAGACTTCCATCCCTTCATCCCCTCCCATCCATCCTCTCCAAACCCATAATTCCCCTGCATTTGTATCAGTTTCTGCTTCCCCCTCTCTTTCATAAATTATGTATCTGTATATAATTAAAAAAAAATATTATGTGTCTTTTAATTCAATCCGTTGTGTCTTATTTTCTTTTAAAAATCAGTTAGAATCTCCGCGGACAGCGTGCCTGTCCGGGCTATCCGTAATTAACAAAATGGGGATGGCCTAAGGACACTACACCTGTCCGTACCATCCGCAGCCAAGATGGAACTGTTCCTAGAACACACCCGTGTCCGGGATGTCCGTAAATGAACAAAATGGGGGTGTACTAAGGACACTATACCTGTCCATACCGTCGCAACCCAGATGGAACTGTTCTTAGAACACACCTGGTGTCCGAGATGTCCGTAAGTGAACAAAATGGAGGAATCCTAAGGACACTATACCTGTCTTTACCGTCAGCAGCCAAGTTGAAACTGTCCTTAGAACACACGCGGTGTCTGGGATGTCGTAGTCAAACAAAATGGAGGTGTCCTTCGGACACTATACCTGACAGTACAGTCTGCAGAACATCAATGCACATGCGCACCACACCCGTAAATCCTGCGAACATCGCGTCTGTCCGTAACTCTCCCTCTCAATTGTGTCGCACTTTTAATTTGTTTGAGGACCTGAACACCGTTCCCGTGCATTTGGTGTCGCGGACGTGTTCCCAACATCATCATGTGACCGCACCCACGCCGAGCATGTGTCCTCATTTGCGGACACTGTCCAGTTCCCCAACATTTTAAAAGAACTTATTCAGACAATGCAAATTATTTTACAGTAAAAATTCACCATTGCACATATCCCAGGCAATGACCCAGGCTTTCCACATACTTTTTGTAACTTTTTGAACCTTTTTGGGTGTTAGATCTGTTCACAAAGTGCACCCCTCCACCCCTATAAAAGGCCACACCCCAGAGCTGATCTTCATTGTACTTCTGGCTATTGCAGATTGACTTTTGCTACCTTTGCTGCTCTTGCTGTGATTATCTCATCAACCCTGATGGCATCCATGGCTGCTGTTGCTACATTTGCCTCAGCACCACCCCCAAACCATCCACCACCACCACCTCCCCAAGGGCATGCAGAGGGGAACACGCATGAGGATGTAGAGAACGAGGATGAAGAGGATGAAGAGAAGGAGGTTGCCGGGAGTCTTGGGTGTGGCGGTTGTTTATCGTTCCTGGTAACGTACCAAAAGCATGTGCGAATAAGGTCACCTGCAAACAGTGCAAGATGTTGCTGAGTCATGTCAGATGTGGTTCGTACAGCTTTGGTACGACATCCATGAAGCGACACCTAACTTCGTTCCACAGGGCGGACATTCACAAGGTTGTACTCTGTGATAAAATTAGTTGGTTGAGTTCCTCTACAGCATCCTCTGTTTCCGCTCCTCTCACCACAAGAGACACTCCTGTGGGAGAGCGCATCCCTCCAGCTGCTTCACAGGTCATTTGCAATGCTGTTGACCCTTACCTTTCGAGGGTCACAATAATGTGTATGTACTGCGACGCAGTACTCTGCAGGGGGGAGAGTCTTCGAAGTGCTTTCGAGACTACGGTCAAGGAGCACCAGAAGACCTGCTGCCTACCTAAGTAAGGCCTACCCTACATCTTCCTCTCTCCACCTGCCCTTTCTTATCCCTGTGGTTGGTGTCCCTTCCTTACCCACCTTTCCCCACATCTCCTAGTGTGTTGTGTGTAAAAAACCAAAAAAATAAAACAACAAAAAAAAGGCTGTTTTCAGAGCCGCCTTTCACAGTTTAAAAATTGAAGTGGCAAAAAAACAGTGCAGGGCCCTGTGCATTTTTTGGAAATCCGCGGACAGTCGTAGGACATTTCAAATTTTAGGGTGCTGCCCTTGCAAAACCAATGCACTTTTCTCTGGTAGGAAGTGGTGGCTCTGAAAAGAGCCTTTTGGTGGTATTTTTGTGTGTTTGAAAAACTTGGAATCTTCAACATCTACTGCAAAATAGATTACTATAATCCAAAAAAGGTTGCAATGCATTTTGCACATTTCTCAGAAAAATCTGATTGCCAGCATAAGTAAGATGGACTCCATCTCTGCGAAAAATATATGTGCTACGAAACATAATATTTTCATTGTGAAAACAGGACATGCCAACATCTCTTAGAAAGGCACAAACAGCCTTATTGACATTGCGCCTCGCTTTCTCCATTTGTGGACCAAATAAAGAAGAATGCAGCCACATTTGTCTTTGTGCAATACGAGAAAAAAATATTTGGGAATTTGGAAACATGTCCATGACCTTCTCAAGTCCTTCTTTCATTGCAAATTGCAAAGGAATTCCAGACACATGCCCTAAACTGTTCCCGCCACAATGAATTCTAATTATGTCTGGATGATGCTCTGTCTCTAAAGTAGCACAGAGAGGTACCAAGTCTAGCCACATCATTCCACGCACTCCATGCCAGTGCACTGCCACATGAGGAAATCTAAGATCTGCAGCTACTCCACAGCGTTCTGCATGCACCTCCAACCAATGTATTCATGAGTCTCCCAAAATCCAGATAATCTGTTTTCGCAAACACACAGCCATAGCTATCTGTTCTTCTCTCAGGAAAAAGACGTTCTGACAAAATCTCTCCTTACACAACACACCCAGTAAACTTTACTGACCAATCCGTACCTCAGCTCATTCTCATTTGCATGCCTCTCCACCCCAAAATCCCAATATGCAATATGCACTGTCCGCAGACTACCGCCATGTCCGCGGACATATCGAAAGTATGAGCGTGGTGAATGTACATTTAAATAGTGTGCCCCATTTCCCCTTTGAGGTGGGCTCTGACAGACACCTGTTATTTTGTATTTTTTTGTTTTTTTTCTTCTTAATTTACAACTGAAATCTTCACATAGCCTTCTCCAAGGCAACCCTAACATTCCAAAATAGCATGGCATTTCCCAAAAAAGATAAAGAAATGCCATCTTCTTCAAAATAAACAGCACTACGCGAATCAATATTCTCATTATTACAGTAAAACTTACCAGCTCTAAGCATGAAAGCACACATGCCTAGATTGATTACACACCTAGCAATGTTTTGCTGAGGACAAAAAACAGAACTATTGGCGCATGTTGCCCTGGGTAGTAATCCAGAAAAAATTACTTTCGCATTTGGAAGGATTTTTATTACTGCTTGAACCAACTGTTCCCAATCTGCCAACAAAGTAGGGGCACTGACGTAGCCCAAATGGAAAGCACCATAGTGCAAAACTACCAGATGGAGAGTGTTCATCCTGCGCATATCTTCACAAACTTGCAAAATTCCCTCTACATTGCAATCAGGCACAGAGCTCCACACCACCTCTACTCCCTTAACATCGAAATTGTTTGCCACATGCCTGCATTGAGCATAGTGCTGTAAACCATGGACAAACATATCTTCAAGAACCAACACCTTGACTTTCTGCACCTCTGCCGTCTTCACTACACACACTCTCTTGCTACACAAATCCACAATGTCAACATCTGATTGGCTGATCCCTGCAGACCCCTTTCCATACTGGATTTGCTAGAAAACCCTGATGTGGCGCGCCCTAACCGCGGACAGCCATGGTGTCTGCGCGGCACATAATTCTTAGCCAGCCCTTCTACCCTTTCCACATCACTCTCGGTGCCATTCCCTCATTGGATACAGCTAAGCAGTCACACTACCATCCACCAATCACAACCAAGACCTCTACATCTAACTCCATCTTCAGAGTTCTGCACTTCAAATGTACTGTTGATCACTCTGAGTACAAGCCTCAAATCATTGGAAAGCACCTACTACAAAAACTACTCTACAAGTCTCCAACATTTCTAATTACAGCTGCATTCATATCCACATGCATGAATACAAACTACAGGTATGCATATTTTATTCACAGTACATGTACAAGTGTTATGAATCCATATAAACAGAGTAATACCACTAAACCTGCATAGCCTATACATACATGCAAACCATCCCGATTTAAGCGCAAGACTCCCGATTTTTCATTGAAAATCAGAACCATTTTTTACTGTCTCCCGCATAACCTATACATATATGACAACCCTTCCGATTTAGGTGCGAGACTCCTGATTTTTTTTGTGCTCTGCTCTCTCTAAGAGTGGGCCAGGCCTTTGGACTTTGGCTCACCAGTGACTTTTGCTCTTCTGCCTTGCTAATAGTGTTCCTGAACCTTAGAGTGGTGTACCTTTCCATATTCTGTCTTTTTCCCTCCCTTTCTCACAAACTTATTGGAGTGCAATCTAGTTAAGCGCTCACCTCTGTATGAAAATAAGTGGTGTTTTACTGTGACTTATCTGATAAGGGAAAAGGGGTGTATATATTACAATAGTAACTGTGTTTAGAATATTTTACAATAAGAGTGCTGGAGTGTTTCAAACTGTGTGTTTTTAAATAAATAATTATATACTTTGATACCAAAGCTCTGGTCAGTGTTTGCTTGTATTATTGTATCTGAGTGCCTATTGTGTATACTTTGCATACTGCCTAACTCTTCTTGAGGGAAGTCTGACTGCTCAGCCACAGCTACCAGGTAAATCTGGGTGGTACAGACTACTACCAAGTGGGTTTACTGCCAACACCTGTAGTCTTAAATCTTTTGCAGTGGTCCCTAAGGGAACTGCACAGGTTTCTGCCTAACACTGGTGTACAGCGGTGGGATTTGTATTGAGTATACACTTTAGAGTGCTTTAGGATACCTTAGTACAACTAACCACAAAGCTTAGCACTGAAAAAGTAATCTTTCTAACATATCAACTATGGAAACTTATAGTCAAGAGTCCCTTGCTACAAAAACTGCTGATTGTTTAACAGTATTATGTAAGCATAAGAACCTCCTAACTAAAGGCAAGAACATTAATAGAAAGGTTGTTAGCTAACCAAAGTCTGGATGATGGGTCTGAGGAACCTACCATGCCAGAAAATGTAGATAACAGTATAGAAATTGATATTGATCAAAATGTTGATAATCTTGAGGAAGAGTCAGAAGAGGAGGGCGAGGCTGCTGTGACTGTCCCCCCAAGGCCACTGTCTGCTCTACCTGCTGTACCTACTGGGCCTTTGCCAAGTCCCACACTAAGTCCTCAATATCTCGAATTAAAGAAAATGAAACTTGAACTAGAGTTCAAGAGACTGAATACTCTGGCTGAACAGAGACATCAGGAAATGAATCAAGAACTAAGGCTAAGGGAAATGGAGCTCAAGCATGAGCTAGAAATGAAGAAATTATCTGTCGAAAAAGCTCCTCTCTCTGGCTCCTCTAGAAGTTCCAGTCCTAAAAGACCCCGGATGCCTAAAGAATTGGTTGGTATGTATGAGCCTAAGTTGGATGTGTTGGATTGGTTGTCTCTGTTTGAATATAATAATGGGCTCCAGAACATCACAGGAAATGACTTACTCACCTGGTTGTTCTCTAGGCTTCCCCCTGTTGCAACTGATGTGGTAATGGAGTTGGGGGAGGAGGATAGGAAAGAGTATGAATGTGTGAAACTAGCTCTGATAGCTAGGTTTGGGAAGAACCTTCCCAGTATCTTAAGAGGTTTAGAACCCTCAAAAAGCATGATGGTACCCCTTGGGCTACCTGGGTGAGTGAAGGGTTGAAAAACTTAGAGGGATGGATTAAGGGTTACAAAGTGAACACTTATGAAGGTATGAAGAATATTTTTATGTTGGAGTCAATTTATGATGCCTGCTCTTCTGAGCTCAGACAGCACTTGGCTGATTCAAAGGAATTAGATTCCCGAAAACTAGCTAAGGCTGCTGACTTGTGGGTTGCCAACAGGGCCACTCACAAGGATTCCTGGGTAACTCAGAAAAAGGATGAGGGGAAACAGCCTAAAAAGGACTCCAAGGAGAATTCTAATACTGCAAATTCCAAAGAGGGCCCCAAACAAAACCAGAAGGGTAAGCCACCAGGGAAACCACAGCAGAATAGTGTCTCCTCTGGTGCCAAACAAGAGGGAGGTCAGAACAAGCCTCCATTCCAGAAGGCATTTGGTAAATGCTTTGTTTGTGGCTCTACTGACCATGTGAAAGGAGATCCCAGATGCAAGGGTAAACCTTCAGGGATCCAACTTGCCTCCTTAGCCTTCGCTCCAGAAGAGGAAGTCTCAATGGCAAGTGGAAACTTTCTACTGCTGGCTGATGAACCCATTGGAGTCTCAGCCAGTGTTTCTTTAGTCTCTCTGGGGTTGTGGGAACAACAGAATTTAGATGTGTATAATTCTATCCCAGATAATACTAAAGAGTATTATAAAGACAGTGTCCAGTTGAATGGTCAGGAGACTCCTGCCATTAGAGACACTGGGGCCAGCATAACTGTGGTGGATGAATCATTTTTCAAGGCAGAGGATGTTGCTAAGGCACCCAAATGCCTCACCAAGTTAGCTGGAGGGCCTGTGCAGATGTGTCCCCAGTTACCAGTTCTCATCCAGTGTAATGACATGGCTGTAAAACTACCTGTCAGTGTACAATGTGAAGTGCCAGGTAGGGTTCTGTTGGGTAATGACCTGAAAGCTCTTGGAGTTGTGTCACATACCCCCAGACCACCTAGTAAAAGGTTACAGGAGCTCACGAAACCTGCAAGAGAGAAAACCCTGCGAGGGTTATCTCAGGAGATGATGACAGAGATCACTCCTTTACCACTGGAGCAACTCACTGCAGTAACTACCAGATCAGGAGCAAAGGGGCAACCCAAGACTCCTAGAAAAAAGTCAGCAGCAAGCACTCCAGTGCTTCCAACAGTTACACCTGTAACTCCACCTCCAGCTGAGGCTGAGAGGGAGGTACAACCCTGTATGGTTGAACTAGACTCTGAAGAAGAGCCAGTGGGAGGCCAAGAACTTATTGGAGATCTAGACCCTGAGGACCATCCTGAGCTGCAGTCGTTACTGGCAGAAGGTGGGCCCAGCAGGGCAGCTTTCCGTAAGGGACAAAGAGAATGTCCAACTCTGGAGGGTCTCCGACAACAGGCAGCTGCTCAGGCTGATGGGCAAGAGCCTGGGAAGTACAGGTTGCACTGGGAAGATGGCCTCTTCTACAGTGAACCAACTGTGTCTGAACCTGAAGACTACAAACGCCTTGTAGTACCTCAAGAAAACAGACAACCGTTCTTGCATTTAGCCCACGAGATTCCTTTGGATGGTCACTTGAGTTTCAAGAAGACCAAGGAAAGGCTCTCACTCTACTTCTATTGGCCAAAAATGGGGGCAGAAGTAGATAAGTTTTGCAAGAGCTGCCATACCTGCCAAACATCTGGTAAGGTTGGCGCCAAGAATGTGGCACCCTTAGTGCCTCTCCCAGTTGTGGGAGTCCCATTTGAGAGGATAGGGATTGACATTGTTGGTCCCCTTGATCCCCCTACCTCCTCAGGCAACAGCTTTATCCTTGTTGTAGTAGACCATGCTACTAGATACCCTGAGGCAATTCCTATGAGAACTGTTACAGCTCCGGCTGTGGCTAAGGCCCTCCTCTGTATTTTTACCAGGGTTGGGTTTCCTAAGGAAGTAATATCCGACAGGGGGTCAAACTTTATGTCCCACTACATGAAAGCCATGTGGAAAACCTGTGGAGTTTCTTACAAGTTCTCAACCGCCTACCACCCCCAAACCAATGAGTTGGTAGAAAGGTTTAACAGAATCATGAAGAGCATGATAGGTGCTTTAGAGGAACCTCTGAAAAGAAAGGGGGACCTTCTACTGCCATGCCTTCTCTTTGCTTATAGAGAAGTCCCTCAGGAGGGAGTAGGTTATTCTCCCTTTGAACTTCTCTATGGCCATCCGGTCAGAGGTCCATTGGCCCTGATTAAGGAGGGGTTGGAAGGCGCTCCTCCCCTCAAGCCAGTCAGAGTGACTGACTATGTGATAGGTCTCCGAAGGAGAATGTCACACATGATGGCAGAAGCTAGTGATAACCTGAAAGCTGGACAAGCTTTGGTCAAGCATTGGCATGATCAAAAGGCTAAC
This sequence comes from Ambystoma mexicanum, assembly GCF_040938575.1. Taxonomy (NCBI): domain Eukaryota; kingdom Metazoa; phylum Chordata; class Amphibia; order Caudata; family Ambystomatidae; genus Ambystoma; species Ambystoma mexicanum. The sequence continues at coordinate 565,592,459 of NC_090928.1, forward strand.
ATGGTTGAGTTCACTCAAGACCAGCTAGTTCTCGTTATGCTCCCAACAAGGCAGAGGGCCTTGCAAGACAAATGGATGGGACCCTTCAAAGTTGTGGGAAAACTTGGAGAGTTCAACTATCTGGTGGATCTGGGGAGACCCAGGGAAGCTCCTAGAGTCTTCCACACCAACCGACTGAAAGCGTACATCTCCAGACCTGAAGTAGGAGCCTTGCTTCTAGCTTCAGCAGCAGAGGAAGAAGAGAGTGAGCCTCTCCCTGATCTCCTCAGAGGTGTACCTTTAGATGAAAAAATGGAAGGAGTCAATCTCTCTTCAGATCTGACACCTGAGCAACAAGAGGAGTGCAAATCTATGTTAAATCAGTTTGCCTCCCTGTTCTCACTCTCACCAGGCTTGACCCCTTGGGGACAGCACGAGATACTCACTGGTGACTGTCTGCCAGTCAAAAGCAGAGGATACCGAATGTCAGAAAATGTGAGAACCCATATCCAGGGGGAGGTCAAGAAGATGCTTGATCTCGGGGTAATAGAACCCTCTACTAGTCCATGGTCTAGCCCAGTTGTGTAAGTACCAAAGGCAGGATCCAAAGACTTGAGATTCTGTGTGGACTATAGAGCTCTTAATGCAGTCACCAAGACTGATGCCCACCCTTTACCAAGGACAGATGAGTTGGTGTATAAACTTGGTGCAGCCAAGTACCTCAGCACATTTGACCTTACGTCAGGCTATTGGCAAATAGCCTTGACAGACCATGCCAAGGAGAAAACTGCATTTTCCACCCCAGTTGGCTTGTAACAGTTTAAGGTCATGCCTTTTGGATAAAAAAAAAATGCACCTGCTACATTCCAAAAGATGGTGAACCAAGTTCTAGCTGGGATGGAGGACTTCTGCATGGCATACTTGGATGACATTGCAGTCTTCAGCCACTCCTGGGAGGATCATGTGAACCACCTAGGACATGTTTTGCAGGCTCTTGGACAGGCCAATTTTACTATCAAGGCAAGTAAATGCCAGATAGGTCAAAGTAAGGTGGTCTACCTTGGGCATGAGGTAGGAGGTGGAGACATAAGGCCTCTGCTCAGCAAGATTGAAGCTGTGCAAAATTGGACAACACCTCAAACCCAAGTGAGAGCCTTCCTAGGTCTCACTGGGTATTACAAGAATTTCATTGAGAACTATGGGACCATAGCTTCTCCACTGAATGTAATCTCCTCTCCAAAATTCCCTAAAAAGGTCAAATGGAATGAGGAGTGCAATCAGGCCTTTGAAAAACTGAAGAAAGCTCTTTGCCAAGCTCCAGTATTGAGAGCTCCTGACTACCACCAAACTTTCATTGTACAAACTGATGCTTCCAATGTAGGTATAGGTGCAGTTCCAAGCCAACTGGATGAGAAGGGTAGGGAGCACCCCATTTGCTTCATCAGCCTTAAGCTGAAGGATCCTGAGACAAGGTGGGCAACAATAGAAAGAGAATGCTTTGCTATTGTGTGGGCACTGAAGAAGTTTAGGCCATACTTGTATGTTTCTACTTTTGTCATTCAGACTGCCCACCAACCCTTGAGATGGTTAATGCAAATGAAGGGGGAAAATCCAAAACTATTGAGATGGTCAATCTGCCTGCAAGGGTTTGATTTCACCATTGAGCACAGGTCAGGGTGTCACCATCAAAATGCTGATGGACTCTCTAGGATGTATGTCATCGACTAGAGGTATGAGGTTCATCCAGGAGTGGATTTAATCCTCCTGTCCCTTAGTCTGGGGGGGGGGAGTGTTAGGGAGAATTCTCTGTTAAGGCTGAATTTCCTAACCTAGTGAGTCCCCCAGCAGCTTTGCTGGATTTTTGGGGTTCATTTTTTTTCTCCTGTCAAGAGTGAGACTATTTTACCCTCACTCTTGGGCATGTTTTGAGTGTGTTTCTTTGAATCTAGATGTGTTTAATGGGCTATGGGGTCTTTTACTCCATAGGGCTTCATGTGTTTTTGTGATGTGTGTTACACAGCACCCTCAGTGCAGTGACACAGGGGTGTCATAGTGACCCCCCAGTATAGACTCCATACCCTGGGACTGACTACTGTCTCCCAGGGCATGTAAAGTCACCATTGACTTTACTAGTCTTAAATTCTGAACAGAACCAGTACAAACCATCATATTGTGGACGTACTGGCTGGGGCAATTCAATTGCCCCTGTTAGTCGAGGGGGCACGTCTCTGTCCCCTCTGATCGAGTTTTGGCTGGTGGCAGTGGATACTACTTTTTATATTCAACCGCGAATATTTTCCTATGGGATCTCCCATTGTTTTAGGCTACTACCTTTATTTAATTATTTACGGTAGCCTCAAACATACCGCCGGTTTATTTAATTAATATTAATTCTCCGGTTGGTATTTTTTGCCAAAACTTGATTCTAAAATGGCGTTTGTGTTCTCTTCTGTGACTCCAACCCAAGTCGAGCCCTTTGTTCCACGTTTTTGGTAGGCTTCTCCACGGAAGCCCTCCAAAGTGGTGCCACTCTGTCTGGGGTACTTAGGAGGGGTGGAGGGAAATTTAGGCACCCTGGACTGAGTTGCCTAGGCAACTCAAGTCGCACTCCATCCTGATTGGCCCAAGTGGTGAGCCGCATGTTTGAGTGACAGCTAGGCTGAGTGAATGTGGGTTTGCTGCATAAAAGCAGGGCTTTGGGGACTGGAACTTCAGACGTCGCCACAGGACCTAAGAATCCGACAAGGGAGAAGCTGAGCCAACCTGCCACGACACCACCACCGGTGGAGCCCTGCTGGACTGCCTCACCACTTTTCCCAACAACAGAGGAGATCTCCCGCCGGAGAGTCTTCTTCCTTTGACTGGTGGAGATAACCAGTTTCACCGTCTTTTCGCTTTCCTAACGTACGTCGTGGCCGCCTTGTCCATGCCAAGCACCCCGGCAACCGGGATACCACGTTTTACCACAACCGCAAAACAAAGGTACCACCTTTAACTGGAAAACTCTGCGGCTGGTTTCTGCCCTGGTAGTGCAACGACCTTCATCTTTCCTCCAAGTCGAGATCTTCCCTTCCCATGGACGATGACGCAACTTGCACCCACTACCAGGAACAACTGCCACCGCTGGAGGATCCTTCCCGCTTAAGGTACCGTGTCCCGCCTGGCTTCCCTTGCTACCGACTGTACGGGGTAGATTTAGCCCCCGGCTTTCGAACCTGGGTTAGCCTGGGACACCCTGGCTAAACTTTCCTAAGCCTCTCTAAACTCTTTTTGAACCCTCTGCAAGACTTTCTAAGCCTAGTGTAACTGTGTGATCTTGGGCACATTTGTGCTCTGCTCTCTCTAAGAGTGGGCCCGGCCTTTGGACTTTGGCTCACCAGTGACTTTTGCTCTTCTGCCTTGCTAATAGTGTTCCTGAACCTTAGAGTGGTGTACCTTTCCATATTATGTCTTTTTCCCTCCCTTTCTCACAAATTTATTGGAGTGCCATCTAGTTAAGCGCTCACCTCTGTATGAAAATAAGTAGTGTTTTACTGTGACTTATCTGATAAGGAAAAAGGGGTGTATATATTACAATAGTAACTGTGTTTAGAATATTTTACAATAATAGTGCTGGAGTGTTTCAAACTGTGTGTTTTTAAATAAATAATTATATACTTTTATACCAAAGCTCTGGTCAGTGTTTGCTTGTATTATTGTATCTGAGTGCCTATTGTGTATACTTTGCATACTGCCTAACTCTTCTTGAGGGAAGTCTGACTGCTCAGCCACAGCTACCAGGTAAATCTGGGTGGGACAGACTGCTACCAAGTGGGTTTACTGCCAACACCTGTAGTCTTAAATCTTTTGCAGTGGTCCCTAAGGGAACTGCACAGGTTTCTGCCTAACAACCACCCCCAAACCCTCCACCACCACCACCTCCCCAAGGGCCTGCAGAGGGGAACACGCGTGAGGATTTAGAGAACGAGGATGAAGAGGATGAAGAGAATGAGGTGGAGGAAAGCCCTACTACCAGCACTCGCCGGGAGTCTTAGGTGTGGCGGGTGTTTACCATTTATGGTAACGTACCAAAAGCATGTGTGGACAAGGTCACCTGTAACCAGTGTGTGGGAGCGAGGGGCCAATGGGACCCTCGCTACCATCACTTCATAGTAAAAAACTTGGACCAAGTGCCTCTAGTGGTGGTTACGCCCATAGCCCTTATGCGATACTAACTTTTGGTTATATTCGCGTAGATGGGACCACCGAGCAGGACACAGGGCATACATTTTCTGTACCACCTTTTGACTCCATCTTGGTAACTAGGCCTCCCTGTGATAGTACGAAATACATCTCTCCCTTTCTGCCTGCCGCTGTAGCTCAGAGCACATGGCCCCCCACCCTCGTCCTCACTCCAACTTGAAAACTCTGCGGCTCCATTCTCACGCTGAGGCTGGAGCTGGTTGCAACAATTAATAAATGTAACACATCCCTTTTCCTCTGAGATCACTGTCCTGCATGTGAACCAACATGAGCTAAGCACATAGCTCGTCCATCTCCACAAAAGTGTCCTTGCCCTCTTACCCTCATCAGTTGAAACTTATTGCCGTCCTAACCCTGTGTCCTTGCAAGGCATCCCTTTCATGTGCCAGACTGTCAACTTCGCTATAAGCCCACCCAATAGACCCTTGTGCAGTATATCGTGCCCAATACTAACAAGAGCCACATACCTGAGATTCTTGTGAGACTAACCCTATAGCTTAATGACAGTATTATAGTGGTCAAGGCATTTAAACCTGTGACCTGTGTAACCCACATGTATAGATGGTGTAACCCCCCGAGTGATTTGTATAACGACATGAGATACTACTAAGAGTCTTTTGATCAACTGTTATTTAGTGCATGCATTATTCAGAATGTATTTTCTCAGCTTAGATCGTGACCACCGTGTTTCACAGCGACCTGACCTTCACCCATCCGGAGCACAATGTCTGAAGTCAATCCTCTAACCAACCCAGCACCCAACCCGGAGGAAGAGATGATGCCCACACCTAAGCCACCACCACGGCTGACCAATCCTGGTCCAAAGTAGCATCATTGGTCAGCTTGCAGAAACATTATATAAATGTGTTATAACTTGTATGTGTTCAGAGCGCTCTCAGAGATTTACAGAAACCTTCCTTGGAACTCTCGCAGCCTGCACTTTTGTGCCTTATTCCCTGTCCAGGGAGTGTCTGTCTTATTTATTTTACACGTGTTAGACAGGGAGGGCACTAACACCAGTGCAAATTAGTGGTGAGTCGTGGGAGACGTGGTTCATACAGCTTTGGTACTACATCCATGAAGCTACACCTAACTTCGTTCCACGGTGCGGACATTCGCAAGGTTGTAACTTGTGATGAAGGTAGTAGGTTGAGTTCCTCTACAGCATCCTCCGTTTCCGCTCCTCTCACCACAAGAGACACTCCTGTGGGAGAGCGCATCCCTTCAGCTGCTTCACAGGCCATTTGCAATGCTGTTGACCCTTACCTTTCGAGGGTCACAATATTGTGTATGTACTGTGACACAGTACTCTGCAGGGGGGAGAGTCTTCGAAGTGCTTTCGAGACTACGGTCACGGACCACCAGAAGACCTGCTACCTACCTAAATAAAGCCCACCCTACATCTTCCTCTCTCCACCTGCCATTTCTTATCCCTGTGGTTGGTGTCCCTTCCTTACCCTCCTTTGCCCTCCTCTCCTACTGTGTCGTGTGTAAAAAAGCCAAAAAAAATAAAAACAAACATCCCCCAAAAAAAGAGGCTCTTTTCAGAGCCACCTTTCACAGTTTAAAAATAGAACTTTCAAATAAACTGTGCAGGTCCCTGGGCATTTTTTAAAAGTCAGCAGACAGTCTTAGGACAGAAACATTTTTGGGGTGCTGCCCTAGCAAAACCAATGCACTTTTCTCTGGGAGTAAGTGGTGGCTCTGAAAAGAGCCTTCTGGTGGTGTTTTTGTGTGTTTGAAAAACTTGGAATCGTCAACATCTACTGCAAAATAGATGACTATAATTCCAAAAAAGGTCGCAATGCATTTTGTACATTTCTCAGAAAAATCTGATTGCCAGCAAAAGTAAGATGGACTTCATCTCTGCGAAAAATGAATGTGCTACGAAACATAATATTTTCATTGTGAAAAGAGGACATGCCAACATCTCTTAGAAAGGCAAAAACAGCCTTATTTACATTGCGCCTCGCTTTCTCCATTTGTGGACCAAATGAGGAAGAACGCAGCCACATTTGTGTTTGCGCCATACGAGAAAAAATGACTTGGGAATTTGGAAACATGTCCATGACCTTCTCAAGCCCTTCTTTCATTGCAAATTGCAAAGAAATTCCAGACACATGTCCTAAACTGTTCCCTCCACAATGAATTATAATTTTGTCAGGATGATGCTCTGTCTGTAAAGTAGCACAGAGAGGTACCAAGTCCAGCCACTTCATTCCATGCACTCCATGCCACTGCACTTCCACTTGAGGTAATCCAAGATCTGAAGATACACCACAACGTTCTGCATGCACCTCCAATCAATGTATCCACAAGTCTCCTAAAATCCAGATAATCTGTTTTCAAAAACACACAGCCATAGCTATCTCTTCTCTCAGGAAAAATATGTCCTCACTAAATCTCTCCTTACACAACACACCCACTAAACTTTACTGACCAATCCCTAGCTCTGCTCATTCTCATTTGCATGCCTCTCCACCCCAGAATGTCCGTATGTAATATGCACTGTCTGCAGACTACCGCCATGTCTGCGGACATGTAGAAAATCTGAGCGTGGTGAATGCACATGTAAATAGTGTTCCCCATTTTCCCATTAAGGTGGGCTCTGAAAAGAGCCGTTTATTTTGGGTTTTTTGCAGATGCCTGACAGACACCTGTTATTTTGTATTTTTTTCATTTTTTTCTTCTTACTTTACTCCTAAAATCTTCACATAACCTGTTCCAAAGCAACCCTTACATTCCAAAAGAACATGGCATTTCCCAAAAAAGATAGAGAAACACCATCTGCTTCAAAATAAGCAGCATTACTCGAAACAATATTCTCGTTGTTACAGAAAAACATACTAGCTCTTATCCTGAAAGCAAACATGAGTCAATTGATTGCACACCTAGCAATGTTTTGATCAGGTCAAAAAACAGAACTGTTATCCCAATTTGCTCTGGGAAGTAATCCAGAAAAAATTACTTTCGCATTTGGAATGATGTTGATTATTGCTTGATCCAACTGTTCCAAATCTGCCAACAAAGTAGGGGAACTCACGTAGCCCAAATGGAAAGCACCATAGTGCAAAACTACCACATGAGGACTGTTCATCCTACGCATATCTCTACAAACTTGGAGAATTGCCTGACATTGCAGTAAATCACATCGCTCCACACCACCTCCAGTCCTCTAACATCGAAATTGTTTGCTGCATGCCTGCATTGAGAATACTCCTGTAAACCACGGACAAACATATCTCCGAGCACCAACACCCTGACTTTCTCCATCTCTGCCATCTTCACTACACACACTCTCTTTCTAGACAAATCAACAACGTCAACATCTGAGTCAACATCTGATTGGCTGACCCCTACAGTCCCCTTTCCATGCTGGATTTGTTGGAAAACCCAGGATGTGGCACGCCCTACCCACGGACAGCCGCGGTGTCCGCGCGGCACCTAACTCTTAGCCAGCCCCTGTACCCTTTCCACATCACTCACGGTTCCATTCCCTCATTGGATAAAGCTAAGCAGTCACACAACCATCCACCAATCACATCCAAGACCTCTACATCTAACTCCATCATCAGAGTTCCACACTTCAAATATACTGTTGATCACTCTGAATACAAGTCTCATATCATTGGAAAGCACCTACTACAAAAACTACTGTACAAGTCTCGAAGATTTCTACTTACAGCTCCATACATATCCACATGCATGATTACAAAGTACAGGTATGCATATTTTACTCAGAGTACATGTACAACTCTTATGATTCCATATAAACAAAGTAATGCCACTAAATCTGCATAGCCAATACATACATGCCAACGCTCCCGATTTAAGCGCGAGACTCACAATTTTTCATTGAAAAATCTCACAATTTTTTACTGTCTCCCGCATAACCTATACATACATGCCAACCCTCCCGATTAAGGCGCGAGACTCGATTTCTTATAGAAAAATGTCACCATTTTTTTACTGTCTCCCACCTAAATTAATGCTAATCCCAATGCAATCGTATGAGAAAAATAAATGTTCCCGAATGCTGTGGTGAAATCTCCCTCTCAGGTGCTCCTGATTGTGTTCGCATGTCTAGTTATTATATGAAAGTATTCACATTTTTCCCATATACTATAAAGACCTATCACTTCCAAACCTCTCTGCTATTTAGAACACATCTGTAAAAAATCAAGTGAATTTCATGAACATAAAATTCTACTCATTTGCGAAGCATGTTCAACTAACACACTGTAAATAACATATAAATACTGCACATAGTCAAATGAAATGCATGCATACACTATGTTCAAATATCAAACAAGAATACTACCATAAAAACATAAAAATGAACTTGTACATTAACATCAGTGCTATAAACACACAAACTTACTAACTTCTTCCTTTTACAATTGCAGTGAAGACCACTCTCCTGAAAATCAGCAGCATCTAAACTACAAACAACATATCCGAATCAACCTGCTCATTCGACCAAAAAATGTACGTACAATACTACCTTTATATTCTTACTGTTGCTCAAAGACACTGTTTGGTTCATTCATGTAATTTGCTGTTAAGCGGCTTCACTTCAACACTACAGCTAAGTCAATGCCTAGTCTGGGATGCTGAGGGAAACCCTTATTGATATATTTTTAGGTCCAGTTCATGTACTCTGGATGACAACCCTTATATAAAACCCCTCTCTTAGAATTCCCCTGACCCCACTGAGCCAAGAAGTAGGTTTGTTTTGCAAATTAAAAGGTTTATTTGAAAAATTAAACGCTGATCAGCTAAGTCATTTCCAGTTTTGTCTGGTCCCTCTACTTTGGAATGACCCTTGATCTTTTTCCAGTAGATGGTCATCCCATTCGATGTGACCAGATCATCAATATTTTGGATTAGCTTCCCATGTTTCAGGGGTTTGTTATTAGCACATAACATGCCTCTGGTTTTCCAATTAACCAGGTGCTCCACAAACCCGTTCCGTACATAATCCGAATCTGTGATTATGACGAGTTTGTGGAGTTGATGTTGGACAGCAGTGAGGATTGCCTGATGCACAGCCATCAATTCTGCCACCTGACTACTTCGGGGACCAATTTTGTATCCAGCGGAGGGTTCTGGGGACTCATTCACCCATGCATTCCCTACGCCGGCCACCAGTTCTTTCTCCCCGTTGTTGTCAACATGGTACGAGCATCCATCCACATAGACAGTTGGCATTCCCTCACACTTGTCTTCTTCAAAGACTTTGTGTGGGGAATTAAGGTATGCCTCCATGTTGTCCTTGATTTTTAGACTTTCGTCCTCGAGACAGTTTTCTCTGGCACAATCATGCAAGTCAGCCAGACCTTGCAGGAGGGGACTCTTCTTGTTTTGGCCATATCTGACCTCCACAGGAAAGCCTTGCATTGACAGAATCCAGGAAGTAATTCGGGAATTACTCACATTTCCAGCCCGGATTCTGTCACTCTGGAGATATTGCAGAGGCTGGTGTGGAGTCTCCACTATGATGTGTTCCCCCTGGATAAACGGGCGGTAATTCTTCAATGCCCACACCGTTGCCAGAAGTGCCTTCTCACAATCGTTGAATTTTTCCTCCACCGAGGATAAAGTTTTGCTCGCATAGGAGATTACTTTATTGACCTTGTCATGCTTTTGGTATAATACTGCCGTCAAGCACGTATTAGAGAACCCTGTCTCCAGGAAGAACTCCTTGTTTCTGACAGGGTAAGCTAGGCAAGGCGCTTGTGAGAGGCTTCTTTTGAGTTGTCTTACTGCCTCGGCTTGTTCTGGACCCCATTGCCACTTGACCCTGCCCTTCAGGAGATGAATCAGGGTCTGGTGATCTCTGCGTAGCCCTCAATGAACTTCCTGCTGTAATTAGTCAGTCCAAGGAGGCTCCTTAGTTCCCGCAGAGTTGTGGGATCCTTCAGTTTCGGGAGTGCTTCCACTTTCTTTTCTTGGGGACAGAGACCCTGAGGAGTAATCCCATGCCCCAAGAAATTGACACGGGTTCTGCACCACTGTGCTTTCTGAAAGGAAAGTTTCGCTCTGGCGGCCCTCAACTGTGTCAGAACATAACTGATCTCCGCTATGTGTTCTTCCACAAATGAACTTTTGATGAGGACATCATCTAGATAAGCCAGGTTACCCCTCGCACCCAGGTCGGGCATGGCCTTATGTAGGAAAATGTTGAATTCATTGCCGGAGTTGAGGTATCCGAAGGGAGTCCGGGTCCATGTGTACTGCTGGCCCCCAAAGGTAAAAGCCAGTTTGTATTGGTCCTCCCTACTGACAGGCACAGTCCAGTATCCATTGGTCAGGTCTATTGCTGTGAATACCTGTGACCCCTGGATCTGGGCCAGCCCTTGGTCAATGTCGGGAAGAGGCCATCGGGAATTATGGACCCATTTGTTGAGCTCCCTAAGGTCGGCGCAGAGTCTCCACTGGCCGTTTGGCTTCAATATTCCCAGCACCGGATTATTGAAGGTGCTGTGTACTGGACCGATTATTCCCCGGGACTCAAGGTTCTTAATTATTTCAGTAAGGGACTCCATGGATGCGAGGGGCAAACGATATTGCTTCACAAACACTGGAGTCATCCCAGGGTCCGTGGGAATTGTTGTGGTGTGGATGTCGGTGCGACCACAGTCATATGAGTCTACCGCAAAGAGATCTTGGAAACCCAAGAAAACTTGTTTCAACTTTTGCTTCTGTTCCAGAGTCACGCAGGCATCAGCTAGGTTGACCCTCTCTTCCACCATCTGCCTGAAGCCGGGAAAGACTTCTGGTTTGGCTATCTCAGCGGCCTCCTCCAGCTGGGTGGAGAAGTCCATGGTCAGAATGCTGATTTGGACTGGAGGCTTCAGGTGGGAAAGGCAGCCCTCATGGACCTGGAAAATCACCTCATCCCTCCTAAAGTCACAAGTCACATCTTCCTTACCATAAGGGCAAGAAGTGTACACCAGGAAGTTCCCCCCATGCCGGGTGAAAATCCTGTCTGGTGTTGTGCTGTCATCACTGTCACTGTCAAAACAGTCCTTGGGGATTGGTCCTAACAGTTAATTTCCTAGATCAATGGAAAAATGTCGGTCATCAACCGCCATTCCAATGATGGTGCCTGCGGCTAGAGTAATACTCTGTAAGTCGCTGTTATCCACCTCTATTGGAATGGTGTCATGTTCTATGTTGACTAATGGTGTTGGGTTTACCCCTAACCTTTGCTGTTAGAGAGAAGCATTTAGATGAATGTAAGCATCAGGGTTTTTCAATTTTTGTCCTCTTTTAACTTTCACTTCCAGGGAAAATTGTCGGGTCCTTTCCGGGATGGTGACTTCCTTTTTAAGCTGAATTTCAACTGCATAAGGTAGCAATTGAGCTGACCTAAATGCTTTTTCTGGATCATCAAAGCCCATGGGATTATCCGCTAATCGGGACCAAGCTTTGAAGTTTATTAGGTCCAAACTAATGGCAAAGCGATTGAGAATGTCACTGCCTAAGTAAAAGGCGGCAGTGACGTCTCGCACGACCCAACAATTATGGACTATGCTCTTGTTTCCAATGGAGATTTTGAGCATACACCTGCTTGGCAGGAGATGTTTGGAATTGGGTGCTTCCAGGTCCATCTCCCATTTGTCTATCAGTTTGAATGTGGGAATGGCTGGATCTTTTGGGAGTTGGCGGAACATGGCTTCGCTAATGAAGCTCTTACCGTTGTTCACACACACTCGAGCGAGAACAGAGTACTTCCCATCATTTAACTGAACAGGAATGAACAACTGATCTCCAAATTGCTGAATATCAGCCAGGCTCTGAGCTGATTTCACATCTTTCTGGACTATAGGAGTGGGATTGTCTGATTGTGGATTAGTAAAGAATTTCAGAGTGTTTCCTTCCAGTGTGGAATACCACCTTAAACTGGAAGGAAGGTTGATTTTCAGAGAGAGGACCCCCCACCACCAGTCTGTTGTCCTACTGCTATTACTGTCACGTCTGGAATTCGGTTGTTCTGGAAGTGAAATTCTACTTGGTCAGATTTTTGTTCAACCATGTGGCAGGTGCCGTTTAAACTAACATGGTTGACACTCTGTTTTAATTTTATTGGTCGGCTAGTCTGGGTCCAGAGGACCTTGTTTACGCAATCTATTAGGGGTGACAACCTTCTCAGGAGGTCATTCCCTAGTAAACAAGGGGTGCCCTCTGGAGTCACTACTATGAACGGGTGTTTCACCTTGTGTCGCCCAATTTTGATGTCCAAATCTGCAGTCCCCTCGACAGGAATTTCCTTCCTGTCAAAGTTCTGCAGTTGTCCAGGAAGAGAGGTGAGAGGAATACGGTAATTCTCCCCCCTTCCTGCATTTAGTTCATCAAAGGCCCTTTTGGACAGAAGGGTAGCTTGAGATCCAGTGTCCACCAGTGCCGAAATTGTACCCTGCCCCTGTACTTGTACCGGGGCATAATATTTTCCCTCCTTCTCCTCAAGGGGGCACAGATAATGTAAATTTTTGTACAACTGGTGGGCTAACTTTCTGGTTTTGGACATTGCTAGCAAAGAGATTTGGGCAGAATTTGGTGAAGAGCCTGGGGAATCTGAAAGAAAAAGTTGGCAACTGGAGATCAGAGCCATTGTGGGTTCCCCTGGTTCCAGTTCTGGGCCGCCCCCCCTTTTTGGAGGCAGTCACCAGGATGGGTTTGAACCAGGGGATTTCGGTATTGTGGGTTCTGGGATGAGATGATGGGCGGCGGTAGCTCAGTCTCCATATCTCCCCAGTCTGGATTGGAATCCCTTGGGACCCATTTTTCTTTGGAAGGAGTTCCCCCATCTCTAAAGGAGAAGATTCTTTTCCCAGGATCTTCCCTCTCCCTCAAATTGGAAGACCTGTACCTCCTCCACAAAGTGGGTCTGTTTGGGTCCTTTGTTTCTCCTACCCCCCCTCTGCTCCTTGGGAGGCAGGCTTTCAGGGGCAGGAGATTTTGTTTCTGGTTCCTGGTTTTCCAGGGGCTGTTTACAAGTTGGGAAGGAAGCTTCCTCCAAGGCTTTACACCCCGCTTCTCCTTGTGCCTCCTCCCCGGGAACCGGTGGGTTGTCGGGGTGCTGCCCCCGTCATTGTTCTGGAGCACCAGGTCCAGAGTTTGGGGCATTCTGTCGTGCCATGCTCATCTGAGGGCTCTGTTGAGCCCTCAGTATGTGACCCAGATTTCGTGCCATATTTTGGACCTGGCACTCTAACTGGGAAACTCGCTCAGGTTGATACGGGGCTCTATTTTCTCCCCTGGGCTTATCCCGGGAAGGGTAGCTATCCCTTTTCGGGTAATACCCTGGGTTGGGAAGATTCGGGTACCCCTCCACCCTTGGCCTCCCCTCTCCCGGATTAGGTTGTCTGGGCTCAGGGAATTAGGGTAAGAAGGATGGATGATTTTGGGGCTGGAAATTGGGTGGATACCTGGGGAGGGAGTTCTGCCCAGGATTTGGTGAATTTCTGCCCTCCTGGGGGAAGTTAGGAGGGAAGTTCCCCGGGTCAGGTGCTTGGCTGGATCCCCCCTCTTGCGCTGGAGGAGTCCACACATAACCCAGGATTGGTCTGTTTCCCTTGTAGCGGGGACTGACATAATCAGGGGAGTGAGTGACCCCATTTGTGGGACTACCTCCTTGGCTCCCTGTCTGTGACTGGCCCGAGGGCCTTCTGGGCTTGGCACTATTAGGTGCAGGTAGGTTTTTAGGCCCCCCCCATCTCCAAATCCAAAACGGGGGTGACCTTTACCTCTGCCACCTTGGCAGCAGCAGGGGTGCTGTTGGTTTTGGGGGTTTTCTGCCCATTACTTTTATTTTCTATGGGCTTCTGCACCTCATAGATCCGGGTAGCCTGTTCAATGACCCAGTCTAAAGATCTTTTCTCATGAAAATCTCTCACAGCTGGGTCATTATGTATTTGGGTAAGGCATGGAAAAACGTATTGATAAATTCTCTGCTATCCGTGCGTACCCTTCTGGTGGTCTGCGCAAAAGCACGCTTTAATTCTTGCACAAACTCTTGTGGGGCCTGATCCTCCCCACATTGCAAATTGTAGGCTGCCTTGCGAGCCTCTTGAGGATTTCTGTGCACAGAAAAATGTTTCAAAATGGCCGCCCTGTATGTGGAACACCTTGAATGGTTTGATCCTCCAGCCCTGCAAAGAAACTGGAGTATTCTGGGGAGAATGTCCATTTGACGTACTGGATGCAGCTACTGCTGTCCTTCAAATGGAAAGTCTCCATCATTTGCTCATAGAGCTCCAAGTGTTCCCAAAAAGAATACTTGGCATTCTTATGATAAGGCGTGATGACACTCCTTATGGCCTTTATTTGTTTCAATGGGTCCTTAAGCAAGGCCCTTTTTTGCCTTATTGGCCTTTTTGGTTCGGGTAACCCTGGTCCATTCATCCTCTGACTCCGAAGCACTGCTCCCAGAGGTGCCCGTCTGATCTTCCAGGTTTTCCCGGATTCTGCAAGCCTGGGAATGGCTGGCTGAATGTGTCCTGTAATGCTCAGAGGAGTCTTCAGATCCCTCCTTGCTGCCAGGATTTGATGGGTGCCCCCCCCACTGACCTAACTGGGCAGAGGTTTTCAGGATGCCCTTAATGGGCCTACTCTCCTGGGGTTCCCCACTAAATTGCACGGTGCTTGGGTGCCCATACCCGGATGCCCGCCCATCCATTCCTGGGAGGTACTGGCCTATGAGCCCCATACTTCTAGCTGGATAGTAATCTGCCATCCCCGTGGCCCTGGGCTCATGTGCGCGAGGGGACATGGGGGTGGCAGAGTCCAGGGACTGGGAGAGATGAAGGCCTCTGGTACTAGGGCTCCTGAGGTTATGCTCAGGAGTTTTTCTTTCCCAGCGAACCCCATCTCTATCCGCCCCTGTTCCCTGTTGCAATGCAAGAGCCTGAGCTTTCAGTTCCTCAGTTAAGGCCTTACTAGACTCTATCAGTCTTTCCTGCATCGCTACCTGTTGCTGGAGCCTATCATTGTGCTGGCAGAGAGCCTCATTCTCTCTCTGTGCCTCCTGATTGGTCCTGGAGTACTGGGCCAGTCTCTGCTGCAGGAGAGTTACCTCCTGAGTCCCATCCCTACTGGCCTGCTTCTTTCTTGCCAGAGCCTCCTCCACCCTCCTGGTGTGCTCTAACAAGTTCTGGTGTTCTTTTTGGAGGTCACCCAGTCCCTGGAGGGCCAGGTGATTTTCTTCGATTTTCCTTTTTAAGTGGCAAACTTCCTGACCTAAGGTATCCCTTTCCTGACTAAGAGCCTGCATCTGTGCCGCCAGGTTGTCCCTTTGCCTTTGGAAGGCACCAGCTTTCTGGCGCTACTGGTCAAACTCTGCCTGGGTATCCAGGTCTTTCAAAATCAGTTTATTGCTTTCCTCTTTTTCCCTATCTAGGTGGCTTTGCAGGGTGACTACCTGCTCAGCACATGCCCTATTGAAATCTAATTGTTGCTCCAGCTTTTTCTGGCTCTGCAGTAGGGAGTCCAAACCTTCTTGGTACTCCCTCTGTAAGGCCAGAAATCTGGTATCCTGGTCAGCCTTTTCCTGTTGCAGCACATCCATATCTTCCTTTATTTTAGTGATGTACTGTCTGCTGTCATTTTCTGACTCCTGGCTCCTGTGCAGCCTCTGCTAAGAAGAGTCCAGATCAGATTGGGCCTTCTCTAACTCCTTCTGTTGCCCTATTTGCCAGATCTTGGCCTTCAGCACATTTGTCCTGCATGGCTCCCATATATAGGTACAAATATGCCGCTATCCTGGCAATCTTATTATGTTCATCTTTGGCTTTAGGGGCCATATATAGTTCACTCAGGGCCACATGTAGGGGACCCTGAGCTCTCCATGTATCTGGCCCTGTTTCAGTGACCTGTTGCGTGATTGCCTGCAACCAGACCGTTTGGTCCTGATGAGTCCACTCACCTCTCACAAATAGCTTATGTAAGAAGTGCTCTCTGGCTATTTTGATGTCTACCAGTGTCGTCATTCTGGAATTTGAGTTCCTTCCTGACTTACAGAAGTTTGTATTTTATTTTTGCAAAACAGACCGTTTCCTTAGAGCGTTCCTTTGAGGAGTGCTTTACAGCGTAACGCAGCGTGGTGATCCGACCGGATGTATGTCTCCTGTCAGTTAGCACACTGTATCAATCTGCACAAGTGATAGATCTAACCCAGAATCCCGGACGAGCCCCCACTTTGTTAAGCGGCTTCACTTCAACACTACAGCTAAGTCAATGCCTAGTCTGGGATGCTGAGGGAAACCCTTATTGATATATTTTAGGTCCAGTTCATGTACTCTGGATGACAACCCTTATATAACACCCCTCTCTTAGAATCCCCCTGACCCCACTGAGTCAAGAAGTAGGTCTGTTTTGCAAATTTAAAAGGTTTATTTGAGAAATATAACAATATATATCTATCACACTTTTATAATAAATTAATGTTGGATATCACACTTAAAGTATGACAGTGATCAACAATGGATAATGTTCTACTGGTAAACTGATTTGGTTACTTAGAAGTAGTATAGAGGATGAGGTAGCTGAAATGCTTTATTGTTTCAAGGAAATGCAAGGTGGAATAAATGCAGTACAGAAAATAAACTGATATGGTTTCACAAGAGATAATGGAGGTCATTACGACCCAGGTGGTAAGGGTTAACGCCGTTGTTAACCCTTAACGCCTGATTCCAATTTTAACGGCTGCTTTTAGCACCGTAATTTACAGTGCCGTAATTAGCGCCTTCCCCACTCCCATTATGTCTTATGGGGCAAAAATGGGAATGGGGAAGGGTAAATGGGAAATGGGGATTTACCGCCCCACTCACCTTGGAATGGGGCGGTAAATCCACTATCCACCATGGTGTAAACACAGTTTACACCATGGTGGTAAAGTTGGTGTACTTACCGCCTGGGTCGTAATGACCTCCAATATGTTCACTTTTCCCCTGGTGGCAATTCACCCCCCCCCTATATGCAATGCAAGGAGATGGAAGTAACACACACAGTCTTCAGGAATACAATCAAATAAAATACGGAATTCAGTTCCCCCCCACCAAGCTTAGAGGAAACAGGTAGAAGTTTGAAACACAGGCCCAAAATGCTTTTAATTGTGATGGCAATGGATGGGAAAATGTGCTAACTGATTTTAATTCCCTCTAGAGATTCAGGGTGAGTGAGAGATGCTTGTTGGTATTAGTTAAGGCTCACTTTAGCAATGCTCTATGAGTTATTACCAGGTTGCAAACAGATTTTAACAAAGGAAGGAATGGAGCTGCTATTTTGACAAGTGGAGAAATTGAGCCAAATCGCAAATTGCGGTAAATTTCGCGAGTGCGTAAATCATAAAATTATATGGATTAGGAAGTCGTTTCTAGGCTTGTTGGAAAGCTTAGATTCTAAGCTTTCAGTGGAAAGTTAAATCTCGTTCCTAGGACAGACGGTTCCAGAGAGACGGACGATTTAATAAAGGTAGATTTTCGGATTTAAAGTAAAACTCAAAATGACAGGTGACAGCTTGCAGCTGCAGAATCGACAGGTGACAGTTGTGCAGCTTTAAAAATGACAGATGACACGATTTCTAGGAGGCTGTTCTAATTAGGTTAAAATAGTTTGGATTAGATTATTTTAAACTAAGAGATTGGGTTCTGCGCAGTTCTGGCAGATACTCACTCCTAATTTTGAAATGAATGGGCCTCATCACGGATCTGGTCAACACGTCCAGCGGCGGTTCTCTCTGCTCGGTGGGTCAATCAGGCACCGGTTCTGCTCATAGCGATCCGGATCTCTGGTTCTGCTCACAGCGGTCTGGGTCGGGTCTGCGGTTCCGGCAAAAGTTCTTGGCAAAGAATTCAAACAGCTTGCCCGTCTGTTGAATAGTTTGCAAAAGATTTTGAGGCCTGCTGACAAATACATTTGCTTGCAGTGGGCCTTCTTGGTTCAAAGTTCTGTAGTCTCTGTTTAGCTTGGAAGTCTAAGTGTTGGATCTCTGGATGTGAAGTCGTCGGTCAGCATGCTCCGCAGCAAATGGAATTGAATCTCTCTACCTGTCCCAGCAGTCTCTTTTTATGTGTTTTGAAAATGGGTGTGTGCCTGGCATAACTGAGCCTGCCCCTCTCTACTTGTCATTGGCACAATTATCCCCTCTCCCATGATTGGAGGAATTGGGTTGTGAGTCAGAGTGATGAGGTCTGTTTATGGATCAGAGGATCCTCCCCTGCTCAATTTGCCCACAAATCTATATTTGATTCAAATACATATTTCCCAGATACACAAGTGGTTGACATTACATGTACACATTATATATTCCTTATGGTCCATGCTTGTCTGCCTCTGATCTTCCTAGGGGCTTGCATTAAAAAATGACAACATTTTGCACTTTTTGACTGGTTTACCAATATCGGACATTTACCAAAAATTACACACATGTTGCGCAAGGAGTATGGACATTAATTGATGAAGTGTCAGATTTTTAACATGCAGACATTTGGAGTAAGACCCTATTTTCCGGTAGCAACCCCCAGCATACACCACAGGGTCCTAACACCTCTTAAAACATGCACAGAAAAATCACAAGAATAATGATATTACTTATATAATTCTGACAAGTCCGCACTATGAGTTATCTATCTTTTTAAAATTATGCTCTGGCCCAGCTGGTTGTGGTTTAGGTTCCAAAGCACATGAGGAAGCTTCTGTCTGCCCCCGCCTCCAGCTCGGGTGGCTCCCAGAGGCACTTCTCCTCCCACTTCTCCCAAGAGGAAGCCACTTTACGGCCCCCCAATATACCATTTGCCTGAGTCCAGGACAAGGCTTTGTTCAACCTCCAGCCTGCGCACCTCCCCTAATCTAATCAGAGAGGTGTCAACTCCTTTTGGTGGGGAAGCAGGATGCAGCTAGGCCTAGGAAGAGTGGCTGAGCAGGTTTCTCCTGTCGGGGGTAGTTGTCAGGCAGAATTCAGCTAAATGTCACTTTAGTTCCCAGTTTAAATCAAACTTACAATTTTTACATATACATTAAATAATTACTTCCTTCAAGTCATTTCAGAATATAGTTTTACATTGTGTCCACCTCTTAGCAAGTCTTCCCTTGGCCTGGTTTTGGTTCATTTGTTCAGTTTTACAAAAAAGTCTGGTGGTTTTAAAACGCCGGCTTTCTGATAGTGGTGAGTACCGGTATTGCATCCATTTTTGGGATCTGTCTTGAATTACTGCATTTCAATAGAGTGGTCTTTTGCTTGATAGTATAGGACCCTTGCTTAACATTGTTTTGATGGCATCCTTACAGTAGAGTGGTGATGTGGAACCCCCCACAAGAAGGTTGTATCTTTGGAGTGGTCTTGTGCCAACTGCGCAGTTCTCCTGGATTCTGGCGTGAATGTGGGTGGCGACAGCTCATCCCCACATCTACCCAGTCTAAGGATTCAACATGGGTCAAAACCCTTGACATTGCACATCAAAAAAAAAATGATTTGCGAACCATTCTGCCCACAAATTCACATTTATTAAACAGAGATTAGCAGGCAGTATGGCACACAAATCCCTGTTTTTTTGGAACACAAATAACATACTCAACCCTTAGAATATTAGTACTACAAAACAAAGAACTGTTTTAATTTTATACCATTAAGTTTACTATTAATGCTTTTCCTCACCACTAGCTCACTTTCTACTCTCATTTGAACCGCAGTGTAGTAACATACAAACAGAGGAATAGCCTTCCCAACTCATTGTAACTGCCCAATGCACATTCTCACACCATCACATACAACTTCCCATCAAACTCATACACGCATGCACACAGCACACATACATTGCAAAACAAACCAACCCATACCTTCTTTTTTTTCAACAGACCCCAAAAAATGCCTACCAAAAACCAAGTCCATAGAAAGCAACGAAGAAATAGAGCAAATGAAAATAAAAGTGTCCAAAATAAGCATCCATCTCTACAAGAGTTTGTACAAAACGTTCAAACAAAGCAGCTAATGCAGTCATTTAACGAAACAAAAGAAGCTTCTAGTACAGAAACTTTGCCTCCTCTATCAAAATGTAAAACGAAATAGAAAGTGATTCACAAGAATTCAGTAATCGCTACTGCTAACACTGCTCCTATAAATTGTGATGTAGCGGCAAGTAACCATACCAAAAAAAGTATTTTAGCAAAAATGTTCTGCCACTGAGTCCTTCAGAATCTGATAAAAACAGGAGCAAAATCATGCACAACCCTTAAAACCTACCGTAGAAAATGTATTCTAGAAGCTCTCGTAGACAGTGCAATCCTTCTCAAAAGGAAGTTATTTATTTTAGTTTTAACAGTATGAAACCACTAACAAAACGAAGAACTAAACTACAAAAAAATCTTCTCAATAAACGCAATGTCAACAAAAATAACTTCTTAAATATCTGTGGAGGTGAATGGAGTCACACCACAAGTACAGAACCATATTTCAATGAAGAAGCATACAAACGAAACCAAACAAACACAATTGCCATCCATAGTAGTGGAGGAGGTTATGAAAAAATTAATAATACCATCATGGAACAAGAAACACTGCTTACAAAAATATCCCCAGAAAACCCAGAATTACCTCTCCATTTGACTGAATCAGAACGTCCAGTATACAAATGGCCATGCACGTCAATGTTTAACATTCCCAACAAATTTTTAAAATCTTTACGCCAGTTCTTCAATCAGTATGTGAAAGGTAAAGACAAAATCAAAATGAAAGTTCTGCAAAACATGGATACCTGTCCAGTGCGCAAATACACAGCACTACAAGGACATTCATTAGCTTGCATTTCAGAACCTATTTGCAAAAGCACCTTCCATTATATCAAAATGATATCAACACATCATTCAACTGTAAGAAATCTAGTCTATAAACTGTACTATGCTAAAAGTCCTCCTTTAGAACTAGCCAATTTAAATGACACTCTTCTACATGGTACACCCAAAGACCTACAAGAAGAAATCAACTGTATCCAGACAAAATATTTTGGAAGTGAAAACCACTTACAAAATGCAATAGCTTTAGAACAGACTGGCAACAATTCTTCACATGGCAACCTTCTACTACACACATACAAAAAAGAAATACTAACATTTAAAAGTACATCCGCTGAAGTACCAAACCATGTGTGTGTGTGTTGCCGCAGAACTTTTTATGAAAGTAACACAAAAACTGTAGACGTAACATACAAAATAGAAGACAATGAAGATTCCAAATGGTTTGAATTAGCTCTCTACCTTTTAGCAGAAAACAAATACGAAATAAATGATCCCCTTAATACTTTGCATTTACTGCACTACAAAACTTGACAACAACCAAACTCCTTCACGAGCTCTCACAAATAACTTTGAATTATTCCCACTACAAAACACCTGAAACAACTCAATTTATATGAGAGCATCATAATTCAGACAGTACACCCATTTCAAGCAATAATATGCCTTCAACCACAAACAGCAAAACTACCTCCCTCTGAATTGGTAAAAGGCATTTGTGGCAAAGTAGTTTATTACCATTAGATCTGACAGAAAATGAGTAAAATCTTTAATTGTCCTAGGAAATGGTGTAATAACAAAAGACAAAAATATTTGGCAACAACTCGTGGACTTACATAAAGTTAGACAAAACCTGCAATATCTAAAAGACAATAATGAGTACTACAAAGAAATAAATATTGAAGAAAACTTGAGGGGAACAACTGAAATAATTTAAGAGTCACAAGAAACTGGTCAATTTGAACTTCTGGATCCTGCTGCAGTATCAAATAATTTAGACCATTATGAAATTCATCCATTGCACCCTAAAGACAGCATAGATGATGCACTAGAAACGTACCAAATGCGACAAACCAAAGGATCACCAATGAGCATATGGGAAAAAAGTAAAGAAACACATGCTTTTCCTCTAGTATTTCCTACTTGCAAAGGAGGAAGGTACGATGATAGACCTATTAAAATAACAGCATCAGAATACTGCTCATTATGAATGTATTCTGAAGGTCCCAGATTTAGACAAAATGTGGAATACATATTCTACCTACTCTTTGAAAGTGAACTAGCAACTCTATGTTACGGAGTTGCACACACATTGAAATCGAGAACCCACTTTCAAAATATGTCAGCTATGCAATTAATACAAAAAGTGCAAGAAAAAGATGAGGTTTTACAATCAAGCATTACAAATCTGTTTGCAAACATGCGTGGACAAAAGAATACTGGTTCCAACGTAACAGAGATTTACGTTGCATGATCAGAAACCTTGGACCACCCACTTGGTTTGTTACATTAAATTATGCAGAATATGCATGGGAAGATTTACATGATTTCCTACGCACATCAAACAAAAACAAAACAAACATAGATATACTAACACCTGGAGAACTTTGCTCTCTAGATCCTGTTAATGTTTCAAGATATTTCCAACATCGTTTCATTGCTATGCTACACTTCATTTGTAATAAAACTGTTCCTCCCCTCGGAGAAGTGCAACACTTCTTTTGGAGAAAAGAATACCAAGCCAGAAGAGCACCACATATCCACATGCTTTTATGGATTAAAGATGCTCCTAAATTCGGTCAGGACAGTGATGCCACTGTTTTACAGTTCATCCAAAAATATATCACTTGTGAAATCCTGTCACAAACAAGACATAGTGATCTTCATGCACAAATTGTACAATTTCAAAGACACAAATGTGCCAAATATTGTCGTCGCAAATACAAAAACAAAGGGAAATACTACTCCAAATGCTGCTTTGGTTTCCCTAGAACAGTTACAGAAACAGGTGAAGTGAACAACTTCATGTCTTCAGTTAGACATAGTGTTAAATGTTAATCACCTAAGAACACGTATTACATAAAAAGAACAGAAGAATCAAAATATGTCAATGATTACAATGCAATCATTGCCCTCTTATGGAATGTAAACATAAATGTGCAGTACATTGCAGACAATTCCATTGCAGTTGCACGATATTTTACAGCCTGCTTAACAAAAGCAGAAAAAACAGAGCTTCAAGACCTCTGGAATGACCTATCATCAGACAAAACGCTATCTCAGAAATTGTACAGCTTAGGCATAAAAATGCTCTCTCATAGAGAATGTGGCACCTACGAAGCTGCAGATCGTTTAACCGGTACTGCTTTGTATGGAAAATCTGAAAATATAGTATGGCTAAGTCTTGGTCCTGCTAAATCTAGAAAAAGAGTTCTCAAATCATATGACGACATAGAAACAATATCCAAAAATGATCCCAACAGCCAAGACATTTTGAAAAACAATTTACTTGACACATACTACCTAAACAGGAGTACCACTTTGGAAAACATGTGTCTATTCCACATAGCCCAACACTTTGCATAAAAAATAATATAAAACCAAATGAAAACAAAGGTAGATATAGAGTGACAGATTGTGAAGGCAGCTTAGTGAAACTTACCAGACAAAGCTTAATTAATCATATCAAATTCTCATTAAAAACTCCTCAACAGAAAGAACTATATTACATGCCCCTGCTACAACTTTTTAAACCATGGAGAAAAGAAGTAGAGATACTAGATAACTATTACTGCTATGAAGATGCTTTCAAAGGAAATTAAAGCACTATCACCGATGTGAACTTGATGCAGTACAAAACAATGTTGCAAAATGAACAGCAACACGAAGAACAACTCCAGGTCCAACTAGATAAGGACACTTCCGACAGTAGTCAACCTTCTGTAACAGGAAGCCAAGAACCACTGGGACAGCCACTAATAGCAAATGAGGCAGAATTAGCTATGACAGAAGTAGGAAACACCATGTGTCACTATGAAGAAGATACAGAAGACGTAACTGTACTACAATCAAAACTTAACAAAGACCAGCGCACCATTTTTGAAGAAGTAACAAAATAAATTGCACATGGTGTACAACACGAAAATAAAGAATGTACCTGTCAAAATTACAAACCTATACTGCTATACGTCAGTGGTGAAGCTGGTTCAGGCAAAACATTCTTAGTCAAAATCATCAGCAAGTTCCTTCAACAACTGACAAGCAACAAACTGTCAGCTGTTGTAACTGCCCCCAAAGGTTTAGCTGCCTACAACATAGGCGGTGTCACTTTACACCGATTACTACTCCATCCAGTAGAACACCAAAACAAATTAGACTATTACAAACGTTCTACAGAAGCTGCAATGGAACTATGCAGAGTATTAAAACAAATGAAAATTCTATTAATAGATGAAGTGAGCATGGTCTCCAACCTAATGTTGGCTTTGATTCACCTCAGATTGCAAGTAGTACTTAAAACAAACTACGAAGAACTCTTTGGAGGAAAACACATTATTGTTTTTGGAGATCTTCTACAATTGACACCATTGAAAGGTGAACCTATTTTTAAAACCTTAGTACACAAACTCTGCCGTAAAACTGTTGACAGCATAGGAAATGTCAAACTTCGGCAACATTTCCAATACAAAGAATTAACAGAAAACATGCACCAATCTGCAGTCCTCACCTACGCCAACATTTTAAAAAGTATTAGAGTTGGTATACTATCTCAAGAAGAACAAACAATATTAAAAACCCGGCACATCCATGCACTTTATGGCGATAACTCATGTGCTACTGATGTTATGGAACAATTAGTGCACAAAAATGTCAATTGTATGGCCTTAATGCCAACTCTTGCAAGCTGTTCCAAATTCAATGAAGCAATGTTAAAATAAGAAAGGCAACCAATAATTGAAATTTGCTCCACAGACAAACTGGACCTACATGGTATGACACTACCAATGTGTCGCAAAGCCACAACAAGACTTAATACCTTAGAACATTTTATCTCCAGCACAGCTGGTTTGAAGAAAATATTAAAATTATCCTTAAACTGTAGAGTAATGCTTAAACATAACCTTGACATGGAGCAAGGACTAGTTAATGGAGCACTGGGTACAGTTGTTGGCTTTCAGACATACCCAGGTGACAACAACATTCAGTTTGTCAATATTCTCTTCAACAAACTTTCAGAAGTAAAATGGATAGGGCGCTCAACAGCTCGATTCCTTCTCTTCAAAGACATGTATGTATGCAGAGAACAATTTTCTCTAACTCTTGCATATGGAGTCACCATTCATAAATCCCAAGGTCTTACCCTAGACAAAGCATTGATACATATTGGTAATACAGTCTGCGGCCATGCATCAAAGACTCTAGGCCCTGGCCACAACCACCACAGCATATCACCACCAGGGTGACTTATAACTCAGTATGCCACCCATAGATTGAAATTATTTTACTGTGGCATATACTCAATTTTAAAGTCCACTGACACCACATATGTCCTTAGAACAGTTTCAATGTGCCTGCGCGCAGCACGGACGGGAATCCTATCCTTAGAACACCCCTCATTTTCAGTAATTACGAACATCCCGGACAGCACGGGCATGGCTAATACATCAGTACACCTGCCACCTAAACAAATACAGTATTTCACCCACCTCTTCCGCCCTAAACCTCCCCAAGCACTCTTGCACACCAAAACACTCCCCGAAACTGCATTTTGTCTCTGTTCGGCGCAGCGCTATCAGCAGATCCAAGATGGTGGGCGCATCGGAACAATCTGACACACATCACGCCTCACTCCAGCCAATTGACAGAAACGTTGTGTTTCCGCGGACATGACGCGAGCCCATTAGCCAATTGGTGTCCTGCCCACGGAGTGAACAGGGAAGTGTCTCCGTGGAGCGGACATAGATATCACTAATTTTTTTAGACCTACTTTTTGATAGTTTTAAAGAAAACTACAGGACGGATTTTCAGCAAATTTACAAAAGTATGCTTTTGAGACCAAACCGCTGCTCCTGCTGGTGAAAAGTATTTCCCCCATTCAGTCTATGGGACCCCCCCTATAACTTTTCCCCCCCTGTACTAATCCTCAGCAAGCTTTGCAATAAAAGTATATGGGCCACTCTGAATTTGTTTGCAAAGTTTGGTGATGTTTGGTCCAGGGGAAGAAAGTTTTAGGTGGGGGTTCCAAAAAGTCTTTTTTTCCCTTAAACTGAATGGGGGGAAATTTTGTGCATGGCTACAGGGCAAACCGCTGGGCAGATTTGCATCAAATTTGTGCCAGTGGCAGGGGCTTGGTCGCGAAAGCGTGCTTTTGTAAATTTTGTGACAATCCATTCAGTGTTTCCCTGAAAAACCAACAAAAAGTATGTCTGTAAAAATTAGTGATATCTATGTCTGCTCCGCGGACAGACTTCCCTGTTCGCTCCGTGGACAAGATTGCAATTGTTTATTCCGTGGCGTGATGGCCACGACCATGCTTTCACCGATTGATTGTGGCACAGTGTGAAGTGTGTCATAATATTTCTATACGGCCGCCATGTTTACTTTGTTTTCTGTTCAACGAAAACATTGGCTCTAACAAACCTAACCGAAGGAGACACCAATGCACTTGTTGCACTTATGGAACACTGTTTGGAAAGGTGAGCATTAAAGAGACGTGGTAGTAGAAAAACAAACATGGAAGAATTGTTGATATCCCCTTTGTTTTTGTTCCCTGCCATATATAATTATGTACATTCAGTAAAAAACTTTGTTAAAGGGATGTTATACATCACAGTGACACCAAACAACATTGCACATTCCTCCATTATGTTAAGCCTAGCAACCATAACTCCTACCATCTACGTGCATTGCTAAGACTAACACTCAGGACATCAAACATGACATCACAAATATCATTGATGACATCACTGATGCCATCACATGTGAAAATAATGTTGATGAAAGTCCCTACCTACAATGGGTTCTTTCTGTTACATTGGTAGCAAAATGTCAGTGGTGATTGTATAATGTTAAACATGTAATAGATAGCTAACAATTGAAGACTTAATACACACGTGTGTTAGTACAAACAATACATATATAGACCCAATACATAGAAATGAGAGGCACATACAGGAATACTGGAGTAAGGAACAAAGAAACAGCATCATTAGAAAGTGTATCTTCCTGTATACAAATTAATTGTGTATTTAAGGCCTGCTATTGCCTCATGCATGTGCATCATGAGCTGCAACCACACCCTAAGGAAAGTACTTTAAGTACAAACGACATGGGTAACGTTTTAATGTACAGCACCTTTGCAATTTTTATATTGTGATTGTCAGTGAATAAAACCAACTGGCCTACACTTTTCAATCCAATAAAATAAAAGAGGCAGACATGTGATGGCATCACTGATGTCATCAATGATATTTGTGATGTCATGTTTGATGTCCTGGGTGTTAGTCTTAGCAATGCACGTAGATGGTAGGAGTTATGGTTGCTAAGCTTAACATAATGGGGAAATGTGCAGTGTTGTTTGGTGTCACTGTGAAGTATAACATCCCTTTAATAAAGTTTGTTACCAGATGTACATAATTATATATGGCAGGGAACAAAAACAAAGGGGCTAAATATGTAATGCCGTCAGTGATGTCATGAGTGACATTTGAGAGGACATCTTTCATGTTCTAGGTGTTAGAGTTAGCAGTGCACAGTGGTGTTGGCAAGTAAAGGGGCTCAGTCTGCCATAACTGGCGAATTTCAGGGGGTTTTCATTTTTAATGCGAAGCATAAAGGGGATTGCGAACAATTTGTTATAGTGAAGTGCACAGGTATTTGGTACGGCAACTTAACCATAAAGTACCCTCAACAAAGTTTTATTTGTAGTGAATATATATATATATATATGACTACCGACCTTTCTGATTGTATACTGCTGCTATGTCGATATGTTTGTACAAAAATGCACTTGCATTTTATGCTGTAGCTATGAGTTGCCTATTGTATGAGATCCTTCATTATTGCACTTGCACTTTATGTCCTTTTTTGAAACATGTTTCAATTTTATGGTTGCATTTTTGACAGTGATGCATTTATCTTTAAGTGTCAACATAGGTTCTATACTCATAATGCAACTCTATGGGTGGATTTGCACTTGGAATCCATAACTTTTATTCATGGGATTTTATTTTTTCCATTGTACTTACTTTTTAACAAGTGAAATACTAAACATGTTTCTTGAATTGTTTTATTCTGCAATTTGCTAAACCACTATGCTTAATTCATTCCACCATTGGCCTATACGAGGTTCTACTCCAGTCCAATATGGCTGCCCTGGTTTTACGGCATAGTGGCACACCTATGGAGATGGGTAAAATAGTAGAGGGACTATACTGCAATATGTATGGTGATTTTTTTCTCTGTTCCCCTAACGTGAGCAAGCGCTCAGGGAAGCGTGAAACGCGTCGTTCAGGACCCCTGTCCTGTTTTGTTTGCTGTGTGTGTTTTGACTCATATTTTTACCATTTTTAAACTCGTTTCTTCACTTTGATCTGAGTTTGTCATCTCTGGGATTGGCAGTGCCACATGTGTGGAGTGTGTTTATTTCCTCTGCTGTGTCTCACGACATGTGAACAAACTTTGTTAAAGGAACATTATGGTTAAGTTGCACTAATAAAATCTGATCAAACTCAGTGGAAAAACTTTGTTAAAGGGATGTTATGGTTACAAGTAGAATCGAAAAAACACATATATTCACCAGTTATATTGAGGCAAGCAACCATATCTCGCGCCACCACTGTGCACTGCTAAGACTAACACTCAGGACACCAATAGGTACGTGTGCCCATTCACCTTTGACCAACCAATCATCCCCATAAAATTTCCCAAATGAAAGATGCTACGATGAAACCTCAATCCCTTCCTCACCTCAGGAACATTGTGTAGAACATCACAATTCTCCCAATTATGTTTCCCATTCCAACGCCCCATCTCTTTTCTAAGTGAATGTATGTTCTTTTTTAAATAAATATGTGTGTGTGTTCTGTAGAGGCTTTTTATTTTTTTTTTAAATCCCAATTTCGAGTCTGCAGACTGTGCAACTGTCCAGGGTGTCGGTACCCAAAATGGAGGTGCCCCCGGACAACGTGCTTGTCTGGACATGTCTGCTCTTTTGTGGCAAACTTTTAATTAGTTCTGGGACTCCGTCACTGTCCTCTGGACACTGGCACACATGTACACCTAATCTCACTATGCCCCCAGACACTGCGCCTTTCCGGACATGTCCACTCGCACGTGATGCACTTTTAATTAGTGTGGGGACTCTGCCCCTGTCCTAGGGACACTGGCATGCATGCGTGCATCGTCTCCAGCCGAATAGGTGTCCGGGGACGTCTTCATATGATCGCACTTGCGCTAAATAATGGAAGTGCCAGCGGATGGTGTTTGCACCCCCGGACAGTTTAAAACTGCATTTTTGGCCACTCTAGGGTGTTTCAAGTAGAAACCTTACCCTTGCAGAGCTCCGAGACAATGTCTTAGTTGTTCTGGCATCTTTTAATAATTTTTTAAGCACAGTTTATTGGCTCAGGAGTCTGCGGACAGTCGCTCAGTCCATGGACAGGCCCTCTAAAGGGACGCAGCCATTACTGTTCCTCATTCTCAATCTGGCTGTCCAGTAGAAAGCAGCTGCTTGTGTTTCTGTGCTTGTTGCAGACCGCAATGCCATCTTCTAGGGCCACTGCAGCTCCCCCCCACCACCACCATCATATCAGGAGGGCCTGGAGAGGGGAACTGGGATGGTGATACAGAAGTAGATCAAGAGGAAGATGAATATGAGCTACTGGAAGTACCTCTCTCCAGCTTCCGTTGAGAACCCTGGGTGTGGCAGATTTTTACCACCAATGGGGGTGTACCAAAGTCCTGGTCAGACACATTTCGATGTACTGAGTGCAAAGTTGTACTCAGTTACAGGAAACCAGGTTTGTACTCCTACGGGACCACCTCCATGCAGCGCCACCTCAGGTCCAATCACAAAGGAGCAGTTCGAAGGGATGAGTAGACTGATTCCCACTACCTCATCCTCAGCATCCACTCCTGTCACCAGAAGGGACACTCCTGTGGGGCAGAGGATTCCAGCGGAAGCATCACAGGCCATCCATAACATAGTCAAACCTTACCTTTCAAAGGAGACAGTGCTATGCATTTACTGTGACACACCAGTCTGTAGGAGGAGTAGTTTTGGAGTGCTTTCGAGGCTGCAGTCAGGGAGAATGAAAAACACTGTCCCCTACCTGATTAAGGCCCACCCAACATATTATTCTCTCCACCTGCCATTCGTCCCTGTGGCTGGTGCCCCTTCCCTCCCTTCCCTCTCCTCCCTTGTCTCTCCTGCAAAAGAAGAAAAACAAAATAAAATATAAAACTAAAAAAAAAACACAAAAACAGATTCCTTTAGGAGCCACCTTTCTTGATTGAAAAATAGAAGAACCCAAAAAAAGTTACAGGCCCCTAGACAGCCTGTGGAGGCCACTGACAGCACGGTAGTACACCAACATCAGAAAAAATGTGTGTGATGGTGACATCAAAAAAATGTAACTCTTTTGCGTGGGGAAGTGGTAGCTCTGAAAAGAACCTTTGTTTGTATCTTTGTTTGTAAACATTGTTTTTCAATGTTTAAAGCTAACTAAATAACTTTCTATTAAACTGAACTATTTCTTTAAACTTGCAAAAAAGTAGGCATTTTGTTTTCCTTGTTTTTACATGTATTTGCTTTGCACCTACTGGAAAATGCTTTGTATTTTTACAAAAAGTGCTTCAAAGCATTTTGAATGTTTTGCACAAAAAGCTAATTACCATGCCAACATCTCCCAAAAATGCACACACAGCATTGTTGACATTATGCCTAGCTTGCTCCATTTGTGGACCAAATGAACTTGAGCGCACATCTGCCTCTGCACAATGCGAGAAAAAATCAGTCTAGAATTCAGGAACATTTCCTTCAATTTGCCAAATGTCTCCTTCATTGCAAATTGCTGTGAAATTCCAGTGACATACCCTAACCAATTCACTCCACAATGAACAATGATAATGTCTGGATGTTGCAGTGTGACCATATTTACACAAAATGGGAGCAAGTCCACCCACGTCTTGCCGCGCACTCCATACCATTGTACATAAACATCATCAAATCCAATATTTTCAGTCACTTCAAAGTGCACTGCATACACCTTCAGCCAATGGATCCACAAATCCCCCCAAATCTATACACTCTGCCTCCTAAAACACATATCCATATCCATAGCCATCTGCAGTCCTCTCAGCAAGATTTCTGCCAGACTCTCTCCTCGTGTACCACTCCAGGAAACCTTCTTGGCTAATCTCCTGGGCTGCATGGTCCCATTTCAATGCCTGGCATCCTCAAAAGACCCTGATGTGGCACGTGCCATCCGCAGACTACCGTAGTGTCCGTAGAAAGATCACCCAATTGAAGGGGCTGAGGAGGGAAATTAAATATGTCAGTTATTTAATCTTAAGTGGTGGCTCTGAAAAGAAACTTTTTTTTCTACAACTACTCACATGTACTCTACATAATTTTCACAGGAACTTTCTGAGTGCATTTTGAATGTTTTGAAAAAAGATTGTATTAGCAAAATCAGTGAAATCATGACATCACTGAAAAAATCATGTCCACCATCCGGCAGAATGTTTTCATTTTAGAAGGATGTTATCCCAACATCATTCAAATATGAACATACCCCTTTGTTCACAAGGTGCCCTCCTGCATCTTGTTGGGGACAAACCACATTGGTGCATCTCCATACTGCCCTATGAGGTATGTGTGAAACGATTATCTTTCCACGTGGAATTAGTTCCATTAGTGCTTTCAGCATAGGTTTCAATGCAATCTGCAAAGTTATTGCACTGATGTAGCCCAAACAATGTCCTCCTTAATGGACCACAACAATATCTGGACATTGAAAATGAGACATGTTTATGCAATGTGCAAATAAACTCTCCCAGTTTTGGCCAGGCACAACATACCATGAAACCTCTACTCCCTCCAATTCAATGTTATCAGAAATGCCACACATTTTTGTGTACCTTTTCAGATTCACGATACAAGGATCTCCCACCATCCATACACTAAGCCTTCTCATATCAACAACCACAGCCATCTTCCCTACACACAGCAATGAAAAGAACTGCTAGCCTCTCGTCCTATAGACCACAAACAGAACACCCCATTGGATAATCCCCACAGTCCCCTTTCTATGCCAGCCATCCTCAAAAGGCCCAGATGTGGCATGCCCTGTACGTGTACTACCGTTCTGTCTGCAGAACCCATAACAAAGAGCACCCCTTCTTCCCTTTCTACTTTTTAGCATTCACTCATTGGCTACTTTCAAGCAGTCACACACCAATCAACCAATAACATCCAAAACTCTACATCTAACTCTGTCATCTTAGTTCAACACTTCAGATGTGCTGTTGAACTCTCACAGGACATGTTTCCTGTTACTCACAAGGACTTGCATCAAAATCTACGATAGAATTTGCCAAGATTTCTATTTGCAGATTCAACACATCTTCATCTGTCAACACAAAGTATAGGTAAGCTTATATTTTTAAAATAATATTTCCAACTCTTAAACAGGTGCATATAAACAGGGTTCCTGCCACTTAGCCTGCAATAACCTAGTCAACAGTCATCCTCTCTTTTGTCCCACCTCCAGACATCAAGTGGCAGTTACAATGCTGTTCGGTTGCAGAATTGCCTTTTAATGAGCATTCTCATAACCGTTTAAATATGCATATTTACAATTCTAACAGCACTGCCTGTGTCTTTCTTGTGAAAGAAATGAGAACCCCATTGATAACATTTCTACAACATGTTTAAATGACGGATCCTGTGTGAAAGTTCAATATATTGAAAGTAAATGCATACTTGCCAATCTGACCCACTATAATCTACCAAGTGTTATTTTTTCTTTCATTCTGACACTTTTGATACCACTTCTCCCACGAACAAAGTTACGCTCCCACAATGTAAAGTCAAAACAAAAACTTCATGGATGGGACTAAGGCATGGTATGTACATGGAATGAAAAATGGCAAAATGTAATGCGTTTAAACATATGTTACTGAGTACCATTTCAAGTCAAACAAATAAATGCATGTCTTCAAAGTTTATGGCTTTAGAAAACGTTGCTCTGAAGGGCGACACCTTACAATCCCATAGATTAGTTGCACACTACTGATGAGACTTGGATGAAACGTAGATGAAACTTCTTTTATAAGCATCAAGAATCCGATCCAGGATGTCGCGGGTCAGCTGTATAAAGACGGTAACGAAAGCCTAACCGTCCCAGACACAGTAGAGAATCAATAAGAATACAGGACTCTGCGGCATCAAGATATATAGGTAATTTTATGTCTTGTTCCTTTGTTAACCATCAAAACGTTGAGCCCATATGTGATAACATGTTTCGGCTCTGCTGAGCCTTTTTCAAATCCGGGCTAACCAAAATTACATCAAAAATACAATATTTCATAAACAGAAGCAGTTCATGTATATGACATTATCAGATAGACCATTATCCCGGCATTCAGACATCATGCCAAAAAAGTGTGCATTAAAACATAATTGAAATTGGACAGAAAGACAAGGACGGGCAAAAGGAAGGATTCATGGGTGTACAAAAGAAAAACAAACACGTGTCATGATATATTGTTATATATGAAAATACATAAAAGGACAAAACAAAGAAAGAAGAAAAACCAATCACTAGTCTTGGTATTTCAATTCATAAATGCTATAACCACATTATGCCATAGGTCCTTAAGCTAATCCAAAGATTAATGACTGTCCTTACCCGAAATTAGATGTAACCAGTTCATAAGACTGATGTCCATATAGTATTAACGGGGTAAGACCCCCAGTAACAATCTAAAGGCAAGATGAAGGTAGGACAAAAGATGTAGTATAATATTTCAGCGCTCCAAAATACATTTCTATTGGTATTGATCGTACTCCACAAAACATTCTTTCGCAATCTTAATTATTCAAAACGTATTATTTCTGCCGTCATAAGAGACTGAATTGTATCTCAATTGTGTGTCTATGAATTCAACACAGCGCATGCATATTACCACATGCACAAGTCATTTCCTGCCCGTTACTAATCGAGCAAAAAGCAACCTCTGAACAAACAATATTTAACTATTATGGCTTAATTAATTAGTTAATAGTGAATGCATTTAAGCTAAACCTCCACTATATGTCCGTGTAATTGAAACAGTGCGTACTGTGAAAAAATGATTCTGCCTGAAACAAACAACATTTGACTATTATGCCTGCCGTACCATCATTGGTTAATAATAAATGCATTTAAGCTGAATCGTAACAAAAAGTATACCCTAGCATAAACAGTCCACTCTTACCTGTTCCTTTTGCAAGAATTGGATCACTAAGAATAATCTATCTATTGCAGAAAAGAAAGCACTTGTTTCGCTCAAATTGGATTCGCGAATAGTGATTAAAGAGGCTGGTAAGGGAGGTAATATTGTGTTAATGGACAGAGAAGATTATTTGGAAATGGCATCCAGACATCTTAATACTCCTGGATGCTACGAAATAAGAACGGATAATTTTCGAAAATCAGCATTGGAACATGTTGAAGCGCACATCCTTATTTGGCATAGAAAAGGGTTGATAACAGATGATGAACGTTCTTTCTTACTGATAAAAGAACCGGTAACCCCAACTATGTATTTTTTACCAAAAATACATAAGCCCTATGAAAGGATACCAGAGGGCCGCCCAATCATGAGTGGGATTGGGTGGGTTACAGAGAACATTTCGGAATACCTGGATTCAATGTTAAAGCCAAGGGCCATGTTACTTCACTCATATTTACAAGACTCTACCAGCCTCATATGGAAGCTAAAAAACTTTACTTGGCAGAATACCTTCCTCCTAGCAACTCTAGATGTGAAGGCGTTCTACACTTCCGTCCAGCATAAATGGGCTGCGATTGCAGTCGACTATACTTTCAGGCATGAATCAGCCTCCTATTACAATCGCCTGAATATGATTAAAGAAATGTTACATCTTACATTTGATCTCAATGTCTTTACTTTTGACAACAAGGTATACCAACAGACCAAGGGGGTAGCTATGGGTACTAAATATGCTCCAGCACTGGCAAATATCTTCATGGGGATGTTGGAAGACAAAGCAGTGTATCCGGAACCATTTTTCATAGACAAAATCCAACTTTGGACAAGGTACATCGACAATATTTTTTGCATCGTAGATGGCATTATAGAAGAATTTAACGCATTTGTGGAGAGGTTAAATCTCAATTGTTTCGATATTCAATTTACAGGAGAATGCAATAAATATCAGATTAACTTTTTGGACTTGACGATATATTCAGAGGGCCAAATGTTACAAACATGTACATTCAGAAAACCAACTGAATTCAATTCTGCATGCCAAGAGCTGTCATTTTCAATCCACTATTTCTAACATACCTCTGGGTGAATATATTAGAGCAAGACGCAATTGCCAGAGTAACATCAAATTTGAAGAGGAATGTAACTTGCTACAACGACGCTTTAGAAAAAGGGGATATGCTCAGAAAGCGATAAGCAAGGCATATAAGAGAACCAGATGTATGCAGCAGCAAGATACCTTGAAACATAAGCAAGTGAACAACGCAGAGTCCAATATGCCAATCGGTTTTATCACTCAATATTGCTCAGACCATCAGAAAATACACAGAGTTTTGAACGAACATTAGTACTTATTAAAATTGGACAGTCATATTAGCGAGTTTGTGAGTGATCACCCACGTATTACATTCAGAAGAGCTAATACACTTAAATCCATTCTCAGCCCATCATTATTACCAGACATTGACAACAGCAACCAAGGCACATGGTTACATAAGAAGGACTTAGGTTTCAGGAAATGTGGTGTTTGTCCACAATGCAAATATGCATATCAACGAACAACGGAATTTGAAGATACCAATAGGAAGCATTGGACTATCAGACAAGGAATAAACTGTAAAACAACTTTTGTAGTATATGGTATTATCTGTGTCTGTAACAAAATGTATATAGGCAGTTCCAAGAGACAGTTGAGAGTTCGAATACGTGAACATTTAGCCAAAATTGGCAGTCAGGATCCATCACTCCCATTAGCTGAACATTGGCAAAAAACACATCAGTTACATCACAAATCAGAAATTAGATTCATTCGTCTAAAACAAGTGACTCTAAATAAGAGAGGTGGTGACAGACTGAAAGCATTACGATAAGTGGAAGCAAGAGCAATTTGCCATTTCAACTCGACAATTACAGGTCTCAATACTGATAATGAGATGGTGTCATTCCTGTAAGATTTAGTATACTGCAATCTGGGTTCTCAATTTTGTAAGTTCAATGTTATTACAGAAAGGAACATGGTGCAATACACAGCCTGAGGTTACACGTGAATGGGTTCTTCAAGGGATCCCGCACCACAATTGAATGTTTAATAGTAATGTACAAGCATTAGTAATGCAGTAGTTAAGACTTCTCACTTTTCGTAGTAATCACCAACACTAGTATGTGTTTCTTACTTTTTTCTGATGCATCAGTGCTGTAATTTAATTATGTACACATAATATTTCGGCAGTACCTATCTAATTAATTAATCAATTGACTCAGTGCAAGCAATAAGTGTATGTATGGTTGTTAGCATTTTTGGAAATCTCTACAAATCTCTTACGCTCACCCACACGGCGCACGCAAGTGCGGAATACCGTGGGTTAGAACGCGGTGAGCAATGACGACGCGAGTACACGTTGGCATGGCAACCGCGCTTAACAATGACACGTAGTATAATATGGCGCATGCAGCAGGCATTCGGATTGCTTGCTGACGCGTGCGACCATCGTTGTAAAAGGAACAGGTAAGAAAGGACCGTTTATGTTAGGGTATACTTTTTGTTACGATTCAGCTTAAATGCATTTATTATTAACCAATGATGGTACGGCAGGCATAATAGTCAAATGTTGTTTGTTTCAGGCAGAATCATTTTGTCACAGTACGCACTGTTTCAATTACAAGGACATATAGTGGTGGTTTAGCTTAAATGTATTCACTATTAACTAATGATGGTACGGCAGCCATAATAGTTAAATATTGTTTGTTCAGAGGTTGCTTTTTGCTCGATTAGTAACGGGCAGGAAATGAGTTGTGCATGTGGTAGTATGCATGCACTGTGCTGAATTCATAGACACACAATTGAGATACAATTCAGTCTCTTATGACAGCAGAAATAATACGTTTTGAATAATTAGGATTGCGAAAGAATGTTTTGTGGAGTACGATTAATACCAATAGAAATGTATTTTGGAGCGCTGAAATATTATACTACATCTTTTGTCCTACCTTCATCTTGTCTTTAGATTGTTACTGGGGATCTTACCCCGTTAATACTATATGGACATCAGTCTTATGAACTGGTTACATCTAATTTCGGGTAAGGACAGTCATTAATCTTTGGATTAGCTTAAGGACGTATGGCATAATGTGGTTATAGCATTTATGAATTGAAATACCAAGACTAATGATTGGTTTTTCTTCTTTCTTTGTTTTGTCCTTTTATGTATTTTCATATATAACAATATATCATGACACGTGTTTGTTTTTCTTTTGTACACCCATGAATCCTTCCTTTTGCCCGTCCTTGTCTTTCTGTCCAATTTCAATTATGTTTTAATGCACACTTTTTTGGCATGATGTCTGAATGCCGGGACAATGGTCTATCTGATAATGTCATATACATGAACTGCTTCTGTTTATGAAATATTGTATTTTTGATGTAATTTTGGTTAGCCTGGATTTGAAAAAGGCTCAGCAGAGCCGAAACATGTTATCACATATGGGCTCAACGTTTTGATGGTTAACAAAGGAACAAGACATAAAATTACCTATATATCTTGATGGCGCAGAGTCCTGTATTCTTATTGATTCTCTCAAATAAATGCATGTATTCATTTACAACAGTACTGTGTGTAATTGTTAAAAAAAGAAATAGAAGAAATTGGAAACGATGTGAACAACATTTTGAAATAACACTCAGTGTGTGCAATGGTATTCACTTTGATGCACATCCATACGTGCTAACATTCCCCTTTCTAATCTGTACATGCTTATTGGCTCCTAGATTTTTCTCTGCATTCTGGGACTTGTACTGCACCTTTTCTAATTTAAAAAGTGCAACCACAACTCCCACAATACAAACAAAAGAACCATTATTTATTAAGCAACTACACATTGGAATGCATCAAATTTGCAAGTATGCATGTACTGACAACATAAGAAACCTTCACACTTAAAAGTGGTTTGCAAATATTTTCCATCTCCATTTCTTTTTTATATAAAGGTTACACACAATCCTGCTATAAATCTACAAAACCATTTTTTTACATTTGTGTACAGCCTCCAATATAAAAGGACCGTTTTTTTTAATGCTCAGCATTTTTCATTTTGCATTGTATAAAAATGTCACACTTTCTTTCTGCAGTCCAGTTAGGCATACTTATCATGGGACCACCGGCCCCATTACCAATGGTGCCAGTGCTCCTGTGTCCCCATTCCCGTAGAGTTCTATGCGGCTCCACTGGAATAGGGATTAACATTTTCTGGCACCTAACTTTCCAGACCAACAGGACTTGTAATGTTCTGTTGGCAGTGGGAAGATAGGTGCTGAAAAATTATTAGGAATCTGATGGCAACCCATATGCAGCAGCGGCAGGGTTACCACCATACTCATAATGAGGCCCAATGTTATTAACTCTTCTTCCCAACAACTGCTCCTACATTCATAAATAATGTCTTCTTGAACAAAAATTACTTCACCATTATCATATATTCCCACTAATTTTCTTCTTTCACAATTTCAGTGAAGAACAATCTCCTGGAAGACCACAACCTGAAGAAAACTACTCTTCACATCCCACATCAAAGTAAGTGCATTAGTGTAGTGGTATTCTTTCTGTTACTCATAGAGTATAGTTTAACCACATGGTAGCCAACAAAATTCATTTAAAATCAACAACATTTATTTCACTCTTACTCATTACACCTCAACATGTACATTATTTGTATTGTCACCTAAACACCATTATTATAACACCCACTATTATCCTGAAAGCATTGTAATGTCCTTGCTTATTTAGTCACACTACCACTCTCTTACGCACTAAACCAAGCCCTTAACAGATCTACACATACAGCTACTCTTACAACCTTCCCAACCACAACTGGCTGCCCATTGCACAATCACACAGCCCTCTATTTATGTCTGCCAGCACATTCACACACTGATTCAAAATACATGCAAATATATTCCACAGCTTTCAAACCCACACTTTCCTTTTTTCTCCAACAGACAGAACAGAATGCCTACTAAAAAGCAACTCCGTTGAAAACAAAGAAGATACAGAGCAAATAAAAATAGAAGCATGCCAAATATTCATCCATCTCTAGCAGAATGAATAGAAAATATTCAAACAATACTGCTAATACAATCAGTCAACAAAATTAAACCAAAAAACTTCCAAAAACTAAAAAAGAAAAAAGTATAAAGAAGAAAAAAAGTGCTAATGACCCTACCACTATATCTAACAATGTTAACATAGCCACAGTTAAGCATTCCCAAAAATTAATTTTACAAAAAAAGTCCACTGTAGAGTACTTCACAATATTATGAAAACAGCTGAAAAGTTACGCTGTACCCTTAAAGTTTACTGCCGAAGACTATTCCTGGAAGCTCTGATTGACATAGCAATTCTGCTGATAAGAACTTAGTTTATATTATTTTTAAATAGAATATGCACAATGTCAACATATATACCTTTTCAAACTTCTGTGAAGGTGAATGGATTCACACAAGCAGCAAAGAACCATATTTTAATGAAGAGGCTTATAAACAAGAACATAAAACCCCAATTGCCATACATATTAATGGCTGAGAGTATGAAATGGCAGTAAACACCATAATGGCACAAGAAACCCTTATCGAAAAGACGTCCCCAACAAACTTTCAATCAACGTTCATTTCACCCAACCAATTTGTCCAGTCCACAACATGCAGCTCAATGTGTAACATACTGCAACAATCCTTCAAATCTTTATGACAATTCCCCAATCACTATGTGAAAGTAAAAGACAAAATTAGAATAAAAACTTTCCAAACCATGGACTCCTGTACAATGCTCAATGACACTGTTCTATAAGAACATTCATTAGTCTGCATTTCAGGAACTGCTTGCAAAAGAACTTTCCACCACAGCAAAATGTTAGGAACGCACCATTCCACTATACGAAATCTTCTGCACAGACCGTACTATGCAAAATATCCTGCTTTACAAATGCAGCATTTTAATAACATTCTCCTACATGGAATAGCCAAAGAACTCATTCAGAAAATATAACACATCAAAGTTAATATTTTGAAAGTGAAGATAACTTGGAAAATCCAGTTACTTTAGACAACATTAGCAAAAACCTTACAAACACCAATCTTCTAACAAACCCATGCAAAAAAGAAATAGCAAAGTTTAAAAGCACATCTGCTGAAGTAGCAAACCAAGTATGTGTATGTTGTCGCAGAACATTTTATAAGAAGAGCACACACATTGTAGCTATAACTTAATACAAAATAGAGGACGATGAGGAATCCCAATGGTTACAATTAGCTTTATATAATAACAGAAAATACATAGAAAATAAGTGACCCTTCAATACTTTGCACATACTGCAATACAAAGCTTGATAATAACCAAATTCCATCACGTGCTGTCACTAATAACTTCCAAAACCTCTCGAACAGCTTAATTGGTATGGGAACATTACAATCCTAACAATCCACCCATTTCAAGCTATAATACGCCTTCAACCCAAAACAGCCACATTGTCTCCTTCTGAATTATTAAAAGGCATTTGTGACAAAGTAGTATATATATACATATATATATATATATATATATATATATATATATATATATATATATATATATATATATATTTATATAGTACAACAGCCAATAGATCAATCTTTGATTACCCTACTTAATGGTGTACCAACAAAAGACAATATTTTTGGCAACAACTAGTAGACTAAAACAAAGTTATAAAAGCTCTATAATATCTAAAAGAAAACAATAAGTACTACAAAGATAGAAACATTGAAGAGAACTTAAGAGAAACCACTCAAATAATTCAGGATTCATCAACAACTGGCCAATTTGCACGTGTAGATCCTATTACTGCAGGCAATATTTTGAACCAGTATACAATTCTCCCACTACACTCCAAAGACACCATAGATGATGCATTAGAAACATATAAATTATGTCATGCAAAGGATCTCCAGTCAGCACATGGGAGAAAAGTGCAGAACCATGTGCCTTTGCTCTGCTCTTTCCTAAAGGAAAAGGAGGAAGATATGATGAAAGATCCATACAAATAACCGCATCAGAATACCACTCTTTACGAATGTATTCTGAAGACCCCAGATTCTGACAAAATGTGGAATACGTATTTCAACTCTAGTTCAAAAGTGAAATAGCAACTCTATGTTACAGAGTTGCACACACATTAAAAACAGGCTCTTTTAAAAAAAAAATGTCTGCTACCCAACTACTTCAAAAGATAAAAGACAAAGATGAAGTTTTGCAGTCAACTATCACAAATCTCTTGGCTAACATGCGTAGTACAAAAGAATACTGGTTCTGAGGTCACGCTGATGTATGCTGTATGCTAAGGAACCTCGTCCCACCCACATGGTTTGTTTTGTTACTTTAAGTTATACAGAATATGCATGGGATGACTTACACAACTTCTTACACATAGCAAACTAAAATAAGGAAGGAATAGACATAAAAATACCAGGAGAACAATGTTCAATTGACCCTGTAAATATATCAAGATCATTTTACCACCACTTTATTGCCATGCTGCACTTCATCTGTATTAAAAATAACCCTCCCCTCGGAGAAAGGGAACAATTCTTTTGTTGTAAAGAATATCAATCCAGAGGAGCACGACACATCCACATGCTTTTGTGGATAAAGGATGCTCCTAAATTTGGTGATGACAGTGATGCCACTGTTTTGCAGTTTATTCACAAATACATATCCTGCAACATCCCTTCAGGAACCACACATAATGAGCTACGTACATACATTCTACGCTTTCAAAAACATATGTGAGGCAAAATACTGCAGACTCTGATATAAAAACAAAGATAAATACTACACCAAATGTTACTTTGGTTTCCCTAGACCAGTTTCAGCAAAAGGACAAGTAAAAAGCTTCATGTCTTCTGTTAGACACAGTGTGAAAGGCAAATTGCATACATCATTAAAAGAAACAAAGCTTCAAGGTACATCAATGATTACAATGCAAGCATTGCCCTCTTGTGGAATGCAAACATAGATATTAATATTCAATATATTGCAGACAATTCCTCTGCTGTTGCAAGATATGTCATTTCATCAAAGCTGAGAAAACAGAGCTAAAAGACCTCTAGGATGACATATCATCTGACAAAACAC
Organism: Ambystoma mexicanum; assembly: GCF_040938575.1. Lineage (NCBI taxonomy): Eukaryota > Metazoa > Chordata > Amphibia > Caudata > Ambystomatidae > Ambystoma > Ambystoma mexicanum. The sequence continues at coordinate 565,635,130 of NC_090928.1, forward strand.
TGTCACAAAAATTGAATAGCTTTGGCACAAACATGCTGTCCCATAGAGAATATGGATGCTCCGAAGCTGCAGACAGTTTAACACAGTCTTATATGGCAAATCTGAACACATACAGGCCGATTCATGGAATCAATGTGCGCCGGAAATTCCGGTGCAAGCGTGCGAAAACGTGTGATTCGCAGTGAAAGAGCGAAAATCGCAGTGCAAGTGCGAATATCGCAGGGAAACCATTGCACATCTATTCATGGAAGTCCGTGCGCGAGTAAAATCAGGGATGTGCGCTGAAAAAATGCGCGGCGCATGCCGGCGTACAGGTCATCTAACGGCGTGTGCCAAGGCCACAGCGAAAGAGCACATAGCGCAGCGCACATAACAAAAGTAGGCGGAACACGGGGCGGAACACTCGGAATGGGGAACAACTCGTGAAAATGTGGGCATCACGGGGGAAGTACAGGAGGAAATTGCGCGGAACGCCCACACGCTCGCCTACAACACGTATTCATGGAATCGAATAGGGCAAACCAGCGCACGGGCAAAGATGTGCACTGACCCCAACCCGTCCGCCACAGGAAGGCAGGCGGTAGTGTCCCTGCGCAGGAAAAAAATGTGCGCCAAAATGTGCGCTAACAAAAAGCACGAATAAACAGCTCTGATGAATGTCCCATATTGTGGCCCCCTAGGACAAATGACGTGCAAAGGTGTACGCGACAAACAGCGACACCCGCTGTGTGAAAAATTAGCTTGTGCGTGTATTTCGTGTGTGCGCGTGAAGTTTCACATGCGATCGGGCATGGGGGAGCAGGGTACGTGTATTTCAGGGGTGCGCGTGAAGTTCCACATGCGATCGTGCCTGGGGGAGCGGGATGCATGTATTCCAGGGGTTCGCGAGAAGTTTCAAACGCGATAGGCCCTGTGCGAGTGGGGGGGATTTCATGTTCCGCAGGCAGCCCATCCACCATGGGCATGCCTCCCAGGCAAGCCACATGTCAGCTTTCACCACTACTACTACTGATCACCAATGCATGACCCCCTGTACCCCCAGGCCCCCACTCATGTCCCCTTGCACACTCACCCCCACCAGTGCAGGGCACCTGCCAGCAGGCCCCAACTCATGTCCCACTCATGTCCCTCTGCACCCCCAAACCCCACCAATGTGGTGCACCTGCGAGGAGGCCCCCTCTCATGTCCCCTTGCACACCCACCCCCCACCAGTGCGGGGCACCTGCCAGCAGGCCCCCACTCATGTCCCCCTGCACCCCCACCCCCCAGCAGTGCGTGGCATCTGCCAGCAGGCCCCTACTCATGTCCCCTTGCTCACCCACCCCCCACCAGTGCGGGGCACCTGCCAGCAGGCCCCCACTCATGTCCCACTCATTTCCCCCTGCACCCCCAACCCCCACCAGTGCGGGGCACCTGCCAGCAGGCCCCCACTCATGCCCCTTGCACACCCACCCCCCACCAGTGCAGGGCACCTGCCAGCAGGCCCCCACTCATGTCCCCTTGCACACCCACCCCCAGCAGTGCGGGGCACCTGCCAGCAGGCCCCCACTCATGTCCCCTTGCACACCCACCCCCCACCAGTGCGGGGCACCTGCCAGCAGGCCCCCACTCATGTCCCCTTGCACACCCACCCCCCACCAGTGCGGGGCACCTGCCAGCAGGCCCCCACTCATGTCCCACTCATGTCCCCCTGCACCCCCACCCCCACCAGTGTGGGGCACCTGCCAGCAGCCCCCACTCATGTCCCCTTGCACCCCCATCCCCCACCAGTGCGGGGCACCTGCCAGCAGGCTCCCACTCATGTCCCCTTGCACACCCACCCCCACCAGTGCGGGGCACCTGCCAGCAGGCCCCCACTCATGTCCCACTCATGTCCCCCTGTACCCCCACCCTCCACCAGTGCGGGGCACCTGCCAGCAGGCCCCCACTCATGTCCCCTTGCACACCCACCAGTGCGGGGCACCTGCCAGCTGCCCCCACTCATGTCCCCCTGCACCCCCACTCCCCACCAGTGCGGGGCACCTGCCAGCAGACCACCACTAATGTCCCCTTGCACCCCCACCCCCCACCAGTGTGGGGCACCTGCCAGCAAGCCCCACTCATGTCCCCTTGCATACCCACCCCCCACCAGTGCGGGGCACCTGACAGCAGGCACCCACTCATGTCCCCTTGCACAAAGTGCGGGGCACCTGCCAGCAGGCCCCCACTCATGTCCCACTCATGTCCCCCTGCACCGCCACCAGTGCGGGGACCTGCCAGCAGGCCCCCACTCATGTCCCCTTGCACCCCCACCAGTGTGGGGCACCTGCCAGCAGGCCCCCACTCATGTCCCCTTGCACACCCACCCCCCCACCAGTACGGGGCACCTGCCAGCAGGCCCCCACTCATGTCCCACTCATGTCCCCCTGCACCCCCACCCGCCACCAGTGCGGGGCACCTGCCAGCAGGCCCCCACTCATGTCCCCTTGCACCCCCACCCCCCACCAGTGCGAGGCACCTGCCAGCAGGCCCCAGTCATGTTCCCTTTGTTAGGCGGAAACCTGTGCAGTTCCCTCTGGGACCACTGCAAAAGATTTAGGACTACAGGTGTTTGGCAGTAAACCCACTTGGTAGCATTCTGTACCACACAGATTCACTGTTGGTTGCTGTGGCTGAGCAGTCAGACTTCTCTCAAGAAGAGTTAAGCAGTATGTGGAGTATACAAGATAGGGCAATTCTTCACAGTAAGACAAGCAAACACGCAACGAGGCTCAGTGTAAAGATATTAAGGTATTTATTTATAACGAAACATCTATCAAAAACACTATGGCACTATCAGGGCAAACAAATCAAACACAATTACTCTACGAAGAAGAAACGATCAATCCCCCTAGCAATATTTCGACAAGTCTAGGTTTTACCGGCACCACTTATTTACAGACAGAGGTGTATGCCTCAACCTAGATGGCGCTCTAATATTAGTTAGGACGGGAGAGAAAAATAGGCAGGTTATGAAATCAACACAGTTCAATACTTCACGGAAAAAATGCAAGGCAAGAAGGCAAGAATAACAATAGATCATAAAGTTCAAAGGCCAGGCCCACTCGGAGAGAGGCACGGTGATATGTCCCAAAAGTCTCTAGTGGAAATGCGCTCGAGTCTTTGTAGAACAATTGTTATCGGCATATTGAACCAGTTCAGAATAATACGTGAGAAAGCTTGAAGGCGACCCAACGGAAAGGAGAGGATTAAGACACCTCACTCGAACCGATCGAAAGGGAAGCCAGGCGGACACGGTACCTTGTTGTGGAGGGCAGCTCCGGCAGGGGCAGTTGTTCCTGGTGGTGGATGCACGTCGGGTCTTTGCCAAGAGTAGAGATGTTCTCGTTGTCGAAGAAAAGTGAAGTCCGGTGCACCACCAGGGAAGAGACCAGCCGCGGAGTGCTCCGTCACAAGGCACCACCTTTTGGTCGCGGTACAGGGGTAGTGGCTATCTGGTTGCCGAGGTGCTCTGCATGGGCAATTCGACCACTGCGTCCTGAGGCGAATAAAAAGCAAAGGGGACTGGTTGTTCCCATCAGTCAGGGGAAGAGACTCTCCGGCAGGGAGATCTCCTCTGTCGTCGGGAAGTGGTGAGTCAGTTCCGCAGGGCTCCACCGGAGTTGTCGTCGTGCAGGTCGGCTCAGTGTTACCCTCGTCGAATTCTTAGGTCCTGTGGCGACTTCTGAAGATCCGGTCCCAAAAGCCCTGCTTTTATGCAGAAAACCCCCATTCATTCAGCCTAGCTGTCAATCAACACATGCTAAGTGGTGAGCGGGGAGGCTCACCACTTGGGCCAATCACTCCAGAGTGCGACCGGAGTTGGCAAGGCAACTCGGTCCAGGGTGCCTAAACCCCCTCCCACACCCCTGTGGTAACCCAGACAGAATGGCACCACTTTGGAGGGTCTCTGTACAGAGCCCGCCAAAAGTGGAACAAAGGGCTCAACCTTTGGTTTAGGAGTCACAGAGACAAACACAGACGCCATTTTAAAAACCGAGTTCTGGCAGAAAATACCATCCGATAAACTTATTTACGATAAGTAGACCGGTGGTACGTTAGAGATTAACAAGGAAAAGTATCAATCTCCAACAATGGGACGAATCCCATAGTGTTATGTTCGGGGTCGAACATAACAAGTAGTTTCCACTGCCACCAGCCAAAACTCGATGAGGGGGGATGGGACAGTGCCCCCTCGAGTAACAGATCCAGGAGTAATCGAATTACCCCTACTAGTACGTCCACAATAAGATGGTTTGTACTAGTTCTGTTAGTAAATTTAGGTCTAGTAAAGCCAATGGTGACTTTACATGCCCGGGGAGACAGTAGTCAGTCCCCGGGTATGGAGTCTATGGTGGGTGTCCGCTTGGACACCCCAGTGCTACGGCACGTAGGGTGCGGTGTAACACACATAGAAAAACATATGAGACCCTATGGAGTAAAAGACCCCATAGCCCATAGAACACATTGACATTCAAAGGAATTACACACATACATGTCCAAGAGCGGGAGAAAAGAGTCCCACTCTTGGCATGATTGAAAAAAACAAACTCCAGAAATCCAGCAAAGCTGCTGGGGGACTCACTAGGTTAGGAAATTCAGCCTAAACAGAGAATTCTCCCCAACACATGCCCCCCCCCCCAGACTAAGGGACAGGAGGATTTAATCCACTCCTGGATGAATCTCATACCTCTAGTCGTCGACATACATCCTAGAGAGACCAACAGCATTTTGGTAGTGACACTTTGACCTATGTTCGATGGGTTTCCAGGTTTTCCTTTGTAAGCTATATGACCCACAAACCTTCCTAGGAACATCAGTCTTTTTAAGTTTATAGGGGATCTGGTTGACCAGTTCCTCAGAAGTTGTTATACCTTCTGAACCTATGTTAGGCTTTTTCAAGGGGTCCTTATAAAGAAACTCCTTAGATCTAGAGGGGCCTCCAGAGGTCTTCCCTACCTCTCTGTTGAGAGAAGGTGGGGTTTTAGGCCTCTTGGTTGGAGGGGATGGAGATAAGCACGGTACATGCTTCTCCCTCCTCTGAGATCCTACCTTACCTACTTTAGGAGTTTCCCCCTTAAGTCTAGGACTTGAGTTGGAGTCTTCTGGGGAAGGTCCAACAGTCTGAAGGGTTTTGGCCTTAGACTTTTCTTTTCTGGTTTTCCACCAGCACTGAGAATCACCAGTTCTCTTAAGCCTAGTTAGGGTTCCAGTAGGTCTCTCCACCTCTTCCTCAGAAGCAGGGGGAGTCACAGACTCTATAACTGGGGGAACATTGATGGAGCTTGGTTGGGGCTCCCATTTCCCTAACATGTTAGCCTGAAATTTGCCTGGGTCAGAGGTCAACTTACCAACACCAGGGCTTGTAGTGGGGTTCTCAATGGAGGTTCCCACAGGCTTAGAGTGGTTCCTTAAGGTGGCCTCTCTAGCCAATTTGGTTTGGTTCTGGGTCTCCATACTGGGAGGCCTGGGGGTACTGGATACTACTCCTAGAGTTTTTAGATCATTCCCCAACAGGACTCTCCCAGGCACCTCAGTGTGAACACTGACAGGAATCAACACTGTCATGTCATTACACTGAATGAGGGCTGGTAGAATTGGAACCATTTGGACAGGGCCTCTAGACATCTTAGTGGGACCTTTGGGTGAATTAGCAACATCCTCAGGACTGAAAAAGCTTTCATCCACTACTGTTCTGCTGGCCCCAGAGTCTCGCCTGGCAGGAGTATCCTGGCCATTGACAAGAACACTGACCACATAATAACATTTAGAGTTTTCTGGTATAGAGTCATACACACTCCTATTCTGATTACTAACCAGATCCATTGACTCTAGGGATACACTTGCTTGAAGAACCCAAGGTTCTTCAGCAAAGACTTCAAAGTGAGCACTAGTCACTTGGACTTCCTTCTCAGGAGTGAAGGCTAAGGACACTGTGCTGATCCCAGTAGGTTTACCCTTACATTTTGAATCTCCTTTGATATGGTCAGTTGCCCCACAGAGATAGCATGTTCCAAATGCTCTCTGGAATGGTGGCTTGTTCTGACCTCCTTCTGGTTTGTGGCCAGAAGGTACACTATTCTGCTGTGGTTTTCCTTGTGGCTTAACCTTCTGGTTTTGTTTGGGGCCCTCTTTGGAATTTGAGTTATTAGAATTCTCTTTTGAGTCTTTTTTAGGCTGTTTTCCCTCATCCTTTTTCTGAGTTGCCCCAGAATCCTTATGAGTAGCCCGGTTGGCAACCCATAAGTCAGCAGCCTTAGCTAGCCTCCGGGAATCCAATTCCTCCGAATCAGCCAAGTGCTGTCTGAGCTCAGGAGAACAGGCATCATAAATAGACTCCAACATAAAAAGATTCCTCATACCCTCATAAGTGTTCACTTTGTAACCCTTAATCCATCACTCTAAGTTTTTCAACCCTTCACTCAACCAGGTAGCCCAAGGGGTACCATCATGCTTTTTGAGGGTTCTAAACCTCTTAAGATACTGGGAAGGGGTCTTCCCGAATCTAGCTATCAAAGCCAGTTTCACACTTTCGTAATCCGTCTTATCCGCCTCCCCGAACTCCATTACCACGTCAGTCGCAACAGGAGGGAGCCTAGAGAACAACCAGGGAAGTAAATCATTCCCGGTGATGTCCTGGAGCCCATGATTGTACTCAAACAGTTTCAAACAATCCAACACATCCAATCTCGGTTCATACATACCCACTAATTCCTTCGGCATCCGGGGTCTTTTGGGACTGGAGCTCCTAGAGGAACCAGAGGAGAGAGAAGCATTTTCCACAGACAACTTTTTCATCTCTAACTCGTGATTAAGTTCTATTTCCCTGAGTCTTAACTCAGCTTGCTTCTGCTCAGCCTGGGCATTCATCCGTCTGAACTCGAGCTCTTGGTTTCGTTCAGATTGAGCCAAGAACCGTTTGTATTCTAATTCGAGCTTCATTTTCTCAAGTTCAAAATAAGCAGGGTTACTTGTGGGACCTGTTATGGGCCCCGTAGGCACAGCTGGTAAGGCAGGTAGAGGCGCAGGGGAGACAATTTCGTTAGCCTCTCCTTCCTCTTCAGCCTCATCATCGCTATCATCAGAATTACGATTTAGATCAACACCATCACTGTTATCTACATTTGCTGGCGTAATTGATTCCTCTGAACCAGTACCCAGACTTTGGTTCGCCAGCAATCTCTCTATTAGTTCTAACGTCTTGCCTCTTACAGGAAGATTCTCTTGCCCACAGAGAGCTCGCAAACTCTCAGAATTTTCACGTAACAAGGACTCTTGACTGTAAGTTTCCATCGTAGACATGTTTTTTTGAAAGTTGCTTTTTGTGCTAAGTTTTGTGGTTAGTTATCCTAAAGTGTCGAAAAGCACTCTAAACTGTATACTCGATACAAATCCCACCGCTGTACACCAGTGTTAAGCGGAAACCTGTGCAGTTCCCTCTGGGACCACTGCAAAAGATTTAGGACTACAGGTTTTTGGCAGTAAACCCACTTGGTAGCAGTCTGTACCACGCAGATTCACTGTTGGTAGCTGTGGCTGAGCAGTCAGACTTCTCTCAAGAAGAGTTAAGCAGTATGTGGAGTATACAAGATAGGGTAATTTTTCACAGTAAGACAAGCAAACACGCAACGAGGCTCAGTGTAAAGATATTAAGGTATTTATTTATAACGAAACATCTATCAAAAACACTATGGCACTATCACGGCAAACAAATCAAACACAATTACTCTACGAAGAAGAAACAATCAATCCCCCTAGCAATATTTCGACAAGTCTAGGTTTTACCGGCACCACTTATTTACAGACAGAGGTGTATGCCTCAACCTAGATGGCACTCTAATATTAGTTAGGACGGGAGAGAAAAATAGGCAGGTTATGAAATCAACACAGTTCAATACTTCACGGGAAAAATGCAAGGCAAGAAGGCAATGTTAGGGAGAATTCTCTGTTTATTCTGAATTTCCTAACCTAGTGAGTCCCCCAGCAGCTTTGCTAGATTTCTGGAGTTTGTTTTTTCCATCCTGCCAAGAGTGAGACTCTTTTTCTCCCACTCTTGGACATGAATGTGTGTAATTCCTTTGAATAGCAATGTGTTCTATGGGCTATGGGGTCTTTTACTCCATAGGGTCTCATATGTTATTCTATGTGTGTTACACCGCACCCTACGTGCCGTAACACTGGGCGTCCTAGCGGACCTCCACCATAGACTCCATACCCGGGGACTAACTACTGTCTCCCCGGGCATGTAAGGTCACCATTGGCTTTACTAGACCTAAATTTACTAACAGAACTAGTACAAACCATCTTATTGTGGACGTACTAGTAGGGGTAATTTGATTACTCCTGGATCTGTTACTCGAGGGGGCACTGTCCCGTCCCCTCTCGTCGAGTTTTGGCTGGTGGCAGTGGAAACTACTTGTTATGTTCGACCCCAAACATAACCCTATGGGATTCGTCCCATTGTTAGAGATTGATACTTTTTCTCGTTAATTTCTAACGTACCACCGGTCTACTTATCTTAAATAAGTTTATCGGATGGTATTTTCTGCAGGAACTCGGTTTTTAAAAATGGCGTCTGTGTTCGTCTCTGTGACTCCTAAACCAAAGGTTGAGCCCTTTGTTCCACTTTTGGCAGGCTCTGTAAAGAGACCCTCCAAAGTGGTGCCATTCTGTCTGGGTTACCACAGGGGTGTGGGAGGGGGTTTAGGCACCCTGGACCGAGTTGCCTTGCCAACTCCGGCCACACTCTGGAGTGATTGGCCCAAGTGGTGAGCCTTCCCGCTCACCACTTAGCATGTGTTGATTGACAGCTAGGCTGAATGAATGGGGGTTTTCTGCATAAAAGCAGGGCTTTTGGGACTGGATCTTCAGAAGTCGCCACAGGACCTAAGAATCCGACAAGGGTAACGCTGAGCCGACCTGCACGACGACACCTCTGGTGGAGCCCTGCGGAACCGACTCACCACTTCCAGACGACAGAGGAGATCTCCCTGCCGGAGAGTCTCTTCCCCTGACTGGTGGGAACAACCAGTCCCCTTTGCTTTTTCTTCGCCTCAGGACGCAGTGGTCGAATTGCCTGTGCAGAGCACCTCGGCAACCGGATAGCCACTACCCCTGTACCACGACCAAAAGGTGGTGCCTTGTGATGGAGCACTCCACGGCTGGTCTCTTCCCTGGTGGTGCACCGGACTTCACTTTTCTTCGACAAAGAGATCATCTCTACTCTTGGCAAAGACCCGACGTGCATCCACCACCAGGAACAACTGCCCCCGCCGGAGCTGTCTCTCCTCAAACAAGGTACCGTGTCCGCCTGGCTTCCCTTTCGATTGGTTCGAGTGAGGTGTCTTAATCCTCTCCTTTCCGTTGGGTCGCCTCCAAGCTTTCTCACGTATTGTTCTGAACTGGTTCAATCTGCCGATAACAATTTGCTACAAAGACTAGAACGCATTTCCCCGAGAGACTTTTTGGGACATATCGCCTTGCCTCTCTCCGAGTGGGCCTGGCCTCCGCCACATGAAGGCAGGCGGTAGCGTCCCTGCGCATTAAAAAAATGTGCGCTAACGAAAAGACGTATATACAGCTCGATTGAATGTCCCATTCTGTGGCCCTCTAGGACGAATGATGTGCAAAGGGGTACGCAACAAACACGGACACCCGCTGTGTCGAAAAATAGCGTGTATTTCGGGTGCTTGCTGGAAGTCTCACACGCGATTGGGCCTGGGCGAGCGGGGTATGTGTACTTCAGGGGCTCGCGGGAAGTTTCACACGCGATTGGGCCTGGGCAAGCGGGGTACGTCTACTTCAGTGGCTCGCGGGAAGTTTGACACACGATTGGGCCTGGGTGAGTGGGGTACGTGTACTTCAGGGGCTCGTGTGAAGTTTCACACGTGATTGGGCCTGGCTGAGCGGGGTACGTGTATCACTGTGGTGGGCGTGGAAGTACAGGAGGCAAATGTGCGGAACGCCCACACGCACATGGAAAAAAAGTCGTGCTAATCCGGAAACACGTACGCAAGCAGGAAGCAGGCGTACATCGACCCGCGCAGCATAAAAGTGCGCGCAAACAACAAACAAGCTCAGACGCCAGGATGAATATACCGTTCCTAGCAGCAGTGGCCGTGGGATACCGCAGGGTGAGGAGGAGGATAGCCAGGGCCAGAATTTTTACACCCAGAACCAGCCTTTTTGGGATGCCTGATGACCACATGTATGGGAGGTATAGGTTTCCACCTCACATAATACTCGACCTGGTCAGTGAGTGGGAGGATGACCTCACATCACCCACCCTCTGCTCCAAAGCACTGAGCTCCCTGGTGAAGGTCCTTAATGTACTGCAGTGTTAAACGGAAACCTGTGCAGTTCCCTCTGTGACCACTGCAAAAGATTTAGGCCTACAGCTGTTTGGCAGTAAACCCATTTGGTAGCAGTCTGTACCACACAGATTCACTTGGTAGCTGTGGATGAGCTGTCAGACTTCCCTCAAGAAGAGTTAGGCAGTTTGTGGAGTATACAAAATAGGGACATTTACACAGTAGAACAAGCAGACACGGAACAGAGCTTGGGCGTAAAGATATATAGTTATTTATTTATAAAAACACATCTATGAAAAACACACTGGCACTAATACGGCAAACAACTTCAATTACAATTACTATACGTATATCACTCCTCTAACAATAGTTCGACAAGTCTAGGTTCAACGGCACCACTTATTTGCAGACAGAGTTGAATGCTTTAACCTAGATGGCACTCTAATATCCGTTAGAATGGGAGAGAAAAGGCAGGGTATGAAACCAACTCGGTACCAACTCTTTTACAAAGCAAATGCAAGGCAAGTAAGGCAGGGTCTACTGTGGATCACAAAGTTCAGAGGCCAGGCCCACTCGTAGAGAGGCAAGGCGATATGTCCCAAAAAAGTATCACAGTGGAAATGCACTTCAAGTCTTTGTAGCAAATTGTCACAGAAAGGTTGGACCAGTTTAGAACAAACAGTTAAGAAGGTCTGGAGGCGACCCGATGGGTAGGCAAGGATTAAGACACCTCACGCTAACCGTCACCAGGGAAGCCAGGCGGACACAGTACCTTGTATGTGGTGAGGCAGCTCCGGCGGGGGCAGTTGTTCCTGGTGGTGGATGCAAGTCGGGGCTTTGCCAAGTGATGAGATGATCTCGTCATGGAAGGAAAGTTGAAGATCGTTGCACCACCAGGAAAGAGACCAGCCGCGGAGTGCTCCATCACAAGGCACCACCTTTTGGTCGTGGTATGGGTTAGAGGCTATCCGGTTGCCGGGGTGCTCAGCACGGGCAATTCGACCACTACGCCCTGGAAGTGAGAAAAAAGCAAAGGGACTGGTTGTTCCCACCAGTCAGGGGAAGAAGACTCTCCAGCCAGGCGATCTCCTCTGTCATCGGGAAGTGGTGAGTCGGTTCAGCAGGGCTCCACCGGAGGTGTCGTCATTGCAGGTCGGCTCAGCTTTACCCTCGTCGGATTCTCAGGTCCTGTGGCGACTTCTGAAGATCCATTCCCAAAAGCCCTGCTTTTATGCAGAAAACCCCCATTCATTCAGCCTAGCTGTCAATCAAAACATGCTAAGTGGTGAGCGGGGTGGCTCACCACTTGGGCCAATCACACCAGAGTGCGACTTGAGTTGGCAAGGCAACTCAGTCCAGGGTGCCTAAACCCCCTCCCACACCCCCTGTGGTACCCAGACAGAATGGCACCACTTTGGAGGGCTTCTGTGTAGAAGCCCGCCAAAAGTGGAACAAAGGGCTCAACCTTTGGTTCGGAGTTACGGAGGTGAACACAGACGTAATTTTAAAAACCGAGTTCTGGCAGAAAATACCGACCACTATATTTATTTAAGACAAATAACCCAGCGGTTTGTTAGAGACTAACGGGAAAAAGTATTAGCCTCCAACAATGGGAAGAATCCCATAGAGTTATATTCGGGGTCGAATATAACAAGTAGTTTCCACTGCCACCAGCCAAAACTCGACGAGGGGGGACGGGACAGTGCCCCCTCGAATAACAGGCCCAGGGGTAATCGAATTACTCCTACTAGTACGTCCAAAATAGGATGGTTTGTACTAGTTCTGTTAGTAAATTTAGGTCTAGTAAAGCCAATGGTGACTTTACATGCCCTGGGAGACAGTAGTCAGTCTCGGGGTATGGAGTCTATGGTGGGGATCCTCTAGGACGCCCCAGTGTTAGGGCACGGAGGGTGCGGTGTAACACACATAGCAAAACACATGACACCCTATGGAGTAAAAGACCCCATAGCCCTTAGAACACATTGACATTCACAGGAATCAACCACATTCATGTCGAAGAGTGGAAGAAAAGAGTCTCACTCTTGGCAGGATGGAGAAAAACAAAGTCCAGAAATCAAGCAAAGCTGCTGGGGGACTCACTAGGTTAGGAAATTCAGCCTAAACAGAGAATTCTCCCTAACATGCACTTCTTGGCCACTGGATCATTTCAGCGGACAAGTGCCATAGTGGGGGGGGGTGTCACAGGCCACGCAGTCACGCTGCCTACACCAGGTGTTGGCCATCATGACTGCACGCCCCTCAGTCCGCAGGCACATATACCTGCCCAGAACACCTGCAGAAAGGCAGGCTGTCGTCCAGGATTTTTACGGGGTGGCACACTTCCCCAAAGTGTTAGGTGCCATTGACTGCACCCATGTGGCTCTAGGTCCCCCCAGGGCAACTGAGCACATCTATAGAAACCGCAAGCACTGGCATTCAATCAACGTCCAGGTAGTATGTGATGCCAAGGGAATCATCACCTAAGTATATGCCAACTATCCAGGGTCCACACACGACAGTTTCATTTACAGAATGTCAACCCTAAACCGGGACCTAGAGGCTGGTCGGCATGGGGATACATGGCTGGTTGGTGAGTATAAATGCCACAGCACATGTATGCATGTCAGATACTGAGTAATGTCACAACCCCACTAATGATACCCATCACCACCTCCCCAGGGGACAGTGCCTACCCTCTGAGCACCCACATGATGACGCCAATTCGGAACCCCACCACACCACCCCAGGTAAGATACAACACAGCCCATATTGCAACCCGGGGCATAGTGGAGCGCACATTCGGAGTGCTCAAGTCACGCTTTCGCTCCCTTGACCGCTCTGGTGGGCAGCTGCTATTCGCTCCCCCAGTAGTGTGCAGGATCATAGTGGCAGCATGTGTCCTGCACAACGTTGCAACATGCAGGGGCCTGCCGGTGGACATGGTGGTGCCCCCACATCCCCAACCACATGCACGCCCGCTGCACATGGGAGGGGAAAGGGTACGGGGTGAGGCAGCCCGTACGCAGCTGGTGGCTAATTACTTCACCTAAAATCACACCCCTGTGGAGTGCACACAGCCCTGGCACATACCAGCTGACTATCAATGATGATGATTCAACTGACAGTCAACTGTCACAACCATACCAGCCTGAGATTGTTCACCTGGTAGTGTTCCATTGTGTGCATCCCTACCTACACAAACACCACCAATGCTGTGTCATCAAAAGACACACTTCTATGCTGCTAAAATCATTACCCCCTTGCAAGATACAACATGACAACAGTGCCATGTCACCCAAAACCTCCCCAGCACCGCCCCCCAACACACCATGGCATGTCATGCTATGTGAGAGCAAACAAAGTAATCCCCAAAACATGACACAAGTGTCACAAAGTACAGTGTCCCGATGGGAAAATGGCCACACACAATGTGCTCCCATTAATGTATAACTGACAACACACATGACCAAAGACTTACCACAATACAATGCAGCTAGCCACCCCAAACATAGCATTCACATGACAGTACTAAGTTAAAGGATACATAGACTTACAACCTGGTGATGCTAGCACATCGACCACCCCCAAATGTACAGTGTTGGTGCCACGCAAATTTGGAAGTGCACTGCTTACAACATGAACTCCATCTCCAAAGTAGATGGCCTTGTGAAGACATGTGGAATGAACCTGCAAATTAGGATGGAGACATGGATGCACAAGCACAAATCAATACACCATGCAGTGTACAATACTACAACAATATGCACTAGGAATGTATACACAGTATTGACTACAGACTGCCCACACATGTCATGGGAGTCCAACGTCACTGTGTAAGTTACTGTCACTTGGGCACACCCTTTGCAAGCCCATGGTAACGGGAAGCAGGAGGGGTTTGTGTCTCACGAACCCAAGCATCTAACCCAAACTCAAGACAAGCCTGCATGTGCCCAGCCACAATACAGTGGATGCCCACGGGAGCCACACAAGGCAACACACTGTAACAAAAAAGCAAAAATCAAAAATCAAAAACCAAAATCCAAAAATCAAAAATCAAAAATGGCCATGTGGGGGCCAGGGGGTGTTGGGGAGGCCACCCAGGAGGTCTGAGGACAAGGTGCACACCAACAGCCACCTGTGTGGATGTTGCGAGAAAAAAAACACCTCCATGGGCTCATGGCCTGCACGGCTACGCTAATGTGAGAGATTCTGAATCGCTGTGCTCACTCTCATCACCCTGTGCTGCTGCTGCCGCCACAGGAGGTGGTGGTGCTATGGGAGGCAGCCCACGCAAAGCCCTAGTCTGGTCCTCCATGGCAGCAAGCATGCGGGTGTGGAAGGTCTCGTTCTGGAGGATTATGGTGCGGAGATCCCCATGCACAACCTGACGTGATGCCCGGACCACCTCCCGAGTTGCCTGCATCTCTACTGAGAGCGTACGTGTGACACGCTCCAGCAGCTGTTCTGTCCTCGTGACAGTGGAAGCCTGAAGCTCCACAAGAGTCTGCCTGAGGTGACGGACTTCTACCCTCAGGGCTTCCCTCTGGCCCTGGGACTCTAAAGAAATGGCTTCCCGCAGAGTGTCCAGGGCCACCCGTCTGTCCCTGTTGGACGCCAACATGTCGTCCCTGAGTGATTGGCAAATGGAGTCTGTTGCCTGCCGTAGTTGCTCCTACTGCCTCTCTGGGGGGACAATGGAAGTGGCCACCCTCTCCATAGCTTGAGCCATCATCTCAGATGCTGCTGCCTGTTGGTTTGCCATACCGTATATGGATCTCTCCTATGCAGTTTTGCCTTGTGGCGTACGGCCACCGTGTTGGCGGGCACCACCCTGTCTGGGGCAAGGCGAACTGTGCCTTGCTGTGTCGGCACTGCCTGAGGCTGCAGGACTGCATTCCCCCTCTGATCTGCTGGTCCAGGAACAGGATCAGATGTTGCGGAGTGTGGCCCTGCATCCGTAACCACCAAAGGCGGACCTATCAACACTGACATCCCCATATTGGGCTGTACCCCTGGTGCAGGTGGGTCGGACAGAACAGAAACCCTCCCAGAAACACCTACCTGCGAAGACACATAGAGCTCATCATCCGAATCAACACCCGAAAAGAGGTCTGGTGAGGGCCACCCAGAGACACCCCTGAAGAGAACGGTCTGCAGCAAGAGTGGGTTCTCACCCACCACCACACCCCGTCCCCCACTGGTGCCCGGTCATGCCTGAGATCCCTCCTGGGTCTGCACCATCTCCTCACCTTCAACAGCATCAAGTGCGGCATCCCCTGTAGAAACATGAAATACAAAAAATGGAAACAGGCATTAGCACCATGGCACACAATTAGGCCTCACGAGGTACAGAACCAGTACTTGATTGACACATGTCCCACATGACTATAACCCTTCCATGCATGCACTGTCACTGAGTTTGAAGGGGAGGAAAATGTCAGACACTGATGACACCAAGATGGAAGAGCAACCCATTAGCTGCCTGCTGGCTAGCAGAGCCATCACACATTGGCCTGTGAGTGGCATGTCCAATCCACATACATGACCATGCCATCACACAGATAGCATGTACCATAGGCATGTCACATATCGTTTGACAATAGGGCTCAGATATGCCTAGTCAAAGTGGGGGGATCGAAACAATCAGCCTGAATGAACAATGAGAAATACAGAACAATGTTGTTGCAAGATGCCACTTCAAGGGCAACTGGCGTGATGTTGCACAAAAAGTCTACTGTGGGCAGAAGGGATACTTTAATACCCAAATCCAGGGGCGCAGAATGTTTTGGATGAAGCACATGGTTGACCCAAACCACTCAGGCGCACACACCCTCACCTGGCACTCAATCAGAACCCCTCACACACACAACATACACATGGATCACACACACATGCATGTACACTCACCGGACAATGCCTCGTAATCTGGCATATCTCCCACACATTGGATCTGTTCCTCTGTGACATACGTCCCAGCAACAGACTCTTGTACAGTGAGTTCAATGTCCTCTTGTGGAGACCCACATCCAGTCACCAGAGTAGCGGCATGACTTGAGGCCAGCTTTTTCTTTGCCCTGCGCTTAAGGTCATTCCAGCGCTTGTAGCACTCACCAGCTGTGCGCCTCACTGATCCAAGGGCACTTATGATGTCTGTGACGGTCTACCAGTGTGCCTGACGTCGTGCAGGTGTGGTCTTGCACCCTGAGGTGATCAACATTTCGCTGTCGTGTGCGGACACATACTGCACAAGTGCATCACGTTCGGCATCATTGAAGCTAGGCTTCCTTTGCGTGCCGGACTGCATAGCCGTGTCTGGGGTATCAGCCTGTAGTGGACGAGCACTCTTCCTCTTTGTTTTGGAAGATGGTGGGGATCCTGAGTGGCCTACGCCGCTCTTGGCTCTAGGGGCAGGAGCACCGGTGGACTGGGTAGTTGGAGTGTGGGAATGCACACTGAGCATGGGACTTGGTGCAGGCATTGGCTGAAGTGTTACGTAGTCAGGGAGAACGTTAGCCAGATGGACTGGGACCAACACTGCCCTGGCTGGGAGAGTCAGCTGGGGTGGATGGAGCTGCAGCTGCCCCTGCAGCCTCCCCACCCTGCCTACTCTGGGCAGCAGATGACATAGCTGCCCCTGACCTACGTGGCCTGGTGACACCAACTTGCACCGCCACACGTGGCCTAGACTTGGCGACCTGGAAGTCAGCCTGGGAGTCACCCTCGGCCAGGTCAGGTGCCACAATGGGCCGGTCCAACAAGGGCTGATCAGAGATGGTGTCAGCCACGTTTCCCTCAACTATGGGGGGGAGGGGCATGGGTGTCCCTGACTGGCCCTCCACACATGGGGGGCTAGGGGTACCCTGAAAATCCCGGCCACGTCCCCTACCGCGCCTACCACCGCCACCTCTTGAGGCTCGGCCACTTTTGCCACCCTTACCGCTTGGTCACCTCCCAACCATGGCACTGATGTTGTTGTGCGTATGGGAGTTGCAGTAAACTATTGTCCTAGGCAATTGGGTGTCAAAGGGGTAGAGTACTAGATGGAATTCGTACCCTAGTACTCTAGCAAGGCTGTATGTGACCCCTGGGGAAAAATGACGGGTCACGCAACGCACAGGCACCCCAAAAACAGAATATAACGTGCACGCAACCCCTCGTAGACCATGAAAATGAACCCGCACTACGCTGTGGCACCCAGAAACACAAAAATGAATGTACGCGTGTTACACGCAGCCCACAATGACCTCTGAAGGGGTACGCGACACACGGGGCAAGCACAGTTGGTAAAAACGTGCGCGACTCACCCTCTGCCTGGAAAATGAGCGTGAAAAATACGTGCGTGTGCGCGTTGGGAACACCCCCGCCAAAAGAAGAATTGTACACTGTCTGAGGAGACAGGACAAAAGAAGAAGTGAACGCTGTTTGAGGAATCAGGCCCAACAGAAAATCAGAAAAAAGCTGTCAGAGGTAACAGGGAGTACGAACTAGAAATGCTGTGAAGTAAATCGCGTGTGAACCGACAAGAAGTACAGAATTCACCCACTCGTTCTACACGAAAAGCACGTACAAGGAAATGATGTCATACACGTGCCTTTAGAACCAGCCCATACGTCCCACGTCACTTCTGCGTATACGCGCTAAGGCCCTATCCTCCAATTACACGAGCTGACACTCGGACGTGCAGTTCTTTGACGTGTAACATGCACCCGTGTACAGGGAAATGCCTGCGCACGCATGTCACAGACGCGCTTACGCGCTAAGGGCCTTTGGTCCAATGAAATCGTGTACACGTGCTGACGCGCTTAAGCGCTAAGGGCCTTTCCCCGAATTACACGCTGACGTGCAAGATTTTCACGTGCCAAATCACTCCGTATCAAGCTGGCCACGCCTAAGCACACGGAAGACCACACTCCTGCCCAGAAGGCCGAATTACTGCCCCTCAGAGCTCCGAGCACGCTCCCACCTGCCATTTGCTGCTGCCTGCCTGCCTGCTGCCCACGTGCCCTGCTATTTGCTGCCTGCACATCAGCCAGGGGTGCAGTTGCTGTGACCACCCCGACTGGAGTACCAGCTCGCTCCACAGCCCAGCCCCAGGACCCAGTTGCCCAACCACTCCTGCCTCTGGGGTTGCCATGTCGGGCACTACACCATCTGGCACCACTGGCAACCCCCAGCCAGAGAGGCAGAGGGCCACCAGCTTTACTGCCACCGAAGTTTGTGTCCTGGTGGAGCAAGTCCTGGGGTAGTATGTTGCCCTCTATGGAAGTTCTCGCGCCGACAAGGAAGGACGGACCCGGATCTGGACGGACATCATGACTGCCATCAACACGGAGGCGGTGGCAGTCCGCCTATCCCAACATGTCAAGAAGCGTTGGGAGGACTTCAGGTCCAGGACCCTCAGCAAGGCCTGGCGCCTCTTGAAGGCAGCGGATGCTAAGGGGCGCCGGGGCCACCTGTCGGAAGATCAGATGAGGGTCCTGGAACGCATATCCCCAGCGCTCCACGTCCAGGTCCTTGGGAGGCAGACCCGTCTGGAGTCGAGCGGTAAGTGTACATGCATACGGATTGTATGCTGTGCGTGTGGTGGTGTGCCAATAGTGTGCAGGTTGCACATGTGTTTTGTTGGGCCATGTATGTACAGGGCCGTGAGGCTGACACATGCGAGGCCTCTCATGTGTGACACATGGATGGTGCATGTGTGTGTGAGCTTGCATGCAAAATGCTGATGTGTGGGCACACATGTTTGGATGACTGTGTATGTTAGTTGGGATGGTTGTGGTGTCACACATGGATGTCGGTTCCAGCTGCATGTGTCTGCACCATGTGTATGTGCATGTGCATGTGTGTGTATTTGACAAGGGTGCAACAGTGATGCAACATGGATGCCTGGGACACTGATGTGTAGAAGACTGATTGCCGGATGTCACATGGGTGCAAATCTCATCACTGCGACAGTCGTAGGAGGTGTACACATGCATGTGAGTGTGGTGGCGTGTGTGCGTGTCTAGTGTACTCCTTGTGTTTGATGTGATGTCAGGCTCACCTTTGGCTGTTCATGCTGTTGTATGTGTATGGATGGTGCTGGCTGTTGCAATATGGCTGTGGAATAGCTCATGTGTGTGAGTTTAAATGACATGTGTGTCGGGGATTGTGATGCCATGTCTGAAGTTTGACAATGACACTCGTGTGCAACTGTCATGTGTGTATGAGTCCATTGTACAGTGCACTGATGCCTGTCTCCTATCTCTCCCTGTCTGCAGCATCAACTGATGAAGAGGGCGGAGAGGGTGCTGTGGGGTACAGCAGCAGGGATCGCACCGCCAACCGGAGACGGAAGGCCTGGCTCCCCTCCCAGGTTGTCATCTCGTCGTGGAGTGAGGAGTCCGGTGCCGCGTCCCAGGTCGCAGCTGCCGAGGGGAGGGCCAAGAGGCGGAGGTCGGAGTTGGACTCCTCGGCAGCAGAAGGGGCAGCTGAGACCCCACAGGGTCTGACGGATGAAGATGGCACGAAGTCATCCAGGTTGGTGGGGGGTTTGGTGGAGGAGGAGGCCGTGCAAGGGACAGAGACGGGGTCTGGAGGTGGGGATTCCACTGGTGCTAGTGGTGCAGTGCAGGGGCAGGGACAGGAGGCAGCAGAGGCCACCGCAGAGGTGCCTGTGTGCAATCCTGTCCCTGATCCTGTCACTGCATCATCTTGCACCAGCAGGGATGCCTACATCCAGACCCGTTCCCAGGGAGGGGATTGGCTTACGCCAACAGGCCTTCCTCTCCCTTCGGATGTGGCTATCCAGCACCGGGTTGAGCCTGTCCTGGGTGGGATGACGTTGCATCAACGTGCCATGCGAGCTGACCTACCGTCTTTTCATGAGGAGACTGGACTTCTTCTCGCATGGCTCGTTGACCGCATTGACCCACTGGGCCAGCTCACCAGGGCCGGATTCCTCCGTTTTCAGGACCTTGTTCCTACCCCCCCCTCAACTGAACTCCCTATGCCCCAGTCGTCCTCCATGCCATCTTCCCACCCATGTATCACCTGGGTACCCTGTGGAGCTGCCTCTGACCCTGCGGCCAGGCTAGTGGAGGACACATCCCTGCCACAGTCGGGAGTCGTACGTCCAGCAGGGGTGGCCACACCAACAACTGCACCCCAACCGGAGGAGGATGTGCAGGCAGCAAGAGCCAGGGCACAGGCAGCGGCACAGCAGCAGCAGCAACATGGTGGGAGCCATGATGGCTCAGGGCCTTCATCATCAGAGGGGCAGACATCGGCCGGAGGGCAGGAGGACCCTGGACGGGAAGTGTCTTCCGTGTGGCAGCGGTTGGGCCATGCCATAGATGCGGAGCGGCAGCGGGTGGAAGAGGCAGGGCTCACGATGGTCAGGGCGGAGGCCCTTCGCAGGGACCTGAAGATCCGGATGTCATCGTCCCTCCGATCCCTCGGGGCCATGGAAGAGGACCGCCTCCAGGACATTGAGCAGTAGTTCGATGATGCCCTGGCCCGGGACATCAACCAGTTAGCCGTTGGACTTGCCCGCTGCCCTTGTAAATAGTTAGTTAGTTGGTGTTAGGTTTCCTTTCATTTTTTCTTTGTTTTGGACCGCTTGAACACTGAACCACATTTTTGTATATAGTTATTTTTATTAGGTAGTAGTATTTTGTAGGTTTCATTTATTGAGTTGGGATCATGGACCCTGGATTCTTCGATTGTACATAGTTCTACATTGGATGCATCTTTTTTTATATTTTTTTTGTGTTCACCATGGAGCAATGGTTTTTACTTTGTTTTAAACCTTGCATTTTATTATTTGGACTGTGACTTTGGACACCATTCCTATTTGGATTTCTTTGGCTTATTATTTCTTGTTTTTCATTATTTACTTGACCTGGACCATTTCTTTTGTTTTTCCCATTGTTGTGTGTTTGATTTGATTTACGTTCATGTTATCTTCAATATATGTTTTTTAATACTTCCATTTGTGGTATTATCTCATTGGTTTCATGCATGTCATGATTTGTGTTTTGGGATTCACTTGCACCCATTGTGTGTGTGTGTTAGGCAGAATCCTGTGCAGTTCCCTCTGGGACCACTGCAAAAGATTTAGGACTACAGGTGTTTGGCAGTAAACCCACTTGGTAGCAGTCTATACCACACACATTCACTTGGTAGCTCTAGCTGAGCAGTCAGACTTCTCTCAAGAAGAGTTAGGCAGTATGTGGAGTATACAAAATAGGGCAATTTACACAGTAGAACAAGCAAACACGGAACAAAGCTTCGGTGTAAAGATATATAGTTATTTATTTATAAAGACACATCTATGAAAAACACACTGGCACTAATACGGCAAACAACTTCAATCACAATTACTATAAGTAAATCAATCCCCCTAACAATAGTTCAACAAGTCTAGGTTCAACGGCACCACTTATTTGCAGACAGAGGTGAATGCTGTAACCTAGATGGCACTCTAGTATTCGTTAGGACGGGAGATAAAAGGCAGGGTATGAAATCAACTCGGTACCAACACTTTTACGAACAAATGCAAGGCAAGTACGGCAGGGTCTAATGTAGATTGCAAAGTTCAGAGGCCAGGCCCACTCGGAGAGAGGCAAGGCGATATGTCCCAAAAAGTATCACAGTGGAAATGCACTTCGAGTCTTTGTCGCAAATTGTTATAGAAAGATTGGACCAGTTCAGAACAGAAAGTTAAGAAAGCTTGGAGGCGACCCAATGGAGAGGCGAGGATTAAGACACCTCACGCTAACCGACACAAGGGAAGCCAGGAGGGCACGGTACCTTGTATGTGGAGAGACAGCTCCGGCGGGGGCAGTTGTTCCTGGTGGTGGATGCAAGTCGGGGCTTTGCCAAGAGAAGAGATGCTCTCATCGTCGAAGGAAAGTTGAAGATCGTTGCACCACCAGGGAAGAGACCAGCCGCGGAGTGCTCCGTCACAAGGCACCACCTTTTGGTCACGGTACAGGTTAGTGGCTATCCGGTTGCCAGAGTGCTCAGCACGGGCAATTCAACCACTACGCCCTGGAAGCGAAGAAAAAGCAAAGGGGACTGGTTGTTCCCACCAGTCAGGGGAAGAAGACTCTCCAGCCGGGAAATCTCCTCTGACGTTGGGAAGTGGTGAGTCGGTTCAGCAGGGCTCCACCGGAGGTGTCGTCGTTTCAGGTCGGCTCAGCTTTACCCTCGTCGGATTCTTAGGTCATGTGGCGACTTCTGAAGATCCAGTCCCAAAAGCCCTGCTTTTATGCAGAAAACCCCCATTCATTCAGCCTAGCTGTCAATCAAAACACACTAAGTGGTGAGCGGGGTGGCTCACCACTTGGGCCAATCACACCAGAGTGCGACTTGAGTTGGCAAGGCAACTCAGTCCAGGGTGCCTAAACTCCCTCCCACACCCCCTGTGGTACCCAGACAGAATGGCACCACTTTGGAGGGCCTCTGTGGAGAAGCCCGCCAAAAGTGGAACAAAGGGCTCAACCTTTGGTTTAGGAGTCACAGAGACAAACACAGACGCCATTTTAAAAACCGAGTTCTGGCAGAAAATACCAACCGATAGATTTATTTAAGATAAATAAACCGGTGGTATGTTAGAGATTAACGAGAAAAAGTATTAACCTACAACAATGGGAAGAATCCCATAGAGTTATATTCGGGGTCGAATATAACGATAGTTTCCACTGCCACCAGCCAAAACTCGACGAGGGGGGACGGGACAGTGCCCCCTCGAATAACAGACCCAGGAATTATCGAATTACCCCTACTAGTACGTCCAAAATAGGATGGTTTGTACTAGTTCTGTTAGTAAATTTAGGTCTAGTAAAGCCAATGGTGACTTTACATGCCCTGGGAGACAGTAGTCAGTCCCAGGGAATGGAGTCTATGGTGGGGATCCTCTAGGACGCCCCAGTGTTACGGCACGGAGGGTGCGGTGTAACACACAAGTAAAACATATGAGACCCTATGGAGTAAAAAACCCCATAGCCCATAGAACATATTGACATTCAAAGGAATTACACACATTCATGTCCAAGAGTGGGAGAAAAAGAGTCTCACTCTTGGCAGGATGGAAAAAACAAACTCCAGAAATCCAGCAAAGCTGCTGGGGGACTCACTAGGTTAGGAAATTCCGCCAAAACAGATAATTCTCACTAACACTCGCCCCCCCAGACTAAGGAACAGGAGGATTTAATCCACTCCTGGATGAATCTCATACCTCTGGTCGATGACATACATCCTAGAGAGACCATCAGCATGTTGGTGGTGACACCCTGACCTGTGCTCAATGGTGAAATCAAATCCTTGCAGGCAGATCGACCATCTCAGTAGTTTTGGGTTTTCCCCTTTCATTTGCATTAACCATCTCAAGGGTTGGTGGTCAGTCTGAATGACAAAAGTAGAACCATACAAGTATGGCCTAAACTTCTTCAGAGCCCACACGATAGCAAAGCATTCTCTTTCGATTGTGGGCCACCTTGTTTCAGGATCCTTCAGCTTGCGGCTGATGAAGCAAACGGGGTGCTCCCTACCTTTCCCATACAGTTGACTGAGTACTGCACCTATTCCTTCATTTGAAGCATCTGTCTGCACAATGAAAGTTTGGTGGTAATCAGGAGCTCTGAGTACTGGGGCTAAGCAAAGAGCCTTTTTCAGGTTTTCAAAAGCCTGATTGCACTCCTCGTTCAATCTAACCTTTTTAGGAAATTTGGGCGAGGAGATGACATTCAGTGGAGAAGCTATGGTCCCATAGTTCTCAATGAAATTCTTGTAATACCCAGTGAGGCCTAAGAAGGCTCTCACCTGGGTCTGAGTAGTATGTGTTGTCCAATTTTGCACAGCTTCAATCTTACTGAGCAAAGGCCTTATTTCTCCACCTCCTACCTCATGTCCAAGATAGACTACCTTACTCTGTCCAATTTGGCATTTACTCGCCTTTATGGTCAGATTGGCTCGTCCAAGAGCCTGCAAAACATCTCTCAGGTGGGTTACATGTTCTTCCCAGGAATTGCTGAACACTGCGATGTCATCCAAGTATGCCATGCAGAAGTCCTCCATCCCATTCAGAACCTCGTTTACCATCCGTTGAAACGTAGCAGGTGCATTTTTCAATCCGAAAGGCATTACCTTAAACTGGTATAAGCCAACGGGGGTAGAAAATGCAGTTTTCTCCTTGGCATGGTCTGTCAGGGCTATTTGCCAATAGCCTGACGTCAAGTCAAATGTGCTGAGGAACTTGGCGGCACCAAGTTTATCCACCAACTCATCTGTTCTTGGAAAAGGGTGGGCATCAGTCTTGGTGACTGCATTAAGAGCTCTATAATCCACGCAGAATCTAAGTTCTTTAGATCCGGCCTTTGGTACTAACACAACTGGGCTTGACCATGGACTAGTAGAGGGCTCTTTCACCCCGAGATCGAGCATCTTGCTGATCTCACCTTTGATGTGGGTTCGTACGTTTTCTGACATTCGGTATCCTCTGCTTTTGACTGGCAGATAGTCACCAGTGAGCATGTCATGCTGGCGAAAGTGATAACAGAGAGGCAAACTGATTCAACATAGATTTGCGCTCTTCTTGTTGCTCAGGTGTCAGATTTGAAGAGAGATTTACTCCTTCAATTTTTTCATCTAAAGGTAAGCCTCTGAGGAGATCTGGAAGAGCTTCAATCTCTTCTTCTTCCTCTGATGATGCTAGAAGCAATGCTCCTACATCAGGTCTTGAGACATACGCTTTGAGTCGGTTGGTGTGGAAGACTGTCGGAGCCTCCTTGCGATTGCCCAAGTCCACCAGATAGTTGACCTCTCCGAGTTTACCCACAACTCTGAAGGGTCCCATCCATTTGTCTTGCAAGGCCCTCTGCCTTGTTGGGATCATAACGAGAACGAGCTGGTCTTGATCAAACTCAACCATGTTAGCCTTTTGATCATGCCAGGGCTTGACCAATGCTTGTCCAGCTTTCAAGTTATCGCTTGCTTCTGTCATCATGTGCGACATTCTCCTCCGGAGACCTATCATGTCACTCTGACTGGCTTAGGGGAAGGAGCACTCTCCAACCCCTCCTTAATCAGGGCCAATGGACCTCTGACGGGATGACCATAGAGAAGCTCAAAGGGAGAATAACCTACTCCCTCTTGAGGGACTTCTCTATAAGCAAAGAGAAGGCATGGCAGTAGAAGGTCCCACTTACGCTCAAGGGGTTCCTCTAAAGCACCTATCATGCTCTTTATGGTTCGGTTGAACCGTTCTACCAGCCCATTGGTTTGGGGATGGTAGGCTGTTGAGAACTTGTAAGTAACTCCACAGGTTTTCCACATGGCTTTCATGTAGTGGGACATAAGGTTTGACCCCCTGTCAGAGATTACTTCCTTAGGAAACCCGACCCTGGTAAAAATACCAAGGAGGGCTTTAGCCACAGCCGGAGCTGTAACAGTCCTCATAGGAATTGCCTCAGGATACCTAGTAGCATGGTCTACTACAACAAGTATAAACCTGTTGCCTGAGGAGGTTGGAGGATCAAGGGGACCAACAATGTCAATCCCTACTCTCTCAAATGGGACTCCCACAACTGGGAGAGGCACTAAAGGTGCCACATTCTTGGAGCCAACCTTACCAGAGGTCTGGCAGGTGTGGCAGCTCCTGCAGTGTTTTTCTACTTCGGCCCCCATCTTTGGCCAATAAAGTAGAGAGAGAGCCTTTCCTTGGTCTTCTTGAAACTCAAGTGACCAGCCAAAGGAATCCCGTGGGCTAACTGCAAGAACTGTGGTCTGTTCTCTTGGGGTACTACAAGTCGTTTGTAGTCTCCAGGTGCAGACTCGGTCGGTTCACTGTAGAAGAGGCCATCTTCCCAGTGCAACCTGTATTTCCCAGGCTCTTGCCCTTCAGCCTGAGCTTCTGCCTGGTGGTGAAGACCTTCGGGAGTTGGACATTCTCTCTGTCCCTTACTGAAGTCTGCCCTGCTGGGTCCACCTTCTGCCAGTAAAGACTGCAGCTCAGGATGGTCAACAGGATCCAGATCTCCAATGAGTTCCTGGCCTTCCATTAGCTCCTCTTCAGAGTCTAATTCTACCACACAGGGTTGTACCTCCCTCTCAGCCTCAGCTGGAGGTGGAGTTACGGGTGTAACTTTGGACAACCGCGGGGAAATCCTTGTTGGCTGCACTGAAATGCTGGCTGCTGGTTTCGGTATAGAAGTCTTAGGTTTCCCTTTCGCTTCTGATTTCTTGGAGACAGCGGCTGACAATTCCAGTGGAGCAGGAGTGATTTCTTTCTTCATCATCTCCTGGAGAGTACCTCGCATGGTTCTCTCCCTTGCAGGTCTGGTTAGCTCCTGTAACCGTTTACTAGGAGGTCTGGGGGTATGCGATACAACTCCGAGAGTTTTCAAATCGTTACCCAACAGTACGCGTCTTGGCACCTCACTCTGTATGCTGACAGGTATCTTCACAGTCATGTCGTTACACTGGATACACTGGATGAGAACTGGTAATTGGGGAAGCATCTGCACAGGCCCTCCAGCTAACTTGGTGAGGCGTTTGGGTGCCTTAGCAACATCCTCAGCCTGAAAACAAGATTTATCCACCACAGTTATGCTGGCCCCAGTGTCACTAATGGCAGGAGTCTCCTGACCATTCACCTGGACACTGTCCTTATAATACTCTTTAGTATTATCGGGGATAGAATTATAGACATCTAAATTCTGTTGTTCCCACAACCCCAGAGATACTAAAGAAACACTGGCTGAGACTCCAATGGGTTCATCAGACAGCAGTAGAAAGTTTCCACTTGCCATTTGGGCTTCCTCCTCTGGAGCGAAGGCTAAGGAGACCAGCTCGACCCCTGAAGGTTTACCCTTACATCTGGGATCTCCTTTCACGTGGTCAGTCGAGCCACAAACAAAGCATTTTCGGAATGCTTTCTGGAATGGTGGCTTGTTCTGGCCTCCTTCCGGTTTGGCACCAGAAGACACACTATTCTGCTGCGGTTTTCCTTGTGGCTTACCCTTCTGGTTTTGTTTGGGGCCCTCTTTGGAATTTGAGTTATTCAAATTCTCTTTTGAGTCTTTCTTATGCTGTTTTCCCTCTTCCTTTTTCTGAGTTGCCCCAGAATCCTTATGAGTAGCCCTGTTGGCAACCCACAAGTCAGCAGCCTTAGCTAGCTTCCTGGAATCCAACTCCCTCAAATCAGCCAAGTGCTGTCTGAGCTCAGGAGAACAGGCATCATAAATAGACTCCAACATAAAAAGATTCTTCATACCCTCTTAAGTGTTCACTTTGTAACCCTTAATCCATCCCTCTAAGTTTTACAACCCTTCACTCACCCAGGTAGCCCAAGGGGTACCATCATGCTTTTTGAGGGTTCTAAACCTCTTAAGATACTGGGAAGGGGTCTTCCCAAATCTAGCTATCAAAGCTAGTTTCACACTTTCGTACTCTTTCCTATCCTCCTCCCCCAACTCCATTACCACATCAGTCGCAACAGGGGGGAGCCTAGAGAACAGCCAGGTAAGCAGCTCATTACCTGTGATGTTCTGGAGCCCATGATTGTACTCAAACAAACTCAGCCAATCCAACACATCCAACTTTGGTTCATACATACCAATTAATTCCTTCGGCATCCTGGGTCTTTTGGGACTGGAACTTCTAGAGGAGCCAGAGACAGAAGCAGTTTCGACAGACAACTTTTTAATTTCTAACTCATGCTTGAGCTCCATTTCTCGGAGCCTAAGAATTTGTTGCATTTCTTGGTATTTCTGTTCAGTTTGAGCAGTAATCCTTCTGAATTCCATGTCTATTTTCATTTTTTCTAGTTCAAGGATTTGAAGACTTAGTGTGGGACCTGTTATAGGCCCTGTAGGTACAGCTGGTAAGGTAGGCAGAGGGGCCGGGGAGACAGGTTTGTTAGCCTCTCCTTCCTCTTCAGCCTCTTCATCACTATCATCAGAATTATGATTTATATCAACACCATTACTGTTATCTACATTTGCTGGAGAAGTTGGTTCCTCTGAACCAGTACCCAGACTTTTGGTTTTCCAGCAATCTCGCTATCAGTTCTACTTTCTTGCCTCTTACAGAAAGATTCTCTTGTCTACAGAGGGCTCGTAAACTCTCAGTATTTTCACCTGACAAGGACTCTTGACTGTAAACTTCCATAGTAGACATGTTTTTGAAAGTTTCTTCTTAGTGCTATGCTTTGTGGTTAGTTATCCTAAAGAGTTAAAAAGCACTCTAAACTGTATACTGATTCAAATCCCACCGCTGTACACCTGTGTTAGGCGGAAACCTGTGCAGTTCCCTCTGGGACCACTGCAAAAGATTTAGGACTACAGGTGTTTGGCAGTAAACCCACTTGGTAGCAGTCTGTACCACACAGATTCACTTGGTAGCTGTGGCTGAGCAGTCAGACTTCCCTCAAGAAGAGTTAGGCAGTATGTGGAGTATACAAAATAGGTCAATTTACACAGTAGAACAAGCAAACACGGAACAGAGCTTCGGTGTAAAGATATATAGTTATTTATTTATAAAAACACATCTATGGAAAACACACTGGCACTAATACGGCAAACAACTTCAATCACAATTACTATAAGTAAATCAATCCCCCTAACAATAGTTCGACAAGTCTAGGTTCAACGGCACCACTTATTTGCAGACAGAGGTGAATGCTTTAACCTAGATGGCACTCTAATATTCATTAGGACGGGAGAAAAAAGGCAGGGTATGAAATCAACTCGGTACCAACACATTTATGAACAAATGCAAGGCAAGTACGGCAGGGTCTACTGTAGATCGCAAAGTTCAGAGGCAGGCCCACTCGGAGAGAGGCAAGGCGATATGTCCCAAAAAGTATCACAGTGGAAATGCACTTTGAGTCTTTGTCGCAAATTGTTATAGAAAGATTGGACCAGTTCAGAACAGAAAGTTAAGAAAGCTTGGAGGCGACCCAATGGAGAGACGAGGATTAAGACACCTCACGCTAACCGACACAAGGGAAGCCAGGCGGGCATGGTACCTTGTATGTGGAGAGACAGCTCCGGCCGGGGGCAGTTGTTCCTGGTGGTGGATGCAAGTCGGGGCTTTGCCAAGAGAAGAGATGCTCTCGTCGTCGAAGGAAAGTTGAAGATCGTTGCACAACCAGGGAAGAGACCAGCCGCGGAGTGCTCTGTCACAAGGCACCACCTTTTGGTCGCGGTACGGGTTAGTGGATATCCGGTTGCCGGGGTGCTCAGCATGGGCAATTCGACCACTACGGCCTGGAAGCGAAGAAAAAGCAAAGGGGACTGGTTGTTCCCACCAGTCAGGGGAAGAAGACTCTCCAGCCGGGAGATCTCCTCTGTCATTGGGAAGTGGTGAGTCGGTTCAGCAGGGCTCCACCGGAGGTGTCGTCGTTGCAGGTCGGCTCAGCTTTACCCTCGTCGGATTCTTAGGTCCTGTGGCGACTTCTGAAGATCCAGTCCCAAAAGCCCTGCTTTTATGCAGAAAACCCCCATTCATTCAGCCTAGCTGTCAATCAAAAAACGCTAAGTGGTGCGCTGGGTGGTTCACCACTTGGGCCAATCACACCAGAGTGCGACTTGAGTTGGCAAGGCAACTCAGTCCAGGGTGCCTAAACCCCCTCCCACACCCCCTGTGGTACCCAGACAGAATGGCACCACTTTGGAGGGCCTCTGTAGAGAAGCCCGCCAAAAGTGGAACAAAGAGCTCAACCTTTGGTTTAGGAGTCACAGAGTCGAATACAGACGCCATTTTAAAAACCGAGTTCTGGCAGAAAATACCAACCGTTAGATTTATTTAAGATAAATAAACCGGTGGTATGTTAGAGATTAACGAGAAAAAGTATTAACCTCCAACAATGGGAAGAATCCCATAGAGCTATATTTGGGGTCGAATATAACAAGTAGTTGCCACTGCCACCAGCCAAAACTCGATGAGGGGGGACGGGACAGTGCCCCCTCAGACCCAGGGGTAATCGAATTACCCCTACCAGTAGGTCCACAATAGAATGGTTTGTACTAGTTCTGTTAGTAAATTTAGGTCTAGTAAAGCCAATGGTGACTTTACATGCCCTGGGAGACAGTAGTCAGTCCAAGGGTAAGGAGTCTATGGTGGGGGTCCTCTAGGACGCCCCGGTGTTACGGCATGGAGGGTGCATTGTAACACACATAGGAAAACATATGAGACCCTATTGAGTAAAAGACCCTATAGCCCATAGAACACATTGACATTCAATGGAATTAACCACTTTCATGTCCAAGAGTGGGAGAAAAAGTGTCTCACTCTTGGCAGGATGGAAAAAACAAACTCCAGAAATCCAACAAAGCTGCTGGGGGACTCACTAGGTTAGGAAATGCAGCCTAAACAGAGAATTCTCCCTAACACTCGCCCCCCCCCAGACTAAGAGACCGGGGGATTTAATCCACTCCTGGATGAATCTCATACCTCTAGTCGAGGACATACATCCTAGAGAGACCATCAGCATTTTGGTGGTGAAACCCTGACCTGTGCTGAATGGTAAAATCGAACCCTTTCAGGCAGATTGACCATCTCAGTAGTTTTGGGTTTTCCCTTTTCATTTGCATTAACCATCTCAAGGGTTGGTGGTCAGTCTGAATGACAAAAGTAGAACCATACAAGTATGGCCTAAACTTCTTCAGAGCCCACACAATAGCAAAGCATTCTCTTTCTATTGTTGCCCACCTTGTTTCAGGGTCCTTCAGCTTGCGGCTGATGAAGCAAACGGGGTGCTCCCTACCTTTCCCATCCAGTTGACTGAGTACGGCACCTATCCCTACATTTGAAGCATCTGTCTGCACAATGAAAGTTTGGTGGTAATCAGGAGCTCTGAGTACTGGGGCTCAGCAAAGAGCCTTTTTCAGGTTTTCAAAAGCCTGATTGCACTCCTCGTTCCATCTAACCTTTTTAGGAAATTTGGGAGAGGAGATGGCATTCAGTGGAGAAGCTATGGTCCCATAGTTCTCAATGAAATTCCTATAATGCCCAGTGAGGCCTAGGAAGGCTCTCACTTGGGTCTGAGTAGTAGGTGTTGTCCAATTTTGCACAGCTTCAATCTTACTGAGCAAAGGCCTTATTTCTCCACCTCCTACCTCATGTCCAAAATAGACGACCTTACTCTGTCCAATTTGGCATGTACTCGCCTTTATGGTCAGATTGGCTCGTCCAAGAGCCTGCAAAACATCTCTCAGGTGGGTTACATGTTCTTCCCAGGAATTGCTGAACACTGCTATGTCATCCAAGTATGCCATGCAGAAGTCCTCCATCCCATTCAGAACATGGTTTACCATCCGTTGAAATGTAGCAGGTGCATTTTTCAATGAGAAAGGCATTACCTTAAACTGGTATAAGCCAACGGGGGTAGAAAAAGCAGTTTTCTCCTTGGCATGGTCTGTCAGGGCTATTTGCCAATAGCCTGACGTCAAGTCAAATGTGCTGAGGAACTTGGCGGCACCAAGTTTATCCACCAACTCATCTGTTCTTGGCAAAGGGTGGGTATCAGTCTTGGTGACTGCATTAAGAGCTCTATAATCCACGCAGAATCTAAGTTCTTTAGATCCGGCCTTTGGTACTAACACAACTGGGCTAGACCATGGACTAGTAAAGGGCTCTATTACCCCGAGATCAAGCATCTTGCAGACCTCACCTTTGATGTGGGTTTGTACGTTTTCTGACATTCGGTATCTTCTGCTTTTGACTGGCAGAAAGTCACCAGTGAGTATGTCATGCTGGCCCCAAGGGGTCAAGCCTGGTGAAAGTGAGAAAAGAGAGGCAAACTGATTTAACATAGATTTGCACTCTTCTTGTTGCTCAGGTGTCAGATTGGAGGAGAGATTTACTCCTTCAATTTTTTCGTCTAAAGGTAAGCCTCTGAGGAGATCAGGAAGAGCTTCACTCTCTTCTTCTTCCTCTGATGATGCTAGAAGCAACGCTCCTACATCAGGTCTTGAGACATACGCTTTGAGTCGGTTGGTGTGGAAGACTGTCGGAGCCTCCTTGGGATTGCCCAAGTCCACCAGATAGTTGACCTCCCCGAGTTTACCCACAACTCTGAAGGGTCCCATCCATTTGTCTTGCAAGGCCCTCTGCCTTGTTGGGATCATAACGAGAACGAGCTGGTCTTGAGCGAACTCAACCATGTTAGCCTTTTGATCATGCCAGTGCTTGACCAATGCTTGTCCAGCTTTCAAGTTATCGCTTGCTTCTGTCATCATGTGCGACATTCTCCTCTGGAGACCTATCACGTAGTCAGTCACTCTGACTGGCTTGGGCGAAGGAGCACTCTCCAACCCCTCCTTAACCCGACCTCTGACGGGATGACCATAGAAAAGCTCAAAGGGAGAATATCCTACTCCCTCCTGAGGGAATTCTCTATAAGCAAAGAGAAGGCATGGCAGTAGAAGGTCCCACTTTTGTTTAAAGGGTTCTTCTAAAGCACCTATCATGCTCTTCATGGTTCGGTTGAACCGTTCTACCAATCCATTGGTTTGTGGGTGGTAAGCCGTTGAGAACTTGTAAGTAGCTCCACAGGTTTTCCACGTGGCTTTCATGTAGTGGGACATAAAGTTTGACCCCTTGTCAGAGATTACTTCCTTAGGAAACCCGACCCTGGTAAAAATACCAAGGAGGGCCTTAGCCACAGCCGGAGCTGTAACAGTCCTCATAGGAATTGCCTCAGGATACCTAGTAGCATGGTCTACTACAACAAATATAAACCTGTTGCCTGAGGAGGTTGGAGGATCAAGGGGACCAACAATGTCAATCCCTACTCTCTCAAATGGGACTCCCACAACTGGGAGAGGCACTAAAGGTGCCACATTCTTGGAGCCAACCTTACCAGAGGTCTGGCAGGTGTGGCAGCTCCTGCAGTGTTTTTCTACTTCGGCCACCATCTTCGGCCAATAAAAGTAGCAAGAGAACCTTTCCTTAGTCTTCTTGAAACTCAAGTGACCAGCCAAAGGAATCTCGTGGGCTAACTGCAAGAACTGTGGTCTGTTCTCTTGGGGTACTACAAGCCGTTTGTAGTCTCCAGGTGCAGACTCGGTCGGTTCACTGTAGAAGAGGCCATCTTCCCAGTGTCACCTGTATTTCCCAGGCTCTTGCCCTTCAGCCTGAGCTTCTGCATGCGGCGAAGACCTTCCAGAGTTGGACATTCTCTCTTTCCCTTACTGAGGTCTGCCCTGCTGGGTCCACCTTCGGCCAGTAAAGACTACAGCTCAGGATGGTCAACAGAATCCAGACCTCCAATGAGTTCCTGGCCTTCCATTAGCTTCTCTTCAGAGTCTAATTCTACCACACAGGGTTGTACCTCCCTCTCAGCCTCTGTTGGAGGGGGAGTTAAGGGTGTAACTTTGGACAACCGTGGGGAAGTCCTTGTTGGCTGCACTGAAATGCTGGCCGCTGGTTTCGGTATAGAAGTCTTAGGTTTCCCTTTTGCTTCTGATTTCTTGGAGACAGCGGCTGACAATTCCAGTGGAGCAGGAGTGATTTCTTTCTTCATCATCTCCTGGAGAGTACCTCACATGGTTCTCTCCCTTGCAGGTCTGGGGGTATGCAACACAACTCCGAGAGTTTTCAAATCGCTACCCAACAGAACGCGTCCTGGTACCTCACTCTGTATGCTGACAGGGATCTTCACAGTCATGTCGTTACACTGGATGAGAACTGGCAATTGGGGAAGCATCTGCACAGGCCCTCCAGCTAACTTGGTGAGGTGTTTGGGTGCCTTAGCAACATACTCAGCCTGAAAAAACGATGTATCCACCACAGTTATGCTGGCCCCAGTGTCCCTAATGGCAGGAGTCTCCTGACCATTCACCTGGACACTGTCCTTATAATACTCTTTAGTATTATCGGGGATAGAATTAAAGACGTCTAAATTCTGTTTTTCCCACAACCCCAGAGATACTAAAGAAACACTGGCTGAAACTCCAATGGGTTCATCAGCCAGCAGTAGAAAGTTTCCACTTGTCATTTGGACTTCCTCCTCTGGAGCGAAGGCTAAGGAGACAAGCTGGACCCCTGAAGGTTTACCCTTACATCTGGGATCTCCTTTCACGTGGTCAGTCGAGCCACAAACAAAGCATTTCCTCAATGCGTTCTGGAATGGTGGCTTGTTCTGGCCTCCTTCCGGTTTGGCACCAGAAGGCACACTATTTTGCTGCGGTTTTCCTTGTGGCTTACCCTTCTGGTTTTGTTTGGGGCCCTCTTTGGAATTTGAGTTATTCAAATTCTCTTTTGAGTCTTTCTTAGGCTGTTTTCCCTCATCCTTTTTCTGAGTTGCCCCAGAATCCTTATGAGTAGCCCTGTAGGCAACCCACAAGTCAGCAGCCTTAGCTAGCTTCCTGGAATCCAACTCCCTCGAATCAGCCAAGTGCTGGCTGAGCTCAGGAGAACAGGCATCATAAATACACTCCAACATAAAAAGATTCTTCATACCCTCATAAGTGTTCACTTTGTAACCCTTAATCCATCCCTCTAAGTTTTTCAACCCTTCACTCACCCAGGTAGCCCAAGGGGTACCATCATGCTTTTTGAGGGTTCTAAACCTCTTAAGATACTGGGAAGGGGTCTTCCCGAGCCTAGCTATCAAACCTTGTTTCACACTTTCGTAATCCTTCTTATCCACCTCCCCCAACTCCATTACCACATCAGTCGCAACAGGGGGAAGCCTAGAGAACAACCAGGGAAGTAACTCATTCCCTGTGATGTCCTGGAGCCCATGATTATATTCAAACAGT
The DNA here is from genome assembly GCF_040938575.1 of Ambystoma mexicanum. NCBI lineage: Eukaryota > Metazoa > Chordata > Amphibia > Caudata > Ambystomatidae > Ambystoma > Ambystoma mexicanum. Next base: position 565,670,210 of record NC_090928.1, read on the forward strand.
TTTAACCAATCCAACACATCCAATCTCGGTTCATACATACCCACTAATTCCTTTGGCATCCGGGGTCTTTTGGGACTGGAGCTTCTAGAGGAACCAGAGGAGAGAGAATCATTTTCCATAGACAGCTTTTTCATCCCTAACTCGTGATTAAGTTCTATTTCTCTGAGTCTTAACTCAGCTTGCTTCTGCTCAGGCTGGGCATTCATCCGTCTGAACTCTAGCTCTTGGTTTCTTTCAGATTGAGCCAAAAACCGTTTGTATTCTAATTCGAGCTTAATTTTTTCAAGTTCAAAATAAGCAGGGTTACATGTGGGACCTGGTATGGGCCCCGTAGGTACAGTAGGTAAGGCAGACAGAGGCTCAGAGTGGCTAACTTCATTAGGTTCACTTTCCTCTTCTGACTCATTATCAAGACTTTGATTCAGATCAATACCATCACTGTTTTCTACATTCGCTGGAGAAGTTGGTTCCTCTGAACCAGTACCCAGACTTTGGTTTTCCAGCAATCTCACTATCAGTTCTACTTTCTTGGCTCTTAAAGAAAGATTCTCTTGTCTACAGAGAGCTCGTAAACTCTCAGTATTTTCACCTGACAAGGACTCTTGACTGTAAACTTCCATAGTAGACATGTTTTTGAAAGTTGCTTTTTAGTGCTAAGCTTTGTGGTTATTTATCCTAAAGTGTTGAAAAGCACTCTAAACTGTATACTCGATACAAATCCCACCGCTGTACACCAGTGTAAGGCGGAAACCTGTGCACTTCCCTCTGGGACCACTGCAAAAGATTTAGGACTACAGGTGTTTGGCAGTAAACCCACTTGGTAGCAGTCTGTACCACACAGATTCACTTGGTAGCTGTGGCTGAGCAGTCAGACTTCTCTTAAGAAGAGTTAGGCAGGATGTGGAGTATACAAAATAGGGCTATTTACACAGTAGAACAAGCAAACACGGAACAGAGCTTCGGTGTAAAGATATATAGTTATTTATTTATAAAAACACATCTATGAAAAACCCACTGGCACTAATACGGCAAACAATTTCAATCACAATTACTATAAGTAAATCAATCCCCCTAACAATAGTTCGACAAGTCTAGGTTCAACGGCACCACTTATTTGCAGACAGAGGTGAATGCTTTAACCTAGATGGTACTCTAGTATTCGTTAGGACGGGAGAGAAAAGGCAGGGTATGAAATCAACTCGGTACCAACACTTTTACGAACAAATGCAAGGCAAGTAAGGCAGGGTCTACTGTAGATCGCAAAGTTCAGAGACCAGGCCCACTCGGAGAGAGGCAAGGCGAAATGTCCCAAAAAGTATCACAGTGGAAATGCACTTCGAGTCTTTGGCGCAAATTGTCACAGAAAGATTGGACCAGTTCAGAACAGAAAGTTAAGAAGGCTTGGAGGCGACCCAATGGAGAGGCGAGGATTAAGACACCTCACACTAACCGACACAAGGGAAGCCAGGCGGACATGGTACCTTGTATGTGGAGAGACAGCTCCGGCGGGGGCAGTTGTTCCTGGTGGTGGATGCAAGTCGGGGCTTTGCCAAGAGAAGAGATGCTCTCGTCGTCGAAGGAAAGTTGAAGATCGTTGCACCACCAGGGAAGAGACCAGCCGCGGAGTGCTCCGTCACAAGGCACCACCTTTTGGTTGCGGTATGGGCTAGAGGCTATCCGGTTGCCGGGGTGCTCAGCACGGCCAATTCGACCACTGCGCCCTGGAAGCGAAGAAAAAGCAAAGGGACTGGTTGTTCCCACCAGTCAGGGGAAGAAGACTCTCCAGCCAGGAGATCTCTTCTGTCGTTGGGAAGTGGTGAGTCGGTTCAGCAGGGCTCCACCGGAGGTGTCGTCGTTGCAGGTCGGTGCAGCTTTACCCTCATCGGATTCTTAGGTCCTGTGGTGACTTTCTCAAGATCCAGTCTCAAAAGCCCTGCTTTCATGCAGAAAACCCCCATTCATTCAGCCTAGCTGTCAATCAAAACACGCTAAGTGGTGCGCGGGGTGGCTCACCACTTGGGCCAATCACACCAGAGTGCGACTTGAGTTGGCAAGGCAACTCAGTCCAGGGTGCCTAAACCCCCTCCCACACCCCCTGTGGTACCCAGACAGAATGGCACCACTTTGGAGGGCCTCTGTGCAGAAGCCTGCCAAAAGTGGAACAAAGGGCTCAACCTTTGGTTCGGAGTCACAGAGATGAACACAGACGCCATTTTAAAAACCGAGTTCTGGCAGAGAATACCGACCGGTAGATTTATTTAAGACAAATAAACTGGCGGTATGTTAGAGACTAACTGGAAAAAGTATTAGCCTCCAACAATGGGAAGAATCCCATAGAGCTATATTCGGGGTCGAATATAACAAGTAGTTTCCACTGACACCAGCCAAAACTCGACGAGGGGGGACGGGACAGTGCCCCCTCGAATAACAGACCCAGGGGTAATCGAATTACTCCTACTAGTACATCCACAATAGGATGGTTTGTACTAGTTCTGTTAGTAAATTTAGGTCTAGTAAAGCCAATGGTGACTTTACATGCCCTGGGAGACAGTAGTCAGTCCTGGGGTATGGAGTCTATGATGGGGATACTCTAGGACGCCCCAGTGTTATGGCACGGAGGGTGCGGTGTAACACACATAGCAAAACTCATGAGACCCTATGGAGTAAAAGACACCGTAGCCCATAGAACACATTGACATTCACAGGAATTAACCACATTCATGTCCAAGAGTGGGAGAAAAGAGTCTCACTCTTGGCAGGATGGACAAAAACAAACTCCAGAAATCCAGCAAAGCTGCTGGGGGACTCACTAGGTTAGAAAATTCAGCCTAATCAGAGAATTCTCCCTAACAAAAGCCAACAAATGAAACAAAAAAGGTTCTTTTCAGAGCCACCAACGTCCCACACAAAAGAGTTAAATGTTTTTGATGCCACCTCCACACACATCTTTCATATCCGCTGACTACCAGGCAGTCCGTGGACTCCACAGGCTGTGTAGGGGCCTGTAACTTATTTTGCTACCTCTATTTTTCAACTGTGAAAGGTGGCTCTGAAAATAACCTTTTTTTTGTATTTGTTGAGTTTCAATTTTGTTTGGCTTTTTTGTAGGAGAGACAAGGGATGGCAGGGAAGGGGCACCAGTGACAGGAACCAAGGGGCAGGTGGAGAGGGGAAGAAAATGGGTGTGCCTTAATCAGGTAGGGGACAGTGTTTCTCATGCTCCATAACTGCAGCCTTGAAATCACTCTAAAACTGCTCCCCCCCTAAAGAGTGGTGTGTCATAGTACATGCACAGCACTGTCACCCTCGAAGTATAAGGGTTGACTGTATTATGGAGGGCCTCCAAGGCTTCCGCAGGGATCCTCTGCCCCACAGGCATGTCCCTTGTGGTGGCAGGAGCGGATGATGAGCTAGTGGTCATCAGCTTAGTCGTCCATTTGAAATTTCAAACTTCCACCTTGTGATTGGACCTTAGGTGGCGCTGCATGGAGGTGGTCCCGTAGCTGTACAGACCTGGTTTTCCATGAGTGAGTGCAACCATGCTTTGAACCTTGTCTACCCAAGCCTTTGGTACACTCCCAACAGCAGTAAAAAGCTGCCACACACAGGATTCTAGTTGGAATCTGGAGAGAGGGACTTCCAATACCTCATCCTCATCTTACTCTTGTTCCACTTCTGTATCACCATACCTGTTCCCCTCTCCAGGCCCCTCAGATGGTGGTGGTTGTGGGGCAGCTCCAGTGGCCATAGTAGAAGCCATTGTCTCCAGCTATCACAGCAAAACCAGCAGCAGGTGCTCTCTCCTGGACAGCCAGAATCACAATGAGGAGCAATAGTGGGTGGGTCCCTTTAGAGGGGCTGTCTGCAGACGGTGTGACTGTCCGTGGACTATCGAGCCACACATAGGGCTTAAAAAGTTATAAAAAGTTGCTGGATCAAGTAAGACACTGTCTAGGCCCTCTGCAAGGCAACAGTTTCAGCATCAAACAGTCTAGATTTGCCCAAATTGCAGTTTTGAACTGTCCGGGGGCAAAGACACAGTCTGCGGATACTTCTGACATGCAGCATGGGTGAGGTCACATGATGACATCCCTAGACGACCGCGGACACTACGCAGTCGAGAGGGCTGGAATTCTTGAACTAATTAAAAGTGCAACACATGCGAGCTAACATATCCGGACAGGCGTTTTGTCCGGGGGCACAGTGAGAGCAGGTGCGCATGCTTGCCTGGACAGGGGTGGAGTCCCCGAACTAATTAAAAGTGTGACAAGTGCGAGCAGTCATGTCCGGACAGGCATATTGTCCGGTGGCACAGTCAGATCAGCTGCACGTGCGTACCAGTGTCAGCAGGACTTTGTCAGAGTCCCTGAACTAATAAAAAATGCGACAAAGCAGTGCAGACATTTCTGGACAGGCGCTTTGTCCAGTGGAACAGTGAGATCAGCTGATTTCCTGGTTGTTAGTCTTAGCATTGCATGGTGGTAGAGCGAGTTATGGTTGCTTACCTCAGCATAACTGTTGAATTTCTGGGGTTTTTCGATTTTACTTGTAACCATAATATCCCTTTAAAAAAGTATTTCCATTGAATTTGATGGGTTTTTATAAGTGCAACTTAACAATAATGTCCCTTTGACAAAGTATTTTCACTGAATAGTTATATATATATATTCAGTGAAAAAATGTTATGGTTAAGTTGCGCTACTAATGTCCTATCAAATTCTGTGAAGAAACATTGTTAAAGGGAGAAGGTTTAGTTGACCTACTAAAAAGCTATCAAATTCAGTGCAAAATATTTTTCAATGGGACATTAAACTTACTTTGCACTAATAAAAATGTATTCATATTGTGGTTACTAGTAAAACCGAAAACCCCCAGAAATTCGCCAGTTATGGTAAGCTAAGCAACAATAACTTGCGCCACCACCGTGCACTGCAAGGACTAACACCCATGACATCAAAGATGACATCACAAATGTCATTGATGGCATCATTGATGACTTCACATATCTGACCCTTTTATTTTTGTTCACTGAAATATTTATGCCAGGTGGTTTTGTTCAGAATAATCAAATGAAAGTTTGTCTGATAATTGCACAGGTGGGGAAGTATACAATAGTAGATAACCATAACGTATATTTTTTTATGCAGCAAAGGCAGAGTACCTTAGAGTGGCACCGCCTTCTGAAATGTAAAATATTTAATACCTATTGCTTCTTGTACACCTAACAGATTATTGTTTTCTTTAAGAGAACATATTGGAAAGGAAAGCAATGCAGCAGAAGTGACACCCATTCCACAACAGCATACAGGCAGAGGAAAGGAAAGAAACTCTGTAAATAGCAAACTGGATGGCCTAGAAGCCAAAGTGGAGGAACTGGGAACAATTTTGCCTCCTTAAAATATTATGTACAAAATGAAATACCACTGCCTGACCTGCACATGTAGCCCTTCCCCATTTTACAGTCCGCCATCCCCTTAAATTCTGAGTGATCAGAGACGTTATGATGATACCTCAATCCCTTCCTCCCCTCACAACCAACGTGTACAAATCCTCAATTCCCCACAATATGTATCCACTTCTGCTACCCCTTCCCTTTCCTAATAGAATGTATGAATGTATGGAAATAAAGGTTGATATGTATATTGTTGCTGAGTGTATATTTAGTTTTTCCATTGTTTTTAAAATCCCGTTATGACTCAGCAGCCCATAGTACTGGTGGAAATGACCGCAATTAAGCAAAAGGGAGGTGACCTGTGGACACGGCACCTGCCAGGCCTATCCACAAACACAATGGAGGCATCCGTAAAACGCAAGTATGAACCACATGTCCGATTCTTTTGACTCACCTATAATTAGTTGTTGGAGTGGACGTTAGTCTGTTGCACCATATGCACATGCATATCTCTTCCTCTGTCGCCTGATAACACCGCCCCGGTCCAGCATATGCAATGAAACTTGTGACAAACTTGAAGTAGTTCGAGGCACCCACCCATGTCCTACAGGTAGCTGTTCACATAAACTTCCCACCTGCTATACCCTACAAACACCCAACTTGTCCCAAAATGGTAGGCGCACATGTGTTGCACTATTAATCAGTCCAGAGAGTCCAACGGTGGGCATCGGACACCTATACACATGCGCACAAAGTGTTCCACCCAAAATGCATCCTGCAGATAGCCGTCCCAATCGAGAACATTTGCGACGTCACCATGCGACACGCTGCGTGTGGGCCCTTATTTCACGGACACGATCCGGACACTCGGACAGCGGGACAGTGTGCTGCAATCTACGTAGTGTTATTGGGAAAGTACACGCTTACGAACACCCCACAATGTGCAATTGCACATGTATGTATGTGTTTGAATGATGTAGGTCTCTTTTCTGGGTGCAAGGTATCCACAGCAGCCCTACAAAAGGCCACACCCCAGCGCTGCTCTGCATTCTGTTTGTAGCTTTTCAGAACAGAGTAGCAGGCCATATAGCTTTGAGCTGTAATTGATTTCAGAGCAATTCTGCTATGCAACATTACCTTTGCAAGTAATCGCAACTTTGTCACCCCGGCTCACTACGCACAGTAATGGAGAAAAGTATTAATGCCCCTTCCTGTGAACCACACCCTCAGTACCGATAATCCCCACTGTCCCATTCCCATGGGCAACATACTGAAAACGGTAATATGTGGCACTTGCCCTTCACCAAGTACTGCGAGGGCCGTGGCCCAGTAAAGCAGGAACAGTGCTTCTTCTCTTTCCACTACCTTCTTTCCAGCACACCCTCATTGGGTACTGTTAAATAGCCACACACGCATCCACCAATCACATTGAAGACCTCTCCATGTAACACTATCAGTTCTATAGAACACTCCTCTGCATAGACAGCACACCCAGAATCGTTATTGCGCAATCCCTTAGCTTACACAGTCCCTTTATTTTTTTTACATGCTTGTAGGGAAACACCTTTTTCATTTTTTATAGGGTTTTGTGTTTTCTTCTCCTCCTCACATTCTTACAGTAAACTCTTCAACACAACCTGTAGATTGGCAACAAAAAAGCATCACGAATGCCCGACAAAGATATGCCATTTGCGTGGAAAAACTCTGCATTTTGAGAATTAATGATGTCATTGTTACAGAAAAACATCCCACCAGCCGAAAAAAAATGACACATGCTTCAGTTGATGAGACACCTTCCAACCTCTAGCTGGGGACAATGTACATTAGGATAGTCCCATACTCTTCTTGGTTTTATGGATGAGAAAAACACCTCGGCAGAGGGAAAAAGGCTCTTCACTGCATTCATCAACCTCTTCAGTTGATGGAACAAACGTGAACAAGCCATGTAACCCAAATGCATGATGCCATACTGCACAACGACAAAATGAACAGCAGCGAAACTGGCCACTTCTCTGCAAAGTGCAAGCACAACGCCGAAACTGCGGACATCGACAGCGCACCACAATGCCTCCACTCCTTCTGAACTGAAATTGCCATCAAAGTCTCTTTCCTGGGCATACCTGTGCAAATTTAGCACAAAGGCATCACCGAAAATCAACACAGTGCATCTCTCCATGTCAGCCCGCCTCACTACGCAGAGTAACAAAAAACAGTATTACCACCCCTTCCTGTGAACCACGCCATCACTACCTGATTGGATAATCCCCACAGTCCCATTCCCATTGGCCGGCATGCTGAGAAGCGCACAATGTGGCACATGTACTTCCCTAGTGCCCCAAACTGAAGACCGCTCCATGTAACACTATCAGTTCTGTACAACACTCCATATATGGTGTTACACATTCAGAATGCAATTCTTGTGCGATCCTAGTACACAATTCTGTGAAAGTATCCAAGATTTGCAATCCAGATTCATCCACATTGGCACCCAGCAATGATGTATTGTAAATGGCACTAAGTGTTCAAACCATGTATTGAAATGGCTCACACCAGTTGTGTTTACACATAATAGGGCTGGACAAAAATGCTGCACACAATCCTGCAAGACGTTACATGGGCTCAGAAATAAGGCAGGAATTGGAGTACTGTGCTTCAATAGAAAATGCACATTACATAGACAAGTAAATCCACAGGAAGTGGTAATATACTTCCTGCAGGTATTGGAAAGCAAAAACATACTCATAAATGAAACCTTTCCGATTTCCTACATGTGGAAACATACATGCACTCCCCGCAATCATATAATTCCCAGAAGTACCTAATAAACGATTTCTCTCTTTATCTATACCTGTGATTTCATTCCGTTTGAACAGGTGGTACAAAATGCAAACCATAGCATATTGTATAGGTCTTCCAATTTCGATAATCATTCCAGCTTACATATACAATACCATAGACAACATATAACATGAATGCTTTCAACTTACAATGCGGATGGGGAAAAAAAGTAACTGCAATCTTACTACCTTCACACACGTACACGTGTTTTGTGGCAACAAAACATTCACACCAATAGCCGTAATGTACCACACAGGTGACACAACACGGTCAGGTCAATACACTTCATACATTTGAAAGCATGTACAAGCTTTGAAACAGTTCTAAAGGAATCAGGCCCAAAAAACCCCTTGCCCAAAGGTACTAAAGTCTATAAAATGGCCCGGACACCCATGTATGCGCACCCATTGCACACAGAGTCTGCCAACATACACCATTGATTCGTAACTCACTGCTCATATAAATAGTTGATATGGGTTATAACATGTTCAATGAACCGACATGTCTCCATGTACATAATGCTAAAGTGGAGTATTTAGCATTAGAAATGCGCGATCAAATGGTAACATGTTGCTGCCTTAATGTTGTCTTTATAACTGATTGGTGGTTGGAAATGGAAACCTGTCATACCTCTTTATCAACAGGGGAAAAGCTCAGTGTCAAAAAGGCTTCAGTGCTAAGCATGAATTGCGCCAAATGTAAAGGCTATATACAATTCAAAAACAAAATACTTATACCAGTATCACATTGTTGGCATGCATAGATGCATAACGTTGCGGTGGGAGTGGCCAAGGCCTACCGTCTTCGGTGCATGGCCTACAGCCTTTGCCCATGCACCCAAGAGCCTAGGCCTTGGGCACACCCAACACAACATTATGCAGCCTTGCATGCGAACATGTGGCCAGGTACCAGAACCCACAAACTTAATGCAGCCACCAGCACTACTACCCAACCCCCGCACCATAATACAGCCATGCATACAAACATGGAGGTAGGTAGGAAAATGCACAAACATAACCAGCCTCCGGCACCTCTACCCACTTCTACTCAAAGTATTTTTCTACTGGCAACCAAACCACAAAATCTTCAAATCATTGGCCCTGCGCACAGCAGTCTAATAAGTACACACACCCAATACAGCATAGTACCGTGAGGTACTCTGTAATCTGCACCATAGCCATAACCCAAACACATAAAACATGCACTGGAACCCTACGCACTGTTATAAACACAATATTCCAACACATTACCCAGTGGACACGCTGCAGGACTGTGGACTCCATCATGTCCAGCCATGGATGCAAAACTGTAGGATGGAACAAAATTCACCACACCCATTCAACCAAGAATATGTACAAAGGTGACACACCACATATAAGGGGCTAAAATGTGAAACCTACTTGCAACTAGTACATGAGGAAGGTGTACGTAACTGGAGTACTTTGCTTTGGAAATGCACAATGACATGGTAACACGTTGCCATCTGATTTTGTTTATATAGCAGCATGGTGGCAGGAAATGCAACCCTGCCATCCCTCTCAGCCTTTGGCCATACACCTAAGAGCCTAGGCCTTGGCTACACCCACTGCAACGTTATGCAGTCAAGCATGTCAACATGTGGCCAGGCACCAGCAACCACAAATGTTACACAGCTACCAGCACTGCTATGGCCTATGGCCTTTGGCCAGGCACCCAAGTGCCTACACCTTGGCCACACCCACAGCAATGTTATGCAGCCATGCATGTGAACATGTGGCCAGGTACCACAACCCACAAACGTAACAAAGCCACTGGCACTGCTACCCAAACTCCACACCATAATAGTGCCATGCATCGAAACATCTAGGTAGTTAGCAAAATCCACAAACATAACACAGCCTCCAGCACCTCTACCCACTTCCACTCACATAGTAATTTTCTACTGACAACCAAACCACAAAATCTTCAGAACATTGCCTCTGCTCCCAACAGTCTAATAAGTACACAGAACCAATACTTCATTGTACAATACAGTAATCAGTAATATGTGCAATGGGCACAATATCGGAAATGCACAATCACATGTCCAGGCATACATTGCAGGTACTAGGGGCTTACCACACTCAAACCTAGGACACCCTATGCCAAAATGCTCATGTCATGTGCAATCCCCTCCTTATCTTCAATTGAGCCTGGCAGCACTCACCACACAAACAGGTCACCTCAGAACATATGGTGCCATAACAAAGGCTGCCTGCAGTCACCATACAAACTAGTCACCTGAGGAGGTCCCCGTCCGCAAATTGGTGCAGTATGCGCTGATACACCCCCCTTCCCTTTCCATCCCCTCTTCCCACCACCATATCCTGGAAAGCATGTGTTGCAGCCCCTTTTGGAACTGCATTATCCTCGGCGACAGCATGGCGTCCAATGTCCACCAACATCACACCACACTCCACCCAATCAGACTTTTGACCGCAGAGCACACAGGGAAATGGGACCGCAGAGCGGAGCCAGATATCACTAATTATTTGACACGTACATTTTACCTGCTTTTAAAAGAAGTACAGGACTCATTATCACCAAATTCACAAAAGAATGCTTTCTGGACAAAGGTGCCACTCTGGCCTCAAATTTGGTTAAATATGTCCAGCCGTTCAGCCTGTAGGCCTGGGCAAAGTTTTTTATTCAGTATATGGAAAAATATATTTGGGACCCTCCCCTATAAATCCCCCACCCCTCCATGAAACATCTCCCAACTTTCCAAAAATATTCAGGGTGCGCCATATAGTTTTTTGAAAAGTTTTATACAAATTCGTCCAGGGAGAGCAAAGTTATAAACCACCCAAAAAGTGCTCTTCCTATGAGATGAGCAACTTAACCATAACTACTGTGGAGGAAATCAATACAAATGTATAAAATTCCTCTTCCGGGCCCTTGTCCACTTTCAACCCAGAAAGTAGTTCAGCCCTAAATAGCTGTACAGGTTTGAACACTAATGGAACCTCAAAGCACCTGTAATTTGACAGTTCCAGTACTGACACAATGCACTGCTCTGCCAAAGCACCTCACCTCGCTGCTTCTGATGTGTAGAACCCCTTGCTAGGTGAGTGTCACATTTGAACTCGGCCATGAAACTGTCTCAGGCACCAATGAAAAAGTGGCCACCAGTTACAATGGCTCGTCCATCTTTTTTGTGCCAGACTTTTTCAATATTCTGCAGTGCCAGTTTTTGATAAAATGTGATGCACCTTGTGCAGTTTTCACAGTATTTACTCAGAAACAATGGCCAACAACTAGCTACACGGCTACCGAAAAATCGATCTACTTTTTTTTGTATGGGTTTGCAAACGAATGGCAGAAAGTATGTATATTTGTCGGTAGCCGCTTCTACAGTGAAAAGTCGCAAGTGGGCCGTAATTTCCCCTAAATGCAGTGAGAAAGTTGCCAGGTTTGCAACACTGCCTATCACACCCAGATACCTGACTGACCAATCGGTTACCTCCACAGTCCCATTGCCATGCCTACCATCCTGAAAAACCTTGGATGAGGCATGTGCGTTCCTGCAAATACAGCGCTATCCACAGACATATCGTGCTGTATACAAGCGTGGGGGAACACATTTCAACCACAGTACCAGATTTTGTCTGTAGTGGTGCCTCTGAAAAGAGCCTTTTTTATATAGTTACTTGCAAGCAAACACCTTCTTTTTTTGTTTTTTTGGGGGGATTTTCCTTTTCTTCTCCTCCTTACATTCACATTCATACAGGAACCTCTTCAAAGATTCCTGTAGATTGTAAAACAAAATTCCATTTCCAATGGTGGTCAAAGAAATTCCATTAGCATGGAAAAATTATACATTTCTAGGATTAGGGATGTAGTTATCACAGTAGAACATCCCAGCTGCACACAAAAATTCAAACATGTTTCTGTTGATTAGACACCTTCTGACCTCTGGCTGTGGACAAATTAAATTTGGATAATCCCGTACTATTCCTAGTGATATACATGAAAAAATTACTGTGGCAGTGGGGAAAATCCTCTTTGCTGCTTTGAGCAACTTCTTGAGTTGACTCAGCAAATGTGCACAAGGCATGTAACGCAAATGCAACACCCCATAGTGCACAACGACAACGTGAACAGTAGTGACAGTGGCCACATGTCTGCAAAGTGCAACCACAGCGCTGACGCTGCACACACGCACACCCCACCATAAAGCCTCCACTCCTTCCATATCGAAATTTTCAGCAATGCCTCTTCCAGGGCATACCTGTGCAGATCTTGCACAAAGGCATCACCACGATCAACACAGTGTGTCTCGTGATCTCTGCCATCCTCACTACACAGAGCAATGAAAAAAGTGTTACCGCCCCTTCCAGTGAAGCACACCCTCACCACCTGATTGGATACTCCCAACATTCCCATTTGCATGCCCAGCATGCTGACAAGTGCAGGCTGTGGCACGTGCACTTCCCCAACTACCTCTAGGACCACACCCTTGTGAAGCAGGGGCAGTGCTTCTTACCTTTCCACTACTCTTTTGCCAGCACTCCCTCACAGGGTAATGTTAAATAGTTACACACACATCCACCATTCACATCCAAGACCTCAGCAGCTAACAATATAATTTCTATGCATAACACGCCATAAGTCTAGTGTAATCGTAAAGCATCTGCAGTAAAAACTTCTGTAAAAGTATGAAAAATGTATGCATCCAGATTAGTGCACATCGCCACCCACCAGCAGAAAGGACAGGTATCAATATATTGTATACAGTATTTTTGCACATCTGGTATAAGTGCCTCTAAGCTACTCATGAAACATACACTCGTTTCTCGAATCAGCTACCATCAAATACCACTTGTAATGGTATAGCCTTTCAAATGTTTCATTTACCCATATCAACCATTTCAATATCCAAATAGTTAATCTCTTCTTTTCTTCTGGCAATTGTACAAGTGTTGTCCGCACTAACTATCTCATATAACATCCGTAAAATGGTTGCAGCAAAGGAGCACCTAATGCACCCTACCGATACAAACCAACTAAATACATTGCATGCGTTAGAACAGGGTACCTGCCACTTACCTTGCGCACTGCACAGAGTATGACATTATGTATAAAAGCAGAAAAAAAATCTGTGCATCCACAACACTAGCAATCGTAAATGTGGATAAATGAAACCAACAAGTAAAATAATTGCTCCACTCATGTGGAAAGCATATGTAAGTAGAAAACGTAATGACATTTCAGACATAAAAACATTTTCCTTTACAAGCTGAACACCTTTCTGAACCTTTTTTTTCACCCTTATATAAGTATACGTAACCCATTTGCAAAGTAAATACCCATACAGCAATTTACACACATGCTAAACTGCATATCGTACAACACACTCACAAGTGAAGCTTTTGCCCCCTCAACAACAGTACTATTGCTGCCAAGTTCCCTTCATATACAAAGCCATCCCATCACACATAAACACTACATCTTACTGCCAACACATCCCGACCCTTTTAAGAACTGTAGTCTCCAAATGCACTCAGTATGCCATTAAGAAACATGTTCTTACTATATTCTTTTACAGTTGCCATAAGCACTTCTGTTCTGAAAGGCAATGGTGTTTCTCCTTGAAAATGCAACCCAGAGTAAACATCGATGTGTAACGGGGGCCACACCTCTATCAAGTCATTGCAGCAGTTCCTCAACCCCCATATGAAAGGCAATGATAATGGACAAATTAATATAGTACATACTCTTAACTCCTGTCCAGTGCAGAAATACACAGGAGTACCAGTGCACTTGGTAAGCTGCATTTCTGAACCAGCTTGCAAAAGTACCTTCCACCATATGAAAATGTTAGCAACACACCATTGTAAAGTCTACAAAGGAAACAGTACTCAAATACAAAACTGCCTGGTCCATTCAAATGTTGTTATACAAGTGGTGAACATTACTATACACGTTTTGCAATCAATGATGTATTACACATGCCAGTAATTTTTTAAAACAGTTCTATTAATGGATCTCACCACTTGTTTTTACAAATGGTACTCCTGCACAAAAGTGCTGCAGACAATCCAACAAACAGTAGAATCTCAGGATTAAGACATGAATTGGACTACTGTGCTACAATGGTAGGGCCACGTTAAACAGAGAAGGGGATGCACAGAAAGTTCTCATGTAGTTAGTACAAATATAGGGAAACAAAAACATACCCATACATTAAATCTTTGAGACTTCCTACATGTGGCAACATACATGCACTCTCTGCAATCATGTCATTCCAGAACAAGTCCTGAACGAACGCTTTCTCTATATATGTATGCCTAATTGAGATTCCATGGCATTTTAGCAAATGGCATAACATGCAAACCATACCATATTGTGTAGGTCTTGCAATTCCGGTATTTGATCCACCTTTCATATACAATCACATAGGCAATACGTAATAAGAATGATTTCAACAGGTAATGCAAATGGAAACAAAAATAACTGCACACTTACAACCTTCACACACTGACAGGTATCACTTGCCAACATAACCTTCTCACCAATGGCCATAATCTACCACACAGGCAACACAATCAGTTCAGTTCACTGTAAAACAGACATGGGAAGTCAAGTACAATCGGTAAAGGAGTTGTACAGTTATGTATTTACTTTCGTGAGCAAGAGAGAGTGAAATGTCCTTGCCGAAAAGGCACTACAGTGCGTAAAATGGCCATACCACTGAAAAATGGCAGCCATCTTGCACACACAGTCAGCGAACCAACACTGTTCTACACATAGAGATAGCAGATAAGGCCCGTAAATGTACATTGATATACTGTAGCAGCTGTACATTCATTGCATCATGTGGAAGGTAGTAGCTTCTCTCCATGTAGGTAAAAGTAAGTTCTATTTAACGGAACTATATGTGGGTGGCTGTGTACATTTTGCATATTTTAAATGTGTGATGCAGAGCAACTCCTTTCATGGCACAATAGCTTACTGCACTGTCTAAACTAAGGGTCTCTTCAGGGGATAACCACAGCAAACGCAAGTAGTGGCAAATTGCTCCCTAATGTGGAACAAGTACTGTAACCTACACCATATAGAAGTGTAAGCTTAACCGCTCACTTCTACTGCTCCAGCAAGTCTAAAATGCCCTTCACAACCATTATGTAATGGTGACCACCCTCAGAGAGATGCACAGTTGTGACTGTGTACGAAACAGCACTGTATCATTCTAGCAAGATACCCAAAGGAGCGAAGGTGAAAAAAAAAATAATGACTCCATAAACATACTTGTGCCATCCATACACCAGTATAACATTGTTAGCATGCATGGCTGCATTAGGTTGCGGTCGGTGTGGCCCATGCCTACCCTCTTGCGGGCATGGCCTGCAGCCTACAGTCTTTGGCCATGCACGGAAGAGCCTAGGCCTTGGCCACACCTACTGTAGCATAATGCAGCTATGCATGCCAGTATGTGACCAAGTACCACAACCCAGAAACATACCACAGGCACAAGCAGTCCTACCCATCCCACACAACATAATGCAGCCATGCATGCCAACATGTAACCAGGTACCAGAATCTTAGCTTACCATAAATGGCGAATTTCAAGGGTTTTTCGGTTTTACTTGGACCATAACGTCCCTTTAACAAAGTTTTTTCACTGAATTTGAAAGGTTTTTAGCAGCGCAACTTAACCATAACGTCCCTTTAATAAAGTTTTTTCACTGAATTTGAAAGGTTTTTAGCAGCGCAACTTAACCATAACGTCCCTTTAACAAAGTTTTTTCACTGAATTTAATTGGTTTTTAGCAGCGCAACTTAACCATAATGTCCCTTTAACAAAGTTTTTTCACTGAATTTCATAGGTTTTTAGCAGCGCAACTTAACCATAACGTCCCTTTAACAACATTTTTTCACTGAATTTCTTAGGTTTTTAGTAGTGCAACTTAACCATAACGTCCATTTAACAAATTTTTTCACTGAATTTCATAGGATTTTAGTAGTGCAACTTAACAATAATGACTTTATATACATGTCATATGAAACTGACTGAATCTCTTCTACTGTACTTGATGTCCGCGAACTCATTTAATGTTCTGGTCATGTTCGAAGAACAGTACCACTACCTAAAAACTCTGGGGGGGTATGTTTGATTGTTATATCATAACATAGGAACATTTAACAAATTCAAAAAGGAGCACATAAACACATTATATGTACTAATACATAAGAAATGTAACCCATATATGCAACACACTAACCATTCATTTAAATGCACTATGTTCTAAAATGGAATATACCACAAGAAGATAAATTGGCTTCCAACATAATTACCTCACAGTCACGACAGAACTGAGAACAAGAGCAGACCCACTGAGTACATAGGACATATCTTACCTGAAATAGTAAGTGTACTTAATTTTATTCATATATTTATAAACTTTCTGTATTAGATAAAAAAATATATTATCTTTTTTTTTTCTCACAGAAATGTCTAGTACTCTGGAATGGCTAGAGGAGCATTTCCCACATGAAGAAATGTCACAAGATAGTGAAACTAATGGTAAACACTTTATAATATAAACCATTTAATTATTATTATTTTGTATACATTTAACATATATATATTTTTTTTGTACAGAGCATACCAAAATAGAAAATACTTCAGGAAAACCTGTTATGGATAACACTTTTCACAGTATAGAAGAAAAAATGGATTTGTTCTTGACTAATTTTAATAAATTGAAAACTTTTGTGGAAGATCATTTTAAACCAAAAACCTTGTACCATTGCTCGACATGTACTTGTCCCTCCTCACCTCCAGTCAATTATCCCCAAACCCTCTCCATAACCCAAAACGTTTTGATGAGACTTCCATCCCTTCTTCACCTAATAACAATCATGTTGAAACCCCTAATTCTCCTGTTTTTGTTTCTGTTTCTGCCTCACCCTCTCTGTCATAAATTATTAATATATGTTAAATAAAGTTTAATTTTTATATTGTGTTGTAAATAGTTTTTTTTTTTTTAAAAACAATGTAGGTGTCCGCGGACAGTGCATGTGTTCTGAAATGTTTGTAAATAAACGAAAATGGAGGTGTCCTGAAAAACACTATACCTGTTTGTACTGTTCGTTTTTTCTTTTTTAAAAAACAATGTAGGTGTCCGTGGACAGTGCAGGTGTTCTGAAATGTTCGTAAATAAACGAAAATGGAGCTGTCCTGAAGAGCACTATACCTGTTCGTACTGTTTGCTAGCAAGTTGAAACTGTTCTAAGAACACACGTGGTGTCCTGAAATGTTCATAAAGAAACTAAAATTAAAGTGTTCCAAAGAACACTATATCTGTCCGTAATGTTCGCTATCAACTTGAAACTGTTCTAAGAACACAATTGGTGTCCTCAAATGTTCGTAAATAAACGAAAATGGAGGTGTCCTGAAGAACACTACACCTGTTCGTAGTGTTCGCTAGCAAGATGAATCTATTTTAAGAACACACGCGGTGTCCTGAAATGTTCGTAAAAAAAAAAAATTAAAGTGTCCTAAAGAACACTATATCTGTCCGTAGTGTTCGCTATCAAGTTTAAACTGTTCTAAGAACACAATTGGTGTCCTGAAATGTTCATACGTAAACGAAAATGGAGGGGTCCTGAAGAACACTATAGTGTTCGCTAGCAAGTTCAAACTGTTCTAAGAACACACGTGGTGTCCTGAATTGTTCGTAATTAAACGAAAATGGAGGTGTCTTAAAGAACACTATACCTGTCCGTACTGTTCGCTAGCAAGTTGAAACTGTTCTAAGAACACAATTGGTGTCCTGAAATGTTCGTACATAAACAAAATTGGACGTGTCCTGAAGAACTATATCTGTCCTTACTGTTTGCTAGCAAGTTTAAACTGTTCTAAGAACACATGCAGTGTCCTGAAATGTTTGTTTCACGTATGACACATTTTTAATTACTTCAGGACCCGAACAGTGTCCGTAGAACATCAACGTGCATGCGCTAACCAATCTCCGTGCATTTGGTGGCCTGCGGACATGCGCTTCCTTCGCGGACATGTTCGCGAATGGATCATATGACCGCACCCACGCTGATCGCGTGTTCTGAATGCGGACACTGTTCGTGTCCCCGAACAATTTAAAAGTACATTTTCAATTAATCTATAATATTTTTCAATAAAATCTCACCATGGCACAAGTCCCACATAGTAATCCTGAGTTTCTACATACCTTTAGACATTTTTTGAACTTTTTTTTGTGTTCGATCTGTCCGCGGACAGCGCGCATGTCCGCAGACCGTGCACAAGCACCCCTATAAAAGACCACCCCCTAGAGCTTATTCTCATTGTGTTTCTGGCTATTCTTCAGAACACAGCGATTTTTGCTGCCACCTGCAGATTACACCATCATCGAGATGGCATCCATGGCTGAACTACTGCCACCTGGTGCTGCACCTGCTTCAGCACCACCCCCACCCCCTCCACCACCACCACCTCCCCAAGGGCCTGAAGAGGGGAACAGGAGTGAGGATGCAAAGGAGGAAGAAGAGGATGATGAGAATGAGGTAGAGGAAATCCCTACTACCCGCACTAGGCATGAGTCTTGGGTGTGGCGGTTATTTGCCATTCATGGGAATGGATCTAAGGCTTGTGCGAACCGTGTTACCTGCAATGAGTGCAAAATGATACTCAGTCGCGGGAAGCACGGTAAGTACAGCTTTGGGACCACTACTATGAAGCGACACCTGAGGTCATTTCACTCTGGGGCTATTCGCAGGGTTGCACCTTGCGAAGAATGTAGCAGGTTGATTTCCTCTACTTCATCCTCTGTTTCTGATCCTGTCACCACAAGGACCACCTCTGTGGGACAGTGTCTTCCTCAAGCTGCCACACAGGCCAGGCAGAATGCTGATAACCCTGACCTTTCGAGGGTCACAGTTGTATGTATGTACTGTGACACAGTACTCTGCAGGGGGGAGCGACTTCATAGTGCTTTTGAGATTATCGTCTCCGAGCACAAGAAGATCTGCTCACTACCCACATAAAACCCACTCTACATCTTCCTCTCTCAGCTCGCCCTTTCTTATCCCTGTGGTTGGTGTCCCCCCTTTACCTTCCTTTCCCCTCCTCTCCTAGTGTGTCGTGTATAAAAAAAAAATACAAAATAACAAAAAAAATAAATAAGGCTCTTTTCAGAGCCGCATTTCACAGTTAAAAAATAGAAGTGAAAATAAATGAAGCAGGGCCCTTTGTATTTTTTAGACGTTCGCGAACATTTAAAAAATTGGGTTGCAACCCTATCACAAACAATGCAATTTTCTCTGGGAGGAAGTGGTGGCTCTGAAAAGAGCCTTTGGGAGTTGTTTGTAAGTCAAAAATTATAAATGCTGAACACCTACTTCAAAATGGATGTTGTAATTCCAAAAAAGGTCGCAATGCATTTTGTACATTTCTCAGAAAAATCTAATTGCCACCATAAGTAAGATGGACTCCATCTCTGCAAAAAATGTTTGTACTACGAAACAGAATATTTTCATTGTGAAAAGAAGACATGCCAAAATCTTTTAGAAAGGCACAAACAGCTTTATTAACATTGCGGCTTGCTTTTTCCATTTGTGGACCAAATGAAGAAGAACAAAGCCACATTTGTCTCTGCGCGATCCGTGAAAGTTTCACTTGAGAATTAGGAAACATGTTCATAGACTTCCCAAGTCCTTCTTTCATAGCAAATTGCAAAAACATTCCAGTCACATGTCCTAAACTGTTCCCTCCACAATGAATTACAATTATGTTTGGATGTAGCTCTGTCTCCAAAGTAGCACAGAGAGGTAGTAAGTCCAACCACTTCATTCCACGTACTCCATGCCAGTGTACTTCCACATGTGGGAATCCAAGATATACAGCTACTCCACAGCTTCCTGCATGCACCTTCAACCAATATATCCATGAATCTCCCAAAATCCATACAATCTTTTTTCTAAAACACACAGACATAGCTATCTGTTGTTCTCTCAGCAAAAACAGTATATGAGAAATTCTCTTCTGGCACAACACACCCACTAAACTTTCCTGACCAATCCCTTTCAGTACTCATTCTCATTTGCATGACTTCTGAACCCAAAAATCCCAGGATGTAACTCCCGATGTCCGCGAACTACCGCCATGTCCGCGGACATATCGTAACATGAACAGCCCTTCTACCATTTTCACTTCACTCTCTCTGCCATTCCCTCATTGGATGTAGCTAAGAAGTCACATGACCATGCACCAATCACATTCAAGACCTCTACATCTAACTGCATCATCATAGATCAGCACTGCAAATGTACTGTGAATCTCTCTGAGTACAAGTGTCATATCATTGGCAAGCACCATCTACCAGAAATACTGTACAAGTCTCCAAGATGTCTACTTGCAGCTCCATGCATATCCATATGCATGAACACAAACTTCAGGTATGCATATTTTCTGTACAGTAGATGAACACATTTTCAAACAGACTTTTAGCTTGTGTAATCTGTAAAATGAATTTACTGTATTTTTTCAATTTCCTAAAATCAACTATCACTTATAAACCTTTATACTATTTACTTTCTTTATACACACACACTCAAATCATGTTAAACTAACATTTTTTAAATGAAATATATAGACTACATATATTCAAACAAAATTGCATACAAGCACAATCTATGTTTAAATCTTTAAAAAAAATACTTATACAATTTCATATTTTTGTTGTTTTTATTTATTTATTTACTTAATTACTTTAATTTAGACATGACATTGAGGCGCTATTACCTAGAACAGCTTAGTTACAGAAATAGTGGTATTCACTGGTATATTATAAATTTCACAAGACATAGTAAAGATATATTTTTTGCTACAGTTAGTCATTCAATACAATTTGTTCATTAAGAACATATCATATGTACTGAACTGATGCAATGTATCTTATGTAAATAAATTAGTTTAAT
Source organism: Ambystoma mexicanum (assembly GCF_040938575.1). Classification (NCBI taxonomy): domain Eukaryota; kingdom Metazoa; phylum Chordata; class Amphibia; order Caudata; family Ambystomatidae; genus Ambystoma; species Ambystoma mexicanum. Next base: position 565,691,397 of record NC_090928.1, read on the forward strand.
GGTTTTGAAGAAGGCGCTGAGGATTTCAATTAAAAAATCAATATCTAAATTAAAAACAGCGCTATATACAAACAAAATTACTAATTTGAATCTTTTACAATTGCAGTGAAGACCAGTCTCCTGAAAAGAAGCAGCCGAATTTGAAGAACAAAGAAGAACAAAGAAGTTACCTGTTAATTTAAGAAAAGAAGTAAGTAGAATATCACCATAATATTTGTGTTATTACTCAAACATACTGTAAAGTTAATACAAGCTATTTCTGTGCCTAAAAATAGAGATTGTGTACCATTTTGTCCAAAAATCTCCATGTCTTAAACAACGATTTACAGCCAAAATGGCCCACAAATTCCTATTTTTGGACACACAAATTAGCCAACTGAACTGCTACAATTTTCATATTATAGAACAAACAACTGTTTTAATTGTATACATTAGATTTACTATTTGTACTTTTCCACACTACTAGCTTACTTTTTTTTGTCATCTGAACCCCAGTTTAGTAACACATAAATTCAAGAATACCTATCCCTACTAGTTGTAGTTTCCAATGCACAATCACGCACCATTACATACATCTTTATCATCTTATTCAAACACTCATGCACACAGCACACATGCATTGTAGTACACCCCAACCCATACCATCTTTATTTTTTTTCAACAGACCCTAAAGAATGCCTACCAAAAGTCAAGTCTATAAAAAGCAACGCAGAAGTAGAGCAAATGAAAACAAAACTGTCCAACATAAGCATCCATCTCTAGCAGAATTTGTAAAACAAGTTGAAACAAAACAGCTAATACAGTCATTTAGTGAAACACAAGAAGTTTCAAGTACAAAAACTTTGCCTCCTCTATCAAAATGTAAAACAAACCAAAAAACAATTAACAGAAAATCAGCTATCACTACAGTTAAAACTACTTCTTTAAATTTTGAAATAATGCAAAGTAAGCATACCAAGAAAAGTATTTTAGCCAAAATGTACCGTCACAAAGTCCTTCAAAATCTTATAAAAATAGGAGAGAAATCAGGTTCAAAGCTTAAAACTTAAAGCTTAAAACTTATCGTAGGAAATTAATTTTAGAAGCGTTGATGGACAGTGCAATTCTTCTCAAAAGAAAGTTATTTATTTTAGTGTTAAACAAAATGAAACCACTAACAAAACTAATAACTAAATTACAAAAAAGACTTCTCAATAAGCAAAATGTCAACAGAAAGAACTCTATCTAAGTATCTGCGGAGGTGAATGGAATCACACTACGAGCACAGAACCATATTTTAATGAAGAAGCGTACAAACAGAAGCAAACAAATACAATTGCCATACATAGCAGTGGTCGAGGTTACGAAAAAGTGAATAATACCATTCCCAAACAATGTTTCAAATCTTTACTCCAATTCCTCAATAAATATGTAAAAAGCAAAGACAAAATCAAAATTAAATTACTGCAAAATATGGATACCTGTCCAGTGCGCAAGTACACAGGACTACAAGGATATTCATTGGCCTGCATTACAGGACCTACTTGTAAAACCACTTTCCATGATATCAAAAGGATATCAACACATCATTCAACTATAAGAAATCTAGTCTATAAACTGTACTATGCTAAAAGTCCTGCTTTAGCACTATCAAATTTAAATAACATCCTTCTACATGGTACAGCAAAAGACTTACTTGAAGAAATTGACTATATCCAGAAAAAATATTTTGGAAGTGAAAGCCATTTACAGAATGAAATAGCTTTAAACCAATTAAGCAACAATTCTACACATGACAACCTTTTGCTCAACACATACAAAAAGAAATACTAAAATGTAAAAGTACATCAGCTGAAGTACCAAACCATGTATGTTATGTTGCCGTAGAACTTTTTATAAAAGTAACACAAAAACCGTAGACCTATCATACAATATAGAAGCCAATGAAGATTCTAAATGGTTTGAATTAGCTCTCTACCTTGTAGCAGAAAACAAATACGAAATAACTGACCCCTTAATACTTTGCAGTTACTGCACTACAAAACTTGACAATAACCAAACTTCTTCACGTGCTATCACAAATAATTTGGAATTATACCCAGTACCAAAACCCCTACAACAACTTAATTTATATGAGAGCATCATAATTCAAACAGTACACCCATTTCAAGCAATAATACGCCTTGAACCAAAAACAGCAAAATTACCTCCCTCTGAATTGGTAAAAGGCATTCGTGGAAAAGTAGTTTATTTACCATTAGATCTAAAAGAAAATGTGCATACTCTAGGAGTGCAACGTCCAATGCACCAATTATCTCAAGAAGCACAAGCAATATTGAAAACCTGGCACATTCATACAAGTTATGGCAAAAATGTATGTGCTACAGATGTCATGGAACAATTATCCCACAAAAATGTCAATTGTATGGCCTTAATGCCAACTCTTGCAAGCTGTTTCAAATTCAATGAAACAATGTTAAATAAAGAAATGCAACCAATAATGGAAATTAGCGCCACAGACAAACTAGACGTACATGGTATGACACTACCCATGTGTGAGCAAGCCACAACAAGACTAAATAGTTTTGAAAATTCAATCTCCAACACAGCTGGGTCGGAAAATATATTAAAATTATCCTTAAATTGCAGAGTAATGCTTAAACCTAACCTTGACTTGGACCAAGGACTAGTTAATGGAGCACTTGGTACAGTTGTTGGCTTTCAAACATACCCATGTGACAACAACATTCAGTTTGTCAATATTCTCAAACTTTCAGAAGTAAAAAGGATAGGACGCTCAACAGCTCGATTCCTTCTCTACAAAGACATGTATGTACGCAGAGAACAATTTTCTCTAACTCTTGCATACGCAGTCACCATTCATAAATCACAAGGTCTTAACCTAGACAAAGCATTAATAGACATTTGTAACACAGTCTTTAAAGAAGGCATGAGCTACGTAGCACTTTCACGCTTACGTACACTTGACAGTCTATTTCTAATCAACTTTGATGCAAGTAAAGAAAACGCTGATATTCCTTGCATTTTAGAATACAATAGACTTTGTTCAGTATACACCCCCATCTAAAAACTTATCCTGTTCCACAAAAAGTAAAACGTTGTAAAAGAAAACTAAATCAAACAGAAATACAACAGGATATCACTGCAAATCCTCCAAAGAGAGTAAAAGAAAATAATACTTCATCAAGTACCACAAGCAAAAAAGAACCAATTAGGGAAAGTAAACCACGTACATCGTCAAAGAAGGAAGACAAACTAAAAAAAAAATCACTCAGATACAGAATTACCTGGTCCATTTAAACTCTCAAATATAACTGGTGTAAATTGCTACGCAAATGTAGCAATGAATATTCTATTTCAATTACCACCAATAGTTGACAACATTTACTTACACAGTACAGACCAATTGTGTTTGCAAATGTTAGTACTTCATAGAAATGCAACAAACAATCCTAATAACACATATAATGTTTATGGAATAAGACAACAATTGGACTACTGTGCTGGAATGGTGAAATTCACTATAAATTCACAGGAATATCCACAAGAATTTCTAATGTACTTACTACAATTACTGGAAAACAAAAACATTCCTATAAATGAAATCTTCCAGATTTCATACATGTGGAAACATACATGCACTCTCTGCAACAATGTGACACAAGAACAAATCCCCAATGAGCGCTTCGTGTATGTATCAATACCTAATTGTGAATCCGTTCCATTTCAGCAACTTGTACAAAATGCAAACCATGGTAGATTATGTGCTACCTGCAATTCAGATAATCGATCCACCTTACTAATACAAACACATAGTAACTACGTAATACTAATGCTTTTACGTTACAATGCAGATGGTACCAAAAACAACTGCAAGCTGACTGGATTCACACATGGTCAAGTATCACTTGGTAAGAAAACCTTCACAACAATAGGTATAATCTACCACACAGGAGACACAACCAATGCAGGTCACTATACTGCATATATAAAAAGAAAATGTGGATGGTTCGAATGTAATGATAGTACTATTACTCTAAAGCAGAGATTACCTGCAAATCTTACAAACGCTTATTTAATCTTCTTAAAACCAAAATATATTAACTATACTGTACTTAAACCTTAACTAAACTTCTATTAAAAAACTATAAACTGTTAGAATATGCCAACAGGTATCTAACTGCCCCAAGATTCTACAACAACTATACAGATAAATGAATACTACTAAATTATATAAAAAAATAGATAGTTAGAATACGCCAACTGGTATCTAACTGCCCCAAGATTCTATAACAACTAAACAGATAAATGAATATCACTAAATTATATCAAACAATAAACAGTTAGAATTTGCCAACTGGTATCTAACTACCCCAAAATTTTACAATATCCAAACAGATAAATCAATACCACTTCATTATAACAAAAAATAGACTGTTAGAATATGTCAACAGGTATCTAACTGCTCCAAAAATCTGCAACAAGCCAACTTATAGAGCATTAGCCAGAAAAAACAAGTGAACACTGAAAACAAACAAACATCTAGACTGCAGCATAACAAAAAAGATTATTTTCTTTTAATCCAACATGTATTTTTTTTTCTCCCACAGACCCAATGATTTTAGCAACAAACACAGAAACTGAGCAAATTGCACAGTACACTGGTTTGTAATCTACTAAATATTAGGGTAAAAAAAAAGTTGATTATTCAATGTTATAAGTCATTACAAAATACCAATACTAACATGATCTTTTCTTTTATCACAGAAATGAACAAGAAATACATGTACTTCAGTTACTAAACAAAACAGTAAGTATATTATAATAAGTGCAACCATCGCAGCAAATCACACCCATAGTGACTTATAACTTCGGTGCTTATAAATTTGGTGTTGGCCATGCTCCCAAGACTCTATGCCCTGACCACAGCCACCGCAGCATATCACACCCATAGAGTCAAACATTTTGACTATGCCATATGGGTACTTTTAATGTCCGCGGATATGAGTGTTCTTAGAACACTTTCAACTTGCCAGCGAACAATACAGACAGCATCCACAGGATACTCCTATTTAGTTTATTTACAAACATTTCAGAACACCGCGAGTGTTCTTAGAACAGTTTCAGCTTGCTTGCGAACAGTACGAACAGTTTAGTTTAGTTTAGTTTATTCATTTGTATTGCGCACCAGACCCGAGGGTAAGAGGGCGCATGAGCAACAAGGTTATTCAAAGCTTGGTTACAGGTTACTATGCATTACAGTGTTACAATATGACAATGGAGGCAAAGGTTTACAAATTTACAATAAGGCAGATAGTTTACAAATTTAAAAGTAAGCATACTTTACATGATAGACAGCAGTGTGGTGGGCTAGTAGTATTAGTGGTCCTTGTTCTTTATCCACTGGATATAGTTGCGTCTAAAGTGTGTATAGGTTTGGGGTGTCCTGAGGGGGGGTGGTAGGGTGTTCCAGTGTTGGGCTGCTTTCACCTGGAAACTGTTGCCACCCATTTTGGCGTGATTGAACCTGGTAACTATGAGCAGGTTAGCGTTGGAGGTTCTGGTGGGTCTGTTGAGGGTGTATCTGCTTATTCTATCGACTAGGTAGCGTGGGGCAGCGTTGTTGAGACATTTGTGTGTTACTGAGGCTACTTTAAGCAGGATTTTGTCCGTAGTGTTGACCCAGTTTTGGGTTTTCCTGATGTTGGAGATGTGTTCTCTCCTGGGGATTCTGAGCGCTGCTCAGAGAGCGTTATTTTGTAGTGTCTGTATTTTGTTAGTGACTTGCTTGCTAGCTCCTACGTAGAGGGCATTACAGTAGTCCGGTTTTGATAATACCAGGGCTCTGGCTAGCGTAATGCAGCTCTGAGTGGATAAGAAGTGTTTGGCTGCTCTTATAAGCTTACATGTGTAGGCCGTGGTGGATGCCATAGAGCTGACCTGTTAATGTAAGGAAAGGGAGGATTCGATGTATATTCCTAAAGTTTTCACTTCTTTGGCTACCTTGATCGGGTTCCCGTCTATAATGAAGTTGGTGTAGTTGTGGTCCAGTTGGTTAGGTTTGAAGTGGAACCAAGGATGATGAGTTCAGTCTTGTCATCATTCAGGCATAAACTGTGCGAAGCCATCCATGCTTGGATGATGAGGTACACCTTGTTCACCAAGGCCAAATCCTGGTTGTAATCCCCCATCAACGGGATGATGATCTGTGTATCATCGGTGTAGTTAGTGTAGGTGATACCCAGGCCATCTAGATCATCAAACAGGGGCTTTGCTTCGTGAACACGTCGTACAGTGTAGGGGAGACGCAGGAGCCCTGTGGGACTCTGCATGTGATGGGGATGGGGTCGGCAGCTGCAGAGGTGGAGAAGACACAGATGGATCTGTTGCTGAGGAATGACTCAATCCAGCCGATGGCTTCTTGGGAAAAGTGGGCAGCAGAATCTAAGTGATTACATAAGATTTTGTGATCAACTAGATCGAATGCCGCAGAGAGGTCCAGGAGAAGTAATAATGCAGTTTTCCCATTGTCTCTAAGGGTGTCGATTTGAGCTTTCAGATCAAAGAGGGCCGTTTCAGTCCCGTGTTGGGGTCTGAAGCCTGATTGTCGAATACCTAGGAGGTGGTTTTTTTCAAGGTATTTTGGGATTTGTTGGTATGCTGTCTTGTCTAGTATCTTGAGCAGGAAAGGGACGGTGGTAATGGGTCTGTAGTTGGTGGGAGTGGAGGGGTCAAGAGAGGGCTTTTTGAGGAAGGGGAGAACCAAGACTCTTTGAGGTTGCTGGGGACTGTACCTGAGGAGAAGGAGGCGTTAATGTGTCTGGTGATGAATGGCGAGAGGTCTCTTGCCGCATCTTTAATGTTTTGAGGGGGGAAAAGGTCGCCCTGACAGTTAGATGGTTTTAGGCTGAGAATGATTTTTTCCACTTCGATAGTGGAGACTCTGGAGAAGCTGAAGCGAGCAGGGTTAGGTGGGGGTGTGGGGGTGAGTGGCGCGGGGTGGTATTAGTGGGGTTGGTTAGTTTGGCAATGGATTCTTTCTTATTTGACTTTGTTGTTTAGGACATTTTGGACACTAGTGCACTATTGTTTATCCTTCACACAGGTGTCTGGAGTAAGCACCAGTGTTTCCAATTCTTTGATGATCGTAAACAACTCTTTGGTGCTGGAGTTGGATTGTGCAATTCTCTGGTTATAGGATTCTTGTTTGGCAGCTATGATTTCTTTTTTGTAATTGGACCTTGTTTTATTAAGCATTGGCTTGTTGTGGTCTGTGGGAGACAGTCTTCAGGCTTGTTCCAATGTGTATTTTTCCAATCTGAGCGCTTTAAGGTGGCTGGAGAACCATTGGTTGAGGTGCTTTTTCGGTTTCCCACTACCACCCAGCCAGCCCAGGAGCAGGAGCTCCTGACCAGGTCCAGCCCCTGCAAAAGCAGCAAGGCATCCCGCATCATGATCCATGGACCCGTGCTGGAAATACCACGATCGCTACAAGCATAGCGACCGCACCGGAGAAATCACGGCCAAAAAGCAGCAAAGCTTCAATAAAAGAAGCAGCGCTGATACATGAAAGAGAAACTGAGGACAGTCATACCGTCCTCAGTGGACACCCATTTTCTTTATTGACGAACATCCCAGGACACATGATGAATTCTTAGAACAGTTTCAACTTGCCTGCGAACAAAATGGATAGACATACCGTCCTCAGGACACCCCCATTTCGTCCATTTACAAACATTTCAGGACACCGCAGGTCTTCTTAGAACAGTTTCAACTTGCCTGTGAACAAAATGGACAGGCACACCGTCCTCAGGACACCCCCATTTTGTCTATTTACGAACATCCCAGGACACATCATGTGTTATTAGAACAATTTCAACTTGCCAGCGAACAATACGGAGAGCGTCCTCGGGACACTCCCATTTTGTTTATTTACGAACATTTCAGGACACTGCGAGTGTTCTTAGGACAGTTTCAGCTTGCTTGTGAACAATACGGACAGATGTAGCGTCCTCAGAACACTCCCATTTTGTTTATTGACAAACATCCCAGGACACTTCATATGTTCTTAGAACAGTTTCAACTTGCTTCCGAACAGTACGGGCAGTCATACCGTCCTCAGGACACACCCATTTAGTTTATGTTCGAACATATCAGTACACCGCGTGTGTTCCTAGAACAGTTTCAACTTGCCTACGAACCAAACGTACGGACATAGTGTCCTCAGAACACCCCCATTTCATTTATTTAGAACATTTCAGGACATCCGTGTTGTCCGCGGACAAATCGAACACAACAAGGAGATCTACCACCTAAATAAATACAACATTTAACCCATCTCTTACTCCCCCACCCTCCCCAAACAGTCTTACACACCAACACACTCTAGTAAATAGCATTTCTCCACCAAGTGTCATCGCGCTGTCTGCGGACGTCCGCGAATTCAAGATATCGGGCGTTCCCGAAAATCTGACGTGCTTCACGCGACACTCCCATTTCATTTATTTAAGAACATTTCAGGACACCGTGAGTGTTCTTAGGACAGTTTCAGCTTTCTTGCAAATAATACAGACGGATGTAGCATCCTCAGAACAATCCCATTTTGTTTATTGACGAACATCCCAGGACATTTCATGTGTTCTTAGAACAGTTTCAACTTGCTTCCGAACAGTACGGACAGTCATAGCGTTCTCAGGACACACCATTTTGTTTATTTTTGAACACCGCGTTTTTTCCTAGAACAGTTTCAACTTGCCTACGAACCATACGTACGGACATAGTGTCCTCATACAGCCCCATTTAATTTATTTAGAAAATTTCAAGACATCTGTGTTGTCCGCGGAAAAATCGAACACAACAAGGAGATCTACCACCTAAATAAATACAACATTTAACCCATCTCTCACTCCCCCACCATCCCCAAACAGTCTTACACACCAACACACTCTACTAAATAGCATTTCTCCACCAAGTTTCACTGCGCTGTCCGTGGACGTCCGCAAATTCAAGATGTCGGGCGTTTCTGAAAATCTGACGCACTTCACGCTCTTCGCTGTTCAATTTGCGAACACGTTGCATGTCCGCGGACATGACGTAAGCCGGTTGGCCAATCAGGACACTGTCCGCGGAGCGAACAGGGAAGTGGGTCCGTGGACCGAACATAGATATCACTAATTTTTTTTAACCTATTTTTAGCTCATTTTCTGAAAAAACTACTGGACGGATTTTCAACAAATTTACAAAAGCACGCTTTCGGGGCCAAGCCACTGCTCCTGGTCCAAATTTGGTGACAATCCGTCCAGCGGTTTGGGCTGTAGGCGTGAGCAAAGTTTTTTCCCCATTCAGTCTATGGGAAACAAAGAAGTTTTGGGACCCCCCTTATAACTTTGCCCTCCCTGGACCAAACCTCACCAAACTTCGCAATATAATTTAGACTGGCCCATATACTTATTTTGCAAAGTTTGGTGAGGATTCGTCCAGGGAGAGCGAAGTTATAAGCCACCCAAAAAGGGCTCTTCCTATGGAAACAGAAACTTAACCATAACTACACAGCCACTGCCGTGGCTCTGTAATTCATGAAAAAAAACTTTAGTTGCAGGAACATTAAGGTGAGCAATACATAACAAAAGCTTTGGAATTCAAGGAAAAAATGTTAGTTGCACAGACGTTAAGGTGAGAACTTAACACAACAAAACCCCTGAAGTTTAGCAAAAGCCAGCTTATCTTTGCGCCATCTGTTGCGCAGCGTAGTACCACACTGATGACATCACAGATCACATCACTGATGACATAATTAATTGCATGTTGTATGAGACCACTTATGACATTACAGATCACATCACTGATGCCATCGTTTATTATGCATAACTGATTACATCAACAATGGAATTAGACATAACATAATTTATATGTTAGCTCATGAAAACTTTGATTACCTAAAAAACAATTTAGGCCATGGACTCGGCCATGGCAAAGGCTGGGGTCACTGGCCAGCACCAAAGGCCATAGCTAATGGTCAGTTATTGTACAAAAATAAGTGTATGGTTAAAGCCCATCACTGTTTTATAAGGTGTCTGTAGAAAAAATACAGAAAAGAAAGTATGGTATAATTGTATGAATTTCGGCTGCATTCAAATTTCGTACATTCAAAAATGCCAAACAATTACACTGTACCATTATAGAGAACAGGGGTAGAAGGGATGCAGGGGGGGTCTCCCGCTCCCTTGTTCGCTATAATAGGATCGGGTCAGGGTAGCGGAGGTGTCCCCCACTTTCGTAAGGGGCAGACAAATAAAGAAATGTTTTTTTAAAAAGGCCCCTGTAGCACTGGTTAGGATCCATGTAAGTGAAGGGAACTGGCATCACAGGGTAAGATGTGAGTTCATCATACACCATTGTGTAACATACCTCTAATTTTGTATCATTAATTCTGTGTGGTAACTTCACTTTTAACTTATAATTTAATAGCGTTTATGCTCAAACATGTAATACTGACATTAAGTCGTCAATATGAAATTATTGTACGCTACGGGTTTAACAGCGGCAGTAATGATGCCGCTTACCGCTGCATTACAAGGTCCATTAGAGGGTCCCACTAAGGCCGGCTGGTAAAACCAGCCGTCCTTAGCGGGAGCCGCTAAGGGACCAGGGACCTAATAACAGACCCATTATTAACAGGCCTGTTTTTAGCTCCCTCCCCATTCTCATTGAGCCCTATGGGGGCTCAAATGGGAATGGGGATGAGTATTTTGAATGGGGACTTTCCGGGTCCTCCAAGGTTGGAATTACCTGGTAAGTCCCCATTCAGGGAACCCAGACCCTGACATGACTTTGGAGGAAGCCATGGCTCTAATAGCACCATGGCTACCTCCAAACTCGTAATGACCCCAAACTGTTTTTGGATCCAAGCCCAGAATAGGGAGATCCAGGGGGTGAGAAGCTGTCACCCAACACCACGAGGAACAAAGGTCAGCAACCGGAAGAGGGGGATCCAAGGGTGAAGAATACTTATCCTAAGTAAAACCAGGAAACAAACTTTCATTTTTTAGAAGGCACTTTTGTTTTGTTATTTAGATATGTCAGGCCCTCCAAGGCAAGAGACTTTCAAGAGAATTTAGACTTGACCATTGACGGCCCTGATAGCTGCAAAGGGAAATGTTAGCTTGTGCTGAGAAGGATCGAGCATGTGCTGTGCCAGCTGGTACGGAACTGTCAGCTTGTGCTAGGAAGGCACGAGCATGTGCTGTGCTCCAAAATCCCACCTTGTCCTGTGCTAAAAACGTGGGAAGGAAGACCCAGGCTACCGTATCCAGACCTATTATTTGTGAACACTTCTTACTTTTATTGAGAATAATCCCACACCCTTTTTGAATTAATTGTATGGCTTGGCAATAGGTTTCTTAGTATAGGCCCTTTTTATTTAACACAACGCCCCTGGACTGCCTTATTTTCATTTGATGGTTGTCGCTTGCTCCCATCCTAGATTTAGGTTTAGATGAAGCAATGATTGTGGCCTCTGACCAGTATCGTGCTTAGGTCCATAGCTAGTGCCTGGCCAGTGTATATAATAAACAGTGGACATGTTTAAAACTGTATCCACTGGTAAAGGCAAAAATCTATGGTTGGTAACCTGTTAGTGTTTTAAAATATTCAGTGCAACGTTCAATTGATGACAAAACTATAAAATAACAAAAATGACAATTGTAAAAAGACAATGGGCCTCATTCCAAGTTTGCCGGGACAGTAACAACTGTACCGGTAAGTTTGTCGGTACCATTGTTACCGTACCGGCAAACTACGAGTTCTCTGCTCGTGGGTGCCTTTTCACCCACCAGGTCTGACCTTGCGGGCGGAATGGCACCCGCGATCAGACCATGCCGATGCACTGGCACCATTCTGAATGGTGCCTGTGCATCCCGCCTCCCCAATCCCATTGAGCCCTATGGGGCTTGAATGGGGATGGGAAGCATTTTTTTCCGACGGCCAGGAATGGGCAATTACAATGTCTAGTGGGCCATAATAACCTGGTAATTGCCCATTCATGGGCACTGGAAAAAATGATACCTGTTATACCAGCACGGCCACTGCCGGTATTGTAATGAGGCCCAATTCCACAAAAAATAAAGCTGCCTCTCTGAACCTCGCTAGCATTTCTAATAACTCTTTAAATATAGTGTTCCAATGCTGCAGATCTTTGTAGCATTTAAAGCATGGCCTATAATCTGCACACAATAATATTTTGTAAAAAAAATCGTCACTACTGCTGCTGTTCTCCAACCAAATAAAGACGCTATTATTACTCCAGTTTAATGAACCACACTCCTAATAGCAATAAGGCCAAAGCCAAGTGGTCATTATGAGCATGCTAAATATTCACCTTAACTCCATGGAATAACCAGTGTGAATTGTAAACTGGCATTTGCAGATGCCACTATTTCTATATCAAGTAGCTGTAGAGTAACAATAACATTACAACAAATTCTAGCCTGCCCCCACCATTGAATTGTGTTCTAGCCTGCCCCCACTATTGAATTGTGTTTTAGCCTGCCCCCACTATTGAATTGTGTTCTAGCCTGCCTGCAACACACCATAATTGTATCACGAATGTACCCAGGTTGGTATCTATGTTTCACACTATGCTGCGCCCAGCGTGCCGAGTACATTACTAAACTTCACTGTATCACCATGCCCAAGTCGCACTGTATTCTATACCCATTCATTGCTGAAGCCTGCCTGTATACTTCTGCTTCACTGCGCCTAGCCTGCTCTGCATATTAGCAAGTCATACAGCCATTGCCTGCTCGTGTCGCACCGTAATTTCTACCTACACATTGTCGATGCTTATGCACCTCCGCCTGCCACACCTATCTCGCCCCTCCTATCTCTGAACTGTGTCCCAGCCCGCACACTTGCACTGTAACCCAACCTGTAAACCCTGTGCTGAAACCTTTGCAAAAATTTCACCTGCTGCACTACCCACGCGTGACCAACATGTTAGTCACTAAACACCTATATCCCTCTGACATCCCACCTAGCCATTTCCTACCCTCCTTCTTCACTCTATGCAAAATCCCAACTGCACACCACACTCCTGTCAGAACTACACGCTCCAGACCTACCACAAATAGAAACCAACTATTAGGTCTCAGCTCCAGTACCCCACGCAATATGGCACAGACCTGCACAGATACCATGCCTCCACTAGACTCACTGCTTTCACTGACCACCACATTAGTCCACCCAGATGCCCAGACCACAGACACACCAATACCTACAACCAAACCAGGCCTACCTAGCCACCTCCTAACGCCACAATAACGCCTCCAACAACCAAACCAGCTACCAACAAACTCAAAGAAGCTCTGACTCCCAAAAACGTACAATGCACGCTAATTAACGCTAGGTCTGTTCCCGCACATGCCACAGAGATCCACGATCTGATCCCAAACCTAGACCTCAACATCCTTGCCATCACCGAGACCTGGCTGCACAGTGCTGCGGGGCCCGCTCTCACACTAGCTATCCCACCAGGATACTCTATCATCAGGCAGGACTGACTCACCTCCGTAGGAGGGGGTGTCATTCTCATAATAAAGGACCACCTCGAGGTCAGACAAATGCCATCCAATCTGGGAGACAACATGAATGCCCTCACAGTTAAGATCACCCTTTCCTCCAACACCACGATCACCCTCAATCTTGTCTACCACCCACCTGGCCCAATACTAGATTACCACGACAAACTCATACACCTACTCGGGAAAACCTAAAAACTTCCTCTAAAACAAACCTCATAGGCGACCTTAACCGCGGCCTCAACGATAAGAGTGACAAACCAGCCAAAGCCCTAACACTAGCTCTACAGAAACTAGGCTTTCACCAAAAAAATTGATTCGCCCACACACTGCAAAGGGAGTATCCTCAACTGGGTCGCTGACCACAACTGTGATATCGACATTAGCTCTATCACCCCCACACCATGGTCAGACCATCTTCTCCTCATACATTTCTTCATTCCCACCTTGGCCTCCAATACAAAAAACTTCAACCCAATCCCCCAGCTTTGACGAGAAGTGTGAAAAACCTCACTAAAGAAAAGATTCTACTCCATCTCAACACACTCATCACCAACCCCCCTGAGTACACAGATCCATCGGTACTAGCAGACGTCTACAAATCTGTTATCAGTACCGCTGTAGATATTATCGCTCCCCTGCAGAAGAAAAGAGCTAAAAACATCAAACACTTCAACACCTGGTTCTCCACTGAACTAAAACTGGCAAAAGACACCTGCCACATTATCCTAGTACAAAGAACTCGCCTCTCAATACAAAAAAGCTATCATCACAGCTAAATCTGCCTCCTATAATGACAGAATCACTAACGCAAGCTCCGAATCTAAAGAACTCTGTGTAATCTTTAAAGAACTCTCTACACCAGCCACCAAATCTCAAGACATCGTCAAAGATCAAAACTGGTGTAACACAATACAAACTGTCCTACTAAAAAAAATGGAACTTCTACAAGACAAAATCCATCAGCACCACACAATTCTAATGCAGCATGTTAAACTAACCACTAACAATGAACATGTGCTCACCACCTCCGCAGACCCACTAGTCCCAGCCAAGCACATAGCACCTTTCGAATTCAGGGAAGTCACTGAACTCGAAGTAATTGAGGTAGTGAACATAATCAGGCCCTCTAATTGCAAAGGAGACACCTGCCCAGCTAAACTAATCAAACACTGTGCTGAAACACTTGCCCCGTTTCTCAAGTCCTTCATCAACGCCTCTTTCAACTCTAACATTGTACCTGATAGCCTAAAAGAAGCATGGGTGTGCCCAAAGCTAAAATAAAGCACCCTGGACCCTGAAATCCCAAATAACTATAGGCCAATCACCACCGTCCCTTTCTTGCTCAAGATACTGGACAAAATTACCTACATGCAAATTCAACAATATCTTGAAAAAAAACATATCCTAGGTAAAAAACAGTCTGGCTTCTGCCCAGGAAATGGCACTGAGTCCGCGCAAATCCAATTTGGTGACATTATGGATACAGGCAAACCGGCACTTCTCCTCCTATTAGATCTGTCCGCTGTCTTTGACCTAGTTAACCATGATATTCTAGAGTTGCACCTAAAAAAAGAAGCCCACTTCTCACCAGAAGCCATTGCAAGGGTAGCCTCCTTCCTGAACGGAAGACTCATGAAATTCTTCTCAGACACTGCTTGCACCTCCCCGACCACCATCCATTGTGGAGTCCCCCAGGGCTCCTGCACTGCCCCCACACTGTACAACATCTTCACCCTTCCGCTTTTCAACGACCTGGACCATCGCAACATAGCGTATACTAACTACGCTGATGATACCCAGGTGCTTCTCCCTCTATCTGGCATATATGAACAAGACGCCACTGCACTAACCAAAATCTACTCTGCCATCCAGACTTGGATGGCCGCAAAAGGTCTCTGCCTAAACGGGGATAAAACAGAGATCCTCATCGTAGGCACCAGCGAGACTCTCAACAACCTCCTGCTACAATACAAAATGTTCTCCATTGACAACTCTACCATCACAGTCTCAACAGTGGTAAAAACGCTAGGAGTTTACCTCAACTCCTCTCTCTCCATGTCCCGCCAAGTCAAAGCCATAGCCTCCTCCGCCGCACTCACCATTAAGGTTATCAATGCGGTCAAGCTGTTCCTTCCCACCAAAAATTGCCTATCAACTCCAGGGCCACAGTCGGTACCAAATTGGATTACTGAAATGCGCTCTTTCTGGGCACCTCAGCTAAAAACCTTCATAAACTTCAAGTCACACAAAATAGTGCTCTTAGAGCAGCCCTTAGCATTCCTAAGAGGGAACACATCTCTCAAGCTAGGAAAGACACCCACTGGCTACCAGTCAAAGAACGCATTCTCTTTAAAACATTGGCCATTATGCATAGGTACATCTCCCTAGATGCCCCACCTTACCAGTCAGAAAGAATCACCCTCCGCTCCTAAACAAGACCCACCAGGTCACATCTTTCCAACCAGATAGACGTACCCACCTTCAAAAGAACTAAAGCTGGAGGGTTCAAATTTCAGCATCTTGCCCCCAAGAATTGGAATGCCCTGCCCACCGCACTAAGAAACGAAAAATCCTACCCAACCTTCCGCAAACTGCTGACAACAAAACTGTACTGCTAGATCACATGTATTGATACACTGTTTCAAATTGCATTATAAGTAACTGTACATTTTATGCCTCTGTCTACAACTGTACACCTTAAAGTATTTGTGCAATTTGTTCTAACTATGTCATGCACATATAATAAGTAAAGCTTTCTGTAACAGCACCACAATGCCCCCAGGCCGCCTGTACGCTTTATAAATGCAAATCAATAAAATAAATAAATAAATAAGGTAAAATTCCTCATTTTACTCGCTTATATGTATCTACCATTTGTTCTTGAGCTTAAAGTCAGTTAGTTCCAAGGAGAGAAACAAGGATTTCTGCAGAAAAGCACATTCAGCTATTCATTTTTTCTACTTTACTGTTTCAAGAGGGAAGGCACTGTTGGTAGAAATGGCATCTAAATTACTGATTAGTACAGCTTTTGTTTAGCTTCAAGGTTCTTCAGTGCATTCTTATCTAAGTTAACATCATAAAGCAGCACAAAGTTCATCTTGCTCTGTTGAAACCGAAAGCACAAGTTCTGAACATGGAACAGAAAGCAGGAGGCGATCAAAATGGTGGAAAACTCAAAATGGCAGCGTAGTCAGCCTGTATCAGGGTCATTCAATGCGATATTACAGTGTGATGCGAATGTGCTTAGGTCAACATTTACTATCAGGTGGTATTATAGAAAATACATTTTCATAGCGACTATAAATATACTCGCACCTACAGACACACCCAATAAAAAAAAAAGAAAATTGACGCACCTAGGCACATGTTTTTTTATTCACTCGATTATAGAAAAGACATAAATGAACGTATTACTGATAACCACAGCAATTTACAAAAACTATGACTTAAATGAATGCATTTTTATTCCTCCAAACTTCAAACAAGTGTCCCTAACACACATATCATACCCCCTCCACTCCCTATGGTCCACCTCAACTCCCCTGGTCTCTCCCAATACCCCAAAACACTCAATGCATCTGTGATGCTACCCCACCCAAAATGTCAGATAGCTGCAGCTATCACATGTCTACAAACACACAACGTGCGATTTGCCACAATATAGCCGTGGCTGCACAGGGTTACACATCTACCCGCGGGTAGCAACGCTGTGCGCTGAGTGGCTGCTGGATAGCCGCGGATAAGCTAATGGAACTATTTCCTCAGACCATATTTATCTTTTCCAATCTGACTCAGAGGAAAAAATGGAAATGGACCACCAGATTTAATGGTAAAATTGAAAAATCCTGGGAAATGTTAATAAAGCAGTTTCAACATTCATGACAGACCACAGCCGATTATGAATTTCGAACAACAACATACAGTTCTGCAAGACCAATTTCTATAGACATGACAGAGTACACCTAACTGATGAAAGAAAAGCAGTGTTCCTTCAAAATATCAAAACAGAACTCCAGATGCACTAGAATACTACACTTAGTGTACCCCAAAATAGTCCTTTTAATGACTACTTATGACATGTAAATACACACAGGCAATAAAATAAACAAAAACATTGTTTTATTATTATACCCGCGGTTACCGTTCATTGGCTTTTATCATAACAACGGTTACATAAATTGGTTAAAAAAGGGGCTCACTTCAGCTTTATACTACAATATAACTTAATAGATGAATACAATACAACACTGCTCATGTACTTATGTAAAGTAGCTAAACATAAAGAAAGCAAAGCATAATACACAACAGCAACCTGGGTAGGCAAACATTTCACAGCCACACAATATAATACTATGAGTGACAATACACAAAGTAAAATATATTGTATGTGGCATCTAAAACTAGAGTATGATTCCTCCCTTTCACATTAATTTTGTCAAACTATTTTATTCTCTTTTTCTCCAAAGTCTCACATATACAAAACTCTAAAAACACACACCCAAAATAAGACTCACAAATACCTACCAAGTCACTGTGTCACTATACCTATAAAAATAACTTTAAAAATAAAACACTGACATCCCAATATACTCCTATCCGCGGATATTTGTAGTCCTTAATAGCCTCGGAAATAGCTGCGAATAATGGCAAAACAACCACAAAAAAAAATGGTTTCCTACTCCTCAAGGCCCGCACCAAGTGCTCCCCTCATCTGTGCTCGCTCCCCCCACTCAGCAGCCCCCACAACACATGTTGTTTCTGTGGTGCAGTTTGCTTTCAAATGTCAGATATTTGCAGCCATAGCTTTGTGTTGCCACCCCCACCACCTCTAGCCTGATGACATTTGCATATTTCTTGACCTGCAAATAGGTTTTTTACTGCATTTCATTTTCCCATATTCTTGACTATAGCAGCAGATATCGCTTGCAATGAGGGGAAAAACAAGATAGCGGTTGTTTCATTTCTAAAAACACCCGGTATTGGGTAAATCCCCTAAATATCTTTATCCATTTTTGGGAAGTGGGTACCACCTTCTCTGTCAAATATTTAACAAACTACTGCATTGAATAACCCCAAACCACAAAAAGGATTGCAAGTCAATGCGTCATGCTCAAGATGTTTTGGACCTGGTCCAAATCTGTCCAGGAGTTTGGGCTCTGCGCTTTGGCAAAAATGTACCTTGTTTGTCTATGGGAAAATGAATGGGAAGTAGTTGTCATTTTTGGAGAGAAAAATAATTCTTTTGACACTTAATAAAACTCTGTAGTCTGTGGGTGCCGTTGATTTTTGTATCACTTCCGAAATTTTGATATAATCGTTTACTCGAATCAAAAGTTAATAAAGATAGATTTTTGATAGGTGCTGTTGAGGAATGGAAAGTTATTAAAGTGTCACAGTAACAGTGTACAAAGACTACACTCAATGTATCCTAAGATAAATCTTTATAAGACTACTGCCTGCATATATATGTACAAACTGTTTTATAGCCACAACTACCAAGGATGCATGCATGGCTAAACTGAGGGGGTTTTACCCACGGCTTCCACAAGGGATAACGGTAGCTATAGTAAAATACATAAGGATATGTCGTTTTTTTAACACACACTGTATTGAAAGGATCGTTTAAAGCTTTTTTATCCATATATACAGTATCTGTTTTTATTGTCTATTTCTATAACGGAAAAGTTGGCCCTAAAAAGGACAGTTTTGGTAGATAAAAAGAGGTAGGAACTTGGAAGGTAAAAACACTAGGATTCATACATATAACAAAAGGTATTTATATTCATTACAAGTAGAAATATACCTTGAATTGGCAATTGCCCATTTGATATGAAAAAGCCTTACCCAAAGGGTCTAGGGTACCATCTCCCACCTCGATCAAGCGATGACAGGTATTGCACATCACAATAAAGTTAGAAAGATCAAGTGCAGGCAAGATGGACTGAAGTTGGGTTTTAGCTGATGGAAAACAGCTAATAATCATGTTGAATGTCTATGTTGCTGATGATAAATACTGCTGTGCTGATCTTGCTATATGTGCTTTGACCTTATGTTTCACATGAGCCTTCCTATATGATTCATCCACTTCATCCCAAATGAACGAGGACAAGATGTTGAATTAATGTGGATGTTTCCAAGCTTTGCAGCAGCTTGTGCGAAGGTCCACTCTGCAAAACCTTACCACAACATTGTACATAACCTCCTCGATCTCCTTTTTGCTGTGTTGGTCCTTCACACTGAAATATTGCCAACTGTCAGAAATGTTTTTTTTATGCATATTGCGTCATCCATAGTGGTAAAGCTGAAGCCACCCACACTACCTCATCATCACTGCTGGTCATAGTAATTTCCAAATGCACGACGGCAGAAGAAAAATAAATACTGTAAAAATACACGACACAAAAAGGACTCTGGCACATCCAATATCAAAAAACTTAAAAAATTTAAAATAACAAGCAAAAATAACAAAAGATGAGCACACGGTAAAGGAAAAAGGTATAGGAAGAAGAAAGACAAGAAAAAGGAATAGATACAACAAGGTACTGCTTCTAAAAGTGCCTGAATGCTTACAAGTAAATTCACGCATTAAGAGACCAAAATCAATGACACAAATTAGGAAAAAGGTGCTTGCGAGAGGGATGTAACAACAGTTATGTGATATAGAGAACAAGAATGTGTTTTCCGTACGTACCGGAACACTCAAGCACAATGACTGTTAGCACCTAAATGATTGACCAATCACCTAAAGCTATATGAAGACTCACCTGCCTAAGTTACCTCTCTCTGTTTTATCTAGTTTGCTTTCTTTAAACTGAGGTAAAATCTTCTTTTAAAAATTCCCTGTGCAATTTGGTCACCCTCGACGTACCTCTGAAGGGACTTTGCCCTGATTCTGTAAGAGAACCTTCCCGTCTCGTCTTTAGTCGGGGTCAATAACACCCGCTAGGACATCTATCCCAAACTTCCATGCTAAGCCAGATTTTGGCGCCAATCATATGTAATACCCAGGAGGGGGTATCGAAACCAAGTCCATAGGCATCATTCCTCTTTTCCAGGGAGTATAATAGATTCCATACTGCTATAGATATCAACCCCTATAGATTCCTTGGTGGCGATGGAAGGGTTAGAGGCTCTATGACTCCATTTTTGAAATTGTAGGGTTCACCAATTTGTTTCAATTGAGTCACTTCCCAATTCTGATACCATATGTAAGGAACTCATGGTGGCAACAGTAAAGGCAGACACAGATGATCACAGTTCAAGAGTGTTTATTAAACTGTATGCAGGTCGGAAAAACACCTATTCTAAACCTAAATCTAAGCTGGGAGCAAACATCGACCATCAAATGAAGATAAGGCAGTCCTACTGGCGTTGTGTAAAATAAAAAGGGCCTATACTAAGAAAGCTATTGCCAAACCTTACAACTAATACAAACAAATGTGTGGGACGGATGTCAAGAAAAGAAAGAAGTGTTCTCAAATAATATGTCAGGATGCGGTAGCTTGGTTCTCCCTTCCCCATGTTTTGAGCACAGGGTAAGTGGGGTCTTTGAGCACAGCACAGCACAAGCTCAAGCTTCCCCAGCATGAGTCGACAGTTCTATTCCAGTATATCAGGAGCCTCGAAGGCCACGTTTTGTTTATCTTGAAAGTCTCTTGCCTTCGTGGGCCGTATATATTCAAGCACCAATACAAAAAGTTCCTTCAACAAATGAAAGTTAGTTTCCTAGCTTCACTTAGGGTAGGGATTCTTCACCCCTGGGTCCCTCTCTTCCAGGCGCTGACCGTTCTTTACTCTCAGCCTCCATCCACCGTGTTCACTATGGATTGTCCTTCCTTCACAAATCTTAATGTCTTTTTAAACAGTTCCAGTGGCCATCCCTCGGTCGGGTTCTTTCGTGTCAACACACTGTTTCTTGGCACTTTAGACTTGCCCCCTTCTCGTCAGCATCCCTCGGTCGGGTTCACTCTTGCCAACTTCACATTCACAAATGTTTGTGGGATTCTAGCTTTCTCACAGTTCTTAGGTCAAAGGCTTTTGACTGTACAGAAATTTTGCTAGACATCCTGTATGACCACTTTGACCTAACTTGGCGGCTCTCTTACGGCCTTCTGGTTTCTGTAGTTTCACTCAGACGGGGATTGACCAGAGTATCTTGAGTTAGCACCCACATGGTGCTAGTTCCCTCTGTAGTTGGTCTCCCCTTAACACTTTTACAGTTCTTTAAACCAAGTTCAGCTTGCCACTTTGCGTCTTTCATTCACCACAGCCCGGATCTTATCGGCTCTGCCATCGACTCACCGGCTGTGATGAACCACTTGACTTTCCTCGTAACTGGAATCAAGGTCAGTACCACAGTAGCAGGAGTTTCCCTCGCGCCCGCTTATCAGCGTCAACATGCTCTGTGTACCATTAACATCTGTTGCAGCACACTTGGGCTATTGTCCTCGGTTTTACGATTCTCTCTGCAGATGTTTCGTGGGTCTGTGTTAAAAAGGGCAAGGTCATGTCTCTCCTTGGCAGCCTCTTGATATTCACCCCGTTTCACCTCCTCTTGAACTGCCAGACCTAGATAGCTGTCTTGTAATACAGTTTGCCTTCCTCCACTTTTTATCCCTATGAGGAAGGGAAAGGGCTATCAGGTGTGTGTAATTCTGATCAATTGCCTGACTTTGCCTGACCCTTGTATTGGGACATGTCAGGTAAACGGCTCTGGTGTTAGTCTGTTCTCTGGTGTGTCGCACAAAAGTGTTTGTGGCGGAAAGGGGGAGGGGCAGTGGTTTTGAATGTCCTACGTGGTATGATGGGAAAAGGTGTTGAAAGAAGGGGGAAACTGCGTCTCACCCATCGGTGTCCCACTCCCCGAGGACCCCCATCCAAGTGATCCTCCCTCACTGGTCCACCCCCAGGAACAGGATCCAATAGCGATGGCAGTGTCCTGGCCACCTGGATGACGAATCCCCGGGGACTAACTAGGGAGACACCTTCAGGTTTCTCACACTCCCCTTGGGAGAATCTGCCACCTGTTGGAGAATCATTATCATTATCAACTCTACCTATTGAAGGAGAACCTCTGTATCAGAATACACTCTACCCCTTTAATGAGAGACTCTGTAGCTGAATAAACTCTTCACCTTGAAAGGGGAGACTATGCATCAGAATTAACTCTCACCCTTGGAGGAGAGACCCTGTATCAGAGTAAACTCTCTCGTTTGAAGGGTGAGACTCTGTATCAGAAGAGACTCTTCCCCTTGAAGGGGAGTCTCTGTATCTGAATAAACTCTCCTATTTGAAGAGGAGATTCTCTAGTGACATAAAAGCTGCCGCTTGATGAGGAGACTCTGTATCAGAATGTAATCTCCGCTTAATAGGGGTGACCCTGAATCCGAATAAACCTTTCCCATTGACGGTGGAGACTTTTTATCAGAATAAACTTTCCCTTTGAAGGGGAGACTCAGTATCAGAATAAACTCTCCCTCTTGAAGGGGAGATTCTGTAGTACAATAAACTCAGCCAATTGAAAATTACCGAAACTGTGGTAGTAGTGCAAAATTCTGAACAGAAGATTGTAATACACTTGAAACTATGGCTGTTCCAGTTGATGATTAAGAGAGTGAAGGAACATGTGAACGGCTAAGGCTTCTTTAGTAGAGACTTCAGATAAGGAAAACCATGACTTTGATGCCTTAACCTTAGCTAGGATACCCTCTGGTACTTTAGAGACAGAAAATTGTGAAGTATCCCATTCTAAAACCTTTCATACCTCCTTGCTGGGTGATATTTCCACCCCGTCTGAGGAAGATATCCTAACAAGGTCAGCAACTTCGTTGACAGACAAGAATTAAGAGGAGCTTGTTCTGTAATTGCCGGACTTTTGGTTTCTTCTCTGTTATTATATCACCCCCCCAAAACAGTAAGTATCTGAGGAAAATATACCACCTTTTCTACCCCCATCACCACCCTTGAATCACAAATTATGTTTTTCTTGTGGGGAGCATTGGTCATCAGACGATGTGTCGCCCCTCGAATAGAATTGATCTCCCTACCACACCATTGTTAAGTGATTCCATAAGGGTGAGCAAGGTAAGGAAACAATCGCTGAACCATCTTATGCTATTATCCTCTGTGTCCAACCCAGTGAGATGCTAAAAAAAAGCCCAGAGAAACTTCTGCCAAAAGGGAAGAAAAGTAAGAAAATGGTAAGAAAGAAACCAGATAAAATGTGTTTTTGTACTGGAGCGAAAACCAGTTATCGAGTCCCTGTAGTATCTGGGGAAAACAATTGGAGCTCAGTTAGACACTGGAAGTAAAAACTTTGATGTACAGGCTACCTTTCAGCCGTCCACTTAGAAACACATGGGATGTAAAGAAATACATTAGGCCTCATTACGAGGAAGGCGGTAGAGGGATAATGACACCGGTAGAGCTGCCGGCCCCGTCAACCCTCTACATCCTCTTTACGAGATTCTGCTCGCGGGTCCCGCAAAGGATAATTAGCGGGACCCGCTAGCCGACCAGGATGCTAACGGGCCCGTTGTTAGCATCCTCCCCTTTCCCATTGAGCCCTATGTGGGCTCAAATGGGAATGGGGATGTTCCGGGTTCCATGAAAGGGAATTACCGGGCCCTCCAAGGTTGGAATGGCCCGGTAATTCCTCATTCCTGGAACCCAGACCCGGACCCGGACCCGGTACCCAGTATTGGGGTAGCCATGCCGCTAAAAGCGGCATGGCTACCCCCATACTCGGAATGAGGCCCATTGTGTACACCGTCAACTAAAAAGACATCCCTAACCTTTTTTTTGTTACTATTTTAGGAAATATTTTTGGGTAATTAGTGGCAGTAGTATCTGATCTTCCTACATCTTTGGTTTGGGGTAGTAAAGTTCCCTGGTTTGATGAATGGATTTTCCATGTGGCACACTTTAAAATAAGAACTAAGGAACATCTTACTAATCAAGTAAGGGAAATGATTTTTCATATTGTCCTCAGAATTCATGGTCTCATGAAGAATTTTTGTCAATGACCCAGTCTGGGACTGGAAAACTGGTGGACCTACTAAGAATGTGGGGGAGGCAGGTGAAGGAGAAGAACAGGAACCTGGACTGGGAGATCAGGTCTTTAGGGGACGGGTATGTGAGGAATCCTATGGATCACTCTGTGAAACTCTGCCTAAAGTATCCTCCCAGGTGGCCAGGGAAAGGCAGACACTTCCTGTTCCTGACCTTGGGGGTGGTGTAATACAAGGGGATCATCTGGGATGAGACAAGGCCCAGTGTGGTAAGGAGATCCCGTGGGGTGGGACATGGTTTGTGTCCTTTGGAAGGGGACATCTTTTTAAATTACCAAATCAGGTAATGGCTTATTGCCATTATAATAGATCTGAACCACACACAACACCTGTGGCTCTGGGCACAAGTACTATAAAACCTGAACAAGCTGTACCCACAGAAAGACCCTTTAATGTATCTCAGGATAAACATGCTTATTACTCCCAAATGTAGAATGGAAAGGAATGTAAAAGTATTGCCTTAAATAGACTGACTACCTCTGGAACCACACATTATAATGATTCATCTTTAAATAACGTTAAGGGGACTAAATCTACCCTTAAAAATCAAACATTATTTAAAAGAACAAACTTTGTTGTTGGTGACTACGAGTCCCATAATCCCATAAGTACTGGGATGAGGCAGAGGGCTGAAGAGGTATGTTGTAGCAGTAGTCAGGCAATTAAGCCTAACAGCCCACACCCGGAGGAACCTGGTAGGCATAAAGGCCCCCTCAGGTGCAGGCAATCGGAAGGAGCTGAACTGGGACTGGAGTGCGTGCTGTGGCAGTAGAAGCAGACCGAAGAAGGCACGAAGTTGGCAAACCAAGCAGAAGTAGGAAACTCAGGGGGACGCCGGAACATGGATGCAGCAGATTTCACCTGCCTGTTCTGAGTGGGTCCTGTTCCCCCAAACTCTGAAGTGCAGAGGCTGTGCAGTGTAAGGCATGCAGAGAGGTCTTTCCCCATATGAGCTGTCTTTGCCATGAAGAGAATATGTCAGAGCAAGGCGAGGAGCTGTTGTCAAGCCGTGGGCCTCGGGAGGGAGAGGGGCTCCTTGAACAAGTGACCAGACAGGAAACACCTTCAGCGAGGAAGAGTATGGGTCTCTGTGAAATCAGAAACAGTAGAAGTTGTGGCAGAAGTCATACAAGTTGTGTATCGCGCAGAACGAGGTTCACAGAAGCCGGTGAGTGAAACCTGGTGTTCTGATTCTTTGCACAAGAACTGCTGGTAACAATATCCAGTTTCATGTTCACTTGCGTATCGTCAGAATCGGACTGAAGTTATTGGTTGAAGCTTTAATAAGGGTACAAGGGAAATGTAGCACTTGTGTACATCAGGAAATTCACATTTGTTTGCATGAAGAGCAAATGCTGCGAGAGATCATTGTTAATCCCTTAACAGACTGTAAACCTTATGAAGAAGTGGTCATGTGTCACTCATTATGGAGAGTCAATTTTGCGAAGGCCATTGCTGAACATTTGAATCACTAAAATCATTGCTAAATCTTTAACCTTTCAAAATTACAGGAAGAAGTGGTTGTGTGTGCCTAATTGTGCTTTCCAAAGGAAGACTGAACTCCATCCTTTATTTCTCACAGGCATTCGTCTGTTGTATTAGAAGTTAAGCAGTTAAACACAGTATCGACAATTGAAGAGAAGAGCAAGCATTGCTCAAGCCAAGAGTCCCACCATACTAAGATTGAAAATAGCCTTTCTAAGAGCCAAAAGGCAATCTAACTCTAACTGTGTACACAATAGAAGTTCAGCCTTGACTAAGATAGAAATGTGCAATCATTATCTGAAGCCACGAGAGTGGCATATAGACTTCTGAGTAATTACTTGGGCTAACAGTTGGCAGAAAGGTGAAGCCAAAGTTGAGGAAGGGAAGCTTGCTGTTGATGAATACTATTTGAAGTTGTTGTTGTGGCAGACAGACAAGAGAGGAAAAGAGGCTGCCCCTTTTGAAGAGAGATATTCAGAGGAAGAGTGTCTTGCCTACTTGAAGGTGTTGAAGTACTTTAAAGTGAATAATGTCAAAAACTGTCTTGAATCACAAATTACTGAAGCAATGGTAGTAGTCCAAATTACTGATTCTGTGGTGATATATCTGCTTGCCAGTAGATGAAACATTTCAGTAGTCTAAACAAAGTGGAGTACTATGTGGCAAAACAGACTATTCTCATGCTAAACTTGAGTAGAAGGGAAGTTGTTGAAGTAGAAGCAACAGTACTGTGAAGTCCTGACAAATATACCTACTGTGAATCCTAAAACTGTAACTAATAACATACTAACTGTTAACCAAGAACTGTGCTTCACTGACAGTGGTTATGTTATCTTATGTTATGTTATCTTTATTTATAAAGAACATTTACGCTCAAGCATCTTGGCGCTATAAGGAGTACAAAAGGAGTTTTTAGGCAAATATCGTGATGTTAGAACAAAAAGGTCTTTAGAGCACGCTGAAAGGAAACATGATTACTTGTGGCTGGATGGTGGACGGGATGGAATTCCATAATTTGGTTGCCCCCACTGAGAAAGATCGACCACCAGCCTCCTCAAAATGATAGCGAGGTACTGGAAGGAGGCAAGTGTTCTTATAGTAAAGCACACAGGATGGTTGGTAGGGGCATGATTTCTCCTTCAGATATTCTGCTCCTAGGCCATAAGAGGCCTGGTGAACCACGGAGAGTGACTTACACTGCACCCATTGCAGAAAAGGTAGCCATTGAAGTGAGTTGAGAACTGGTGAGATATGAGAACCATATGGAGTACCTGTGCACATCCGGACGGCAAAGTTCTGAAGAATCTGTAGTCAGTGAAATAGATAGAGGGACTGAGCAGGAAATAGAGAGTTACAATAATCTAGCCGGCTGTAGACCAGGGAAACAGTCACCATGGGATGAACATAAGCCCAAAGGAATGGTAAGACTTCACACGGGATTCTGAGTTGAAAAAACCCAGCCTTACAAATAGTACCTACCTGGGTGCAGGTGGATAGAGAAGAGGAGAATTTGAATCCCATATTCATTACCTCAAGCACAGGTGTAGGCCAACAGGCTTAAGACCAGACTGAGACAGAAGATGATAGAGTAGAATGAGGACCATATGGTGGGCACATCAACATGACCTCCGTCTTATCCCCATTGAGTTTCAGCCTGTTGCTGCCCATCCAGCTACCCACCACTGCCAGTCAGCTCCTAAACAAAGACGCTATGTCCGGCTAGGCGCAGTCTGATGATTTGAGTGTCATCAGCATTGGAGTAACACCTGAAGCTGTGGGAGCGGATGAGCAAAACAAGGGACTGAAAGTAGATGTTAAATAATGCTGTGGATAGGGCAGAGCCCTGCAGTACCCCATAGAGTAAAGAGGTAGACACAGAAGAAAAGGAGGAGAGTGTTAGTGTTTGGCTTTGGTCTGTCAGAAAGGATGCACACCAGGAGAGGTCCTGTTCCGAGAGACTGGCCAGGGTAAGGCGATCCAACAACATGAGATGGTCTACTGTGCCGAATGCCACTGAGAGATATAACAGAATAAGGGCATCCACGCCCCCCGGTCAGCCAGACGGGACAGGTCATCAAAGACAGAGGCCAACACACTCTCTGTGGCCCAGCCAGGGTAGAAGCCAGATTGAAAAGGATTAAGAAACAGAGAGTGTTCTAGAAAAGGGGTAAGAAAAGGGGATCCAAGGATTGCAGCAGCTTCATGAAGAATGGGAGGATGTACAGAGGGGTCAAAAAATGGCTCTTTCAGAAGAGGAATTACTACTGATTGCTTGAGTTCAATGGGAATAGTGTCGGAAAGGCAGGAATTGTTACCTGCTTGTGTGATCCAAACTAAAATGTGGGACATCATTTCCTTTAGAATTCTCTGAGGAATTGCATCAGAAGGCAACGCAGATTTAAGTCACCTGATGCCTGTGTCAACATCTTCAGTAGAGAAGACAGGAAAAGTGGACCATCGTAGTTCAGACAAAGGGGTAGGAGTAGTGACACACCTAATATCAGTGTAGGTGCCAGACAAATGTATCTGGTCATGTATAGATAGATTTGTCACAAAAGACCTGAGAGTGATTCCCGTTAGATGTTGTGTCAGGTCTAGAATATAGTGTTTGTACGAGAGAGAATAGCTCTACTGGGCGATTGAGGGCTTCTTCCACCCTCTGAGCGTAGAAGGCACTTTGCCCTGCCTTGTCCCTGCCTTGCCTCTTGTTAGGCAGAATTATATGCAGTACCCTTTGAGAACAGCAAACACCATTAAGACTACAAGTGACAGTACAAATGCACCTTTGGTACAAGCCTGTACTACACTGTTGAAGTGGTAGCAGTAGCGGAGCAGCCAGACTTATCTCAAGAGTAAGTGAGCAGTATCAAATAGTTACACCAACGACAGCAATTACTATGATTCAGGCACACTGATGCAAGGTTTTCAAGTAAAAGAATATACATTTATTTCACTCTTCAGTTGTATAACATTACACCATTATAAGCAGTTTCGAAATCACACTCTGTATACACCACACCACCTCCCTTAAATCCCAGACAAGTTAAGCTCACAAAATGAAGTGGGAGCAAAATGGCACTCCAGCAATTTAAAAGGGAGGGAAAGACAAAGTTAATAGAAATTGAACTACACCAACAGGTAAGTACTCAGGGCAATAGAACAAGAGGAACTACAGTGATAGAATCAGGTAGAAAAGTCTTAGGGCCAAAGTCAATAGGACAAAAGTCTTTTTCTCAAGATCACACGGTTCAGAGTAGTTTGCAGTAAAGTTCGTGCCACGGATTTCGGACGAGGTTGGGTGGTAGAATAGTTAGTTTAAAAAGAAGAGAAGGACAAGCCCTCAGATCGGAGAAAGATTTCACACACTTTCCCCGTGGCTGAACGAAACGAGCAACCGGGTTTGCACAGTACCTCAAAATGGCGAGGAAGCTGTAGCTGAGGTGGACATTCCTGGTAGTTCCTGCAGGCTCACGGTTCCTGAAGCGACTGTCAGACTGACACGAAGTAAAGAAGACTGGAGGGTCCTGCACTACCCAGGGAAGAACCAGCAGCAAAGCAAAGTAACAAATAAAAGGTGTGCTCCTTAAAACCCAAGCAGGGTCCGACCTTCCTGGCTATCCGGCCCACTGTAGCTCTTTACAGCGAATTCTACCAGAGGAGGGGTCCTGACTTGCAGTTTGGGTGAACTGGTTGGTCCCACCAGCTCAAGGGAAGAAGTTTCCTGGAGGGAAGAAGTTTCCTGGAGGATCTTCTCTGTCAGCGGATTCTGATGTTTCGGACCTGCAGCAGGGCTTCACTGGGCAGTTCAGTCATTGAATGGGTCCTCTTCTGTCAGCTCCTCATTGGTTCTTGCGTTCAAGTGACAACTCTGCCTTTCCAGTCCCAGAGACCTGCTTTTTATGCAGTTTTCCCCCATTCTTAAAGCCTGGCTGTCAATCACACAGCATGGTGGCTGTCCTGGCAAGGACAGTCCCCTTAGCCAATCAGACAAGAGTGCTACTTGGGTTACCAAGGGAACCCATGGCAGGGGTCCGAAGACACTCCCTCACATCCTGCCTACCCAGACTTTCAGGCGCCTTAAGGAGGGCTTCTGTGCAGAAGCCCGCAAAAAGACAGCAAACAAAGGAATCAATCCTGGTTTGGCACACAGAGAAGAACATGAGAAAGACTTTAACTAAAAGAAATGGGGACTAAACCCAGCCGGAGCCAAAATAAAATGTATTTGGTCTAGCGGGTTTATGTTTGAGGCTAATATAATAGCCTAAAACATTACCATGGTTATATAAGATAACCGCGGTAGAAAGGTTAGGGTATTTACCACTGCCACCAGTCAAGTCTTAATGTAAAGGGAGCAAAAACCTGCCCCACAAGACACAGACAAAAAGGGATAGGAATTAAACCTTTTCAATAACTCCATGTAAGATGGGATGTATTGGGTATGTAGTTTAAAGAGACTACATAAAGTTAATGGCAACTTTACATATTTCTGGGAGACAGTAGTCAACCCTGTGTTACTGCACTGAAGGTGCTGTGTAACACACACAGAAATGGTGCTCATGGAGTAGGTGAGGCTCCAGAGCCCAAGTTCACACAGATGGTAAAAACACATACAGCAAAACACAAGTAAGAGTGGGAAAAAGGCTCACACTCTTACCAGGTGAAAAAAATAAATCCTAGAAATCCAGCAAAGCTGCTGAGGGACTCATTAGGTAAGGGAAATTAGCCATTTATGAGAATTCTCCCTAACACCTCTCCCTGCCAGGTTCCTTCTTTCCTTGGCCAGTCACCTTCCTGTCCACTTAACTCCCTGTCTGCTCCTTCCTTTCCTGGCCATTCTCCTTTACTTGGGATCCTAGTCCTTCTTGTCTGCCTGGCCTTCATTGCTTGCGCTGGGATATTCCCTTACTTCTTTATCTGCCCTTGGTATGGACCTACCTGGACAACCACCTTGCCTGTTTTCTTCATCTGCCTGGTTACCTGTGGAGCCCTTCCTGGCTCTATCCATTGTTTGCTCCAGTTCCACCTAGTGACCTTCAGCCTGCTATACCATAGGATAGGATTCACTGTGGCCTTCACTGTCAGTCCTTTCACTGTTCCAACATCATAAATATCAGGGAAGTGCCGTCCCGTGGTGTTGGTAGCTGGCCCAGCACTGACCCATGTTTCTAGATCAGGGGAGGGAGTTGGGTTGGTTCCCTTCTCTACATCACCGTCTCGACTCCACCATTGACAGTCTGGCTTCAAGATCTAAACAAGAGCCCCACCAGACAGGTATGCAGTGCCAGCGCGACACTTAGTATAAAAGTAGGGAATGATGTTAGATTTTTCTTCCCAGTCTTCAAGACTTTAAGAAGAATCTGAGCAAATATATTTGCAGACACATCTAGCATGGCAAGCAGGCAACATCATTTCTTGGGTAGGCTTGCTTGCCATTTTTCACTATCACACCAGGAAATAGGAATGTTCTGTAGAGTCTCAATACTAGGGAAGAGGCAATGCAAGGCTATTAACCAAACTTCAGGATCCAACTTGAATACGGTACTGCATTTCTTGTCGGGACCAGGAGCCCTTGAAGATTTTCTGGCTCCTATTATCCTTTATATAATTAGGTTCAAGGGTATAGGACCAATTGACCAAGCGAGCCAGACAGCCATATTGTAGTGTATGAGGGCTACTTAGCACCTGTAAAATGTGCTGAGTCCAGCCCGGGTCGGATATGCCATTTATGGCACCCAATCTCTGGTTATTGCCATTTACAATCTTCCAGAAACCTTAAGTATCCTTGGAAGTGGACACCAGTACTGACTCGCGCCATCGTAGACAGTCCTTAATGTACTTATGATTCTTCAGCCATTTACGCTATTTGTGCTTAGCGAAATGTATCATTTGGCTGTGTACAACTGGAAGGACTTCAGACTCAGAAATGGCCCGTAGTTTCCCTTTCAATGTCCTATTCCTGTCTCTAATTTTCCTGTCATAGGAGTGAAGGTGCGTGTTCCTGGCACCCAAGCCCACCCTGCCTGTAGTGGGAATGGATGTCATGGACTTTTCAAATATAGGCACCACCGAGTGTGCACACACCTCCTCAGAACGAACAAAGGTACCCAATGTGTCTTGTGCGTTGAACGTATTCCAATCATTCCAGGAAATACGATTCATGCCAGTATTGATGCTCAGTTGGCCAGTTGGCCTCAAACCTTGTGTCATGATCTGCAGATCTAATTGCACAATAATGGGAAAGTGGTTGTGTTCCAAACAATGATAGACACACATATCTATCACAATGGAGGACAAATTAGCAAGGGACATATAGTACAGAATGCTACTCCCTCCATTGGCAACCCGGGTGAAATTAGGCAGGTTGTCTGAGTAACAGGCATTGTTGATCATTGAGAAACCAGAACTGGACAATAAGCAGGCCCATTTCACCACCCAGCAAAAAGCTCTTGGATTGGCCTCACTAAACATCAGGGTCCCAGTGTCCAGAATATCATTGTGCAATAAAAGGCCAAGAGATGGTATTTTGTCATTGACGTCACCACAGAGAATAATCGTGCCCACAAAATGCAGGTTACTTAGTGCATACTTCGTTTCCCTGAGCAAACCAGAAACACTCCCTTCATATGGGGAGACATAGATGTCAATGATATGATATGATATGATATTGCATTTAAAACGCGCCTATACACAAGTGTTTCAAGGTGCTACTCTGCAAGGGAGGGGGAACAAAGGGAAGACAGACAACGATCCTACTAGGCCAGGTGTCATTCAGATCGCACAAGTGCATGGGAGGGGGAAGGGGGAAAGGGCAGTACATGGGATAAAGAATAATAAATAATAAGTAACGTACAGCCAACTGCTGGCAAGTGCAAGGGTAAGTGCAGTAATTAGGTGTCAAGTGCTGGTAGTGGAACTGTAGGGATACAGAAACAGTCCCTAAGTGCAGGGGTTGCCAGGAAGGCAGTGCAGGAGTGTGACTGGCGGGGGGGGCCTGGCCCCAAGATCAGGGGTTGGCCAGCTAACCATTGCAGTTTCAGTATCAGCCAGGAAGTCAACAGGGGAGAGGAGGAGAAAAAGCAGAAGCAAAGAGAAAGGTGTTGAGGTGCTTCCGGAACTGGGGCTGATTCTCCTCAAGTTTCAGGGAGGCTGGGAGGCTGTTCCAGAGGGATGCCCCAGCCTAGGAATGAGATCTACCACCAACTTGTTGCTTGGAGAAGCGACTGACCCTGAGGGAGTTGGAGGCGGATGATCGAAGAGCTCGAGAAGGAAGATATTTAGGAAGAGCAAACTGAAGGTATTGAGGCCCATGCCCCAGAAGGCCTTGTGGACAATGCATGCAAATAAACCCATGGAATGTTGCTTCAACGTTGCAGCTGCTTGCTTTGGTGTACATGAAAGTGTTCATACACAACACATGGGTGTATATGAACACTTTAATTTACACCAAACCAAGCAGCTTCAATTTTGCATCCTGCCACGTTGAAACTGCTCGCTTTAAATGAAAGTGTTCATATACACCACACGGGTGTATATGAACACTTTCCTATACACCAATGTAAGCAGCTTCAACACCCTGCAATGTTGAAGCTGCTCACTTTGGTGTATAGGAACTGTGTTCTCTGCAGCATTTTTGTAAACTAACGAATATGTCGTTATTTTACAAAAATGCTGCCGAGATTGGATTGCGCCCGTTACAACTAAAAACAGGCGCAATCCACACAGTGCACTGTCGTGCTCTACGAGGACACCCAGGCCCACTTGAGAATACTAGCGGAGCCTGGGCGTCCTCTTTTGGCGCAGTGAATCGTGCTGTTTAGCACCTTCACTGCGCCAAGTTCAGAATATGGGCCTGAGTGCTGTGCAAGCAGAACTACACCGTGGGGAACGACCCCACTGCCAAGGTTGCACTGTTTCAAAGTGAAATTCTTTACCCTCAACAGAAGTAACAGCGACAGCAGAGAAGCATAATCCTTCTTAAAGGCAGAATACTTCAGAATTCTAGAGCTCATAAACACTGTCTATGGGCATGTGACCCAGCAAACTGACAGTGGGCCAAGAAATGGCAGCTAGGAAGAACCAACCATTTTATGGACCAGACAATGGTCGCAACAAAGTTGTTACACTTGAGCTACAGTTATGCACTAGGAAAGGAGCACTCTTACAGCAATAATGGTCTACACACGATTACATGGCAGACATATACTTGCATATAGCACCGTCAACAGGTGCAGTCTGAGATGTACCAGTTAGAAGGTTGGGAGGAGTCACCATAGTTGGGAACAACCCTTTCATGGGGAATGGCTATTCCCCAATAGGACAGCCCACAGACAAACTTGTAACACCCAATCATGTGGAGAAACCTTGCTTAAGGGTAGTGATAGGTGACAACATGTTTTCCTTTCTTGTTGACACTGGAGTGACTAGGTCATGTATTCGGGGAGGGACATTTGGGTTGTCAGGCAATGCCATGAACATTCAAGGATTCTCTGGGGCTCAAGAAGTTGTTCCTTTTACTGATAACATCTCCTTATCTATAGGAGATCATGACTTATCTTTACCCTTGCTCTATTCGCGACAAGCACCTGTAAACATACTGGGATGCGACATAATGAGCAGACTGAACATGACCATCTCGTTCACAGACAAGGGCATAATATGTTCTACACCAGGAATATACAAGGCAGATTGTCCAAGCATATTGTGAGAACACGGTACAGAGGGTGTGCCATCAGACCCAGAGATGTTCCAGTACGGACAGATGTGGCACTTGCCTGCATGCCAGGAATAGCAGGGAAAGTAGGGAGGATGCCAGGTGAGTACCTGTTCAGACCAGAGACACCACTAGATGAGAATGGGGGAACGATTGTATTTAGACATCGAGGCATTTGTGGCAAGAGAGTAATCAGTTGCAGTACATGCAACAAATGACCAAGGGAGAGCATGGAGGGCAATACTTGCAGTAGTAGAAGGATGCAGGCTGACCACAGTAACAGATGAGGAGTTATTTTCGGAAGAAAGAGTGGAGACAGAGATGAGGTTGGAAATGAGTGTGACTTTTTGGTTACAGATTACCTACAGAGAGGTTGCACAGAAGATGGCAATGGTTCTGGAAGTGCTACCACCATTCTGGGACGAGGATTTGGCAAACGTACCTGACAGTTTATGGACCACAAGTCCCTATGAGATAGGGTCCATAAAGAGCATTGGGGGAGTGAAGATTAAATTAAAACCTTCAGCGATCCTGCCATGAGTGAAACAATGCCCCCTGACCAAAGAAGAAGATGAGTGCATCTATGAAACAATCAATGCCCTCATTGAGAGAGGCATCCAGGTACCATCAGAATGTCCAAGCAACACTACTGTGTATCCTGTACAAAATGTGAACGGGGGTCATGGCATTTTATACAAGATTGACACCTTCTTAATCACATTCTAGAGGCAGAGTACCCCTTAGCAGCGAACCCAGCAACAATCCTGCGTGGCATTCCAGCGGAAGCCACCTGTTTCACCTTGAATGATCTCAAGAACGCCTTTTTCTCAGTACCACTACACCCAGACTCACAAGATTTGACCAGCTTAATGTTCCGCAACCAGAAGTGGAAACACACTAGGCTGCCCCAGGTGTACTGCAAGTCATCATCTATATTCAACAGAGTGATTCAGATGGGCTTAGGCAACATTACCACAGAAAGCACAGACTCAGCACACATGCTCACAGTACTATCAGAAAAGGGGTACAGGGTATGAATGGGCCCCTAGGAAACCCTCTTGTATGGAAACAAGGCACAATCACCACACACGAACTGATACGTCAGACACAAGGTTCAGTTCCCAAAATCTAGGGTTTATTGCAAAGCAAATAGTCTCAGTGGGCCGACTGGGTCTCACGTACCGCAACGTGTGTCACCCAGACCTTGTGGGACGGCAGAGAGCAAGCATTTTACAACAATTACATATATACAAAATGATAATCTTATTATCAGTAGTGACACATTCAAAACCACCCACAATGTATCTTTCTTTGCAATGGTTTTGATGATTGACAATTATGACAAATATGACACCCTTCAGACATTCATTTAGCAACCGTTGCAATTAGCACAGATGCAGACACTATTCTTTGTTTTAGGGAACGTAATGCTCTTGTTCTTACAAGCAAGCTGCGTGCAGGGGAGAGACACATTCCAGGCCTCACTATCTTCAAGTTTCTATTCGTGGGCTAGAGGACAGCTCAATCTACAGGGGCTCAATGAAGGGGGGCCGCAGAAGAGAGCATAATTCAGCCTTTAACTGTTCAGTTCTATAGTTTCTGCTGCTCCAGCGAGACTACCTGGCACCTGCGTAGTGATTAAATGCCTTGTTGCTTACTTCCAAGGACTTGTGAGGGAGGCGACCGGGGCATTGCTGTCTGGGTTGTCTGGGGTGCGTTTCAACATGTAACTTGTGGCCTTGCTCTATGCATGAGTAAGAGCGAAATATAATTCACTTACAGCAAAGCAGTTTGAACAGAAGCAAGAAAAGCAAAAACCATCAAAATGGCGAATTCTATTCCTACAAAATGGACGCTCTCTGGTTATGCTCATGAGTCTGTATCAACAATGCTGAATATATGATGCGGTTGGTTTTCATCCAACAAAATATACCATCTATACTATGGAAGGGTAATTTCTAGACTCACACGTAGACAAGGCCAAGCTCCAGTACTGTCAAAAGGAAGTACTGCACATTGGCCAGCTGATGTCTAAGGATGGCAGGCACATTGCCCCAAAGAGAGCACAGACAATCCACAACACACCACAACCTAAAACAGTGAGGGAAATGCAACAATTCCTAGGGGTGTGCAATTATTGCAGAGCATGGGTTTTTGATTACAGCACATACACCATGCCACACCTAACTGCATTGAAAGAGGCTCAGAGAGGAGCTAAAACACTGGTCTGGACACAAGAAATGACTGAAGCATTCAATGAGCTAAAAGAAGCAACATGCAAGGCTCCAGTTTTAGGGACCCTAGACTACAAAAGGGAATTCTTCAATTTTTCACAAACCGACGGTGTGGTTGTAAAGGCAGTACTGACACCAAAAAACAAGCCTGGGCCATAAGCCATTTGCTTACTACAGTGTAGAGTTTTACCCAGTAATGAACGAACACTATCTGTGCGAACAATTATTGGCAGCTGCAGCTTTCACGGTGGAGCAGGCATCAACACTAACAATGGGGTGCACAACCACCCTTTACGTGAAACACGCCCTGTTTGCAATACTGCACAAAACAAAGAGCACATTGACAGCGCAAAGAGCATCAGGTTACGAGATAATACTATCAAAAGCAGAGCTAAGGATAGTAAGGTGCAAAACTCTCAACCCTGCATTATTCATGGCAGACGTTTATTAACCTGGAGAGTGGGCTCATGACTGTACCAAGAACATAGAGCAATTCACTGAGACATGCAAGGTGGAGAAGGATGCACTTGAGGGGAAGAGGTGCTCTACATTGATGGGTCTTCAACTATCTATCAAAGTGATGGGATCAGGATAACAGGGGCTGCTGTAGTGAGATTGAAGGAGGACTGGCAAGTGCCAGGTTTCCATCTCATTATTCAGCACAAGCAGCAGAACTACTGGCCCTCATATTGGCTCTACAACACAGCATAGGAATGAGAGTGACAATATACTCCGACAGTGCCTATGTCACCTCAACAGTAGATTCAGGATTGGCCAGATGGTTCAGGAGAGAGTACATGAGAGCTGATGGAACTCCAGTGCAGCACACTCTACTATTAGGAGTACTAATTGAAGTGATAACATACCCGCAGGAGCGAGCATTGGTAAAGTGCCAGGCACACACCAAAGAGGAAGATGCCATATCAAGAGAGAAAGAAGCAGCGGAACACGAGGCAAAATGTGCGTCATTTTTGCAGAATTGAGGGAATTGAAGGAAAGGACACAGTCCACGGGAGGAGTAAGGCAAATGATGTTGAAGGAAGGGTACAAATTACTTATCAGAAACACAAATCATTGAACTGCAGGGAGCTGCACCCAAGGATGAAAAGGAACTCTGGGTAAAGAGAGGGTGTTCAATGTCCCCCACAGATGCCCTATGGTGACAAAACAACACTGGTCATGCCACTTGCGTTACTGAAAATGGCATTGAGGCAGTTGCATCATCCAATGCACACGGGGAAAGAGGTCATTGTAGCGTTCATCGGAGAATCATGGTTCTGTTCTAACTTAACTGAGCTTATGGCACATTTTATCAGTAACTGTTTGACGTGCCATCAGTTCACTTCTGGGCACACACTGAGAGCTGTGAGAGGTGTCATACCTAGACCCAAAGGCCCATTCCTGCATCTCCATGCCAACTACGTGGACATGATCCCAGTATGTCAAGGATACCGCTACATGATAGTGGCTGTCTGCCCATTTTCAAGATGGATGTGCATACCACCCACAAGCAATTGGAGTGTGTGGGTGACTTAATGGACTCCTGAAGGAGCGCATTGCCAAAACTCAGCAGAGCACCAAGAAGAACTGGCTTCACTTTTTGCCATTGGAACTATTTGAACTGCACAACAAACCAGGGTCCTACCACCACTTAACGCCCCACGAGGCAGTAACGGGATGGCATATGCATCTCCCGCTGGCTCCTCCCACTAGGGCACTAAAGGATTGTGAAAATGTTGCTGACATTTTGGGTCAAGAAATGTTTGAATATGTCACTTCACTGGTTTCTAGGGCTTCTTTTATCTCTCTCCAGATACAGCAGACCCATGCCATTGCAGAAGACAACATGCAAGAGCGTACTGGCGACACAGATCAGAGCACCCCTAATGAACTTTTAGTACAAATAGGTGACCTAGTCTTGTTAAAAAAACTTTACCAGGCGCTGAAATGCGCCACATTCAATGATCCTCACCCTGTCACAAAATGGGCACTTAGACTGAAGCTTCAAGTACCACGAAACAAGGGTAGTCCATCAAAAGAAGCAAAAGGCTATCTGTTCAGATGTACGGAATGAAGGTAGAGTATTATGGAAGGGTCGGGGAAATGAGTGACCCTACTGTCCCGTAACCAACTATATTCATAAATGCTAAATAATACACACACACACACCTACACACACCTATTCACACATAGATGTACACTGAAGATTCACCCATGGTCCCGGAGTAACACACAGGATATATGTCACTTGAGATCATGTAGTCCCGCAATGGGAAAGGAAGGGCATGTTCTAAAAGGTGAAACATGTTTCCAAAGAGAATTTTCAAAATCATCTGTCATGTGTACAGTCACAAGGCTGAGAACGATCAGAAGTTGCCAACATTTGTGTCCAGAAAGTGATGAGACATTATGTTTTGTTGCCACACTGTCTACACCTCACAATATGATTGTTTATTGAAGGGGGAAGAAACCCACCATTGAACACTTAAGGTGTCATAGCCAATGGGGAATTGATTTGCATGTTGCAAAATGTAAGAATGTACAACAACCAATAAGGATGGAGTATCTGGATAACTTGATTATTAGGTCATTGTTATAAGAGGCCATTAGATTAGTCACAAGGGGTAGGTTAGGCCAACAGGGCCAAGTACTTTAAAGATTTCTGTATGGAATAGCAACCACTGTCCGAACACTGAATAAGAATTTACATGCATCTTGAAACATTGTCAAAGCAATGGTGCGACTCACTCCTATAAAAACCGCCATTTAATGATGACACTTTGAATGATGCTTGTATTATTTCCAGCCAAGACAGCATGTAGTAAACCTTTGTTTGTCTTGCTACCTGTGCACTTTTACTGCTCTTTTAATATTTACTTTGGCTAATCGGGTTTTTGGGTCTAACTTGCATTTGGTGACCCCCAACATGATTCCAGGTCCATCCAAGGAGCTGGGAGCTCCCCTGCCACATTTCCTTGTGCAAGCGGCCCCTACCTGCAGAGAGCAGAATTAGCACACACAACAAGAAGGCCCGAAGTGGCTGGGTTTATCTGAAGTCTTGTCTGAATGCTGGAGGTTCAGCATTGCCCCCGGTGTGCAGTCCCTTTGAGGGGGAGAGACGACATTGTAGGTCCTCAGAAGAACATACAGAAAGCGAGTGTAGCTGTTGCAGGAACAACAAATTGGAGTGTGAGAATTGTGAGTGAGCGCAGAGAGTGTGAAGGAGTGAACCACGTGGTGCATATACTTATTTTTCTTTTTTGAATAATAGTGAGGCAGAGGGCTCCCACTGAGGGGATCGGTGACGTAACAATGTTAGCATCAGTCAAGAGTTATTGAAGTGATGAGTCCATTGAGATAAGAAGAGGTCAGTGTTCTTTAGAGAACAGAAGTGAGAAGTCATGTGTGGAGAGGACTGAGTCCCTCTGCTCTGAAGTAAAGGGCGAGAGGAGGAAAAATAAACCAGTGTGTACATAAGTGTTGATAGTGGCTTTGTTGTATAAATTGTAGATCGAAGTGTGTTTTTTATGTTTAAGGCAAAAGTATGTTGGTGTATGTGTGAAGAGTGGGAGGATAATTTAGAGTAAAGATCGTATTGTGGGAGGGGTCTCAGTGGGGGCTGTTTTGTGGAGACACACAGTGATTTATTCTTTTCCCCTTTGTGTTTTGTGATGAATTGGTGGTGCGCCGTAGGGGGTGGTCCCTGAAGGTCTTTGTCAAAAACAGTGTTTTTTTGTGATGCTTTGTTGTATAATAATGTGCACACCAGTTGAGCATATGTGCAAAGATCTCCCGACATATAAGGAGACAATTCCCAAATATAATGAGTGGGTCATAGGGGAAAATGCTTACTGCGTGGCCTGCATAAGGTACACACAATAGGGCTTTCATCCTTATGATAAGAGCATACAAATAGTTTATCACATGTTACATACAGGTCTCCCCACAGAGGTACAGGCAGATTTGGACAAAATAGTGGGCATTGAAACAAAAGGATGGTGTAAGATCCAAGCGCATATAGTACATTTTTGGAAGCACAGCAAGCAGAGGCAAGACTGATACACAACGTTAGAAAAAGTAGGTATGGAAGGTGCAATAGTTATAAACACTACGGAAGGGCGGTATGGAGAAGAACTGGCACAAGGATTGGCAGGCGGATGGCAGAACTCATGGGTGGGGCCCAAGGGGGAGGAAGAAGCAACTCCCAAAGAGGACAGGAAGGATTTTGGAGCGATAAAACCACAATTCAGAGGACAGTGTTGATCATGCAGAAGAATGGGACATATGGTGCGAGATTACCAAAGCAGGCCCCCCATGCAGTGTTATTCAGGTGCACCCCCAGGCCAGTATTCTGCTTATACAAGATAACAGCATATGCTCCTGGGGCTCAGTAGCCCCAGGC
This sequence comes from Ambystoma mexicanum, assembly GCF_040938575.1. Classification (NCBI taxonomy): domain Eukaryota; kingdom Metazoa; phylum Chordata; class Amphibia; order Caudata; family Ambystomatidae; genus Ambystoma; species Ambystoma mexicanum. Next base: position 565,732,874 of record NC_090928.1, read on the forward strand.
ACTGTAGCAGCTCCCGGCAACATGTACTCCCCTGGATCCATGCAGCCACAGAATCCAGGCCTGATGCAAGCAACAGTGCCCACACAGGTACAGCCCATACAATAACACAATTGCAAATGTTATGCAGAACATCACACAAGGGCCAGTCCAAGCTACCACACTCCCATTTGAACAGAATGTGTTACCTCAAGAGACAGTAAAACATTTCACAGGTGCAAGTGTCCTAGGAGACAACACTTTTCTGCTTCTAGGGACAAACATGCTTCCACACTAGGACAGGCCGCAGTAAACTCTGACGTGTCCAGTCCTATCTATCACCCCAGACCCAGAAAAGTAACCTAAGGTGGGAGTGAAGATTGGCAACAGGATGTTCACCTTTATGGTGGACGCAGGTGGCGCCATGTCCTGTATACAGGAGGTTTCCTTTAACCAACAAAAGCATGGACACACAGGGATTCTCTAGGGCTATTGTCGTGGATCCATTCATAGAAGATCTACCCATCACTGTAGGGGCAGAGAAAGTTTTAGCACCAGTATTGTACAGCAGAGAGACACCAGTCCATTAAGCATACTGAACATGACCATCTACTTCATGGATAAAGGAATAGTGTACTCCACACCAGGCATGCGTTATTACAGAGTAGCAGCAGTGGTCAAAGCACTATGTAGCACCAGTGCAGTTCGAGGGGTATCCCTACATGAACACATGTTTATTTACTCAGTGACTCTTTTGATAGGATGGCTCCCTGCGTAGCAACACATGATATTCCACTTACCCACAGAATTATTGTTTGGACCTGCTCTCCCACAAAAAAAATCCCAGGAACAATTTTCACCTTGCACATAGAAGCAGTGATTACCAGAAAAGACACAGGGCCTCATTACACGGAAGGCGGTAATGGTTAACGGCCACCGTTAATGGTAACGGTGACCGTTAACCATTACCGCCTTACTACGAGGTCCCTTAGCGGGTTGGTGCTTTAACGCCTGCTTTTTCAGGTGTGAAAAACCAACCCGCTAAGGGACCTCGGAGCTAATTACGGCACCGCAAAATTGCGGTGCCGTAATTAGCGCCTTCCCCATTCCCATAGAGCCCTATGGGGCAGAAATGGGAATGGGGAAGGGCAATGGCGGAAGGGGGATTTACTGCCCCACCAACCTTGGAATGGGGCGGTAAATCCCCTTTCTGCCAAGGCGGTGCCGGTATTTTACCGGCATGAGCCAGCGCCATGGCTCACTGCCTTCCGTGTAATGAGGCCCACAGTTATTCTAAGAAGCACAGATGAAGAGAGGGTAGAATGGTGAACAGTATTATGCATAGACCCAACACTGCCATTGAGGGAAGTGACTGATGAACAGTAGTTCGCAGACACAGAAGAGGAAGGTGAGAAAATGTTTAAAATATGCATATCTTGTCATATGATACATCAACACAGAAAGATACCAAATACAGTACTGGTTGCCACAGCACCACCATCACTGTTAAACAAGGACTTGGCAGAAGTGTACAGTCACTTATGGACCGACAATCCTCATGAAGTAGGACTACTGAACAGCATAGGAGCATGAAGAATTAAACTCAAACCATATGCAATAATCCCAAGAGTGAAACAGTACCCATTATCTAGAGAGGCGGATTGTTAGGCAAGATTGTATGCAGTACCCTGTGGGAGACTGCACCAGCGCTGTCCTCTTCGCAATAGTTAATCCAAACTTTGGTATAAGCATGTACTACGCAAGTTGGTAGAGTGACTGAGCAGCCAGGCTTATCTCAAGAGGGGTCAATGTGAGATTTAAGGTTGTAACACCGAGTTTCACAGTGACAAGTATTCAAATAAACAATTACACTCAAGGTTTCTTGATTAAACTATTATTTATTAATTTAACAGTCAGTTAAATAAGCCTTCCTTAGAAGGTCGCAATATATATATAACACAAACATATACTTAAAAAATACACACTCTCAGTTTCAATAAATTAGTAGATACCCATTTGGGATGGCACACAGATACTTCCTACACCCCGAGGTGACTTAAATAACTAGGACATTGTGGACATTAATATAGCACAGGTACATTTAGAGCAATACTAATTTTGGTGTCAAAAAGAAAAGGTTTAGGGAATAAAACAATGGTTAACACATATTCCTAAGCAGGTACGTACATTTGAACCCCCAATGCAAAGTATATTAACCCTTTCTCAGCTATACAAGTTATGGAATGTGTGACTTTTTTTGAGGGATAGTTAAAGTACAATGTTAGAGATTAGAAGACTCTATCAGAGTGCCAGGACAGCCAATGTGAATTGAGCAAAGTCTAGAGGAACTGAAGCAATTCTTGAAGGTGAGTAACAAGTCTTGCACAATGTTTTAGAAGTCTTTGTAGAAAATGAAATCACTGTTGGGCCACAAGCTGGGAGGTCTGAAGAAATTGGTTCTGTTCCAGTTGTAGTATGGCAGTTCCTGTTGTTCCTAGGTCTCAGTCGCAGGGACAAGAGGGAAGATGTCTGGGGACTCCCAAACTTCAGATCAGAGGCACTTCGCAGTTTCAGCTTCTCATGAATAGCACCACCGTGATTCTCTGATACTTTGTTGGGGAGTGAGGGGGCCCTATCTGGGATGTTGCAGCTATGCCAGGGAACGTGGCAAGCAATGGGAGGTCTGCGTTGTCCCTGCCTTAGCTGGGGCAGTCAGCAGTCCCCACAGGATCCCTGCCCACTCAAGAGAGGCTATGAACTAACGTCCCTCCCTGTATGTAAATGACATACAATGACAATCACAAACCCTGCCGTATATATAATGTTGTAAATTAGAGGGTGGGAAAGCAGGGAAACCACGTTGAGAGAAAACAAGCAACCACACAGTTGTTCAGCCAACAGATACACATATTTATGTTGTAACTGCTGGTACCCACAGCAGGCACTGGCGATCCTACTCGCATTTCCAAGCCTTTCAATATACATGTGGCGTGAAAAAGCTCTTATCCTTACAACAACAACTTCTTTTGATGCATGTTACCCAGATTGCTACTACTCCCATTTGCATGTTTATTCTGTCCCGACCCCCTGGGACTCCTACTCATTGACCTACTCGCTTGCAGTCCTTATCTCCTTCCCTCAAAGCATGGAGGCTCAGCCATGCAGTGCTGCTCCCGCTTGTTCATGTACATTTTCCACATAACGCCTGTAGGTGTGACTTACAGGCCAGTAACGATATAAACCAGCCCTGTGTAAACTTGCCATGGCCCTGTTGCACCCTTTGATTAATTCCAAAGCATTGCATCCAAAGTTTTGCAGCAATCGGAATAAGGTCCCTAGTTTATCTCAAACCAACAACAAAAGTGTACATCCTTTAATCCCCATCCTCCTGTATGTACTCTGCTCATGCCTGTGTCTTGTCGCCACAGCTGTCATGCTGTTGCCACATATCAAAACCACTGTTGCCTAGAATTAACACAGAATTAACACCATAGCCCACTCCTGAGCAGCATAGGGACCGCATTCTTTAAAGAAATACCCCTGGTCCAGGCTAAACATATGTTCAATGTATAGCAACAACCAGGGGAGTTGCTAGGTCTGGAAAAGACCCGGGGCTAAGCTGATGTCGGAACTGTTGGGACTGGGGGCTAGCTAGTCTTTTGGCTGTAGCTCCTGAGATTCTATCCGGGGCTATAACCAAAACATCAGGGGCTATAGCCCCCTTAGCCCCCCCCTAGCAACGCCCCTGGCAACAACCCTGAAGCTGACACCAAAGCATGGTTAGTGGGTGCAAGTAGATCCAGCCATGGATACCACCCTTCCCTTATTTAACCAAAACTGATTCTGGAAACGGCCACAAAGGGCCAGTCCCAACACACGTTGCACATTGCACACCCTCACCTTAACATTATCTTCCAGTTCCCCTAATTAGGAAACTCAATTCTGGTTGCCCATGCGTGCATCATGACACCACAATCATAACAGAAGGCTTGCAACAAAGCCTCCCTTCTCGCAAGATCGAGGCAGTGTCTACCCCCCCTCCCCCGCATAAAGAGGGAAAATACAATCCAGCCACTTTTACCGTTAGTTTGCCGCTCATACTTAGATTCCATCCCCCAGTACTTCCAAAAGCACTCTGGATAACACTTGCCAAGCAATGCACAAGTTCCATCCGAATGCCTTGTAAACGCAAAACCACAGAAACAAAATCTGCACCCAACGATTAATTTCCCTCATTCATGTTCATGAGCATTTCCGAAATAGTGCACCATCTCCCAAATCTGTCTACCACAAAAGAGTGTGTATTGCTGGCAAACTTCCCCACAGCACAGTATTGTGGTGCTGCTGCGTCCATGTTAAACTATCTGCCTAGCCGCCATTAGCCATGAAAAAGGCTACAACCTGACCCTGCCAATATCCCTAAACACACAAATGAGAAATCCGATGTGATGCAGCTGGAACATTATATAATTAAAGCAAATTTACTGTATTGGACATTTTAAAACAAACGACGAACCTGCCAGCACGGTGACTGCCAGGCAAACAACATGAAAACCCGGCACTCGCTGCAATAATACACTGTAATGGTCCTGGCAAAGAGGGTACCACCCTCAGAGTGCTGCATACTTTTAGCCCCCTTTTTGGGGGTTAGGTCAAGCCTTACTTACTACCCCTTTCCTTTCCTATCCCCAAGCGGTTGCTTAGCTACTCACACTTCATGTTGCCTAGCGCCCCTCTATCTCACATTTGCTGCTATTAGCTGCATGGGGATGGGGCAGGGATCCTGCGGAGGCCTCTGTTCTCCGCAGCTAAGTCAGGGACCACCCAGGCCAAACTCTTTGGTCTTATAGGCAAAGAGCATTAGTAGCAAAAATAACGGTGTCGTCTTCATAGGATAACCAGCCCAGTGGGTTATGGTTAATATTAGCAGGGAAATATTTACAGTTCTCAAAGCACTGGGGCATATCTGGCAGAAATAAGTTATATAAGAATGGGGCTATGACACACCCTTGTTTAACTCAATAATTTGTCCTAATATCCTGAGTTAAAGTATCCTTGCGGTGCAAACGTACAGTGACACTCGTATCATGATAACATTGCTGAACAGATATAAAATAGACCAGTTACATCCAGATTTCAACATTTTCTCCCATGACAGATTCTTAGATGCAGTATTGAAAACTTTTGGGCAATCGATAAAACATATACACAACACACTTCCAGCTTTCTAGAGGCGATTGAGTATCAGGTATAATAAGAGCAAATATTGAATAATGCACCTATTTCTCTTCTGAATCCCGTTTGTTGGGAAGACGAGATTGCAGCCTCTTTTATCCAAATATTCAGTTTTTTTAGAAGACAAATAGAAACATTTTTGAACTACTGTCTGACAATGCTAACATTCTATAATGTCTTTGTTCAAAACATGTGCCTTTTTTCAGAATAGGGATCCGGATTGCCTTTTTCCAGGAATTTGGATCCTAACCTCCATTGCAACATTGTTAAAGAGCCAAAACAGAGTGGTAGCCCACATTTCCCCTTGTTCTTTAATTATCACATTTGGCATCCCATCAGGCCCTTGTGCTCTCGACATTTTTAAGCCCATTACGATTTGTAAGATAGCCTCAACATCATACATGAACCATTTACCATCACATTCCCTGTCAAGAGCCTCTGTATCTTCACCACACCCAACATGGTTATCTTGACCATCACTTTTATAGTATAAACCTTCAACAGCCTCAATCCAATCCATCTCCGATATCAGATTAGTTTCCCTTATTTTCTTACAACCTTTACCATTTACCATGTACCAACATTTATTGCTATCTTTAGATAATAATGCCTCCAAGATTATACTACAGTTAGCATTATTTTGGGTTTGCTTATAAAATCTAATCCAATTCTTATATATTGTTGTCATACTGACATTCACTCTCTTCATCTCACGCAGGAGTCCTTGATTTTCTTTTTTTATCTTCCTAATCGCTGCCCGATGGTGTGTTCTCTTTACTTCTATGTAAAAAAAGTATTGTAAACATTGTTGACAGGATGGGTTCTTGTCCTTGGACCCCTTGTGTAGGACATTGACATATCAATACCACAAACAATATAACTAATTCAATCCCTCAGGTTAAAATCACAATTTTCAAGATTTAGCCCCACGTTTTACCAGAATTCCTATACGCAAAGGTTAAACACCTTAATATTACCTGCCATTACTTGATACATCACTAAGCAGAGGGTTGTGCTTGATACACTGTTGTTTTTTTAGTTTTACCTTTAGTAAGGCATGGCCACTATTATTACTAAAAACTGTAGAATATGAACCCATTGATTCCGCCAATAACTGAGATACAGAGATGTAGTCAGTTCTCGACTTAGACTCCTCTCTAAACCCTGTACACACTTGAATTTCCATTAGGTACAAATGACCTAGAACATGCTTCATTAAAATCACCCACAACCGTAAAAAGTGTTCCCTCATCCTGAAATACACAATGTGTTAATGAAAAATCTACATATAATTGGAGCTCCCTTGTCACTTGGCCTCCAGGTGCAAATACACACATTTATCAACAACAGTTTAGATGTTAAATCCTTGACTGAATATGTCATTTGAATAGATAAAGCGTTTTTATTTTGCCATTGAGGTAAATACTCAACAGGATTCAAATACGTTTTTAAACCTATGATTAAACCACCCCTCAGGTGACCCATAGATTTATTTTGTTTTTTTGTTTTCTGAACATGCACAAAGCCATCCATATAACAAGAGTTAATGAGCCATATCTCCTGAAGACAAAATATATTAGATTTGAGCAGGTGACATAACCACTTATTATATAAAAAGGAGTTATAACCCCACAAATTCCAAGACAACAAGTTAAGGGCATCCTTCTTTAGCTTCAGTGAATCATTTTCCTTAATTCAATGTAAAGAGTAGCATTGCTTTTCTGAATTAACATCCAGTGCCAGCTTAAAGGCTTCAAGTTTGGATTCCCATTGCAAAATTTCCTTTCCCAAGTCCATCTTGACTATTTCTAATTTACTAAGGTTTTTTTAATTTCAATTGGAGTCAGCTTCCAAATCAGCCCTAATTGTTTGTATTGGAATGACCTCAAAACCGTTAAGTTAAAGCACTGCAGCGTATGTTAGCACATATTCCACAAACATGGGCAAGGAAAAATGTATAATAGAACAATTTGAATTAACTGCTGAATCGGTTGCTCCACTAAGAAATTACTGACAACTGTGGAATATTTTGCAGCACTTTCAACAATATCGATCTATGTATGAATGGGCTAAGGTGCGTAGCATCACATTCCAATATTTTTTATTTTTCAGACATTGCATTTATAAAGCCTCACGGTACATTCATCCGGCACGTTTTCTACCACCGTGGGCATTATGATTAGTTATCACGGCTCACACTCCTTAATTGCCGTTTCCAGACACTCACTAGATCTTATACTTCCGCATTCTCCTAAGTGCCAATGTTTATTAACCATGTGTGAACCAGTTTTTCCTTTTGTATCTTTGGTCAATCATTCTTGATTCTTCTCAGAGTCTTGTTTACTTCTACCATTGGTCCCACAGCAGTCGTAACATTCATTTGACCTGGTAACACTAAATGTGATTCCTGTTGTTCCGCAACCCCCATTATATCCCCCTTCAATTTCTCTGTATACACATTAAATTCTGTCTTTGCAACTGTTTTTTCCCTTTTCTTATGGGATAGATGAATGTAATCAAAGCTTTCAATTTCTATAATATTGGGGTTGGACTAAATCGGGGTATTTACAAGGACATTATGCTTACTACAATTCGGAGCTTCCAACTCTGGTTCCAACATAATTAAATCTGCCTCCCCATGATCTGCAATCAAATCACTCCTGTGTAACAGTGTTTGAAGAATACTAATTAACTCACCCTCAGAGTTCAGACCACTATTTGACATAATAATGTCTACAGTTTTACTAGTAATGAACAATAGTTATTTTTGGTCAGTGGCCATTTTGGAACAATGTGCCATTAATAACTTACAATTTGCTGACAATTTAACCACTTCTTCGTAGAGAGGCGCAGAATTAGGTGATTGGCCATAATAATCATAATCACTGTGTACTATATCTATATCTATATTCAGTGAAAAAACGTTGTTAAAGGGACGTTATGGTTAAGTTGCGCTACTAAAACCCTATGAAATTCAGTGAAAAAACTTTGTTAAAGGGACGTTATGGTTATGTTGTGCTACTAAAAACCTATGAAATTCAGTGAAAAAAATCTGTTAAAGGGACGTTATGGTTAAGTTGCGCTACTAAAACCCATATATGTACCACACTAACCATTCATTTAAATACCATATATTCTAAAATGGAATATGCCAAGAGAAGATAAATAGGCTTCCAACATAATTACCTGACAGACACTCCACAACTAAGACCAAGACCAGACCTACAGGCTACTCAGAACATATCTTACCTGAAATAGTAAGTGTACATCATTTTACTCATATCTTTATAAACTTTCTGTATTAGATTAAAAAACAATATTATATATATTTTTTTTTCTCACAGAAATGTCTAGTACTCTGGAATGACTAGAGGAGCACTTCCCACATGACGAAATGTCAGAAAATAGTGAAGCTAATGGTACACACCTTTACAATGTAAACCATTTAAGTGTTATTATTTTATATATATTTAACATATATATTTCTTTTTTTTACAGAGCATACCAAAATAGAAAATATGTCTGAAGAAACTGTTTTGGAAAATACACTTGACAGCTTAAAAGAAAAAATGGATTTATTATTGAGCAATTTTAATAATTTGAAAACTTTTGTTGAGGATCATTTTAAAACAAAATACGCATACCATTGTCCCCCCTCACCATATCCCAGTCAATTATCCCCAAACCCTCTCCATAATCCAAAACGTTTTGATGAGTCTTCCATCCCTTCTTCACCTGATATCAATCAGGGTTTTTGTTTCTGTTTCTGCCTCACCTTCTCTGTCATAAATTATTAAAATATGTGAAATAAAGTTACATTTTTATATTGTGTTGTAATTACTTCCCATTTTTTATTTTTTTTAAAACAATGTAGATGTCCGCGGACAGCGCGGGTGTTCTGAAATGTTCGTAAATAAACGAAAATGGAGGTGTCTCGAAGAACACTATGCCTGTCCGTATTGTTCGCTAGAAAGTTGAAACTGTTCTAAGAACCCAATTGGTGTCCTGAAATGTTCGTAATTAAATGAAAATGGAGGTGTCCTAATAAAGAGCACTATACCTGTCCGTACTGTTCGCTACCAAGTTGAAACTGTTCTAAGAACCCAATTGGTGTCCTGAAATGTTCGTAATTAAATGAAAATGGAGGTGTCCTAATAAAGAACTCTATACCTGTCCATACTGTTCGCTACCAAGTTAAAACTGTTCAAAGAACACAAGCGGTATCCTGAAATGTTCGTAATTAAACGAAAATGGAGGTGTCCTAAAGAACACTATACCTGTCCGTACTGTTCGCTAGCAAGTTGAAACTGTTCTAAGAACACAAGCAGTGTCCTGAAATGTTCGTAATTAAACGAAAATGGAGGTGTCCTAAAGAACACTATACCTGTCCGTACTGTTCGCTAGCAAGTTCAAACTGTTCTAAGAACCCAATTGGTGTCCTGAAATGTTCGTAATTAAAACGAAAATTGAGGTGTCCTAGAGGACACTATACCTGTCCGTAATGTTCGCTAGCAAGTTAAATGTTCTAAGAACACAATTGATGTCCTCAAAAGTTCGTAATCAAACGAAAATGGAAGTGTCCAAAAGAACACTATATCTGTCCGTATGTTCACTAGCAAGTTTAAACTGTTCTAGAACATACGCGATGTCCAGAAATGTTCATTTGATGTGTGACGCACCTTTAATTAATTCAGGACCCGAACACTGTTCGTAGAACATCAACGCGCATGCGCAAACCAATGTCCGTGCATTTGGTGTCCTGCGGACAGGAGCTTCAATCGCAGACCTGTTCGCGAAGGGATCATGTGACCGCGCCCATGCGGAGCGCTTGTTATGAATGCGGACATTTAAAAGTACATTTTCGAGTAATACACAATATTTTTCCATAAAAACTCATCATGGCACAAGTACCACATAGTAATCCTGAGTTTCTACATATCTTTGAAACTTTTTGAACCCTTTTTTGTGTTCGATCTGTCCGTGGAGAGTGCGCATTTCCGTGAACCGCGTACAAGCACCCATGTAAAAGACCAAGCCCTAGAGCTTATTCTCATTGTGTTTCTGGCTATTCTTCAGAGCACAGCTATTTCTCCAGCAACTTGCTGATTCCACCATCGAGATGGCATCCCTGGCTGCAGAACTGCCACCTGGTGCTGCACCTGCTTCAGCACCACCCCCATCCCCTCCACCACCACCACCTTCCCAAGGTCCAGAAGAAGGGAACAGGAGTGAGGATGCAGAGGAGGAAGAAGAGGATCATGAGAATGAGGTAGAGGAAATCTCTACTACCCGCACTAGACGTGAGTCTTGGGTGTGGCGGTTATTTTCCATTTATGGGAATGATCCTAAGGCTCGTGCGAACCGTGTTATCTGCAATGAGTGCAAAATGATATTCAGTCGCAGGAAGCATGGTTCGTACAGCTTTGGGACCACGGCCATGAAGCGACACCTGAGGTCATTTCACTCTGGGGCTATTCACAAGGTTGTATCTTGCGAAGAACGTAGTAGGTTGATTTCCTCTACTTCATCCTCTGTTTCTGATCCTGTCACCACAAGGAACACCTCTGTGGGACAGCCAAGGAATGCTGTGGGACAGCCGAGGAAGACCTCAAGCTGCCTTACAGGCCATACAGAATTCTGATGACCCTTACCTTTCGAGGGTCACAGTTGTATGTATGTACTGTGACACAGTACTCTGCAGGGGGAGCGACTTCGGAGTGCTTTTGAGACTATTGTCTCAGAGCATGAGAAGACCTGCTCACTACCCAAATAAAACCCACTCTACATCTTCCTCTCTCAGCTCGTCCTTTCTTATCCCTGTGGTTGGTGTCCCCCCCTTTACTCTCCTTTCCCCTCCTCTCCTAGTGTGTCGTGTCTAAAAAACCAAAAAAAAATATAAAATTACAAAAATCAAAAAAAATAAGGCTCTTTTCAGAGCCGCCTTTCACAGTTAAAAAATAGAAGTGAAGATAAATAAAGCAGGGCCCTTTGTATTTCTTAAAAGTCCGCGGACAGTTCGCGAACATTAACAAAAATTGGGGTGCTACCCTATTGTTACCATTGCATTTTTATCTGGGAGGAAGTGGTGGCTCTGAAAAGAGCCTTTGGGAGGTGTTTGTATGTCAAAAATTATAACTACTTAACACCTACTTCAAAATGGATGCTGTATTTCTGAAAAAGGTTGCAGTGCATTTTGTACATTTCTCAGAAAAATCTGATTGCCAGCATAAGTAAAATGGACTCCATCTCTGCGAAAAATGTATGTACTATGAAACATAATATTTTCATTGTGAAAAGAGGACATGCCAAAATCTCTTAGAAATGCACAAACAGCCTTATTAACATTGCGCCTTGCTTTTTCCATTTGTGGACCAAATGAAGAAGAACGAAGCCACATTTGTCTCTGCGCAATCCGTGAAAATATGACCTCAGAATTAGGAAACATGTCCATGACTTTCCCAAGTCCTTCTTTCATAGCAAATTGCAAAGAAATTCCAGACACATGTCCTAAACTGTTCCCTCCACAATGAATTACAATTATGTCTGGATGTTGCTTTGTTTCCAAAGTAGCACAGAGAGGTAGCAAGTCAAACCACTTAATTCCAGGTACTCCATGCCAGTGTACTTCCACATGTGGAAATCCAAGATCTACAGCTACTCCACAGCTTTGTGCATGCACCTTCAACCAATGTATTCACAAATCTCCCAAAATCCAAACAATCTGTTTTCTGAAACACACATCCATAGCTATCTGTTGTTCTCTCAGCAAAAAGAGTATCTGAGAAAATCTTTCCTAGCACAACACACCCACTAAACGTTCCTGACCAATTCCTTCCACTGCTCATTCTCATTTGCATGACTTCTGAACCCAAAAATCCTCGGATGTAACTCCTGATGTCCGCGAACTACCGGTATGTCCGCAAACATATCGTAACATGAACAGCCCTTCTACCATTTCCACTTCACTCTCTGTGTCATTCCCTCATTGGATGTAGCTAAGAAATCACATGACCATGCACCAATCACATTCAAGACCATCTAACTGCATCATCATAGATCAGCACTGCAAATGTACTGTGAATCTCTCTGAGTACAAGTGTCATATCATTGGCAAGCACCATCTACAAGAAATACTGTACAAGTCTCCAAGATTTCTACTTGCAGCTCCATGCATATCCATATGCATGAACACAAACTACATTTATGCATATTTTCTGTACAGTACATGAACACATTTTTCAAACTGACTTTTAGCTTGTGTAATCTGTAAAATGAATCTACTGTCTTTTTTCCAATTTCCTAAAATCAACTATCACTTATAAACCTTTATACTATTTACTTTCTTAATACACACACTATCAAATCATGTTAAACTAACATTTTTAAATTAAATGTATACACTACATATATTGAAACAAAATTGCATGCATGCACACTCTATGTTTCAATCTCAAAAAATAATACTTATACAATTACATTTATTTATTTATTTATTTATTTATTTATTTATTTGATTACTTTAATTTAAGCATGATATTAAGGCACTACTACCTAAAACAGTTTCTTTTCAGAAATGGTGGTATTCATTGGTACATTATGAATTTCACAAGACATACTAACGATATGTTGTTTGTTACAGATACTCATTGCAATACAATTTGTTCATTAAGAGCATATCATATGTATTGAACTGGTGCGACGTATCTTATGTGATTAAGATAGTTTTAATGGTTTTAAGGAAGGCGCTGAGGATTTCAATTAACAAAATCAATATCTAAATTAAAAACAATGCTATATACAAACAAAATTACAAATTTGTTTCTTTTACAATTGCAGTGAAGACCATTCTCTAGAAAAGAAGCAGCCGAATTTCAAGAACAAAGAAGAACTAAGAATTAAACTGCTCATTTTAGAAAATAAGTAAGTAGAATATCACCATAATATTTGTATTATTACTCAAACATACTGTAAAGTTAATTCATGCTATTTCTGTGTCTAAAAATAGAGATTGTGCACCATTCTGTCCAAAAATCCCCATGTCTTAAACAGAGATTTACAGCCAGAATGGCGCACAAATTCCTACTTTTGGACACACAAATTACCCAACTCAACCGCTAGAATTTTCATGTTATAGAACAAACAACTGTTTTTATTGTATACATTAGATTTACTATTTGTACTTCTCCACACCGCTAGCTTATTTTTTTCTGTCATATAAACCTGAGTTTAGTAACATATTAATTGAAGAATACACATCCATACTAGTTGTAGTTCCCAATGCACAGTCAGACACCATTACATACATCACCTTACTCAAAAACTCATGCACACAGCACACATACATTGCAGAACACCCCAACCATACCTTCTTTATTTTTTTCAACAGACCTTAAAGAATGCCTACCAAAAGTCAAGTCCCTAGAAAGCAACGCAGACGTAGAGCAAATGAAAATAAAAGTGTCCAACATAAGCATCCACCTGTAGCAGAATTTGTAAAAAAGTTCAAACAAAACAGCTAATACAGTCATTTAGTGAAACACAAGAAGTTTCAAGTACAAAAACGTTGCCTTCTCTATCAAAACGTAAAACAAACCAAACAACAATTAACAGAAAAACAGCTATCACTACAAATAAAACTACTTCTTTAAATTTTAATATAGTGCAAAGTAAGCATACCAAGAAAAGTATTTTAGCCAAAATGTTCTGTCACAAAGTCCTTCAAAATCTTATAAAAACAGGAGATAAATCAGGTTCAATGCTTAAAACCTAGCGTAGGAAATTAATTTTAGAAGCGTTGATAGATAGTGCAATTCTTCTCAAAAGAAAGTTATTTATTTTAGTGTTAAACAAAATGAAACCACTAACAAAACTAATAACTAAATAAAAAAAAGGCTTCTCAATAAACACAATGTCCACAGAAAGAACTTATTAAGTATCTGCAGAGGTGAATGTAGTCACACTATGAGCACAGAACCATACTTTAATGAAGAAGCGTACAAACAAAAACAAACAAATACACTTGCCATACATAGCAGTGGTCGAGGTTATGAAAAAGTTAATAATACCATAATGGAACAAGAAGTACTCCTTACAAAAATATGCCCTGAAAACTTAGAATTACCCCTCCATTCAACTGAATCAGAACGTCTAGTGTACAAATGGCCATGCACGTCAATATGTAACATTCCTAAACAATTTTTCAAGTCTTTACGCCAATTCCTCAATCAATATGTAAAAAGCAAAGACAAAATCAAAATTAAACCACTGCAAAATATGGATACCTGTCCAGTGCGCAAATACACAGGACTACAAGAACATTCATTGGCCTGCATTACAGGACCTACTTGTAAAACCACCTTCCATGATATCAAACGAATATCAACACATTATTCAACTATAGGAAATCTAGTCTATAAACTGTACTATGCTAAAAGTCCTGCTTTAGCACTAGCAAATTTAAATAACATTCTTCTACAAGGTACAGCAAAAGACCGACTTTAAGAAATTGACTATATCCAGAAAAATATTTTGGAAGTGAAAGCCATTTACAGAATGGAATAGCTTTAAACCAAATTAGCAACAATTCTACACATGGCAACCTTTTGCTAAACACATACAAAAAAGAAATACTAAAATTTAAAAGTGCATCAGCTGAAGTACCAAACCATGTATGTGTTTGTTGCCACAGAACTTTTTATAAACGTAACACGAAAACTGTAGACCTATCATATAAAATAGAGGACAATGAAGATTACAAATGGTTTGAATTAGCTCTCTACCTTGTATCAGAAAACAAATACGAAATAAGTGACCCCTTAATACTTTGCAGTAACTGCACTACAAAACTTGACAACAATCAAACTCCTTCACGTGCTATCACAAATAATTTGGAATTATACCCACTACCAAAACCCCTACAACAACTTAATTTATATGAGAGCATCATAATTCAAACAGTACAACCATTTCAAGCAATAATACGCCTTCAACCAAAAACAGTAAATTTACCTCCCTCTGAATTGGTAAAAGGCATTCGTGGAAAAGTAGTTTATTTACCATTAGATCTAAAAGAAAATGTGCATACTCTAGGAGTGCAACGTCCAATGCAGCAATCTTTAATTATCTTATTAAACGGAGTACCTACAAAAGACAAACAAAATGGCAACTGCTGGTAGATTTACAAAAGGTTAGACAAGCCTTACAATATCTTAAAGAGAATAATGAATATTACAAAGAAATTAATATTGAAGAAAACTTGAAAGATACAACTGAAATAATTCAAGAAACACAAGAAGCTGGTCAATTTGAGCTACTAGATCCTGCTACAATATCAAATACTTTAGACCATTATACAATTCATCCTTTGCACTCTAATGACACCATAGAAGATGCACTGGAAACATACCAAATGCGTTAAACAAAAGGATCATCAATCAGCATATGGCAAAAAAGTATAGAAGCACATGCTTTTCCTCTACTCTTTCCTACTTGCAAAGGAGGAAGGTATGAAGATAGACCTATTCAAATATCAGCTTCAGAATACCGCTCATTACGGATGTATTCTGAAGATCCCAGATTTAGACAAAATGTGGAATACATATTCCACCTACTCTTTGAAAGTGAACTAGCAACTTTATGTTACGGAGTTGCACACATATTAAAATCAGGATCCCATTTTCAAAATATGACAGCTACACAATTATTACAAAAAGTGCAACAAAAGGATGAGGTTTTCCAATCAAATATTACAAATCTATTAGCAAATATGCGTGGTACTAAAGAGTACTGGTTTTGACGTCACGGAGATGTACTTTGTATGATCAGAAACCTTGGCCCACCCACTTGGTTTGTTACATTAAGTTGTGCAGAATATGCATGGGAAGATTTACATGATTTCCTATGCATATAAAATAAAAACAAAACAAACATAGATATACTAATACCAGGAGAACTTTGTTCTTTGGATCCTGTTAATGTTTCAAAATATTTTCACCATCGCTTCATTGCTATGCTACATTTTATTTGTAATAAAACTGTTCCTCCCCTTGGAGAAGTGCAACACTTCTTTTGGAGAAAAGAATACCAAGCCAGAGGAGCACCACATATCCAAATGCTTTTATGGATTAAAGATGCTCCTAAATTTGGTCAAGACAGTGATGCCACTGTTTTACAGTTTATTGAAAAATATGTCACTTGTGAAATTCCATCAGAATCCACAAATAGGGATCTTCATGCAGATCTTTTACAATTTCAAAGACATAAATGTGGCAAATATTGTCGTCGCAAATACAAAAACAAAGGGAAATACTACACCAAATGCCGATTTGGTTTCCCTAGACCAGTTACAATTACCGGTCAAGTGAACAACCTCATGTCTTCAGTTAGACATAGTATTAAAGGTAAGTCACCTAAAAATACATATTACATAAAAAGAAAAGAAGAAGATAAATATATCAATGATTATAATGCAATAATTGCCATCTTATGGAATGCAAACATAGATGTGCAGTACATTGCAGACAATTCTACTGCAGTTGCACGATATGTCACAGCACACTTAACCAAAGCAGAAAAGACAGAGCTCCAAGACCTCTGGAATGACCTGTCATCAGATAAAACAGTTTCTCAGAAATTATACAGCTTGGGCATAAAAATGCTCTCCCATAGAGAATGTGGATCATATGAAGCAGCTGATTGTTTAACTAGTACTGCATTGTATGGTAAATATGAAAATAT
The DNA here is from genome assembly GCF_040938575.1 of Ambystoma mexicanum. Lineage (NCBI taxonomy): Eukaryota > Metazoa > Chordata > Amphibia > Caudata > Ambystomatidae > Ambystoma > Ambystoma mexicanum. The sequence goes on from NC_090928.1 coordinate 565,749,821, forward strand.
AGTATGGCTTAGTCTTGGTCCAGCTAAATCTAGAAAAAGAGTTCTAAAAACATACAAAGATATAGAAGCAATAGCCAAACATGATCCCAACAGCCAAGACATTTAAAAAAACAATTTATTGGACACATACTACCCAAACAGAAGTAATACTTTGGAAACCATGTGTCTATACCACATAGCCAAAAACTACACATACAAAAATAATATAAAACATGATGAAAAAAAAGCTAAATACAGAGTGACAAACTGTGAAGGCAGCTTAGTTAAGCTCACTAAACCAAATTTAATTAATCATATAAAATTGTCATTGAAGACTCCTCAACATAAAGAAATATATTACATGTCCCTGCTACAACTCTTTAAACCATGGAGAAAAGAAGAAGAAATACTAGAAAACTATGACTCATATGAAGATGCTTTCAAAGAAAATGAAAGCACTATAACTGATGTAAACTTTACACAATACAAAACAATGTTGCACAATGAACAACAACACGAAGAAGAACTCCAGGCCCAACTATATAAAGACACTCCTGACAGTAGTCAACCTTCTGTAACAGGAAGCCAAGAACCACTTGAAGAACCACTAATAATAAATGAGGCAGAATTAGCTATGATAGAAGTAGAAAACACACTTAACTATACTACAATCAAAACTAAACAACGAACAACGTAGCATTTTTGACAAAATGTAACAAAACAAATTGCACATGGTGTACAACATGAAAATAAAGAATGGTCCTGCCATGATTATAAACCTATACTAATGTACGTCAGTGGTGAAGCTGGTTCTAGCAAAACATTCCTAATCAAAATCATCAGTAAATTCCTTTAACATGTCAGCTGTTGTCATTGCCCCCACGGGTTTAGCTGCCTACAACATAGGTGGTGTCACTTTACACCGATTACTACTATTGCCAGTAGAACACCAGAACAAATTAGACTATTACAAACTTTCTGCAGAAGCTGCAATGGAACTACACAGAGTATTGAAACAAATGAAAATGCTACTAATAGATGAAGTGAGCATGGTCTCCAACCTGATGTTGGCTTTGATTCACCTCAGATTACAAGAAGTACTGAAAACAAACTATGAAGAGCTCTTTGCAGGAAAACACATTATTGTTTTCGGAGATCTTCTTCAAGTGACACCAGTAAAAGGTGAGCCTATTTTTAAAACATTAGGACACAAACTCTGCCGTAAAACTGTTGGCAGCATAGGACATGTCAACCTTTGGCAACATTTCCAATACAGAGAATTAACAGAAAACATGCGGCAATCTGCAGATCTCACTTATGCCAACAGAGTTGGTATACTCTCTAAAGAAGCAGAAACAATATTGAAAACCCTGCAAATTAATGCATTTTATGGCGATAATGCATGTTATGGAACAATTAGCCCACAAAAATGTCAATTGTATGGCTTTAATGCCAACTCTTGCAAGCTGTTTCGAATTCAATGAAATAATGTGTGACCAAGCAACAACAAGACTAAATAGTTTAGAAAAGTCAATCTCAAACACAGCAGGCTTAGAAAAGATATTAAAATTATCCTTAAATTGCAGAGTAATGATTAAACGTAACCTTGACGTGGACCAAGGACTAGTTACTGGAGCACTGGGTACAGTTGGTGGCTTTCAAACATACCCACGTGACAACAAAATTCAGTTTGTCAATATACTCTTTGACAAACTTTCAGAAGTTAAAAGGATAGAACGGTCAACAGCTCGATTCCTTCGCTTCAAAGACATGTATGTACGCAGAGAACAATTTTCTCTACTCTTGCATACGCAGTCACGATTCATAAATCACAAAGCCTTACCCTAGACAAAGCAATGATAGACATTGGTAACACAGTCTTTAAAGAAGGCATGAGCTATGTAGCATTATCACGCTTATGTACACTTGATGGTCTATTTCTAATCAACTTTGATGCAAGTAAAATAAACGCTGATATTCCTTGCATTTTAGAATACAATAGACTTCGCTCACTATACACTCCCCATCGAAACACATATTCTGTTCCACAAAAAGTAAAACATTATAAAAGAAAAATAAATCAAACAGAAAAGCAACAGAATGTCACTGCACATCCTCCAAAGAGAGTAAAAGAAAGTAATACTTCATCAAGTGCCACAAGCAAAAAAGAATCAATTAGGGAAAGTAAACCAGGTACTTCTTCAAAGAAGAAAGACAAACTCCAAAAAAAGCAGTCAGATACAGAACTACTTGGTCCATTTAAACTCTCAAATATAGTTGGTGTAAGTTGCTACGCAAATCTAGCACTGAATATTCTATTTCAATTACCACCAATTGTTGAAAACATTTACTTACAAAGTACAGACCCACTGTGTTTGCAAATGTTAGTACTTCATAGAAATGCATCAAACAATCCTGACAACATGTACAGTGTTTATGGAATAAGACAACAATTGGACTACTGTGCTGGAATGGTGCAATTCACTATAAACTCACAGGAAGATCCACATGAATTTCTAATGTACTTACTACAAGTACTGGAAAACAAAAACATACCTATAAATGAAATCTTCCAGATTTCATACATGTGGAAACATACATGCACTCTCTGCAACAATGTGACACAAGAACAAATCCCCAATGCACGCTTCGTATATATATCAATACCTATTTGTGAATCCATTCCATTTCAGCAACTTGTACAAAATGCAAACCATGGTACATTATGTTCTATCTGCAATTCAGATAATTGCTCCACGTTAGTAATACAAACACATAGTAAATACATAATACTAATTCTTCTACGTTACAATGCAGATGGTACCAAAAACAACTGCAAGCTGACTGGATTCACACATGGTCAAATATCACCTGGTAAGAAAACCTACACAACAATAGGTATAATCTACCATGCAGGAGCCACAACCAATTCAGGGCACTACACTGCATATATAAAAAAGAAATGTGATGGTTTCAATGTAATGATAGTACCATTACCCTAAAGCAGAGATTACCAGCAAATCTTACAAATGCTTATTTAATGTTCTTAAAACCAAAATTTGATAACTAAACTGTACTTAAACCTCAAGTAAACTTGTAGTAAAAAATATAAACTGTTAGAATATTGCAAACGCTATCTAAATGCCCAAAGATTCTACAACAATTAATCACATAAATGAATACACTAAATTAGAGCAAAAAATAGACAATTAGAATACGCCAATTGGTATCTAACTGTCCCAAAATTTAGCAATATCCAAACAGATAAATCAATACCACTAAAATATATACAAAAATAGACAGTTAGCATATGCCAATTGGTATCTAACTGTCCCAAAATTTAACAATATCCAAACAGATAAATCAATACCACTAAAATATATCAAAACATAGACAGTTAGAATACGCCTACTGGTATCTAACTGCTCCAAAATTTCATAATATCTAAACAAATAAATAATATGTTACTGCTCCAAAAAAAATGCAACAACCCAATGTATAAAGCATTAGCCAAAAACAACAAATGAACACTGAAAACAAACAAACAAATAAACTGTAGCATAACAGAAAAAGGTTTTTTTATCCAACATGGATTTATTTTCTCCCACAGACCCAATGATTTTAGCAACAAACACAGAAACTGAGCAAATTGCACAGTACTCTGGTTTGTAATCTACTAAATATGAGGGTCCCCAAAAAAATGTTGATTATACAATGTAAAAAGTCATTACAAAATACTAATACTAACATGCTATTTTCTTTTATCACAGAAATTAACAAGAAATACATGTACTCCAGTTACTAAACCAAACAGTAAGTATATTATACACTCTATGCCCTGGCCACAACCATCACAGCATATCACACCCATAGAATCTTATAACTTTGTTCTTTACAAATTTGTTTTTGACCCAAAATTATAAGCAACTATAAATGTGATATGCTGCAGTGGTTGTGGCTAGGGCATAGAGTGTTGCCCTGGCCACTACCACCGCAGCATATTACACCTATAGAGTAAAACATTTCAACTATGGCCTATGGACATTTTTAATGTCCGCAGACATTACCAGTGTTCTTAGAACACTTTCAATTTGCCAGCGAACAATACGGATAGCGTCTCCAGAACACCCCCTACGAACATTTCAGGACAACGTGAAAGTTCTTAGAACACTTTCAACTCGACAATGAACAATACGGACAGCGTCCTCAGGACACCCCCTACGAACATTTCAGGACAACGTGTGTGTTCTTAGAACACACCCCCATTTTGTTTATGTCCGAACATTTCAGGACAACGGGAGAGTTCTTAGAACACTTTCAACTTGACAACGAACAATATGGACAGCATCCTCAGAACACCCCCATTTTGTTTATTTGCAAACATTTCAGGGCACCCCGAGTGTTCTTAGAACACTTTCAACTTGCCATCGAACAATACGGACAGCATCTTCAGTACACCCCCTGCGAACATTTCAGGACACCACGAGAGTTCTTAGAACACTTTCAACTCGACAACGAACAATACGGACAGCGTCCTCAGGACACTCCCTACGAACATTTCAGGACAACGCGTGTGTTCTTAGAACACACTCCCATTTTGTTTATTTGCGAACATTTCAGGACACCTTAACAGTTCTTAGAACACTTTCAACTAGCCATCGAACAATACGGACAGCGTCTTCAGGACAACCCCTACGAACATTTCAGGACAACGCATGAGTTCTTAGAACACACCCCCATTTTGTTTATTTACGAACATTTCAGGACACCGAGATAGTTCTTAGAACACTTTCAACTTTCCATTGAACAATACGGACAGCGTCCTCAGGACACCCCCTACGAAAATTTCAGGACACCGCAAGAGTTCGTAGAACACTTCAGGACAACGCGTGTGTTCTTAGAACACACCCCCATTTTCTTTATGTGCGATCATTTCAGGACAATGTGAGAGTTCTTAGAACACTTTCAACTTGACAATGAACAATACGCACAGTGTCCTTAGAACACCCCCATTTTGTTTATTTGCAAACATTTCAGAACACTGTGAGTGTTCTTAGAGCTTCTTCAGAACACCCCCTACGAATATTTCAGGACACTGCGAGAGTTCTTAGAACACTTCAGGACAACGCGTGTGTTCTTAGAAGACACCCCTATTTTGTTTATGTATGAACATTTCAGGACAACGCGAGAGTTCTTAGAACACTTTCAACTTGACAACGAACAATACGGAGAGCATCCTCAGAACACCCCCATTTTGTTTATTTGCAAACATTTCAGGACACCATGAGTGTTCTTAGAGCGTCTTCAGGACACCCCCTACGAACATTTCAGGACACTGCGAGAGTTCTTAGAACACTTCAGACAACACGTGTGTTCTTAGAACACACCCCCATTTTGTTTATGTACGAACATTTCAGAACAACGCAAGAGTTCTTAGAACACTTTCAACTTGACAACGAACAATACGGACAGCGTTCTCAGAACACCCCCATTTTGTTTATTTGCGAACATTTCAGGACACCTCGAGTGTTCTTAGAACACTTTCAACTTGCCATCGAACAATACGGACAGCGTCTTCAGGACACCTCCTGCGAACATTTCAGGACACCGAGACAGTTCTTAGAACACTTTCGACCGGCCATTGAACAATACGGACAGTGTCTTCAGGACACCCCCTACGAATATTGCAGGACAACGCGAGAGTTCTTAGAACACTTTCAATTTGACGACGAACAATACGGACAGCGTCATCAGAACACCCCCATTTTCTTTATTTGCGAACATTTCAGGACACGCCGAGTGTTCTTAGAACACATTCAACTTGCCACAGAACAATACGGACAGCGTCCCTAGAACACCCCCATTTTGTTTATTTGCGAACATTTCAGGACACTCCGAGTGTTCTTAGAGCGTCTTCAGGACACCCCCTACAAACATTTCAGGACACCGTGAGAGTTCTTAGAACACTTCAGGACAACGCGTGTGTTCTTAGAACACACCCCATTTTGTTTATGTACGAACATTTCAGGACAACGCAAGAGTTCCTAGAACACTTTCAACTTAACAACGAACAATACGGACAGCGTCCTCAGAACACCCCCATTTTGTTTATTTGCGAACATTTCACAACACCCTGAGTGTTCTTAGAACACTTTCAACTTGCCATCGAACAATACGGACAGCGTCTTCAGGACACCCCCATTTTGTTTATTTGCAAACATTTCAGGACTCCCCGAGTGTTCTTAGAACACATTCAACTTGCCACAGAACAATACGGACAGCAACCCCAGAACACCCCCATTTTGTTTATTTGCGAACATTCTGCAGGTCAAGTGGCACAGCGAGTAGAGCGCTCGCTTTGACATCCGTGCAGAGCCTGCTAACGCAGGTTCGAATCCCAGCGGGGGCCAAACTCAGCCTTTCATCCTTCCGAGGTCGATAAATGAGCACCACACACCGTGGGTAATAATAAGCAGTGCTCAGATACCTGAGGGTTTGTAGCGCTATATAAATGGCAAATTATTATTATTATTATTTCAGGACACCCCGAGTATTCTTAGAACACATTCAACTTGCCACAAAACAATACGGACAGCGTCCCCAGAACATCCCCATTTTGTTTATTTGCGAACATTTCAGGACACTGCGAGTGTTCTTAGAACAATTTCAGCTTACTTGCGAACAAAACGGACACATATTGAGTCCTCAGAACACCCCCCATTCAGTTTATTTAGAACATTTCAGAACACATGTGATGTCCGCAAACAAATTGAACACAAAAAGAATCTCATAACCTTCCATACTCCCCAAACACTCCTACACACCAACACACTCTACTAAATACACATTTAGAACAAACTTTAACCGTGCTGTCCGCAAATCCAAGATGGCTGGGACTACCGAAAATCTGACGCGCTTCACGCTTAACACAGTCCAATCAGTGAACACGTTGCATGTCCGCAGACATCACACAAACCGATTGGCCAATCAGGACACTGTCCGCGGAGCGAACAGGGAAGTGTGTCCGCGAAGCTAACCCAGATATCACTAATTTTTTTTTACCTACTTTTTGGTCATTTAAAAAAAAAATACTGGACGGATTTTCACCAAATCTACAAAAGCATGCTTTCGGGACCACGCCGCTGCTCCTGGTCCAAATTTGGTGAAAATCCGTCCAGCGGTTTGGGCTGTAGGCGCGAGTAAAAAATGTTTCCCATTCAGCCTATGGGAAAAAAAAAAAGTTTTGGGACCCCCCTATAACTTTTCCCTCCCTGGATGAATCCTCACCAAACTTTGCAAAAGAATTCAGAGTGGGCCATATATCTTTTTCGCAAGGTTTGGTGAGGATTCGTCCAGGGGGAGCGAAGCTATAAGCAGCCCAAAAAGTGCTCTTCCTATGGAAACAGCAACTTAACCATAACTACATGGCCACTACTGTGGCCATGTAATGCACATCACTTACACATTGTTCCATTATTTGAGATTTAGACAATATATTCTGTGCTAATGGTAATAAGATGCAATTCACCAGAGGGACATTTTTAGCATCAACCACTCCAACCTGCACACCTAGTGATTCCCTCTGTACTGTATAAGACAGTTTAAGCACAAATTGATTATTATCAATAGAATGAGAAGAGGCTGAACTATAGTTAGTTATGAGTATCGAATGAGAGGGAGATGAGGGATTCACTGTGGTATGCTTCTGAGTCTGGTTTGAATTATCTACCAATTGTTAGTAGTCTGTTATCTTACCCAGTGAAGTATTAGCATAGCACTTTTTTTTACCACTTAGGTAATCTTTGCTATTGGAGATACCATAACCTTGGAAACTGTATTGCTGTCAGTCACTTTCTTCAGAAAATAGGCTTACCCAGTCCTTTTTGCCCAACACTTCTTTGAGAACCCTTTCTTGTTTTAACTGGCATTGTCAAGAATTTCAGTATAAAATACTGTTATACTTATTGAATCAGTAACAAACAGCCCTGGTCAAACGTAGAGTACCACTGCCACCACCCGACACCGGAACAGCAAAACAGCACTCCAGAAAGCACTTGCTGAATGCGCATGCGTTAATGTGCATGCTTAGTGCTTTCATCTTCTTCTGGGTCAGAGGAGCAGGTAAAAACGTACACACTTAAGCTAGTAAGTCTCTCTAGTCTATGAGACTCGGAAATTAAGTTCTTTTTTCTCCTAGGCTCCATGCAGAGTCACAGCAAAACAGCAGTACAGAAAGCACTTGCTGAATGCCATAACACTGTACACCATCCCATGTCATCATCATGTGTCCCACAGAGAATCAACATGGGTTCGCAAATTACCACTTCTTCAGGCTGTAATATGGCTATGCTGCCACTAGCATCGTCCTTCTGGCACTGGGGCCGAAATAGAAATTCTGATGCTTGTCTGAATACCTTCCTTTGTATCCCTGGTACCCATCACAGCAGTATCTGAACCCCATACAGGAATAACTTGGGGAACATGAGTTGTCCTCGCAGTGTGCTGTGTGCATGCGCTGCCAGAAGTAGCACTGCCACTAAGGTGTAATACACGCCTGGCGTTGAGCACACCATCCCCTTTCCATGAACGATATTGTTGCATTCAGTTTGCTCAGCAAATCCCGCACCAGTATGTTTATTGGGGTGTCCTTAGAGTACAGTAGGGGTGCTACTATGAGTGATGTCCCTATTGTTAATGGTAAATCATTTGTTACTGGACCCATGACAATTGCCCCAGAGAAGCCTTGCATGTCCACTACTTTGTTAGTGTAAATCCATCCATTTTAGACATGACTTGGTGGCCCCTGTATCTATCAGAAAATGAAAATTATATTGGTCCTATCTTCACTGCTACCTTGGGTTCCTCTTCAGGGTCTTCAGATACTGCTAAGACTAGACACACAGGCACTCCCTGGGTACTTTACTATTGGGGTATTATGTTCGACAGAATCAGGAAGAGATTCCCTCCCATGACGCTAACCCCTTGTAGTGGGGTAAGACATTCTGTCAAAGTATCATTGCATTCCCTGGCGCCTGTGCTGGTGCTGGCAGCATGCATGGGGGTCTCTCTCTGCTCTCAACCTGTCTTGCTGCTGCACCACTTGATATGCCTGTGTCTGCGCTTGATGCCCAAAGGGACAGGTGCACGCAAAGTGACCCATATTCCTGTATATGAAGCACGATCCAAAGAACCGGTATCCAACACCCCTACATCCTTATCTTCTCCCTCACTGTAGGTAGCCTCTCCCCAGTGGGAAATACCCCTGGGTTGGTACATTCACCCTTGTGATATCTCCCCTGCAGCTGCACCCCTCCCATTGTGGATTGTACGGTGGTGGCACACATCTCCTGGTGGGGGGAAATGTCCCTATAGGAATCCCTTACTGTTGCATAGTTGGGTACGAGCATTGTCCCTTCCATTCTGTATCTCACAAGATTCTTCTGTACCAACTTGCTCTCTGCCTTATTGGCATTTTCTGCTTTCTGTCCCTCACTATCCTGCTTCCTCCTGCGGTAATGTACCATTGATGCCTGTATCTCTAGCCATTCCTTTGCCTCTGTTCCCACAATTTTATGTAAGGAAGCCTGAACATCCGATTGCAGGCCTTTGGCTCATAAATGGTAAAATAACGGTATGTATTCTTCCCATTGTTTTTTCGTTTCCAATGTCCAGAGCTCCAGATCTGCTTTATATACTCTGCTGTATCTTTGTATGGCTTCATTCTACGGGTCATGACAGCTCCAAAGTCTGAGCTGTCAGTATACATGCTCCTCAAAACTTTCCAATCTTGAACTAAACAGTTATTAAACAAAGCTCCATCGTGTAAATTGGGACTTGGTTTCACCCCCTTATATACTGCGTTTCCCCATATCTTATTACCTTGCTCTCCTAGTATTGCTGCAAATAATCTTTCCATGTCCCTTATTGCGAGCGTCACTCCTGCAGTTTTTTTCTCGAGTGCGTATATCAATTTGGTAGCCCCTTCCATACGGGAGATCAACTACAAATTAGGTTATCTCTGTCCATTGTCTGCCATGGTACATAGAGTGCATCACCTCTACCCTTCTGTAACAATGGCATCTGCATTGCCCAGGGCCCTGTCTCCCCCTTGTCACTTGTACCAGTCCTAGCTTCACTTTCTCCTTCCAGCTGCGGAGGACCCTTGACCAATTTCTTTTTGGCTATTCACTTTCTCCCCTCCTCCTTTGCTTTCGTCCCCTGCTCCTCTCTCGATTAGGTGTCCACTGTTCATCCTCCCATTCGCTTATCTCCTCTTTCTCCTCCTCTGACACAATACTGTCCTCGTCCCCTATTTCCATGTCCTCCTCCCCCTGTCATATTCCTCATCGTCCATTTTGAATGTGAGCTCCGAGAACCCCAACGGGCCCATAGAGTCAGGGTTTGCTCAGAAGCACTTTAAGACAAGATAGCGACACCCGTGAGATGGATGGGGATGCAGATTTATTACCCCCACACCAATCAATAAGGACAACTCAGCGGTTTGGCAAAGGGAGTCCATTTAATGACAAGTACAATAAATGGGGAGTTATGAATATCAGCAATGGTGTGATTTTCCTTCTCGCTTCAACTCCAATGAACTTTATAAAAATTATAGCATTTATACTGAAAACTCGTCATCATCGACGTGTAACACTCAAAAGTTGCAATGTAATTCTATTGGTTAGGAAAAGGTAACTTTAATATAGGCACTGTAGATGTATATGGTAATGGAGTGAGGGATTGGGTAAACACTGTCATGTGGGCATCTAAGCCCTTACTTCAAGAATGACTACTACAGACGTCACTAAAAGTACTGCGTCCTATTGGTTCTACTGACTATAGGACCCTAGATTATATGGTCCATTGTGAATGGGTTGGCACCACTCCATGCATACTTTTCCACTTTGCTTAGCAGCACGCAGAATCGTCGGCCAGGTGAGGGGTGCCCCTCAGTTACCCTGCCTTCCTCCAATTATTGTTACAATCAATCATCACTTTAGTAGCCATGTGTCAATTATTTCACTGTGGTTGGCCTCGAGACTGCATCTTCTGTCTGGAAAAGTTCTGACATCTTCACCTCGCCTGTGCCATGCATAGGTGTGAACCCACGCTTCTTCTTGCTTGGCTGGTCACATGATTAGGACACCGTGAATTTGTCTCTTTTCCATCAATTTGTGTATTTGATTTTTGTTTCACCCAACACCTGCCTTCACCTTCTTCTCTCGACCTTTCAGAGGCAGGATATTCTGTTCTTAGTTTCAATTAAATGTAGCTACTGTTCGTCTCTTCTATTGGCATGACCTTGGCTTGCCTGGCACGAGTTGCCTCCGCTGAGTTTCATTTCAACCGTCTCTTCTCGTTTTTGTTAAATATGAAGCTTTTTCTCGTGTGGCTGAAGTGGGAGAATGGGAGAAAAGACTCCCCCAAATCTCCTCGCGCCCCTGGCCCAGAGGATCGCGGCCCAGATACCTGCCACGAGATGAATTAGTCTATTTACCAGATGATCAAATACCCTGGTACAAGAACATACGGATGTGCCCACCAGTCTGCCCACCAGCCTGCCCTACTCAAGCCGACACCTGCGGCATGGATGAGCTCGACTAAGCCCTTCAACAATAAGGACCTACATCCTTAGAGATGCCATGACGACCTAGCCAACTGTCAGAACACACGTGCAACCATGCACACTGGACACTCCCACACCAATCCACACGAAGAATATACTCAGTGCTATGACGTAGGTGACGGATACATCCGCATCTTTATTATTTTTCACGTAGGTTTTCCGAAATGCAGACACGCAAGACGCACAAAGCACTCGTTTACATGCTTGCTGACGCTTCCCCCGACCCTTGCATCGTGATGAAAATACAACAAAGACATGATACTACCTATGAAGCCATGTGACACTGCAGCATAAGTGCCCTGCATTACACATCCCCACCTATGAACCAGGCCCAAGTAGGCCGCAAACAAGAGCTGCCATCGACACTGAACGAGCAAGAGCACAAGTGCTGACCCTGCAGAACGGGCCCAGCGAGAGCTGCCAGCCAAGAGAGAGATGTTGCAACTCGTATGCTACCAGCCGACGCCAAGGTCACACCTGTAAGCAAAACCAGGCAAATACAACTTTAAATGTGCAGAATTCTGCCTCAGCCACGGTCTCTCCTCACGTGACCAAGCCAAATCTGACAAGGTGCCAGACCCACGAGGGAGAAGTCGCCTGGGTCCCACGTCTGGGACACAGGCTGCAACAATGAAATGACCCAATGGACACCTACAGCGATGGGAAATGTCTGCTCTCAGGCCTATGAGCAAACCCACGCATTGTCTGCACGAACACATAGTTACATATTGTTGCAAATGACAGGTACACCGCAAGCTGGGAACAACGATGGTCCCAGGCTGGGGGGCTCGCGAGTGGAACAATCAGAACATGGGGGCACTCATCACTGATGCCACTAACATTAGCCAATCATTAAGGGTCTTCGTGTAACAATTTTCAAGTATCTAATAGAAGGGACAGCCCAAGTATAACACCTGACTGACCCTTAACCACTAACAATCTTCTCTATATGTATGCTATACTAACCCTACCACTCGAGGAACCAATCCGGAGTGGCGATAGGTTTTTTCGCTAACTTTCCCAGGTGACGCAAGTAGCGCATCATACTGAGGCAAAAAGGGGCCTGATAGCCCACGAATTTCGAGAGTCTGGACGGACGCGTACGATCCTAGACCCATCCCTGCCGTTGTTCAATAAACAGCAGAACCACCTTGCTTCTTGTGTGTGTCTCATACTCATTTTTGGGAAACACGGGAGGAGTTGGGGCCTCCCAGCCCAGAGGTCCGGGGACGGCCCAGCCGACCCCGGGAGAAACTCGCCGACATGGCCTTTAGTATCCTGGGTCGATTCTGCTTCTTGTGCAAAGTGGAAATATACTTATAATTAGGTGCTTTGTTTGAGGTAGATTATGTATAATGGTACTTGCCACACTATTCTTCTACTAAGCATAGCAAGCTGCACTGTTTTCATAGCTTTCTTGCGGTTCCAAGCATATGTACAGGTGTAAACTGGCCAAATATCTTTGCCATGCTTACAGTTTAAGATTCATACATTTTAACATCGTCCTTTCAATTTAGGTTCACAATATCCTTGTTTATGGTGTTTCATCTCTTTGCATCCTTCTCTGGTCATCATTTCTTCTATATGTGAGTAAGGCTGGGTTCTTGTGATGTCACCATTTGTCTTCCATTAAGACCTTTTTTGGTTTCTTCAGGGACTGTACTTAGACGATCTTCATTCCATGTCATTTGTTGATATGGTTTTCTAAATGGATGCCTTACTGTCCATGGTTTCCTTGGTATTGATACTTCAATAGGTGATGTTCTTCTGATAGGTACTGGGCAGAGCCCCACTGCGGCTCTCTGCTCGTTTATTTGCACATCATACGTCACATATTTCGGTGTGAACGTTTCTGGTACTTCAAACCGGATGGTTGGAGTGCAGGCTTTATTTGCGATCTCCTCTACATGCCCCCATCTGGGTGATTCATCGACCACTTTCACTTCCTTTTATGGATGCATCTTCTTTGATTCCTCTGTATTCATTTTTACTTCATCGTCTGGGTCCATTCTTTCTTCATCTTCTGGGTCTATACATGATGGTCTGAAGAAATGTCTCTTCGGGGTCCATATCTTTATTACTCCTTTCAAACTTCCTGCTGTTCTTACGTGTTCGTCTTTGTTCCACGTCATAAATTGACATTGTCCATTTGGGCTGCAATAAACCCAACTACCCACATAATTTTGATGATTCCTGGGATAGAGAAACTTTGTTCCCTCAGGTGCATGAATGCTAGATTTCACAAAGTCTCTTTTTCCTCATCAGTCAGGTCTTTGGGTTCCCTTCCTGACATCAATCATGAGCTTCATCTCTGTGGCTTTCTTCGCAGTATTCTGGCACTGAGAGATTATTATCTTGATAACACAAAATCCTAGCAATATCATCACTAGCAGGGCTCCCATGAATTTGAATGCATCTGCCATCCATTGTTGAACCCATGCGAACAGTGATCCAAACCAACTGTCATCATCAACTTTGTCAGTATCATCAATCATCTAATACTGTAGTTCTGTCAGCATACCTATGGCTTCTGTTAGAGTGCCATTTTCTTCACTGTGAGAAGGTGTAAATGTGCAACATGATTCTCTGATTTTTGCACAAACACCTCCACCCATAGCTGTGATCATGTCATGTACATATCTGTTCTGGAGAGTCATCAGACAGATGGCCCGTAACTCCTCCTTGATTGCATTGAATCCCTTAATGGTTGTGTTGATGGTCTGCAGTAACTCCCATCTAGTATCTGCAACCATTTATTATTTGCTCCAACTTGGAATCTTGGCATGAAGGTTGTTGCGAACACTGATGATGTGAGGCTGAACAGCCAGTGTTCATATGGGATCGCATGAAAAGCTTCTTCTGATTTGGCAGAACAGTATTTCTTTTTCTTCAGTCGGGTCATCAGTTCCACAGATCTCTTCTTCCACAGGTGAGCATCTGCTTTAGGGAAGCTGTCAATATTCAAGACACTTTTTGGGATCCTCAAAGCCAGAACGTGGACATTCACTATTGTGCATACACCTTCCCAGTTTCTCGACTATCTGATGTATGCTTTGGATCCACATGCCCAGTAATGATCAATAATTACTGCAGTTCCATGCTCCATTCCTGGGGCGTCAAAGATGCGTCCACACTTCTGATTCTCTCCCATCTTCCTTGTGCCATTATTCCTGAAGCACAAATTTGAGTTTTCCAGTGTTACTATCTGCAAAGGTCCTCCTCTGTCTTCGACCTATGTCAGCGGTTTTGCAAGCTTTGGCCATAATGGCTTGCATATCCTTTATGAATCTTCAATTGCTTCCTTGCAGGCTCCGAGGACCATCCATGCCCTACAAATCACTACCCCTTTTTCCCATCCATTCCCATCCATCTGGTGAAAGCACTGTTCCTCAAATCTGCATTTGGCCTCAGTTCTTCCAACTTCGAGCCTCTTCTGGGGTTTTTCTTTGGACATTTAGCTTCTGATTCACTTCCCATCTAATTTCAGCCCCTTTTACTCCACGTTTCTCTTACCTGATCACATGATTTCTAGTCTGAGCTCTATTTCTTGTCTTTATGTCTTGAACATAATTATCTTCATCGGGATAAGCTGTTTCAGTTGCCCATTTTAGTGAGGCATCACTACCCATGAACGTGCCTCTAGTTTTGCACATTTCTATGTGTGAAAGACAGTGTGTTGACTGGACATCAATTTCTACAGCTATCAAAATCTTGGACTTCCCCATGCTGTACGGTAGGATGCACAAAC
The DNA here is from genome assembly GCF_040938575.1 of Ambystoma mexicanum. NCBI lineage: Eukaryota > Metazoa > Chordata > Amphibia > Caudata > Ambystomatidae > Ambystoma > Ambystoma mexicanum. Next base: position 565,765,174 of record NC_090928.1, read on the forward strand.
AAAGCATTCCCCTTTTGAACTTCGTCTTCCTACTTCTTTCAAATGTTGTTTTCCCAAATGTGCTGTGCTGCCCAGGTAATCATTTCGTTCACTGTCGTCTCCATGCATGCTTCTCTTGATTCTTAATGTTGTCATGTAGTTCACTATTACTACATCCCTGAATGCATTTGTATGGCTCCTTCTTGTTGGAGGATTCTCAGGTATCCCGGTCGATAGTGCAGGCATTCTCATCTGCGCCATTTCAGTAGACAAACGTCTGGCAGTTCTTTCCTTGTCCTCGTATATCTTTTCCTTTCTGGTTAGAAATGCCCATATCCATGCTGGCATTGGTCCTGTGTATGGTTGTATTATGGAGCTTGTACTTGTCCCTTTCGCTGGAACATATGGGTTTGTCCATGCTGTCTCTGCTGGTCGATTCTCTAACTCCTCTTGTCTCTTCAGGGGACAAGCTTCTTCCATTCGTCTTTTTGCTTCGCTTGTAGTGGGGTTTCTCATAGTAGGCAGTCTTTTCTTCTCCCATGCTTTGGGTTGTGGTTCTGCAGTCATTGACAGTAGGCCTGGTGTATGTACATTCAATGTGTGCATGCGTGTGGTTGTCAGTACCCTTTTCATATTCATACTTTGATGACCCTGTCTCCGTTTTTCGATTTGCTTGTTACCACAAGTGTGTGTGTGTCATTGCTAATCACATCCATCTCAAGTTCATTCATTCCACCATTGGATCTTCTAGGGACTGGAATGACTATGTAAGGCCTGGGTACTTCCGTAGGTTTCTTGCAAGCATCATTAGGTGGCTGCACTGGTATTGGAACGCTTTGTGCACCAATAAAAATTGTAGTTCTGATCGTCAATGGTAGTAAAGCAATGATGAATATAATACATTAATACATTATGCCTCTGTAGGTCAGGCGGCAGCATTTACTTCCAGAAAAATGTGGACGTCTTTCCTCCTGCGGGAGGATGAGGTTGCTGCTCTGGATCCCCATCTCGATCATTCGCCAAAATGTTAACTTTTAATATAATCCTTTAAACAATATGGTCTTTCGAATTCTGTGTGTGAGTAGCAGGTGTTACACAATTGTCCCTTGTTTGAATAATGAATTGTCTATTATCTCGGAATACAGTTCTCTTACGAGGCTATGGGAAATGTCAAAATCAAGCAATAATTCTTTAGTGTGCATGTTCAAAATATGACAGCTCCCAGTCTATGCCTCTGATCTGCTTCATTCATGAAGACATGTTGTGTCCTTGTTAATATAAAATAAGAAATTAAATCTTTGGCAATGCTCTCTCAATCTGTACCTCGGCAGAACAGTGTCTCAAAAAGTTCTGTTGATGGTTAGAAAGTTCCTCTTGCATCACTATTCCATGGAAGAGCATGCCCATCTGTGTAGAATTAGCCGGGTCTATGATGAATGTGAGGAGGTCAATATCGACAGGACTCCCGACTAGCTCTGTAAAATCCTGGATTAGGTGGAAAAAGACATTACTCGCCAATCTGCTGTGTTCTGGTGACAGGGACATTTGTCCTGTCTTGCTGAGTTTCAGGACTTAAGACTTTCACTTCAGTGTGAACAGTTTCTGCACTTTCAGTTTGCGTGGAGAGCAACTTGAATGACTATACTATTAAGGATTATGCTCAGATGTTCTGTATTCACTGGATCACTAAGAAATGTTAATACATCTGTTGTTCTCCCAACAAGTTCTGGACACTCTTCTATTAGGAAAAAAAATAATATGTTGATATGCTAATTTGTTTCCTTCTCTGATTGGGACATTTGGCTTTTCCTGGCTGTACTCCGGAAGTAGGAGGAACTGCTTGGCAATCACAGTAAGCAATCTCTTTATAATCTTTTCGTTTCCAGGATCTTGAAGAAAGTCAGTGATACTTGTGAGCCTCCCCACCAGTGACGGGTACAATCTTAGCACTAGATCGAAGTATGTCACCACGTCTTTAGTGATGTTGCTACTGTGGAACACCATAAGTGATTCCGAACAAAGTCTCTATGTGGAAGGAATCTGGGTACTGTATTTTCTTCCAACTTATGTGTCCTCGGTCAATATTTGGCATATTATTTTCTAGTCCAGGCTTCAGTGTGTCTCAGTCAAAAGTTCAAAGTTAACAGACTATGTTGTGGTTTATGAATGCAGTTTTCTTCTTCACCCTGCAATTAGGATGCACAAAGTGTCCAGTTTATCTGTCCTTATACTCTTTTTTGCTCAGAGGAATGTCCAAAATGAAACCACAACTATCTCACAAAAATACTTTGTCTTTACTATGCTGCTGCTCATGTGTCCTGCTTGTTCGTCATGGATCTCGTCTGCATGTGCTGTGGTTCCTCCCTGTCGTTCGTAATCTCCTCACACTGCGTAACAGGCAGGGGGCCTTATCCGATATATGGTTTGATGTCACCCAGGAAGATCCAAGCTCTCCTTCCTTGTAATTTCACTGCAGAGGGAGTGCAGTGCTCCACTGTAAAGGGACCATAAACCTTGGCTTGTCCCACCTTTTTCTTGTATGGTTATTTACCAAGACAATGTCACCAGGAAAAAACAGATGGAACACAAAGTCCTTGAGCTGTGCCTGAAATAGTATCTCCTTCTGTGTTCTGTGCTGCCCTGCACCCTTTTCGTTGTCGCTGTATCTGGTCTGAAATTACAGTAAGGCAAGATGTCATGCAATTCAAGTAATTTTGCATTTCAGACCCTAATATTTCTCCTGTTGACTGTGCATAACATCTAGCTCTGTCTCGGGGTGTCAGGGGAGTGCACATTCTTCTTCCTGTGGCTATTTTGTGCAGGATAAGATGATGGTCGGAACCTGGTTGATTCCTGAGTGCATACAGTGCCAAAGGAAGGCAGTGCAACCATCCCTTTCTTAGAGTAAGCTTCAACTTGGCTATCCTCTCCTTTAACAAGCCATTGAGCTTCTCACATATTCCGTTACCTTGTACACCGATGAGAACTTGTGCTTTATACCAAGCAGCAAGCTGATCTGCTCAAAATCCTCATTTACAAAATGGGTCCCGTTATCTGATCTCATGAGTTCACATACCTACCACCTGGGAAATACCTATCTTACTAAAAATGTGGCCATACAGGTAGAGTCTGGGTGTGTACATGGACCTGCCTCTATCCATCTAGAGAATAGACAAACCACAACAATTAGGTATCTGTACCAGTTACATACTTGAATCATGTCGATGTAATGACATGCAAGTGCTGAAAAGGCCCATTTGCCTTGGGATTACTCCTCTCATTACTTTTAATGTGTGCCCAGCTGTGAATTGTTGGCAGATGATGCAGTTCACTATAAAAAGTGCAACATGCTCGGTTAAGTTCGATATGAACCAGTCTTCTGCGAGCATTGTCGCTAGTTTCTCTTTTGACATATGTGCCGATGTGTAACTGCTGCAGCGCTAATTGTAATAGGGCTATAGACATTACTGGTTTACCAGTGCTGTCTTGTCACCACAAGCTCTCAGAGGGGTTTAAAGAACACCATTGCTGCTTCCATAAGTTTTTTTCCTCCTGTGGTGCTTCCCCTTGGAGTTCCATCAACTGTGTTTGTCCAAGATTATTATAGCTTTCAGGCACAACCTGTGCAACCATCATTTTCTCATTTGTGTGGGTAACTTCCAATTCCATGATCGTATCACTCTTGGATACCATACGTTTGGCTTCCATGTCTGCTGCTTGATTTCCGTGTGAGATCAAATCTGTCTCTTTCGTGTGGGTGGCGCATTTCACGACTGCTATGCCCACTTGGAGCTGTAGTGCCTTAATCAGCCTGTCCAATAAGGCTGTGTGCTGCACTGGCGTGCCATCTGCTCGGAGGTAGCCCCTCCTTTTCCAGCACGTTAGGCCTACGTGCACTGTAGATATCAAATAGGTGGAATCACTGTACAAAGTTACTTCCTGGTCTGCGTGATTCTCAATGGCTTGTAACAATGCCAATAATTCTGCAGCCTGTGCTGAATAATGAGATGGTATTCATGCACTAAGGAGTACTCAAAATTCTCCATTGGCGGTGTGTTTCATTACAGCGATGCCTGTATATCTTTTCCCATCACTTTGATCGATTCTCGAAGAACCGTCAATGAAGACACTTTCTCCTTCTACCAATGCATTTTCTTTCACTCTGGGAATTTCATCATAGCAGTCCTCATAATTTGCACAGTCATGTATTGGTTCTCCTTCAGTGACTGGGTCTGCTATGAACATAGCGGGGTTCACTATCTTACATCAGACTATTTTAATCGATGGATTTGATATGATCACTAGTGAGTGCTCGACGTACAAAATCATGGAGCATCCCACTGCAATGGTAGTAGCCTTTTCAATGGCGAACGCTGCGGCAGCTAAACTTTGTTTGGACGGGAAATGGCCTCTCATCACTGGGTCCAAATTTCCACTATCATATGCCAGGGGATTATATCCCAATGTAGTTCTCTGTGTGAGTACTGCTGTCATAATGCTGCCATTTGTGTGCAAGAACAGATAACATTCCTCGGCATAATTGGGGATTCCTAAAACTGGTGCTGTGCAAATTCTTCCTCCATGGTCTCAGACCATTCAATCTTTTCCTTTGTCACTTGTGCCTTCTTTAGGGCCTGAAGCAAAGGCCTGGTGTAAGAGCTGTAGTCGAAGACCCATGCCCTGACATAATTGCACAGGCCTAAGAAACTCTGCATTTGCCTAACCGTGTGTGGTTTGGCTGTGTTTAGTATGGCTTCAGCTCTTTATGGGGTAACTTTTTTCCCCTCATGCGAGATCAGCTGACCTATGTATAGCACTTCTTGATGACAATATTGTAGCTTTTCTTTGTCAACCTTACATCCTTTCTCAGCCAGTATAGTCAATAGCTGAACAGAATCATGTCTGCATTGCTCCGCTGTCATGTTGCAAATTAAGATGTCACCCACATATTGAAAAACAACACTTTCTAATGTAATATTGCTCAGGTCCATCTGCAGGACTCTGTTATCGATAGAAGGAGACTCACAAGATGGCCCCTGGGGTAACCTTGTGCTTTTCAGACGCATCAGTCTGAACGTGAATGACGTCAGATCGTGCGAGTCTTTGTGCAATGGGATTGAGAAAAATGCATTTTTCAAGTCAATCACAATGAAATATTTTGCATCAACGGGTATATTACATAGAATTGTAGCCGGGTTAGGGACTAAAGAGAACTCAGGCTCAACAATATCATTTATTAGGGATAAATCCTGAATCAAACACCAAGACCCTCCCTTTGATTTTTTATAGGGTAAACCGCAGTATTGCATGATGACTCTGACGTCACTAATATGCCCTACTCCATCCTAGCCGAAATTGTCTTCAAAATCCCCTCATCTGCCTCCCTGGACATGGGGTATTGCTGTGCTTTTGGTAAAATTGCTCCTGGCTTCAGTTTGATTTGCACTTCTCCAACTCCTTTCAATATGCCTACATCAGAGGGGCTTGTAATCTATACTGAGACAGGCACCTGGGCCATGTCGTCATCAAAATATTCGGGACGGTTTCATGCTAACATCATTCTCTGAGGCAACTTCTGTCTCTCCCATATCTGCTTGCTCATCAAACAGATTGTCATCAGTGATGTCAGTCAATCGGTATCCTTCTTCAAGGGCGATTACTGTGCACCATTGTCGGCCTTCACCATCATAACCATCAATCAAAGCCATTTTCCATCATACTGCAGCTGTGTGTATCACTAAGGGAAATACTTGTCCCTTTTCCTCGTGCATAGGTATTCTTGGCCTGAATAGAAATTCATCTGGAGTCCTCATGAATTTGTCTGTTAGGCCTGGCAGCCCTGCCATTAGCACACGTATTCCTTACGCAAATATTTCGGGCTCTAATGGTACAGGCCTCATGGCGGTGTGTCCTTTGTATGCTCCAATCATTTTGCATATGTTTGAATAGTGCTAAGCCCTGAGGAGCAAAGGGCTGTGGACATTACTGTTTGGCTGTGGCGAATGACCTTACCTGGAGGAGAATTGGAGAATTGGAGGTGCGTGTGCCTGTACCTTTATCATCTAACTCGGTCACCTGGTACAAAAGGCTGCCTCTGCTGCCCTTGCGGCGCTAAGCCCTGGGGAGCAAAGGGCTGTGGACATTACTGTTTGGCTGTTTGGTTTGTTGCAAGGTGCTGAAATTATGTCTAAGAGCCCACAATTAAGCGTGTTGCCTGTGACCACAACGTCTTCACCGGAAACACGTGCTCAGAAAAAACGCGAGAACTCTGTTGATCCAAATCGGAGAACAGTGCCTCAACGGAGCCGGCAGACAAAAGTAAGTAAATACTACTCTTGCGCATCTACAAGCAAAGACATTGAGACACTTCAGCAAACTCAAACGTCTGTTACCGCCACCGCACCAGGATTACATACTAAGCTTGTAGATGATGTATTTTCCGAAGACGCAATATCCAACACACGTGTGCAGCAAGATACAATGCAAAACACATATCTAAGAGACTCAGCAGCGCAATGCAACTCGGCACACGAAGCATTGGGAATACACGAGGCACGGAACGTACAAAATATTGGTACCACACTGAATTGTATAGAAAGCCATATAATGTTACCTTTAGTGTGCCATGGCGGTGGTGATTCTGCGCCTGGTGGAGGAGAGTGGTGGAGGAGAGTGTTTACAGTCCGTGCTCATCGGGTTGGAATGGGTGATAGGAGCCTTGGAAGACTCGGCTGTGTCTTCCATCGGACGCAAGGAGTCGACGTGTAAAACGTGTAAGTCTGACCCAGTCGAGCGCCGATCGAGCGATGCTGGATCCCGTACCTTACTTCCATTGAGAGCTAGCTCGCCTATCACCGGCTCGCCTGCAACCCCTTCTCACGAATCGGAGTCACCTGTTAGAGGCTCCGAAGGTCTCAACACATCAATTCCAGCCGAAGAGACATTCTGCGGTCAGGTTGTGGACCAGTCTTGTGACTTACACACAAGTAAGTTAGCCGACCCTGCGGTGTCGGCTTCAATTACCAAACATTAAGCGCGTTGTGACTCTTTGCACATTGTAAATAACGTGCTTCAGAACCTAATCACTCTGAAAAGAAATGTCTATTAACTCGTAGTGCCTCAAATACAAAAATGCTAAAGTTATTGGGCATGGATGACTCTGACTATGATGAGACTACTGATTCTTCTTTTATAGAACGCCCCTTTCCTAAAATTAGAAGAAGCAGAGCCAGTATTGGCAGAGCGTCCCATTGCTCCAAAGCTTTGATACATGGTCCAGCCCCAAATACAAAAATGTTGCCTGTGGAACTACAAGAACTGTTGCTATCCACATTAACCATCTCATTGGCACCATTTATAAAGCTGTATGAACACTTACATGAGGCAACCAAGGATTTAACTACTGTTGTGGCTTTACTAAACTCCAAAGTAGTAAACATAGAACAAATATGTGGTCACACAAATAACAAGCAACTTGAGGGCACGGAAAAACTGGATGAGCTATACAAGTTCATAAATGAGCAAAGGAGCAATGACGCGGTCGACAAAAAGCTGTTTGCTGAAGTTGCCAAAGAATCACTTGCGCTGTTTAAATGGGACGGAAAAAGATCACCATCTGTGGCATACTCTAATAGATCTAATGTTTGCACACGACCGATGATGGATGAAGGAAATCACGGTATGGGCAACAGTGGTGACATTACAAATCCATCTGGTTGTTTGTTAGTAACAAAGACCAACCTATCACAGTCGATTCCTAAACCTCCCACTGAGAAGCCACACGTCCAAATCTCAATCACGGAAACTTTAAGCTTGATCGCCAACAACAGTAAGACAAGCACCCTGTCATCTAGGGTAACAAGCTCACCACTGAACACGGAGGAATTAAGTCGACATACAATACTGATTATCGGAATTGTTGACGTTTCCTTCCAAACCGCCTTTGAACAAGCAAGAAGTTCAGCAAACGTAGCGCAAATAGTTTCCAAAGCAGAATCTACATCCAACATGCAACCCCAGATGGAGAGTACAAATCAGGTTGAGAACAAATCCATCTCAAACACAGCTCCAACTCTATTTCCTATTTTTAACAAGGAGGTTGAGACACCCTCATGCACGGGTACTGGAAAACAACTGAACATACCCCAACGTAAAAAATCTAAAAATTTACCGGTAAAGAAAGGTAAAAAATTAAATGGAGCATGTAAATTCCTTCGTAACATTAAGGTGGTGCATGTACTAGCCATGGAAAATAATAAACAATCATCCAAGCAAACCCAAAATCTAGCGGCAGTAACTCCTCCTGTCACTGAAACTGGAGATAATGTAACCGACAAGGAGAGTATGGAGCATGAAATTCCAAGCGAAATGCTAAATATGTCAACCTAGGATGCCACTGAACACGAGGAGGTTGAGTCCACTATCTCGTCCAGCGAAAAAGCACAACCCAGCGCCGATAAGCCTGTGGACACCCAATCAGAAAGAGCACCTGACATGGGAAGACGTGTCATTATTGGGACCAGGCGGACCTAGAGTTTTCTCTTGCACAGTCCAGTTGTGAAATTGATAAGGGGGGAGTAGCATTGCCTGTGATAGTGCAGCCGAAGAGTCCTACTTTCCTGACAATGCAGGCTAAACAACAAGAAATAAACAGAAACTATCAAACACAAACTATAAAGCGTGTGGACTACGATCAAGGAGATGGAGAGCTGTGGGAGAGTCAAACCCTAGACCGCAAGGAATGGGTTGCACATTACCCCTCAAAGCAGCCAGAGAAACAAAATAAGGGTCACCCAATAAGAAATCACAAAGGAAACCCTTTACCGAGAAGGAGCACTTTAACTAGGGGACCATCTCAACAGACCTTGGTCAGACTACTGGTCGAGAGACTACAGTCTTCCGACAACTTGATTCTAAATCACAGTAACATTATAAAATTACTACACCATGTACCTAGATTACGTGCAATTTGCTCTGAAGACTTGCATATTGTTGAATTTCCAGAAGAGCGACGTAATGACAAAGTGGTGCTTCATATAACCTCCCCTTTAATAGCCTCTTCTATCTTGGACGCTAATGTGTCCCTTTTTTCTTTGGGTTTTGATGTCTATAAGGTGCAAGACGGCCTGAATGCAACATCAACAAATGACCGAGATGAGTTATCACACCCCCCAGAATGCGTATCAAACCTTCAGAAAACATCTACGGGAATGTCTACAGTAGCCTCGAACTGGCCTGTAGGACCCTCCACGTCATCCTGTAAGATTCTAAGAGACGATGCCCCTAAAAAAAACTTGTAGTTTACCGGAAAGAAACATGTCTCGTTTGCTGAAGACCGATGCCCAGAACAATGAGACGAGAGCAAACAGATAAGTATAACCATACAAGGTCAAGTGAAATCTGATGGTCTAACGGTAAACCCTCATACAAGTAACCTCAACCAGGAACTAGCACAAAACTGGCAATTGTTGGCGACAACACTAAACAGCAATCAAACGCAATAATGCCAGAAGGAGTGTGCCTCGCAGTTATACTCATTAGGCTCTTGGAACACGCAACGCTTCAGTCATTTCTTCAATAGCGAGTGATTGGGTGACTTGTCTATTGCCTGTCTACAGAAGACTTGGCTAAGAGACATCCAGACAGTACTGGACTTTCAGATTGCATTAAACCCTGCCATATGACTTGAAAAGGGGCGTCCTATGGCTGGTCTTATTACTTTGGTCAAACGTGCATCTGGCTTTGACATCATTAACTCTGTAAACCACTCTCCATTCATCCAAGAATCAAGGATTACTAAAACGGACACCGCGTCACAAGCACTTGAACAAATGATGATTATTAATGTATATTGGAATCACGGAAGGACGAGTTTATTGACGTAATTTCCGCCATTATAGACCGCTTACTTGTGGACCAAAAGGGTTCCAATATAATACTCTGGGGAGACCTGAACATTGACCACTTACATTCGAAGACAGCCCTGGCTAAAAATGTATCATCACGATGGATGAAAGAAATGAGTGTAAGAAATTTACAAATGCTGAACTGACAAATGGGGCGACATACCGCTGGCCCTGACGTGGAATAGGGAGAATCACGGCTCCACAATCGACTATATATTTGTATCAGCAGACCTCCATCAACACTAAAAGTAACCCCAAAGGAAAGTAGCGATCACGACATGCTAATTACGGAGTTTGCGAATCTTACGCAAAACGTTAGAACTAAATGGCCGCAGAAAATCAAAGTGGAATCAAGCAGAGTGAGGCTAAGACTAGCTGAAGAAGAGGTTGCTCAGATATTCAAACAATATTGTGTGGGGGGAACCACGCTTGAATATGCAGGTTTACCGGTCAATTTCAAAACAAATAATGGTGGCTTAAAACACTTGAACATGAAACGCCTCCACTGCTTTGATTTAGACATACTGAAACAGAAACGGTTAATGAGACGTAAAATCCGTCAAGCCCAGACAGCTGATAAGGACACTTGTGTACCAAAGATCAAGGCTGCTAAACAGCGGTACAAAAACTGGATCACAACACACAAATGTACACTGATACAATGGGATTCAGAGCGCATGTTAGAAAGTCTCCAAAACAAGAACACCAGAGATTTTTGGAACATTATCAATCATACACAAGCTCCTCAGGTTGCTCTTCAAGCACCCATGGTTTCGGAAGCAGTGTGGACTGCCCACTTCAATGAACTATACAAAAAGAACACAAGATCAACAAATTGGTCTGTTCCAACTAACATAAAATGGGCTCTAACATTTCCCAAAGACGACATTGTAAGAATAATCAACAAAGCCAACAATTCACGTGCACCTGGGCCAGATGGCCTGACAAACTTCACGCTTAAGCAACACCCGGAGCTATGGGCCGATCTCTGTGTGACTCTCTTTCAGAGAGTAAATGAACAATGTCAGACGCCAAACTCATGGAAATCTGCCCTGATTGTACCGGTGTACAAAATGGGCTATAGTACCTGCCCAAAAAACTACTGACCGATTGCCTTACTTGATGTCTTGGGAAAGATTTACGCAACTATGTTACAACTCAAATTAGTTAAATGGGCCACATGGTCGAATCATGTCGACATCAGACAGACCGGATTTGTAAAACATGTTGGTTGCTCGCTGAACCTGTTGCTGCTGAATTTATTGAAAATGGAGGTGATAAGATCACAAACCATGGTATATCTCGCATTCATTGACTTTTCCTACGCTTTCGATACGATAGATCGGGGATTGCTATGGAAGAAAATGATTGCATGGAGTTGCCCTGAAGACCTCTTGGCTGCAATAAAAGAACTGCACACTGGCACCTCAATCAGAGTTAGACTAGATCAAACCGGCACCCTGTCTTCATCGAACGAAACATTTAAAGGAGTTAAACAGGGTTGTCCCCTGGCAGCTTCAATATTCAGCCTGGCTCCTCTACGCAGACAACCTCATACTGCTGACTGCTGGACCTAACACCAATTGGTCTGCAAAGAAAAATCAATGCAGTGCAACAATACGTGGTTGAAAATCACCTACTTATTAACACAAAGGAATGTGAAATCCTTGTGTTAAAAAAATCTTAAAAGTGGTTGACAAGAACGATAAAGAGCCCATCCTGGTTTATGGGACAAGAAAAACTACTGATATCATCTAGTGTAAAATATCTTGGTATGATCATCAGTTCTAGTCTTAACTACGACCCATGGACAACGGCGACAAAACGGAAATGTAAACAACTAGCAAATCAAGCTCTAGTGTTAAAGAAGAGATTCAGAAGGTTTTCTCTCAAAGTGGTCTTGAGATTTTACCAACAGAAAGTAATACCAGCACTAACATACGGGGCAGAAAATGCCTTGGGCTGTTCATTGGAGGTGTTGTCCACGCTTGAGAACATCTTCTGGACGAAAGTTCTGGGTATATCGAAAGGAACATCGACGGCTTCAATCCGTTAGGAACTATCGTTAATCTCTATCCACGCACGAGTCTGTTGGAGTCTGCTATCATTATATCGGAAAAAAAAGTATGTGAACAAATTCCACAATTTGCAATTTTCCATAATGCCGGCTCATCATCCCCTGGTGTCTTGGCAATGTGGCTGAAACGATGCGAAAGTCTAATGTCAGATTACGATATCAACCCAGAGCTGCTTCAAGGTAACCCGGAAGCAGCAAAACTAAAAATGTGGCGCTTGGACTGGGAGTCGACATGCTCTGAACGAGGGGCATATAAGCTACTGAGTGAAGTTCCACCGGAGGCTCGGGCATTCAACAGTACGCAAAAATACATTGAATTATTCCCAGAACCAAACGCCAGGAGGCTGTTCATGTGCTTTCAGCTTAACATGTTTAAAACCAAGGTACGCTTGAGAGCATGGAAAGCTAATGCAAACTTGAACCCTATGTGTCGATGTTGTACACAGGAATTTGAAACCTTAAAACATTTGGTGCTATTCTGCACCAACCTATGCACAGAGAGAACCCGATTTTTGTGTTCTTGGATCGAGTCTCATCCATCCCTCAATGCAGACAAGTGGTGGCAACAAATGTTCAATGGAACAGACCTGAAATTGATACTGCCATTGACAAACTTTTTGGCTATAATCGAAAATCGGTTACTGGACTAAGTGTATTACACTCGTGACATGTTACTTGAAACGGTGCTCAGAGACGAAACACACAAGAAAATAAAAAGACACTAAACAAAAAAGCTGTTGGGTAATATGGCGGACTGCAATGAGATGTAATGAGTGATAACGAATGCTTTCATTTTAAAGGTTTTTATGTAAACCAATAAAATCAATCAAAAAAAAATTGTGCATTCCTGGAGTTGAACATACTATGCCCTCCTCCGTGAACGAGATTGTCATATTTAACTTCGTCATTAGATCTCGACCCAAAATGTTTACTGGGGTTTGTCGTGAATATAATAGAGGCACATTCATTTCACATTCTCCTATACAGACTGGAAGTGCGTTTGTAAAGGGAACACGACTTGTAGCTCCTGTGAAACTGTGAGTATTTATGGCATCGCCAGACAAGGAAAACTTGCCTTCACGTATACATGAACGTGTTGCACCCTTGTCAACGAGGAAGGAATATTCTTTATCCCCTATGACGACATCCACCCTTGGTTCCCGGTGAGGGTCTGGTGTCATTGATAGGATAGAACACATCAGGGTTCTCAGTGAGCTGTCCTAGTCCATTTATAATTTTGTCCCACCTTGTGCAAATGGACTTCCCCCATCACCAGTATTATTCCTCCAGTACTCACTGTCTGTGACAGTTGCATAGGCGACTGTTGAGAGTGCCCTTGTGGAAAACTCATCAAATTCTGAGGTTGCGAGTTTTGCTGTGCTCCTGGCATTTGCTGTTACACCGTGTGATTCTGTGCAACTCCCTGCTGTACAAATGCAGGTGGTTTCACCATGCCTGCTCCTATTCCTTGGCCGTTTTACATCATGCCTTTATTTCTGCATGTGTGCGCTAAATGCCCTGTCATCCCATACAACCAACATACTGGCGGTGGTCGGATCACTTGTCCAGCTGACATATCTTGCTTGCCATTTTGTATATTTTGAAAACCTCCTTGATTATTCTGGAAACCTCCCTGATTACTCTGCGATCCCCTTCCTCTAAATCCTCTTCCTCTGGGGTAAAACCCAGTACTGCCTGATTATTCTGCGGTGGATTATTGTCTTGTTGCATGCTCAAGCCGTCTGTGCTATTTATCATTGCTCATTCAAGAACATATTTTGATAATTTCTTCTGCACTAATTTTGCCTCTTCACCCTTTTGTACAGCTTCTTTCTTTTTAGATTCTTTTCTTGCAGAAGCCTGCAAGAGTATGTGATCGTCAACTGTATTTCTGACCATGGATTGGCCTTGATTCCTACCAATTCCTTGAGCTATTTCTGTACCGGCTCTGGCAGCCCTTGGCACAATATATGGTAGAACAGGGGTATAGATTTCCCCCAAGATTCATGAGTCTCGAGTACCCACACGTCTTGAAAATTCTGTATATAAAGTAATGATCTTCAGACTCTTTCATTTTACATGTCATGATAGCTTCCGTGTCGGAAGTATCTGGGTATAGCATTCATAGTGCTTTCCAAACTGCTGCTCTGCAATTGTTAAATGGAGCTCTGTCATGCACGTTATTAACTGTGGTCACACCAGGGTAGTCTGCCTGTGTCCACACATCGTCTGCTCTTTCACCAAGTATGGTGATTAAGAGACCCTTGATATCCCCTATAGCTAACATGTTCTCTCCCGTCATTTTTTCGAGATCGTGTATCCATTTTCTGGCTCCAAATTACAACACTGGAAGCTTGTTTTTCAAGTTTTATCGATCCATGTGTGGCCATGAAATATACTGTGGGCTCACCCCTCCTTTCTCGAGCAACAGCAATTGGGATGCATAGCACTCTCTCTCTCTTCTCTCATTGTACTCCTGTCTATCGCAGGGGTAATATTTCTGCATTGTCATCTGCCTGGCAATGTCCTAAACCGGCTCACATAGGGTGTGGATACACCCCCTTCTGACCGTGAGGTACTTCATCTCCTCTTTTCCTCCTTTTCCTCACGCTCATCAATTGTGATGTCATCTTTGATGTCCTGGGTGTTAGTCTTAGCAGTGCACGGTGGTGGCGCGAGTTATGGTTGCTTAGCTTACCATAACTGGCGAATTTCAAGGGTTTTTCGGTTTAACTTGGAACCATAATGTCCCTTTAACAAAGTTTTTTCACTGAATTTCATAGGTTTTTAGTAGCGCAACTTAACCATAACGTCCCTTTACCAAGTTATTTTCACTGAATTTCATAGGTTTTTAGTAGCGCAACGTAACCATAACGTCCCTTTACCAAGTTATTTTCACTGAATTTCATAGGTTTTTAGTAGCGCAACGTAACCATAACGTCCCTTTAACAAAGTTTTTTCACTGACTTTCATAGTTTTTTAGTAGCACAACTTAACAATAATGACTTTGACTTTATATACATGTCATATGGAACTGACTAGATCTCTTCTTATGAAATTGATGTCCGCGAACTTATTTAATGTTCGCGGACATGTTCGGAGAACAGTACCACTACCTAAAAACTGTGGGGGGAGGTGGTGGGGCATGTTTGATTGTTATATCATAATATAGGAACATTTAACAAATTCAAAAAGCAGCACACAAACACATTATATATAGTAATACATAGTAATACATAAGAAATGTAGCCCATATATGTAACACACTAACCATTCATTTAAATACAATATGTTCTGAAATGGAATATACCACAAGAAGATAAATTGGCTTCCAACATAATTACCTCACAGACACAACAGAACTGAGAACAAGACCAGACCCAATGAATACATAGGACTTATCTTACCAAAAATAGTAAGTGTACTTCATTTTACTCATATATTTATAAACTTTCTGTATTAGATTAAAAAATATATTATCTTTTTTTTTTTTTTCTCACAGAAATGTCTAGTACTCGGGAATGGCTAGAGGACAATTTCCCACATGAAGAAATGTCACAAGATAGTGAAACTAATGGTAAACACTTTATAATATAAACCATTTATTTATTATTTTTTTTATATACATTTAACATATATACTATTTTTTTGTACAAAGCATACCAAAATAGAAACAACTTCAGAAAACCCTGTTATGGATAAGAGTCTTCACAATATAGAAGAAAAAATTGATGTATTGTTGGCTAATTTTAATAATTTAAAAACATTTGTAGAAAATCATTTCAAACCAAAAACCTCGTACCATTGCCCCACATGTACTTGTCCCTTCTCACCATATCCCAGTCAATTATCCCCAAACCCTCTCCATAATCCAAAACGTTTTGATGAGACTTCCATCCCTTCTTCACCTATACCAATCATGTTGGAATCCCAAATTCTCCTGTTTTTGTTTCTGTTTCTGCCTCACCTTCTCTGTCATAAATTATTAATATATGTTAAATAAAGTTTAATTTTTATATTGTATTGTGAATAGTTTCCGTTTTTTTTTTTTAAAACAATGTAGGTGTCCGCGGACAGTGCAGGTGTTCTGAAATGTTCATAAATAAACAAAAATGGAGGTGTCCTCAGGACACCCCCATTTTGTTTATTTGCGAACATTTCAATTTCAGGACACTGCGAGTGTTCTTAGAACACATTAAACTTGCCAGCGAACAATACGGACTACGCCTTCAGGACACCCCCTACGAACATTCCAAGACACCGGGAGTGTTCTTAGAAACGTCTTCAGAACACCCCCATTTTGTTTATTTGCGAACATTTCAGGACACCGCAGCTGTTCTTAGAACACATTCAACTTGACAGAGAACAATACGGACAGCGTCCTCAGGACACCCCCTACGAACATTCCAGGACACCGGGGCTGTTCTTAGAAGCGTCTTCAGAACACCACCATCTTGTTTATTTGCGAACATTTCAGGACACCGCGAGTGTTCTTAGGACACATTCAACTTGACAGAGAACAATACGGACAGCGTCCTCAGGACACCCCCTATGAACACTCCCCGGACACCGCAAGTGTTCTTAGAAGCGTCTTCAGAACACCCCCATTTTGTTTATTTGCGAACATTTCAGGATACTGCAAGTGTTCTTAGGACACATTCAACTTGACAGAGAACAATACGGACAGCGTCCTAAGGACACCCCCTACGAACATTTCAGGACACCGGGAGTGTTCTCAAAAACGTCTTCAGAACACCCCCATTTTGCTTATTTGCAAACATTTCAGGACACCGTGGGTGTTCTTAGAAGACATTCAACTTGACAGAGAACAATACGGACAGCGTCCTCAGGACAACCCTACGAACACTCCCCGTACACCGCGAGTGTTCTTAGAACAGTTTCACTTTGCTTGCGAACAAAACGGACACATATTGAGTCCTTAGAGCACCCCCCAGTCAGTTTATTTAGAACATTTCAGAACACCCGTGATGTCCGCAAACAAATCGAACACAAATAGAACATCTAACACATAAAAAACACAACTTTCATCCTATCTCATACACTCCCACCCTCCCCAAACACTCCTACACACCAACACACTCTACTAAATACAATTTTTGAACAAAGTTTCACCGCGCTGTCCGCAGACGTCCGCGAATCCAAGATGGCGGGCGCTACCGAAAAATCTGACGCGCTTCACGCTCCACGCCATCCAATCAGCGAACATGTTGCATGTCCACGAACATCACGCAAGACGATTGGCCAATCAGGACACTCTCCGCGGAGCGAACAGGGAATTGTGTCCGCGAACCGAACACAGATATCACTAATTTTTTTTTACCTACTTTTTGGTCATTTTAAAAAAAACTACTGGACAGATTTTCACCAAATTTGCAAAGCACGCTTTCGGGAACAAGCCGCTGCTCCTGGTCCAAATTTGGTGGAAATCCGTCGGGCGGTTTGGGCTGTAGGCGCAAGCAAAATTTCTTTCCCATTCAGTCTATGGGAAAAAAAAATGTTTTGGGACCCCCCCTATAACTTTGCCCCCCCTGGACGAATCCTCACCAAACTTTGCAAAAAAAAAATCAGAGTGACCCAAATACTTTTTTTTGCAAAGTTTGGTGAGGATCCGTCCAGGGAGAGCGAAGTTATAAGCCACCCAAAAAGTGCTCTTCCTATGGAAACAGCAACTTAACCATAACTACATGGCTACTACCGTGGCCATGTAATATATATATATATATTACATTGACGTGGTAGCATCCATGTAGTTATGGTTAAGTTGGTGTTTCCATAGGAAGAGCATTTTTTTCCCAAAAGTGTGCTTTTGCAAATTTGGTGTAAATCCGCACAGTAGATTTTTTTTAAATGACCAAAATGTAAGGCAAAAAAATTAGTGATATCTCTGTATGCTCCGTGGACGGACTTCCCGGTTCACTCTGCGGACAGTGCCCTGATTGGCCGAGTGGCTTGCGCGATGTCCGCGGGCATCCGATGTGTTCGCTGATTGGACGGTGTGGGGCGTGGAGCGCGTCAGATTTTTGGTGGCGCCCGGCATCTTGCATTCGCGAACGACCGTGGACAGCGAGGTGAAACTTGGTTTAAAAATTGTATTTAGTGGAGTGTGTTGGTGTGTCAGAGTGATTGGGGAGGGTGGGGGAGTATGAGATAGGTGCAATGTTGTATTTTTTTTTATGTGCTAGACGCTTTTGTTGTGTTCAATTTGTCTGCGGACAACACGGCTGTTCTGAAATGTTTGTAAATAAACAGAATGGATTTGGTGTCAAGTTGAAAGTGTTCTAAGAACACTCGTGGGGTCCTGGAATGTTCGCAGGGGGTGTCCTGAAGATGTTGTCTGTATTGTTCGTTGGCAAGCTGAAAGTGTTCTAAGAACACTTGCGGTGTCCTGAAATGTTCGTACATAAAGAAAATGTGGGTATCCTGAGGACGCTGTCCGTATCGTCCTCTGGCAAGTTGAATGTGTTCTAGGAACTTCCTTGTGTCCGCGGACATTAAAATGGTTGCAATGCTTGAATCTATGGGTGTGATATGCTGCAGTGGTTGTGGCCAGGGTATAGAATGTTGGGTGCATGGCCATTTGGCCATGGCCACAAGCACCGCAGCATATCACACTCATAGTGGCTTATAACTTTGGGTCAAAAACAAATTTATAAGGAACAATGTTATAAGCCAGTATGGGTGTGATATGCTGCGATGGTTGTATTTATCATGTTATACTTACTATTTGGTTTAGTAACGGGAGTCCATGTTTTTCTTGTTCATTTCTGTGATAAAAGAAAATAGCATGTTAGCATTAGTATTTTATAAAGACTTATTACATTGTACAATCAACATTTTCTTCTTTTTTTGTACCCTCAAATTTAGTAGATGACAAACCAGAGT
Source organism: Ambystoma mexicanum (assembly GCF_040938575.1). Classification (NCBI taxonomy): domain Eukaryota; kingdom Metazoa; phylum Chordata; class Amphibia; order Caudata; family Ambystomatidae; genus Ambystoma; species Ambystoma mexicanum. The sequence goes on from NC_090928.1 coordinate 565,784,038, forward strand.
ACTATGCAATTTGCTCAGTTTCTGTGTTTGTTGCTAAAATCATTGGGTCTGTGGGAGAAAAAAAATCCATGGTGGATTAAAAAAAAAACTTTTTCTGTTATGCTACAGTATATTTGTTTGTTTGTTTTCAGTGTTTACTTCTTGTTTCTGGCTAATGCTTTATACATTGGATTGTTCTAGGTTTTGGGAGCAGTAAGACATTAGGTATTTGTTAGTAGGCATATTCTAACTGTTTATTTTTTTATATAGTTTCATGGTATTGATTGATCTGTTTGGATATTTCTAAATTTTGGGACACTTAGATACCAATTGGCGTATTCTAACTGTCTATTTTTTTCTCTATTTCAGTGGTATTAATTTATCTAATTAGTTGTTGTAGCATCTTTGGGCAGTTAGATAGCTTTTGGAATATTGTGACAGTTTATATTTTTTTACTACAAGTGTACTTAAGGTTTAAGTACAGTTTAGTTAACAAATTTTGGTTTTAAGAACATTAAATAAGCGTTTGTAAGATTTGCTGGTAATCTCTGCTTTAGAGTAATGGTACTATCATTACATTCAAAACATCCACATTTCTTTTTTATATATGCAGTGTAGTGCCCTGAATTGGTTGTGGCTCTTGCGTGGTAGATTATACCTATTGTTGTGAAGGTTTTCCTACCAAGTGATATTTGACCATGTGTGAATCCAGTCAGCTTGCAGTTGTTTTTGGTACCATAGGCATTGTAACGTAGAAGCATTAATATTACGTACTTAGTATGTGTTTGTATTACTAACGTGGAGCGATTATCTGAATTGCAGGTCGAACATAATCTACCATGGTTTGCATTTTGTACAAGTTGCTGAAATGGAACAGATTCACAATTAGGTATTGATATATACACAAAGCGTTCATTGGGGATTTGTTCTTGTGTCACATTGTTGCAGAGAGTGCATGTATGTTTCCACATGTATGAAATCTGGAAGACTTCATTTATAGCAATGTTTTTGTTTTCCAGTACTAATAGTAAGTGCATTAGAAATTCTTGTGGATCTTCCTGTGAGTTTATAGTGAATTTCACCATTCCAGCACAGTAGTCCAATTGGTGTCTTATTCCATAAACACTATATGTGTTGTCAGGATTGTTTGCTGCATTTCTGTGAAGTACTAAAATTTGCAAACACAATGGGTCTGTACTGTGTAATTAAATGTTCTCAACAATTGGTGGTAATTGAAATAGAATATTCATTGCTACATGTGCGTAGCAACTTCCACCAACTATATTTGAGAATTTAAATGGACCAGGTAGTTCTGTATCTGACTGCTTTTTTTGGAGTTTGTCTTCCTTCTTTGAAGAAGTACCTGGTTTACTTTCCCTAATTGATTCTTTTTTGCTTGTGGCACTTGATGAAATATTACTTTCTTTTACTCTCTTTGGAGGATTTGCAGTGACATCCTGTTGCTTTTCTGTTTGATTTATTTTTCTTTTATAATGTTTTACTTTTTGTGGAACAGAATATGTGTTTAGATGGGGAGTGTATAGTGAGCGAAGTCTATTGTATTCTAAAATGCAAGGTATATCAGCGTTTATTTTACTTGCATCAAAGTTGATTAAAAATAGACCGTCAAGTGTACGTAAGCTTGATAGTGCTACATAGCTCATGCCTTCTTTAAAGACTGTGTTACCAATGTCTATCATTGCTTTGTCTAGGGTAAGACCTTGTGATTTATGAATGGTGACTGCGTATGCAAGAGTTAGAGAAAATTGTTCTCTGCATACATACATGTCTTTGAAGAGAATGAATCGAGCTGTTGAGCGTCCTATTCTTTTTACTTCTGAAAGTTTGTCAAAGAGAATATTGACAAACTGAATTTTGTTGTCACGTGGGTATGTTTGAAAGCCAACAACTGTACCCAGTGCTCCATTAACTAGTCCTTGGTCCTCGTCAAGGTTACGTTTCAGCATTACTCTGCAATTTAAGGATAATTTTAATATCTTTTCCAAGCCTGCTGTGTTTGAGATTGATTTTTCTAAACTATTTAGTCTTGTTGTGGCTTGGTCACACATGGGTAGTGTCATTCCATGTACAACTAGTTTGTCTGTGGCGCTAATTTCCATTATTGGTTGCATTTATTTACTTAACATTATTTCATTGAATTTAAAACAGCTTGCAAGAGTTGGCATTAAGGTCATACAATTGACATTTTTGTGGGCTAATTGTTCCATAACATCTGTAGCACATGCATTATCACCGTAAAGTGCATGAATGTGCCGGGTTTTCAATATTGCTTCTGCTTCTTTAGAAAGTATACCAACTCTGATACTTTTTAAGATGTTGGCATAAGTGAGATCTGCAGATTGGAGCATGTTTTCTGTTAATTATCTGTATTGGAAATGTTGCCAAAGGTTGACATTTCCAATGCTGCCAACGGTTTTACAGCAGAGTTTGTGTCCTAATGTTTTAGAAATAGGCTCACCTTTTACTTGTGTCAATTGAAGAAGATCTCCAAAAACAATAATGTGTTTTCCTGCAAAGAGCTCTTCATAGTTTGTTTTGAGTACTTCTTTTAATCTGAGGTGAATCAAAGCCAAAATTAGGTTGGAAACCATGCTCACTTCATCTATTAGTAGCATTTTCATTTGTTTCAATACTCTGCGTAGTTCCATTGCAGCTTCTGCAGAAAGATTGTAATAATCTAATTTGTTTTGGTGTTCTACTGGCAGGAGTAGTAATCGGTGTAAAGTGACACCACCTATGTTGTAGGCAGCTAAACTTGTGGGGGCAGTGACAACAGCTGACAGTTTGTTGTTTGTCAATTGTTGAAGGAACTTACTGATGATTTTGATTAGGAATGTTTTGCCAGAACCAGCTTCACCACTGACATACATAGTATAGGTTTGTAATTTTGACAGGTGCATTCTTTGTTTTCATGTTGTACACCATGTGCAATTTCTTTTGTTACTTCTTGAAAAATGCTACGTTGCTCATTGTTTAGCTTTGATTGTAGTATAGTTACGTCTTCTTTATCTTCATACTGACACATGGTGTTTTCTACTTCTATCATAGCTAATTCTGCCTCATTTGTTATTAGTGGGGCTCCCAGTGGTTCTTGGCTTCCTGTGACAGAAGGTTGACTACTGTCAGGAGTGTCCTTATCTAGTTGGGCTTAGAGTGCTTCTTCGTGTTGCTGTTCATTGTGCAACATTGTTTTGTACTGTGCAAAGTTTACATCAGTTATACTGCTTTCATTTGCTTTGAAAGCGTCTTCATATGAGTTATAGTTATCTAGTATTTCTTCTTCTTTAATCCATGGTTTAAAGAGTTGTAGCAGGGACATGTAATATACGTCTTTATGTTGAGGAGTATTTAATAACAATTTGATATGATTAATTAAATTTGGTTTGGTGAGTTTTACTAAGCAGCCTTCACAGTTTGTCACTTTGTATTTACGGTTTTGTTCATCAGGTTTTATATTATTTTTGTATGTGTAGTTTTGCACTATGTGGTATAGACACATGGTTTCCAAAGTGGTACTCCTGTTTGGGTAGTATGTGTCTAATAAATTGTTTTTTAATATGTCTTGGCTGTTGGGATCATGTTTGGCTATTGTTTCTATATCTTCTTATGATTTTAGAACTCTTTTTTTAGATTTAGCTGGACCAAGACTTAGCCATACTATATTTTCAGATGTACAATACAATGCAGTACCAGTTAATCGATCAGCTGCTTCATAGGATCCACATTCTCTATGGGACAGCATTTTTATGCCCAAGCTGTATAATTTCTGAGACACTGTTTTATCTGATGACAGGTCATTCCAGAGGTCTTGGTTAAGTATGCTGTGACATATCGTGCAACTGCAGTATAATTGTCTGCAATGTACTGCACATCTATGTTTGCATTCCATAAGTGGGCAATGATTGCATTGTAATCATTGATATATTTTTCTTCTTCTGTTCTTTTTATGTAATATGTATTTTTAGGTGACTTACCTTTAACACTATGTCTAATTGAAGACATGAGGTTGTTCACTTGACCTGTATTTGTAACTGGTTTAGGGAAACCAAATCGGCATTTTGTGTATCCCTTTGTTTTTATATTTGCGACGACAGTATTTGCCACATTTGTGTCTTTGGAATTGTACAATTTTTGCATGAAGATCACTATTTGTGTATTCTGATGGAATTTCACAAGTGACATATTTTTCAATAAACTGTAAAACAGTGGCATCACTGTCTTGACCAAATTTAGGAGCATCTTTAATCCATAAAAGTATGAGGACATGTGGTGCTCCTCTGGCTTGGTATTCATTTCTCCAAAAGAAGTGTTGCACTTCTCCAAGGGGAGGAACAGTTTTATTACAATTAAAATGTAGCATAGCAATGAAGCAATGGTGAAAATATCTTTAAACATTAACAGGATCCTGAGAACAAAGTTCTCCAGGTGTTAGTATATCTATGTTTGTTTTGTTTTCGTTTGATATGCGTAGGAAAGCATGTAAATCTTCCCATGTATATTCTGCACAACTTAATGTAACAAACCAACTGGCTGGGCCAAGGTTTCTGATCATACAACGTTCATCTCCATGACGTCAAAACCAGTACTCTTTAGTACCACGCATATTTGCTAATAGATTTGCAAGATTTGCTTGTAAAACCTCATCTTTTTGTTGAACTTTTTGTAATAATTGTGTAGCTGTCATATTTTGAAAGTGTGATCCTGATTGTAATATGTGTGCAACTCCGTAACATAAAGTTGCTAGTTCACTTTCAAAGATTAGGTGGAATATGTATTCCACATTTTGTCAAAATCTGGGATCTTCAGAATACATTCGTAATGAGCGATATTCTGATGCTGATATTTGAATAGGTCTATCATCGTACCTTCCTCCTTTGCCAGTAGAAAAGAGTAGAGGAAAAGCACATGCTTCTATACTTTTTTCCCATATGCTGATTGGTGATCCTTTTGTTTGACGCATTTGGTACATTTCCAGTGCATCTTCTATGGTGTCATTAGAGTGCAATGGATGAATTGTATAATGGTCTAAAGTGTTTGATATTGGTGCAGGATCTAGGAGCTCAAATTGACCAGCTTCTTGTGTCTCTTGAATTATTTCAGTTGTATCTTTCAAGTTTTCTTCAGTATGAATTTTTTTGTAATATTCATTATTCTCTTTAAGATATTGCAGGGCTTCTCTAACTTTATGTAAATCTACCAGTTGTTGCCAATATTTTTTGTCTTTTGTAGGTACTCCATTTACCAAGATAATTAAAGATTGTTGCATTGGACGTGGCACTCCTAGAGTGTGCACATTTTCTTTAAGATCTAATGGTAAATACACTACTTTTCCACGAATACCTTTCACTAATTCAGAGGGGGTAATTTTGCAATTTTTGGTTGAAGGCGTATTATTGCTTGAAATGGGTGCACTGTTTGAATTATGATGCTCTCATATAAATTAAGTTGTTGAAGGGGTTTTGGTAGTGGATATAATTCCAAGTTATTTGTGATAGCACGTGAAGGAGTTTGGTTGTTGGCAAGTTTTGTAGTGCAGTAACTGCAAAGTATTATGGGGTCAGTTATTTCGTATTTGTTTTCTGCTATAAGGTAGAGAGCTAATTCAAAACATTTAGAATCTTCATTGTCTTCTATTTTGTATGATAGGTCTACAGTTTTTGTGTTACTTTTATAAAAAGTTCTGCGGCAACATACACACACGTGGTTTGGTACTTCAGCTGAAGTACTTTCAAATTGAAGTATTTCTTTTTTGTATGTGTGTAGTGAAAGGTTGCCATGTGCAGAATTGTTACGAAGTTGGTTTACAGCTAATTCATCTTGTAAGTGGGTTTCACTTCCAAAATATTTTGTCTGGATATAGTCGATTTCTTCTAGTAGGTCTTTTGCTGTACCATGTAGAAGAATGTTATTTAAATTGGCTAGTGCTAAAGCAGGACTTTTAGCATAGTACAGTTTATAAACTAGATTTCTTATACTTGCATGATGTGTTGATATCCTTTTGATATCATGGAAGGTTGTTTTGCAAGTAGGTCCTGTAATGCAGGCCAATGAATGTCCTTGTAGTCCTGTGTACTTGCGTACTCGACAAGCATCCATATTTTGCAGTAGTTTAATTTTGATTTTGTCGTTGCTTTTCACATATTGATTGAGGAATTGGCATAAAGACTTGAACATTTTTTTTTGGGAATGTTACACATTGACGTCCATGGCCATTTGTACACTAGATATTCTGATTCAGTTGAATGGATGGGTAAATCTATGTTTTCAGGGCATGCAAGGAGTACTTCTTGTTCCATTATGGTATTATTAACTTTTTCATAACCTCGATCACTGCTATGTATGGCAATTGTATTTGTTTGCTTTTGTTTGTACGCTTCTTCATTAAAGTATGGTTCTGTGCTTGTAGTGTGACTCCATTCACCTCCACAGATATTTAAGAAGTTATTTCTGTTGACATTTTGTTTATTGAGAAGTCTTTTTTGTAATTTAGTTATTAGTTTTGTTAGTGGTTTCATTCTGTTTAACAGTAAAATAAATAACTTTCTTTTGAGAAGAATTGCACTGTCTATCAACGCTTCTAAGATTAATTTCCTACGATAGGTTTGAAGTGTTGAACCTGGTTTCTCTCCTGTTTTTTATAAGATTTTGAAGGACTTTGTGACGGAACATTTTGGCTAAAATACTTTTCTTGGTATGCTTACTTTGTACTATATCAAGATTTATAGAAGAAGTTTTATTTGTAGTGATAGTTGAATTTCTGTTCATTGTTTTTGGGTTGTTTTACTTTTTGAAAGAGGAGGCAAAGTTTTTGTACTAGAAACTTCTTCTGTTTCACTACATGACTGTATTAGCTGTTGTGTTTCAACTTTTTTTTACAAATTCTGCTATAGATGGATGTTTATGTTGGAGACTTTTCTTTTCATTTGCTCTACTTCTGCGTTCCTTTCTATGGAGTTGCTTTTTGGTAGGCATTCTTTAGGGTCTGTTGAAAAAAATACAGAAGGTATGGGTTGGGGTGTTCTCCAATGCATGTGTGTTGTGTGCATGAGTATTTAAGTAAGATGATAAAGATGTATGTAATGGTGTGTGATTGTGCATTGCGAAGTACAACTACTAGGGATGGGTATTCTTGAATTAATGTGTTACTAAACTGGGGATCAGATGACAGAAAAAAGTAAGCTAGTAGTGTGGAGAAGTATAAAAAGTATATCTAAAGCTATACAATTAAAACAGTTGTTTGTTCTACAACATCTAAATTCTAGCGGCTGAGTTGGGTAATTTGTGTGTCGAAAATAGGAATTTGTGGGCCATTCTGCCAGTAAATCACTGTTTAAGACGGGGGGATTTTTGGTCAGAATGGTGCAGAATCTCTATTTTTAGGCACAGAAATAGCATGAATTAACCTTACAGTGTGTTTGAGTAATAATTCAAATATTATGGTAACATTCTACTTACCTTTTTTCTAAAATGAGCAGTTTGCTTCTTAGTTGTTCTTTGTACTTCAAATTCGGCTGCTTCTTTTCAGGAGAATGGTCTTCACTGCAATTGTAAAGGAAAGAAATTAGTAATTTGCTTTATATATAGCACTGTTTTTAATTTAGACATAGATTTTTTAAAGTGAAATGCTCAGCGCCTTCCTCAAAACCATTAAAACTATCTTATGACTAACTATAGGCAAGAAAATATCTTTACTATGGCTTGTGAAATTCATAATGTACCACTGTATACCACTATTCCTGTAACTAAGCTTTTCCACGTAATAGTGAGTCCATGTCATAGCCTGCTTTTCCACGTAATAGTGAGTCAATGTCATAGCCTGCTTGTCCTATATAAATGTAAGTAATTATATTAATTAAAAAAATTAAAACCAATTATGCGTTTGTACAAATATTATTGTTTGAGATTTGATCATAGAGTGTGCATGTAATTTTGTTTGATTATATGTAGTCTATATATTTTATTTCAAAAATGTTAGTTTAACATTATTTGCGTGTGTGTTTGTGTATGAAGAAATTAAACGGTATAAAGCTTTGTAAGTCACAGTTCATTTTAGGACAATGAAAAAATGATCATAGATTCATTTTACAGATTATACAAGGTAAAAGTCGGTTAGAAAATGTTTATGTGCTGTATAGAAAATATGCATACCTGTAGTTTGTGTTCATGCACATGGATATGGACGAAGCTGCAAGTAGAAATCTTGGTGACTTGTATAGTATTTCTCGAAGATCGTGCTTGCCAATGGTATGGGACTTGTACTCCGAGAGAATCACTGTACATTTGCAGTGCTGATCTATGGTGATGTAGTTACATGTAGAGGTCTTGGATTTGATTGGTGGGTGGTCATGTGATTTCTTAGCTACATCCAATGAGGGAATGGCACAGAGAGTGAAGTGGAAATGGTAGCAGGGCTGTCCATGTTACGATATGTTCGCGGACATGGCGGTAGTTCGCGGACACCGTGTATTACATCCGGGGAATTTGGGGTGGGGAGGCATACAAATGAGATTTAATGTAGCAAGGGATTGGTCAGTAAAGTTTAGTGAGTGTGTTGTGCTAGGAGAGGTTTTCTCATATATTCTTTTTGCTGACAGAAGAACAGATAGCTATGGCTGAGTGTTTTAAAAACAGATTGTGTGGATTTTGGGAGAATCGTCGATACATTGGTTGAAGGTGCATGCAGAAAGCTGTGGAGTATCTATAGGTCTTGGATTCGCACCTGTGGAAGTGCACTGGCATGGAGTGCATGGAATGAAGTGGTTGGACTTGCTACCTCTCTGTGCAACTTTGAAGATAGAAGAACATCCAGACATAATTGTAATTAATTGTGGAGGGAACAGATTAGGACATGTTTCTGGAATTTCTTTGCAATTTGCAATGAAAGAAGGTCTTGAGAAGATCATGGACATGTTTCCAAACTCCAAAGTAATTTTTTCACGGATTGCGCAGAGACAAATGTGGCTTTGTTCTTTCTTATGTGGCCCACAAATGGAGAAAGCAAGGCGTAATGTTAATAAGGCTGTTTGTGCCTTCTTAAGAGATTTTGGCATGTCCTCTTTTCACAATGAAAATATTATGTTTCGTAGTACATACATTTTTCTCAGAGATGGAGTCCATCTTACTTATGCTGGCAAGCAGATTTTTCTGAGAAATGTACAAAATGCATTGCGACCTTTTTTAGAAATACAGCATCCATTTTGAAGTAGGTGTTAAGTAGTTATAATTTTTGACATACAAACACCTCCCAAAGGCTCCTTTCAGAGCAACCACTTCCTCCCAGAGAAAAATGCAATGGTTACAATAGGGTAGTATCCCAATTTTTTTTATGTTCGCGAACTGTCCGCAGACTTTCAAGAAATACATCTTCATTTTATTTTTTAACTGTGAAAGGTGGCTTTGAAAAGAGCCTTTTTTTTTTACTTTTTTTTATTTTGTATTTCTTTTTTTTTATACACGACACACTAGGAGAGGAGGGGAAAGGAGGGTAAATGGGGGGACACCAACCATAGGGATAAGAAAGGGCGAGCTGAGAGAGGAAGATGTAGAGTGGGATTTATTTGGGTAGTGAGCAGGTCTTCTCGTGCTGTGAGACGATAGTCTCAAAAGCACTCTGAAGTCGCTCCCCCATGCAGAGTACTTTGTCACAGTACATACATACAACTGTGACCCTCGAAAGGTAAGGGTCATCAGAATTCTGTATGGCCTGTGAGGCAGCTTGAGGAAGACGCTGTCCCACAGAGGTGTTCCTTGTGGTGACAGGATCAGAAACGGAGGATGATGTAGAGGCAATCAACTTACTACGCTCTTCGCAAGGGACAACCTGGCGAATGGCCCCAGTGTGGAATGAGTTGAGGTTCCGCTTCATGGTAGTGGTCCCAAAGCTGTACAGACCATGCCTCCCGCGACTGAGTACCATTTTGCACTCATTGGTGGTGACACAGTTTGCACGAGCCTTAGGACCATTCCCATGAACGGTAAACAACCGCCACACCCAAGAACCACACCAAGGGCGGGTAGTAGGGATTTCCTCTACCTCATTCTTGTCATCCTCTTCTTCCTCCTCTATATCCTCACTCCTGTTCCCCTCATCAGGCCCTTGGGGAGATGGTGATGGTGGAGGGGGTGGGGGTGGTGCTGAGGCAGATGTAGCACCAGGTGGCAATAGTGGAGCCATGGATGTCATCGGCTTGGAGATCGAAATCTCAAAATCTGCAAAGTATGCAGCAAAATGCAGTGTGCTCTGTGGAATAGCCAGAAACACAATGAGAATGAGCTCTAGGGCGTGGTCTTTTATAGGGGTGCTTGTACACGGTTCGCGGAAATGCACGCCGTCCGCAAGACAGATCGAACACCAAAAAAGGTTCAAAGAGTCACAAAAACTATGTGGAAACTTAGTATTAGTATGTGTGATTTGTGGTATGGTGATTTTTTAATGAGAAATATTGTGGATTACTTGGAAATGTACTTTTAAACTGTTCGGGGACACAAACAGTGTCCGCATTCAGAACACACGATCAGCGTGGGCGCGGTCATATGATTGCTTCTTGAGCATGTTCACTAAGGAAGTGGCTGTCCGCAGGACACCCAATATATGGACATTGCTTTTGCGGATGCGCGTTGATGTGCTACGGACAGTGTTCGGGTCCTGAACTAATTAAAAGTGCGTCACATGTAAAACGAGCAGTTATGGATAGCCGTTTGTTCTTAGCACAGTTTAACTTACTTGCAAACTATACGGACAGACATAGCGTCCCCAGCACACCTCCATTTTCGTTTTTTTACGAACAATTCAGGACAGCACGAGTGTTCTTAGAACAGTTTCAACTTGCTAGCGAACACTACGAACAGGCATAGTGTTCTTAAGGACACCTCCATTTTCATTTATTTACGAACATTTCAGGACACTACGAGTGTTCTTAGAACAGTTTCAACTTGCATGAGAACATTACGGACAGACATAGTGTCCTCAGGACACTTACATTTTCGTCTATTTACGAACATTTCTGAACAACCGCGCTGTCCGTGGACACCTAAATTGGTTTTAACAAAAAGAACTGAAACTAATTACAACACAATATAAAAAAGTAACTTTATTTGACATATATTAACAATTTATGACTGGGAAGGTGGGGCAGAAACGGAAACAAAAACAGGAGAATTAGGGATTTCAACATAATTGGGATCAGGTGAAGAAGGGATGGAAATGTCATCAAAACGTTTTGGTCCATGGAGAGGGTTTGGGGTTAAATGAGTGGGATATGGTGAGGGGGGACAAGTACAGGTGGGACAATGGTATCTCGTTGTTAGTTTAAGTGATCTTCCACAAAGTTTTTTAAATTGGTAAAATTTGCCATAAGTTGGTCCATTTTTTCATTTATTTGTTCCAGAGTGTTATCCACAGTTTCTTTTTCTGTAGTAGTTTCAATTTTTGTATGGTCTGTACAAAAAAAAAGTATATGTTAAATGTATACAAAATAATATTTATTAATTGGTTTATATAGTAAAGTGCATAACATTATGTGCACTATCTTCTGACATTTCCTCTCGTGGGAAATGCTCCTCTAGCCACTGCAGAGTACTACACATTTCTGTGAGAAAACAAAAAAGTAATATTTTTTTATCTAATACAGAAAGTTTATAAATATATGAGTAAAATGAAGTGCACTTACTATTTCAGGTAAGATATGTGATGAGTAGTCTGTACGTCTGGTCTTGCTCTTAGTTGTGGAGTGTCTGTGAGGTAATTATGTTGGAAGCCACTTTATCTTATTTTGGTATATTCCATTTTAGAACATATTGTATTTAAATTAATGGTTAGTGTGTTACATATAAGGGTTATATTTCTTAAGTATTACTACATATACTTTGTATGTGTGCTGCTTTGTGAATTTGTTAAATGTTCCTATGTTATGATATAACAATTACACATACCCCCCAGAGTTTTTAGGTGGTGGTACGGTTGTCTGAACATGTCCGCGGACAGTCAAATTCAGTAGAAAGGGTTCAGTATGTTCCATATTACATGTACATAAAGTCAAAGTTATTATTGTTAAGTTGTGCTACTAAAAAACTATGAAATTCAGTAAAAAAACTTTGTTAAAGGGACGTTATGGTTCAGTTGCACTACAAAAAACCTATGAAATTCAGTAAAAAAAACTTTGTTAAAGGGACGTTATGGTTATGTTAAACCTATGAAATTCAGTAAAAAACTTTGTTAAAGGGACGTTATGGTTAAGTTGCGCTACTAAAAACCTATCAGATTCAGTAAAAAACATTATGGTTCCGAGTAAAACTGAAAAACCCCTGAAATTCACCATTTATGGTAAGCTAAGCAACCATAACTCGCGCCACCACCGTGCACTGCTAAGACTGACACCCAGGACATCAAAGATGACATCACAAATGTCATTGATAACATCACTGATGACATCACATGTGCATTTACCTTTCATGAAAAGTCTGTACAAGGGTTTCTTATTGTAATGTTAATTAAAAAAAAGTGTCAAGGATCATTGGAATAAATATCAAGGGCTAATTAGTCCATCCAGTATACTAAGGTGCTCATGTAGAAACATATGCATTGTGTGCAGCATACATGATGGAGGTTCAATATTCATAAGCTTGCCAAGTTGAATAGTGAAATGATAACTGTTTTCTTATTAGACTTTTGCATACTGTGAAACATGTGATAAGTAGATAATAAACCCCACTTACTACATAATTGCATTATTATAGACAAACACAAAGAGACAACACCACATACAAGTATGAGTATATATAAGGAAATTGAAGTAAGAAAAAACACAGTCGTAGTAGCAAAAAGTGTTCATAACCTAACTGATTACCTTTATGCAGAGAAATGATTGCTCTGTTTCAAAGCTGCTACTTATCCTATGTATATATATCGCATGATGTGACTGGACCCTAAGGAAAGTAGTTTAAATACAAGATATAAAAATAGGTGCATACACAGGGAAAGTACAGCAATAAAAAAAACAACAGAACTATCAGAAAGTGCTGATAACTCTACTGATAATTTTAATGCACAGAAAGGATTGCTGTCTTTCATGCTTGTGTCTTCCCCTATGTTTATGTTTCATATGATATGACTGGACCCTAAGGGAATTATTGTAAGAATATATTTGAAGGATAAGTCTACAGTCACTTGTTCTAAGGCATGCACTTTTGCCAAAGCATTAGTCTTTTTCACTCACTGTTCGCATGTTTCCTCTCTGGATCCTCAGGATCACTGCCTTCGTCACCGCCTTCTCCTGCTTTTCTCCCGCTCAGCTGCCCGTAGCAGTGGGAAGGGGTTAGGTGAGTAGCACAGGTACTTTCAGACCTCGTTCTGCAGATTTTATTTTTACTCTACCACTTTCTATGGGGAGCTTCACGGTCTACTTTCTACCACTGTCTACAGGGAGCTTCACGGTCTACTCAGGCGAATGGCAAAGGACTTGTGATATTGCCGAGGACCTAGAGTTACTTTATGTCGACAGTCAATGAGTGTCTTATTCTACTCGATAATCGATAACCATCAATATCTGCTACCAAGTGTGCTCCGAGAACCCCAACCGGCTCATAGAGTTGGGGTTTGTTCAGAAGCACTTTAAGACAAGATAGCAGCACCCGTGAGATGGATGGGGGTGCAAATGTATTACTCCAACACCAATCAATAAGGACAACTCAACGGTTTGGCAAAGGGAGTCTGTTTAATGACAAGTACAAAAAACGGGGAGTTGTGACTAGCAGCAATGGTGCGATCTTCCTTCTTTCTTCAACTCCAACGAACTTCATAAAAGTTATAGCATTTATACTGAAAACTCATCATCGTCGACGTGCAAAACTCAAAAGTTGCAATGCAATTCTATTGGTTAGGAAAAGGTAACTTTAATATAGGTACTGTATCTGTATATGGTAACAGAGTGAGGGGATTGGGTAAACACTGTCAGGTGGGCATCTAAGCCCTTCCTTCAAGAATGAATACTACAGACATCACTAAAAGTACAACGTCCTATTGGTTCTACTGACTATAGGACCCTAGATTATTTGGTCATTGTGATTGGGTTGGCACCAACCCCATGCTTACTTTTCCACTTTGCTTAGAAGCATGCAGAATGGTCGGCCAGGTGCGGTGTACCCCTCAGTTACCCTGCCTTCCTCCAATTATTGTTACAATCAATCATCACTTTAGTAGCCATGTGTCAATTATTTCACTGTGGTTAGCCTGAAGACTGCATCTTCTGTCTGGAAAATCTGATATCTTCGCTTGGCCTTGTGCCATGCGTAGGTGTGAACCCTTGCTTCTTCTTGCACAGCTGGTCCCGTGCTTAGGTCACCCTGAATTCGCCTCTTTTCCATCAATTTGTGTATTTGATTTTCGTTTGACCCACCACCTGCCTTCGCCTTCTTATCTCAACCTTTCGGAGGCAGGATTTTCTGTTCATAGTTTCAATTAAATGTAGCTACTGTTCGTCTTCTATTGGTATGACCTTGGCTTTTCTCTCACGAGTTTCCTGCGCTGAGTTTCGTTTCAGCCTTCTCTTCTCGTTTTTGCTAAATATGAAGCTTTTTCTCATGTGGCCTTTAGTAACATGGGTCTATTCTGCTTCTTGTGCAAAGTGGAAATATACTTATAATAAGGTGCTTTGTTTGAGGTAGATAGTGTATAGTGATGCTTATCGCACTATTCCTCTACTAAGCATAACAAGCCACACTGTTTTCTTACCTTTTTGCAGTCCCAAGCATATGTACAGGTGTAAACAGGCCAAATATCTTTGCCATGCTTATAGCTTTAGCTTCATACATTTTGACATTGTCCTTTCATTTTAGGTTCACAATATCATTGCTCATGGTGTTTCATCTCTTTGCGTCCTTCTCTGGTCGTCATTTCCTCTATATGTGAGTCAGTCTGAGTTCTTGGGACATCACCATTCGTCTTCCATTAAGACCTTTTTGGTTTCTTCAGGTACTGTACATAGACGATCTTCATTCCATTTAATTTGTTGATATGGTTTTCTCAATGAATACCTTACTGTCCATGGTTTCCTTGGTATTGGTACTTCAAGAGGTGCTGTTCTTCTGATAGGTACTGGGCAGAGCCCCACTGCGGCTCTCTTCTGGTTTATTTGCTCATCATACGTCACATATTTCGGTGTGAACGTTTCTGGTACTTCAAAATGGATGGTTGGAGTGCAGGCTTTTTTTGGGACCTCCTCTACAAATGTTATCCTCCTTGAGGACCAGCTTTGTCCATCCCCGTGTCTCCCTTCTCCCTTGCCTTTCTCTGTGCTCCCTTTTTTCGATCACTCTCTCTGCTTCATTAAACAATGCATCCACCTGTTGTTGTGTACTCTTTTCTATATCGGCTAGATACCTCTTCTCTCCCTTTCATGTCATGAAACCCTTCGTGTTTCTCTGATTTCCTTTTTTCCTTTTCCCCCTCCCTCACTGTGTCGGGGGGTTTGCATACCCTTATGCAGGTCTTAATGTCAGGAATGCTCTGTATGTTGGAGGCTGGGCACTAGATTGGTCTGTTAAATCATCTTTTTTAATGTCTGGATTTGTGGGCTCATTCCTTTTTTCTTTGTATAGTTTCCAGAGCCCCAAGATATTTTGTCTGCTCTTTCACTTGGAGCCTTTGTACTTGGTTAGTAGATACAAGAACATATGTTCTATATTTTACTGTTGAATGTTCCCTCCCCTGACCATATATAGAAACACTGTGCTGCAGTTTCCTGAACCCATTGAAAATGTTATTTTGTTATGTTATAGTGATATTGGGGTAGCTTTAACACATATGGTTGATGGGGCTAGCCCGAACAGCCATTATTCACCCTCTCTCTGCTCCTGCTTGTTGTGTCCTAACTGTCCCTTCTCCCTTTCTCTGTTTACCCCCACACCCTCTTCATTCCCCCTTCATTATTTCCACCCTTTGTATTCATTCACTTCTCAAACCTACATAGTCACTGCTCTCCCCTTTAATGCCCTAAACACACTCTCTCTCTGTGGCCCTCTCCACAGGCCCACCTACCATGTACAATGGCCCTCTCCACAGATACGTATACCCACTTTGTGTTAGTATTATCACTGGGCCTCTCCAAGGGCTCACTTTTACCTATATTAGTGTAAGCAGATGCCAAGCCGCATCCTTCCTCTATGTTGGAATCCACTGCTACTATGCCAAGTGCAATATTACACACCACGTACCTTTGGCATTACCCCTTACACCTCAGTCTACACCACACAATGAACAGGCAGCCTTTCGTTACTCCAACAAACAAAACATTGATTCAACAAATAAATGGAAAATAACACCTTGTCCCTGAATGACGCAACTATACAATCACCTCTAGGCGATCCCAAATACACACATTCACTCCCTAAGGAGGAGAGTATACTAAAATCTACTACTACTATGACCTATCGTCCTCCCACCCTGAGGATGCATCTTAACCACTGTAACAAAAGATCCCTCCACCGTCGTGGGCATGCAACCACAATTCAGCGCTTTCATGCACCTGTAGACTCACGTGTACTAGAGATCCTTAAGCCCTCTTGGCACCAAGACTTTCTTGTTAGCTTGCTCCTTTCTGAGTGTCGGCATGGCTCAGGACTATGCAGACCTTTACAAACTCTGCGTCTGCAGGGTCTCCTTGGAGGTGCACGTAGAACTGGTCTGCAGTCGCCAGACCCTCCCCGCCAGGATGGTGGCCGGAACACCCCCAGCTGGCTGAGGAAAATGAGGATCTTACTGAAACCTCCAAAAATTTATCAGGCGTCCTCTACAAGCATCTAATCAGTAATTTACCAGAAGTAATCCAAAAAGGAGCATACACCAAACTATAAGTATCACTGTTTATTACAGCTGGGTGAGCCCAAATCAAACAGCACATTGGAACAGATATAATTGATGAGAGCTGACAACACCACCCCCTGTGGTCAGATCTTTTATACAACAAGTACAATATTTGCATAGTGAGTAATAGTTGCAATTAGTGTTTCGAGTTATTGAGTGTTCCTCGAAGTTGATTGGTGGGGCCATGTCGGTCCCTTATAGCTAGACATAGGGCCTCATTACGAGGTGGGCGGTAAGGGGTTAACAGCGCCGGTAAAGGTGCCTGAGCCATTAACCCCTTACTGCCCTATTACGAGGTCCGCTCGCAGGACCCGCTCTGAAAGCCTGGTTTTACCAGATGTCCTTAGCGGGTACCGCGAGCGGCCCAGCATGCTAACAACGGGCTCGTCATTAACGGGCCCATTGTTAGCATGCTCCCCATTCCAATTGAGCCCTATAGGGCTCATATGGGAATGGGGATGGTCTGGGTTCCCTGAATGGGGAAATACCGGCCCTCCAAGTTCAGAAATGCCCAGTATTTCCCCATTCAGGGAACCCGGACCCCGAGTTTGGAGGCAGCCAGTGCATGGCTACCTCCAAACTCGTAATGAGGCCCATAGATTAGAAATTATTGGAACAAACAGACCCAAACAGACCTGCCATCCCCTCTCCTTGTGGTGCCACATTCCTTCATGCTCCACCGTACAAATTGATTGTTAATAAGCACTAAGTAATCATGATGACCTCTGGAACTTTATTTATCTACCATTGATCAGCACACATAGGGAAAGCATGAGACGTCCTGAGTTGGTGGAAAGGGAGACATTCACATGGCATCAAACCAATGAGTGGCCTCATAGACATGATCGAAGATACAGTATATGTGTTGCCTTACGGGGACACCAAAACTCACCTTCTGATTGTCTCTTCCTGGATCGCACCTTCATCCCACATCCATCTTCTGAGACCCACCTTCAAAAGGCCGATTTGAAACTGCCAATTGTGCTGCGAGTGTGCCTCCCAGAACATATCTTGGTGAATTTAATTCCCCAGGTCTCTGCGAGTGCCCATGAGACTGGCTCACCGACCTTGTATGTATCAGTTGGTTTTGTTCTCAGCGACTGCTGTCTCCTGGGGATTGCCAACTTGAAATAATCTTCACCCACCCCACTGCCGTAAAGAGTCTGCACAATATTCTGTGTGGCCTACCACAGGTCATCCCTATGTAATCTACTTACCTGTGCTTTTTATCTGATTCAGAGTATCTGGCAGCACCCTATGTATTTATGACACCATATGTATTGCACAATCCACATGTGACCACATAAGCACCTCTAGCCCACTCCTAACCCCTGGCTCCTTAGGCCAAATATGTGCTCTAGGCACCTGTATTACAGCCGTCAATGATACCTTGTCCCATTCCAGAGGTTCCCCCTCCCATGCCCATTATGTCTGCTGCTGGTAAGTGCAGCCCCCTGCACATTGATGCATCAGCATCTTTATTGCACTACTGACCAACTTGTTAAAAATCAGACTGTGTCAATACCCAATAGACCCAATTCAAAAGGAGAAGGACTGGCTTTCATCGGCAGATCCTACCTGAACATTAGAGAGCTGCCATCCACTCCCACACCTCATGTGAATTCCTCTCTGTAAAATGATCCCTCTCAGCAACAGCCACATTAAACATCCATCTCATCTACCATCCCCCTGGGCCCATTCACGACTTTGAGAATGAGATCAGACAGCTCGTATCAACCAATTCTACCCCCAAATCACAAACGATTATACTTGGGGACTTTAACCTAGGTCTAAATGACCCTCAGACATCAATGCTCCATCCCTGGCCACTACCTTATCATCACTTGGTTTTACCCACATGATTCAGCATCCCACCCATGCTAAAGGTCGCACGCTCGACTGGTTGGCAGACATCAACTGCACCGCCACATTCACCTCAAACTCTCCATGCCCATGGACAGACCACCACCTTATCACTTTCAACATCTACACCTTTACCAGCCACAACCACCCGACCAACAGAGTCCCAGAATCTCCCTCTAGAAATAAAAAGAACATCACTGCTAATAACCTGCTCCCTTTATTGCAGCCTATCATGGTTTCTCCCACAGCCGATTCCACTGACCCCACCATTATGACCATCATCTACAATGACACAATACTGTCTGCCATAAACAAAATTGCTCCGCTAATGACATGCAAAGCTAAACAACGAGCCCACCGTAATACCTGGTTCACCCGAGTTAAATGATATAAAATAACTAAATGAAAAGCAGAAGCACTATGGAAAAAAACACCCACACCTAATAACACAACTATCTTTGATACAGCGTCCAGGCACTATAAATAAAATGTGCTGCTCACCAAAGGGGAACTATACAATGACAGAATTGCTAAAGCCAGCTCCAACACCAAGGAACTATTCCTAATCCTCAGAGAGTTAGAAATGCAGATTCCTCCCCCTAAAAGCTGCAACAAAGAAGCAAACTGGTGCGAGGAGATTGAAATTACTCTCCAAAACAAAACTAGTCACCTCTAACAATTGAAGCGGAAAAAAACAACCTAGACAAGCTTCAAAAAACTCCCACCACCCTCCACTACCTCCATTTTCCCTAAAGAGCTTCCCTTATTTGAATTTATGGAGGTCTCCACCCCAGAAGTACTGAATATCATCCTGCGCCTAAAGCCCTCCAGATGCCAATGTGATCCATGCCCACCCTCAGTCATCAAAGAATGCGCTCCTCCACTTGCCACTTTCATCACCAATCTGATCAATGCCTCCTTCAAAGGTAACTGAGTCCCATCCGACTTAATAAAAGCATGAGTACTATCCCTTAAAGAAAAACAACCCTGGACCCTAATACTCCCACAAACTACCACCCGATTACAACTATACCCTTTCTATTGAAAATTCTTGATCACGTAGCATATCTTCAAATCCTGAACTACCTGGGAGCCAACAACATCCTAGGGCTACGTCAATCAGGTTTCCGCCCAAGACACGGGACGGAAACAGCACTACCTGATTTAAAAATCCAAATGGACAACCTGAGAGACAATGGGAAACTAGCTGTGCTTCTTCTGCTCGACCTCTCTGCTACTTCGACCTGGTGTTTCACAATATTCTATGTGAAACCTATCATCAGCAGCTAACTTCTCCCCCAACGCCACACTCTGGATAAAGTCTTTCCTTAGCGACAGAACTATGAAAGTATTCTCCCCTAAAGCCGATGCACCCCCCACCCAGTTACTTGCAGAGTGCCACAATGATCCTGTTTGGCCCCCACCTTGTACAATATCTTCACAAAGCCACTCTGTGACCGCCTGGATGACTTGCGTGTTATCTACACCAATTATGCAGATGAGACTCAGGTCCTCATACCTATCTCAGGAGACCACAACACCGACACTGCCACCCTCAACATCATCTTCCGAGCCATACAAGAATGGATGGCCCAACATGTCTTTGCTTGAATGATGATAAGACCTAGTTGCTCATCATCGGCTCCCTAAGCAGAATTGCCAAACTCAATCACCTCTTCAAATCATTCATCAGAGATAGACACACAATCAAAGTCTCAAATAAGGTTAAAATGCTCGGTTTCCACCTAGACTCCTTACTCATCCTCCACAAAGACATGCCACCACCTCAGCCAACGCATACACATGCAAACTCAGTATATCTTTTAGAGAATTCCTCTCCACTGACAGCTGCCTCACTCTGGCTAGAGCAGGGACAACGAGACAGAACATCAGGAAGTTGCAGGTCCTACAAAACAATGCCCTCAGGGCCGTGCGCAACCACCCCAGATCTGCGCACATCACAGCCACTATACATCAGCAACACTGGCTACCAGTACAGTAATGCATCATTTTCAAATCACTCACACTCACGCACAAATGTCTCCACCAGATGGCACCCGCCTAACTGTCTAACAGCTTCACGCTGACACATGCCAGACCCACCCAAGGAACTTATCAGCACTGCCTTAGCACACCCAGATTTAATTCCGAAAGGCTGACTGTAGCAGCTTCCACACGTTTGCCAGCAAACTTTGGAACTCATTTCCTCTACCTCTCAGAGCTCAAGACTCTTTCTGGATTTTCAGGAAACAACTTAAAAGTCACCTCTTCACCAAAAACCTAAGCTACCAAGCCACCCATTTTGTCTAGCTATTTCACCTCCCGTCCTGTGCACACCTGTTATCGTAAACACTGTATGTTAATTGTTACTCTCTGTCCTATTGTAAACTCTTATTTGCTTTCTCTTTTTTTAATTTCATGTGCAACAATTGTAACTTCTACTCACTATAAGTAAGTGCCCAGATGCCCCTGGCCTTGGTGCGATATATAAGCTTCTAAATAAATAAATAAATAAATAAATAAATGGTGGCACTGTGATGCTATTTTGTTAACACTTGTTACTTTTTTGTTGTTATGGGCAAGAATGTATCTGCATGTGGTACAACCCAATGTGAATTCATACGCATCTATTTGCCTTTACACATTCAGAATTATGGCCGAAAAAGGTAAATTTACTGAACCACTTGGTAGGGCACATGATGAAGGACATTTTCCTTTCATTGTATGAACATGTTTCAGTTGCTTACTGCAATGAGATACTGACTGACTGTGGCATTGCGTAGACCTAATTCCCAATAGTCACATTATTAGTAACAGTGGTGCATGCTATTGTGCCAATACTTCTGTTACAGTGCCTATTTTGGGTATTGATTTAACCTTGTCAGAATAAGGGGCGAATTGTAATAATGGCAAGAAGGATAGTTTTAGTTATTCCCCAGTTGTAATACATAGTCAAAACCTGGGTGAGTCTGGCTTACATATTTTGAGCAGAAATAAAGCATGTCTGGTCAAATACATGTATGACAAATAGTAACTGTGATTAAAGTATGTGATACAGAAGAATGGCCACTCCAGTGTAGACTCTCAATGGCTTTCAATGGCTTTCACTGTATTTAGTTCCAGAACAATGTAACATTAAAGGGCACACATCAATGGGTGGGGGGGGGGTCTTGAATCTGCTTCCACAGAGGGGCCCAATAAGAGTTTGGTGATGCATTTTAAAAAGTGGTGGTAATTCTGTTAGTTTTTTGGTGGTGATGGAATTACAGCGATGTTACCAGGATTGGGGTTCAAAGTCCTAATTAGAAATGTTCAAGGGAGAAAAGACTGAAGATATTTTTTTTTAAATAATCTTTGGTCTTTTCTCCCCTGAACATTACTGACTTGACCCACACCCCTACCCACACCTCCACCCCTACCCACACCCCAACACACCCTTAACCCCTACTTACCTTTGCATTCTTATTCGCTGTGTCCCTGCGACGCCTGTTCCCTTTCACTTCCGTGATCAGGAACCAGCGCTTATTGGACAGCTGCAGGGGTGTCCCGCACATCCCGTGCTCACAATATGGCAGAGCAAGGGTGCTGGGTACACCCCCGAAGCTCCCAGCACCAAATGCGGCATCTGGTAAAACTTTTCGGCCGTTAACATTTTTCGAACAGCTGAAGTTCGGCCAAATCACGCATTCGTTTTTTTTCTCGAACATTTTGGTTGAAACCATGTTCCACACCACTGTATTCAGGTTTTGACATTGAAGTAGATGATTTACCTCCAGCATGATGCTGGAGGTAAAACATCCACTTTAAGTCCAAAAATGGACTTATTTACCATGTGGAATTATCACTCATAGTAAGTCTGACAATATTCCTAATGGGAATTAGGGATTTACACTGCCCTACGACTATTTATAATCCCATGGCATGCCCATTGGGACCAAGTGGTGGTAACCGTAAACAATCGTATCATTAAATCAGGGGATTTAACACCATCAAGTTGAAGGTGAAGGTGTTTGGTACCATGTCTTATCTTCCTAAAATGCAGGCATTAGCTTAATAGGTTCCATTTAATTAGCCTAATAAATAGGTTGGTATATGCATGCAACCCTCATTTTATCTAGGCTGAAAGCTCCATGTTATCTACAATTCATGTAATTTTATCCACCTTTATAATTAATGGTTTTGAATGACCAAAGGGAAAAAGCAAATAATTGGTCCTTTAAATCTTAAAATGTATCAGGGGCTAAGGAAGATAAAGACAATTATCAAGATGTTGCTTATAATATCCCTACACCAAATTTGCAGAACTGAAGGGGCGAGTAAAAGGGTTTGCACCTAATGATGTGCTGATTGCACATTGTTTTGTGAAAAGTAAACTGAAGATTACCCCTAGATCCCTGGGATGGTTATACCTTTAATATGGGAGCTAACACAGTTCCTTGAATCGATTTATGGCGAGTATCACTGATTGTCCCAACCTTAAGCAACTTGAGGTTGTTGAACACCTTAAAAGTGACCATCATCCTCTAATTCTGGTCATGGATATAAATAGATGGAGATTATACCTTTAGTCATCAAAATAAGCTTGACAGGTTTCCACGCCCCTTTACCCGGTTGTCCCACCCTAGTAAAAGTCCTGTGCCAGAAGTGACATCATGCAGAGTGCCCCGGAAGTATAGCCTGAGCAGAAGTATATGTGTTTAACCGGAACTTAGGCCCTAGCAAGGGTGTTCCCCCAGATGTGACATCATAGGTGTTAGCTGGGCGGTCACCCCAAAGCCTGGTTTCCCCAGTGCCCCATGGTGTGTTCCCCTGGATGTCCCCCACAAAGATCCTGAAGTGTGTTGCATTGTTTTGCACGGTGGGGCGCCTTGGACATGATGTCTGCATGGGGGCCATCTTTAGGGGTGTGGCATGCAGGGTATATATATATATATTTATATATATATATATATACAGATGGTGTTTGGGAGGGAGGTACAAGCCACTCCTGAAGCCTGGGGAAAACCTGCTTAAACAGCATCAGCGATACCTGCAGTTATGGAGCGGTATACATAAGGTTGAAACTTTGGATATCTAGCCTGTCATGTTGTGCTAAAGAGGGTTTTTAGTATTGGGCGGTTGTGTGTCTACACTTATAATAAGAACGGTAAAAAGAAAAGCATGACATATATACCAATAACTGAAAAAAGTGTCTCCACATATTAATAGTAATATTCATACATATGAATATTACTAGTCATATATATATATATATATATATATATATATATATATATATATATATATATATATATATATATAAATATAAATGTTAATATTCATCTAGACATATTAATAATATATGCATATTAATATTAATATTCATACTATTAATATTTGTAAATATTGATGGGGTGCTAATTCTGAGCACACCAGACTTGTGAAGCAATGCCTTGGTTCTTTGAAAAGGCCAGACTATGGGACCTTTTGGGAGCATCACAGGGCTCTGGCTGTGTGTAGATTCTACAGCCAGCAGGTAATGCAGGGACACAGGCCTGCTCAAACAGTGTAAGCCCCAGGACGGCTGGCTGGTGTTTATAGTTTTAAAAAAAACAGAGGTTAGCATCAGCTGATGTGTCCCTGGTATTGTACGTTGTCAAAGGCAAACCCCAGCAGACAGCGCATAGGATGTGCATGTGTTTAAAAACATCAGGATAATTACTTAAATGGCAACAGCTGATGTGTCCCTTGAAATTCATGTGGTGGCCTGCCTCCTGCTCTAAGTTAAATTCCACAGCAGCCAGCGGATAGGAAGTGCGTGGATCTAAAGCCATCTGGATAATTACTTAAATGACAACATCTGATGTGTCCCCAGAAATTCACGTGGAGGTCTGCCTCATGTTCCAAGTTAAATTTCATAGCAGTCAGCGCATAGGAAGTGTGTAGATCTAAAGGCATCTGGGGAATTACTTATGTGTCAAATGTTGTTGACCTTCCGGGCTGATTCTACAGCTAAATGTAAAAACCTGTCACTTTTTAGACCCCTATAAGTACAGGGGGTGAGGTGTTGCAAGATCTTTTACCGATGGCTATTCCGGAATTAACCCTTTACAGCCCTTGTGTGAAGCCAGACTGTCTGTTAAAGAGGCCATGCAGGATCAGGCAAATTCTGAAGTAAGTTTTTGTATACTCTTTGACCTGTTGTATCATAGGATAGAATTGTGTAAACTCCATGCTAACTGTTTTATATTTAATGTGGCTATAGACCCAGTATCAAGCCCCTTAATTTTATGATGAATAAAATGTTATCCATGTGCCAGGTAATATTTAATTTCTATTTTTTAAATATGTACATGTCACTATGCTTTAATTACTATCTGTATTCAAAATATCTACATGTGCATAGGCCCCATTTGTTTGTTATTCTCTGGGGAAAATTGTTGGCTGGGGCATTTATGTTTAAAGCCTATTTTATGTGCAGCCCTTGAAAATACACCAGGCTGGCAGCTTCCCTTTTTTTTTCTTTAAATTAAAAATGCTGAGACCTCATGTGTTAAGGGATCCTCAGCAGTGTGGTGTATTTAAAGGGCTAAACATGTTTATGTATGTGTAGCCCCTTTAAATACTAGGTTTTTTGTCAAGTACTTAAAAAAGTGTGTTCTGCACATCCCTTTAACTGCATACTGCTGTATGTCTCAGAGCCCTTAACAGCATAACAATTAGAACAAAAAAAAGCTGGGAAACCATGGGTCGTTTAAAGGCTTCCCAGCTCTTGTCTAATTGTTATGCTGTTAAGGGCTCTTATTGGCCATTGTGCGCCAGCTCCCTTTTTTTCGGTTAAAAAAAAATAGCATATTGCAACGTGCAAGTCGGGTGTAGGCCTATGGCTGCCCGCACCGGTAGAAAGTCCGGGCCGTCATAGGCCTACACATATCTTGCACACTGCTTTTTTTAAAGGCCTCCTGATGTGTCTCTCGGGACATAGAGCATCAATGTATCTGTGTCCTAGGACCTGCATATGCAGACCGCAAATTCCCAGGGTGTGGTTTGCCATCTGTGACTGGTTTATGAATTTCACAGCCCCCCCATCACCCGCACACAGATGGCCAGCCACACCATGGGAATGTGCAGCTTGCCAACGTTGCACCGGTGAGGTGGGAGCTTCCTCTCATGCGTTATAATTTTTTTTTTAAAGACTTACAGCCACATCAAGATAACCGCGGCAGTCCTCATCTTAAGGTGGCTGCCTGGGGGAGCATGGAGACGTGCTGTGAGGCCCCTGCTCCCCCAGGTATCTGTCTTAAGATGAACACTGCAGCTTGGAGCAGTCCTCTTAATGCCGATGGCGTGTGAACAGGGGCCTCACATCATGCCGTCGGACGCCCAGGCATTAGCATCTAAATAATCAAGCCAAACCTTGATTATTTAAATGCTAAAGCCTGGAGAGCCAGCATAGGGCTGCGAGGACCTAGTTTATTTGCATGGGTTTGCAGGAATGAACTGCTGCAGGCTGAGACATCACTGCTCACCCTGCAGGCCCTGTTTAAAAAAAATACTGCACCATAAGGTGTAGGGCACCCACCAAATAAGGGGCTCTGCAGGGTGATCAGCTGTAGGTGGCTCACACTGCAGGCCACGTTTAAAAAAAAAAACAGCACACAATGCCACACCATAAGGTGTGGGGCCCCCACCAAATAAGGGGCTCTGCAGGGTGATCAGCTGTGGGCTGCTAAAACTGCAGCCCCATTTAAAAAAAAGAAAAAGAAATAGTGCTGGAACTATTAGCCTCATAGGGTGGTAACTCAGCAAACTGACCCACATTGACCAGTGCATAAGGGCCCCAGCATTGCATGTGTTTCTAGTGCAGCCCTGTGTTTATTGCCCCAGGGATTTATCATTTGCAGTATTTGCGGCCATAGGTTTATGCTTGTTTACATTTTTCTAGCAGAGGAATATGTTACATGGACAGCATTTTTGGAGGCTGTCTGTCTAGGTTCTGAAAACCTTACTGCCGTCTTGAATGAAAATGGAATACATTTTGAGACTTTTGGTGTGTATTATTAATATTTATTCATTTAATATTTGGTAGCAATCTAATAATGTGCATATTTGTTATTCATATCTGATATTACTCTTTAATAAGTAAATATGTGGTATTAATAGTTGATATGACTATTTAAGAAATTGATAATCGTTATTATTATGTGTTAATATTTATTATAATGGTTATTAATTATGGTTATTAATATTTGATAATTTGTAATACTTGTTATTTTTTTAAATTATGCATTTGGTTTATATTAGATCAAGAAAAACTTTTACAGATTAGAAAAAATGAATAAAATAGCTTTACCTGTTATATAAAAATCAACAACACAAGTAAACATGCACAAATATATAACCATTCCTATATTCACTACCTAAGTTGAGCGTATTATGTCTTTGTACCATATCTTATGGGTCCTATATCAATTAGTTATCTAGAGAGTCACCCTCTGCCATATGTAAAAAGCATCAGCATTGACTACTACTGATTCTGCCCCTATTAGGCCTGCCCAAAATTGGTCCCTGATTATATTCTCTATGGTTTTCACAAAACTCCCATACCCTTTAATATACAGTGGTTTCAGAACAGTGCATGCTGTCAGTAGACGTCAGCTTGTTTCAACTTCTGTAGAACAGTGCCTACACATTACAACCTGGACCTCATGGTCTGCTCTGTTCTACTTGTTTGTGTATTCTTTTTGCACCCAGGATGTTAAACCTAAGTTGAATCGTAAATCTCTTGATTGATGAATTGGACCATTTTATTAGCTAGCTTTTGGATTTACCAATCTTGTTGTTAACAATGGGACAGCCGATGTTGTTGATCCTCCAGAGTGTGAATCTGATGGGGTTGCCACTGGCGTTGATCCTCCAGAGGGTGAATCTGATGGGGGAGCCGATGGCGTTGTGTTATGCTATGAATCAATCAACAATTTCTCACCCAAATTCTGGCAAGCTGTCGGAAATCACCCACCTGTATTCGGATGGACCTTTGGGCTGTTGCAGTCTAGGATGCCTTCCTGTTTGTAGAGAGTCAGAACCTTCCTTGAGATCCCTTCTGGTTCCCAGCACGAAGCAGAAAGAACCCCAGGGAAACCCAAAGGGAAAAAAAAACCCTGAGAAGAGCGGCTGGGGTTCGTAGAATCCTTGATGTAGTGTTCTTTTGATACAATCTGCAGGTCAGGTAGTGGTTCCTGCTGTTTGCGAATCCTGTGCCCTTCTGATGTTAACTATATAAAAAGGGAAGGGGAGTTAACACTAGATGTCCGTTATCTTTGCTCAATGCAACCTTTTTCCTAAACTCCCAAATCCCTTCAAACCCCTGTAAAGTGGCTACAGAGAAGGACTGTACCGAAGATAAGTGGATGAGATGGCGGGGTCTGTAGAAAAGAAGAAAGAAGAAAGTATAGAGGAGATGAGCTGCGAGTTGGAAGCATCAAACTCTATAATAAACAAGCACTGGAGCATTCCTACCGGTGGAAAGAAAGCGTCCCCGGATCAGAACGTTCGGGTTTTCTGGACATTGGAGTTGCAGATTTAGATGAGGAGGAATAGTGTTGACTTCAATCCTACCATGAAGGAGAGAAAATGTATTACCCGGAAGACGGCGGAGGACTGGAATGATGTGTTCCGGGGAGGCACTGTTTAGAGTAAAGGACTTACTGCAGTGTCAAGGAACAGCTTGCAGAACATGAGGAAAGCAATGTCTGAGAACGGGGACAGATAAGTCTTCCGAAGGAAACTGAAACCGCAATCTGCACAAGAAAGATGGAATAGATTAGTGACAGAAGGGAAAGAAACAGCACAAGAAGGATAGAAGATATATATACTATCCTTGTGACCGTGCACTAGGAGAACTCACGGAGCGTGGCAATACTCCTAAGAGAGTAGCAATGCGATGTGAACAGGATCTGCCCTCAGGATATACGATTCCGGAAGTAGGCATCATCCTCGTAACTTCCGTGGCATGATCTACTCGACTGTTACCTAATCCAAGCCTCCATCTTGGATCTACTCTTTCCGGAGTCATTATTGCTCAAAATCTGGGAAAGGCTGGAAACATAAACATTTATCACATGTTGATCTTCCAGAGCATAAATCTGATGGGTCGACCAATGGCGTTGATCCCCCAGAGTGTGAATCTGGAATAAAATCAAAGAAAATATTTACCAACATGCTCTACACCAAGGATCCACACGGTCGCCATCTACTTCGAATGCATAATTATATTTTACCCAATACACCAATGCTTTGAAAACAACCTGTCCCCAAAAAAAAAAAAAAACCTGCAGGGGATACACATTGTACGTTTGTGTGACTACTAACCAACAAACCAACAAACCCCTTTTTCCACAGCGATGACCGTTAATATTTCAATGTGTCTTTGTAACGCCCTAGGCAGACTCTCTCATTTCATTATAGCATATTGATTGGGCACATTTTTCCAGACTATGCCCTTTAATATTTTTATGTGTTTACGTAGCCCCGTAGGCTTTCCATAGCATTTCATTGTAAAGTACTGCCTGGATTATTTTTTCTGTAATACAATGCTTAAACTGCTTTTTATTTTGTTTAATTTTAGGGGATTGTGTTGCGGTGGAGGAAGAAGTTATAGCGCAAGCAACCTCTGTGACCTCACCCTCGCATACCCCAATGACTGCAGGGCAGCCGCATACACAACCCTTGTACACAGCAAACATCACTGTGTTTGCCGGAGCTTTACATACTGTTTTAAATAAAAGACAGTGCTTGTTCCCAACAATCATATACCCCAGCCTGTTCAACCTTGCAAGCCTGTGCATGCCATGCCAGTTGTAAACCCTTTGAATGTTAGATCTACCCAGGAGGTGCCGCTCAGGGGTGTCATTGTACAGGACCCCAGGTTTCCGATAGGGAGCTCTGAAACTCTTTTAGCCGGGGTCTCGGGTAGCCCTTCATCCGTGGTCCCCCGGTTGTGGAGAGATCACACCACCACATGTGTTCTCACCAACAATCCCCAACCATGAGTGGTGTGTTACTAATTCTGAAGATATTGAACGCCTGAGGGTTTACCCATGCACCAGTTTCATCCTAGATTCGGAGCCTTTTATAATAGTTACTGATTCACCCATAAAAGATGCGGTCATACTTATTTCAAACTCACCCTTAAAAACAGAGTCTCAAGACGTTGTATATGCCTCTGTTATCTCTGGATAACAAACAGAACTCTTTTAAAAAATAATTTTCTTGAGACCCGGGGACTGTGTATTATTTCACTTTAGGAGCATGAAGATTTTTCTTAAACAGACGAATTTACCAGAACCCCTAGAACCATGTGATGCTGTTTTTGGAGGCAGGACTAATGCCATCAAACTCTATCACAAAGCAGTCCCGGGTGAGAAGATACACTACTATGGCCCTCATTACAACCTTGGCGGAGGACCATGGTGCTATTAGCACCATGGTCCATGCCGCTAAGGTTGCAATTCTGCCATGGTGGATGGCGGAATTACCGCCCCATTCCAAGGTTAGTGGGGCGGTAATTCCCCATTCACCAATGGCTCCTTCCCCATTCCCATTAGGCATAATGGGAATGGGGAAAGGCGATAATTATGGCACCGTAAATTACGGTGCCGTAATTATCGCCAAGGTCCCTTTGTAATCAGGCATTAAGGGTAAACGGCGCCGTAAACCCCTTAACGCCTGAGTCGGAATGAGGCCCTATGACTTTACCAGCCTCTACCCCTTTGTCAACCATTCGAAACCTTACCCTTTAGGGCATCCCTGTATCATCTATGAACATTTTGGGGATATTAAGAAGTATTTTGGTCTGATCAAATGCCAGGTATACTCCCCTAGGAAGATTTATTTCCTGGTGCTCCCCCAGAGGATTTCTGGTAAGCTCATGTTACCTTTATGTATGGCTTGTGCAGAATCAAAACATACTGCAAAATGCACACACAGCGATGAGGAATGGCCGATTACGGGTACCTGGTATACCTTCGAGTTAGAAGTGACCTTGCAGAAACGGTACCATCTGGGGAAGATTCATGAAATATGGCATTTTGATAACATCACGGGAGAGCTCTTATGTGAGTACATTCGTATGTTCCTGCAAATTAAACAGGAATCTTCAGGATACCCTAAAGGTTGCGACGACCTGGCCTCCAGCCAGAAGTACATAGATGAGTGTTACAAACATCAGGGTATCCACTTAAGACCCAAATTCATTGAGAATAACCCCTCCTGATGACAACTAGCTAAGCTGTGTTCAAATTCCTTAAGGGGTAGGTTTGCACAGAGAACGAATTTCCAAACACAACCATTATAACCAACCCTGACGTACTGACAACCTATCTTTTTGACACCGTTTATGACATTTCAAGCCTGTTTATAGATGAGGAAACAACCTGCCTCTGCTGGAAGTACGCTGAGGATTACCCAATGTGTTCCAACAATATAAATATATGTATTGCATGTTTCACAACCGCTCATGCGCATTCAGAACTGTATCACATCATGGACGCTCTACAAGAGCAGTGTTTGTACCACAACACTGATTCAGTCATTTTTGTTAGTGGCCCCGGGCAGGAGAATCCCACGCTGGGTGATTATCTGGGTAATCTAACAAGCGATTTAGTTCCAGGTGAGCACATTATACAGTTTGTGTTTCTCCAGGGCCCAAAACATATTTGTATGGGACATCCACAGGGGCGGTCTGTATGAAAGTAAAAGGCATCACTTTGAACATCAACAACAGCATGAAGATCAATTTTGATAGTCTGAAAGAGTTAGTGCATGAGTACTCTTTAAAAAACACTACCAAGACTATTGTGGTGCTACAGCCATCCATACTGCATGATAAAAAACGCGCAGAGTTTGATAAATGGGTACTCACAAATGACTACAAAACATTAACCTATGGCTACTGAAAAGGAAGCATTGCGTAAAATGGGCACTCAGTTTCAACACTCTTTTTCATGCGTGTTAGCAGGGCCTTCCAGCTGCAGTAAAAGCTATTTTATTAAACAGCTCTTAGAAAATGCCCCCACAGTAATGATAACCACGCCTGATAATGTTGTTTGGTTTCATTCTTGCTGGCAACCCTTGTATAATTAACTGTCTGCTAAAATACTGCACCTGAAGTTTGTGGAGGTCTTACCAGATTCTTTGAATGCTTACCGTTTGCTACCACCAGACTATGTTAATATGATTATCGTAGATGATCTTATAATGAAGGGTGGGCATCCCTCTGAACTAGAAAAAGCTTTCACGCTGTATTCAGACCGTGTAACCTTAGTATCTGTTACATTGTTCAGAATGTATTCTACAAGGGCAAGGGTACCTGTTCAATAACAATAAATGCAAGCTATACCATTTTGTTTAAGAACCTCAGAGATAAACAGCAACTCTCTGTTCTGGCGAGACAGATGCATCCTGGTAATAGCTGGTTTTTATGGAGGCCTTTGATGACGCTACCCAGAAACCTTATGGTTATTTATTGATGGATTTAAAAACAAACACCTTAGAGGACTACAGGCTGCGCACCCAGGTCTTTTCTATCCTGATTTACCAACTATTTATATACAAAAGGCCTCTAGACAACCCCGATGATGAGAAAAGCCATCCTCATTAGTACTCGTGACTGCCCATCATGACGGCACCTATACGTAGGAACTACGCTCTCCTTAAAATGCTAGCAACGGCACCACCACAGCAACACAAGGCCATTCTGTGCTCAACTTCTGATGATTTAGTATCAGATAGAGCCGAGATTGCCTTCAACACCATAAAGGGGAATGTACCACTATCCAGCAGCCAGTTAGGAGTCTTAAAAAAGAAAAATCGCCTCCTCAAGAAACTGGGTAAAAGAGGGCTTTCCTAAGAGCTAAAAGAAAACTTTTAAAGCAATCCAGAGGTTTCATAGGCTCGCTTCTAGGCCATGCATTGCCTCTGATCACCAGGCTTCTAGGTGGCGTTTAATGAAGTAAAGTCAGGAGTGAAGTAAAGTCAGAAGATGTATCTAGTTGACAAACGTCAGATGGATGGCCTGAGCACCCAAAACCGTGAAGAACCTGATATTCTAAAATCTGCCACACTGTGGTTCATTTCTTAAATGCAAGAAGTCCTGAGGCGTCATGATTTATCGGACTACGACAAGGTTACCTTCTATTCGTCTATTCTTTAAAAATACTTAACACATTTTAGACATGCCAACAATTAGAAGAATAAACCAACTTTGTACATGCCCCCTGAAGAGCCCACAAGTCTGGTAGCTGAAGTCCTGAACAACATCAATCCCTGCTATCGTAAAAATGCTGAACTATTGTTCAACAAGATGATGGGTGACAAGCGGTTAGTACCCTGGAACAAAAAGGGGCAATTTGTGTATAACCGGGTGATTGTCAAAGGTTCAAACGTCCACAATTTGGTTTACAGTATCACCAATCCTCAAGACTTTGGCAGACACAAAAAACTTAGAGGAAGGGATGGGTTCATGCAATCAGCTGCCAATTTAAATATCCCCTCTACTTTAGTGGGAAATATGGGTCATCGGGAACTGCTTGAGACATTAAAACCCCATCAAACAATGTTGATTCTCTAGATATTATGCTTAAGAAAAGAAAAAAGGAAAAAAAAATCCAAATAATCGACATGGTTTAGCATGTGAAGGTGTGTGTTTTTTTAATTGTAAGAACCATGTTTAACAGTTGTAATATGTAAATATATATTCAGTGAAAAAACGTTGTTAAAGGGACATTATGGTTAAGTTGTGCTACTAAAAACCTGTCAAATTCAGTAAAAAAAGTTGTTAAAGGCACGTTACGGTTCAGTTGCCCTAAGAAAAACCTAGCACATTCAATGTAAAAACTTTGTTAAAGGGATGTTATACTTACTTTGCACTAGAAACAATCTATCCATATTATGGGTACACGTAAAACTGAAAACCCCCAGAAATTCACCAGTTATGGTCAGCTAAGCAACCATAACTCACACCACCACTGTGCTCTGCTAAGACTAAAACCCATGACATCAAAGATGACATCACAAATGCAATTGATGACATCACTGATGACATCACATGTTCATTTAGTGTTCATGAAACACCTACACAAGGAATTGTCATTATAATGTTGCCAGAAAACTATGACAGTTCATTGCGAGAACTATCATGAGATGCATAGTTCATTAAGCAAAGCATTGCGAAAAACACCATTGCATTAGGGAGTACTTTCCAGTACATGACCCAACTCATGTAGAAATGTAGGATTTCTCTGCAGCAGACACCAAAGAAGTGCAATATGCAAAATATTGCCATGTTGGATGGTAAAATTATGACGTTTCAGAGTTATGCATACTGTGAAACATGTATGAAGTAGCTAACAATGCCTCACTTACTAAATAACTGTACTACTACACAGAAAACATAAACAGACCACAATACATACACATTTGAGCATATATAGGACAAGTAAAGTAAGCAAAAAAGCAGCAGTATCACCAGAAAGTGTTCATAACCTAACTGCTTATCATCATGCACAGAAATGATTACTGTGTTTCACTCTTGCTTCTTCCCCTATGTATATTTATCATATAATGTGACTGAGCCGTAAGGAATGTAGTGTAAGAATATATGAGAAGGGTAAAGTCTACAAATGTAGCACCTTTTGAATTTTTACTTCCTGACTGGCAGTGAAGAAAACCACCTGGCCTAGATATGTCAGACAACAAAAATAGAGGGAGCCAGACATGTCAATGACATTTGTGATGTTATCTTTGATGTCATGGGTGTTAGTCTTAGCAGATCACAGTGGTGGCATGAGTTATGGTTGCTTAGCTTACTATAACTGGTGAATTTCTGGGGGGTATCGGTTTTACGAGTACCCATATTATGGATAGGTTACTGTTAGTGCAAAGTAAGTATCCGGCCCTTTAACAAAGTTTTTGCACTGAATGTGCTTGGTTTTTCTTAGGGCAACTGAACCTTGGTGTGCCATTAAGAATCTTTTTTCTACTGAATTTGATAGGTTTTTAGTAGCACAACTTAATAATGTCAATGTTTTTTCACTGAATTTCATAGGTTTTTACCAGGATACCCTTAGTTTGTATAGATGTTGATGGGCACAGTAACCGTAGACTGTGCGTCTGTTCACAGATAGCGGCTAGCATTCAAACTGCTGAACAAGGCAGGGGTTCTCTTAGAGAGTGGTACCATTCAGCAAAGACAAGGAACATATGCAAAGTGCACCATGTATTTGCATTGCAAGGAAAAATGGAGTAGGTTTGCAAACTGTGTACTTGTGAAACAAACTGAGCAAAGGCATAGAGTATACACCATAATGGAAGGCACCAATTGATGAAATAACGTCTGCCTCTAACAATATTACCAGACTGCTTTACATAGCAATGAAGAAGGAAATGGCGTAAGGACTGAAAAGTATTGAGAGCAGAGCGTCACTACAACACAATAAGTACAATCAAGTTTCCTACAATTGCACAGCTTGTGCAGTGTAGAATAGTGGAAATCTATGATTTATTTTGTACTCATCAATGCCAAGCACCGTGGAATGGTTGGAAGAGAATTTCCCTAATGACGAAATGTAACCCCATTGGTACGCAGCACAGTCTGAAAAGTAAGTCAGTTAATATGTATTGCTTCATATACACCTTAACAGGACACACTGGAAATGAAAGGAATGCACCACAAGCAGCACCTCTTCCACCACAGCATATGGCCACAGGAAATGAAGGAAATGCCATAAAAAACAACATGGACAGCCAAGACGCCAAAATGGAATAATTGCTAAACAATGTAGCAGCCTTAAAAGATTTTGTACAAGGATATATTATGGGAAAAATAAAATACCACTGTCCCACCTTCAAGTGTACCCCTTCCCCTTTCCCAGCCCACCATCCCCAACAAAATCCCTGTGAGTAGATCTGTTATGATGAGACCTCAATCCTTGGCTCCCCTCATGACAAATTTGCACAAATCCCCAATTCCTCTATGTATGTATCAATTTCTGCTACCTCTTCCCTTTCCTAATAGTGTCTATGTATGGCAGAAATTAAAGGTGTAGATGTAATGTGATGCTGAGTGTGTGAGTGGCTTTTCCTTTTTATTTTAAAATTCCATTTGAGCCTATGGCGGACAGTACTGTCTGGGATGGCCACAGTTAAGCAAAATTGGGATTTTCCTACATATACTACACCTGCCCGCTGTATGTGCAATCACAATGCAGGTATCCGTAGGATGCAAGTACTGGCTGCTCGTCTGTACTTTTAATTAGTTGTGTCTGTTCCACACCCATGCGCATGCGTATGTCATCCTCTGTGTCTTGTAACCCCACCCCTGTCCAGCATGGTGGGAAAAAGTTGTGGCGTACTTTCAGTAGTTCGTGACATCCACCCACATCCTACGGACAGCTGTGTACAAAAACATTGCACTTGCTGTATCCAACAAACACCCAGCTTGTGCGAAAATGGTTGCCAGACATGTTTTGCACTTTTAATGAGTCCAAAGAAGCCAACCCTGTTCGTAGGACACCTATGCACATGCGCACAAAGTATTCCGCCCAATACTCGTCCTGCGGAGAGCTGTCCCATTTGAGGACATTCGCAACATCACTATGTGACCGCATCCATGTTGCACGTGGGCCCTTATTTTCCGGACACAATCCAGGTCTACAGACATCGGTAATGTACTGTTTTCTGCAATATAAGAAGAGTTATTGTGAAAGTACACCCTTACAAACTTCCCACACTGCACCATTGTACATGTAACTATTTTTCTGCATGATTTAGGCCCGCTTTCCGGTTCCAAGTGTTACACAGAAGCCCTACAAAAGGCCACACCACAGAGCTACTCCACATTCTGTTTCTGCCTTTGCAGAGCAGAGTAGCGGGCCACATTACTTTGTGCTGGAATTGCTTTCTGATCCATTCTGCTGTGTTATATTACCTTTGCAACTAACGTCAACCATGGCTGCTGCTACTGCCTCTAAATCAGCAGCACCCACACACTCACCACCACTACCTCCTTCAGAAAGGTCCTGGACAAGAGAACAGGCGTGGTGATGTAGATAGGGATCAAGTGGAGAACAAGGATGAAGTAGAACAAATCCCCAATACCTGTTAACAGTGTGCGTGCTGGGTGTGGAAACTGTTTACCAGCGTCGGAGATGTGTTGGAATGTCATGCTAACCAGGTGAGATGCACTGACTTAGTCGCAGAAAACCTGGCTTCAACATCTATGGCACTACCTCCATGCAACGACACCTGAAATCGAACCACAAGGCAGCAGTTTGGACAGTAGTGCCCTTCGAACAAGGCAGTAGGCTACTTTCCTCTACAGCATTCTCCACATGTGCTCCTGCCACCACCAGAGACACTCCTGTGGGGCAGCGCATTGCTAAACCAGCCTTGTAGGCTATATGCACTGTAGGAGCCCCTTACGTTTCAAAGATCATTGTATTGTGCATGTACTGTGACGCAGTACTCTGCAGGGGGAGCAACTTGCTTTTGAGGATTCGATCCGGGAACATGAGAATGGCTGCCTCCTATCTAAGTGAGGCCCACCCAACATCTTCCTCTCTGTACTCTTGCCCTATTTTATCCCTGTGGTTGGGTCCCATTCCAAACCCTCCCTTCCCTTCCTTTCCTTCTGTGTCGTGTGTTACAAGACCAAGAAAGCTACAAAACAAGGAAAAAAGAAAAAAGTTTTTAAAAAAAAGGCTCCTTTCAGAGACTTCTTTCAGAGTTCAAAAATGGAATTTCCAATGAAAGATTGAAGGCTGCCTTGCAGCCTATAAGCTCTGCAGATTGTGTGGTAAATAATGGGAGTGGCAGCTCCGTCAAAAACATTGCAGTTGTTTCCGGGAGAATGTGCTGGCTCTAAAAAGAGGCTTTTTGTGGTATTTGTTTGCGTTTCGAAGGGTTGAATTGGGCAACACATACTAGAGAAATGTTTGCAGTACTTGCAAAAAGGGCAGCAATGCATTTTGGACAGTTCAGAGAAAAAGCTGATTGCCAGCATCAGTAAGATGAACTCCATGCTAAAAAATGTAATATTTGCATTGTGGAAGTAGGACATGCCAAAATCTCTGAAAAAAGGCACAAATAGCCTTCT
The DNA here is from genome assembly GCF_040938575.1 of Ambystoma mexicanum. Taxonomy (NCBI): domain Eukaryota; kingdom Metazoa; phylum Chordata; class Amphibia; order Caudata; family Ambystomatidae; genus Ambystoma; species Ambystoma mexicanum. Next base: position 565,821,891 of record NC_090928.1, read on the forward strand.
TGACATTGGGACATGTTTTCTCAAATTCCAGACCAAATGAAAAAGAACGCAGCCACATCTGTGGCTGCACAATGTGAGAAAAAATGACTCTGGAGTTCGGAAATATACCCATGACTTGCCCAAAAGCCTCCTTCATTGCAAACTGCAGGGAAATTCTGGTAACATGTCCTAAACTGTTCCTTCCACAATGAAGAATAATAATGTCTGGGTGATTGAGCATCACCAAAGTGTCACAAAGAGGAACCAAAATCAGCCAGTTCACTGCACGTACTCCATACCAGTGCATATCCACATGACATAATCCAAAATGTGCAGCCACTCCACAGTGTTTTGCATGCTCGTTCAACCAATGTATATAGGAGTCCCCCAAAATCCATACACCCTGCCTCCGGAATGAAACAGCCATAAACATAGGCTTCTGGATTCCTCTCTGCAAACAGACCTTCTGCCACAGTCTCTGCGTATACACCACACCCAGAAACCTTATAGACCAATCCCTCCACAGACCGATTTCCATACCTGCCATCTTCAAAAGCCCCGAATGTGGCACATGAAATCCTGGAAATACCACATTGTCCGCAGACATATTGTGTTGTGTACGGGAGTGTGGGAACACATTTCCACCAGGGTAGGGGATTTCGTCTTTACTGGTGGCTCTGAAAAAAACATTTTTTTGTGTTTTTGTAAGGTGCTTGTAAACAAACACCTTTTTTCAATGTTTATAGGGGTTTTTGTTTTCTTCTCCTCCGTACATTCTTACAGGGACCTCTTCAAAGCATCTTGTATATTGTAAAACAAAATAACATTTCCAATGGTGGACAAAGAAACGGCATTTGCATGGAAAAAGTACACATTTTGAGAATTAAGGATCTCATTGTCATAGGAGAACATCCCAGAAGTGCACAACAATTCACACATGTTTCTGTTTATAAGACACCTTCCAACCTCTGGCTGGGGACAAAGTAGATTCGGATAGTCCTATACTTTTCTTAGTGGCATGCATGAGAATACCACCTTGGCAGTGGGAAAAACCTGCTTTGCTGCTTTCACCAACTTCTTCAGTCGATGGAGCAAAAGTGCACAATGGATGTAACCCAAATGTATGGCTCCATAATGCACCACAACAACAAGAACAGTAGTGACACTGGCCACATCTCTGCAAACAGCAACGACTGCAGTGAAACTGCACACATGCACACTGCGCCATTAAGCCTCCACTCATTCAAAATTGAAATTTCCAGCAATGTCTCCTTCCTGGGCATACCTGTGCAGATCATGCACAAAGGCATCACCCACGATCAACACTGTGAGTCTCTCCATCTCTGCCAGCCTCATTCCACAGAGAATGAAAAGAAGTATCACCACCCCTTCCTGTGAACCACACCCTCAACACCTGATTGGATAATCCACAAGTCCCATTTCTATGACCAGCATGCTGAGAAGGGCAGGATGTGGCACATGCGCTTCCCCAACTACCACCAGGGCCGTGCCCCAATAAAGCAGGTGCAGTCCTTCTTCCCTTTCCACTACTATTTTCCAGCACACCTCATTGGATACTGTTAAATAGTCACACATGCATGCACCAATCACATCCAAGACATCTGCGTCTAACTCTATCATTTCTGTACAACACTCCATATTTACTGTTAAACACTCAGAGTACAAGTCTTGTGTGATTCAAAAGCACCTCTAGTAAAAGGTTCTGTGAAAGTACCCAAGAATTCTGTATCCAGATTCATCTACATCGGCACCCATCACCACAAAGTACAGGTATCAATATTTTTTATACAGTGTTTTTGAAACTCTGTTATGAGTGCCTCTGAGCAGGGTACCTGCCAATGAACCTCCGTAACATACTTAAAGAGCATCCTGTCATTTCTCCCATCACCTACCATCAAATGCCACTTGCAATGGTATGTGCTTTGAACATTTTCATTTACCCTTATCAGCCATTGTAATACCCAAACAGTTACTCTCTTCTTTCCTTCTGTTAATTGTATGACTTTTTTCTGCACTAACGCATCTTCTATGAAATTCGTAAAATTGCCACAGAAAAGGAGCACTGAATGCATACTACCAACATAAGCCAAGTACAAACATTGCATGCATAGGAACAGGGTGACTGCCACTTACCTTTCACACTTCACAGAATGTAACATTACTTAGAAAGGCAAAAAAATGGATGTGTGCATTGACAACAGTACGAATCATAAATGTGGATTTATAAATCCAACAAGTGAAATGATTGCTCTACTCATGTAGGAAGCATATATGTGCAGAATGTTAATGGAATTTCACACATGAAAATATTTTCCTTTCCAAGCTGTACACCTTTCCGGACCTTTGTCTCACCTTTCTACAACTAGGACTAATCCATTTGCAAAGTAAATACTCCTACACCAATGCACACACATGCTAAACCGCATGTCATACGGCACACCTACAAATAATCCACTTACCCCGCACCAACAATGCTCCCAAATAGCAATATAGCGTTCCCACCATACTCTAACACACCATTACACAATCATACACCTCTGTCGGTATACCTACCCTCATACTCATCCATTCATGCACAGCTGCACACATATACATCACAAAATGTGCACACCCACACTTTCTTTTTTCTCCAACAGTTGCTACAGAATGCCTAGCAAAAAGGAACTCCATAGAAAACAACACAGAAATACACCAGCTCTACCTAAAAGCTGAGAAAATAGCCATCCACTCATAGCAGATTTGGTACCAAAAGTTGAAAGAGAATAGCTAATACCATCACCAGGAAAACGAAAGCACCTACCAGTAAGGAGAACGGAATGCCTCTGTCAAAATGTAGAAATGAAATGAAAGGTAGTGAAAAGATTCCAACTGTCACAACTGTCACTACTGGTAATAGAACATGTACAAATGCTAAGTTACTACAAGGAAGCATTCCAAAAAAGTTATTTTACAAATACATTTCCACCACACAGTCCTTCAGAACCTTGTAAGTAGAGGGGAGAAATCACGTTCAACCCTTAAACCTTACCGCAGAAAAGTAATCCTGGAATCTCTTGTAGACAGTGCAATGGTCTTGAAACGAAAATTCTTTCTGTTAATTTTAAAGAGAATCAAACCACAAACAAAATTAATTTGTAAAGTACATCCACTACTTCAAAACAAATGCAATATCAGCATAGATACCTTTGCCAACATCAGTACAGGTGAGTGGAGTCACACCACCAGCACAGAGCCATACTTCAATGAAGAATCATACACACAAGAGCAAATAAACCAAATTGCCATTCATAGCACTGTAGAGGGTATGAAAAGGTAGACAATAGCATGATTAAAGAAGAACCACTGCTATCACAAATATCCCCATCAAACTTAGATGCAACTCTCCATGGTACCAAATCAATATGGCCCATCTACAAATGCCCTTGCACATCAATGTGTAATGGTCGACACAACTCTTTCAAGTCGTTGCAGCAGTTCCTCAAGCACCATGTGAAAGGCAATGACAAAAGAAAAAGGAAAATACTACAAACTATGAACTCCTGTCCAATGCGCAAATACACAGGAGTATGAGGACATTCATTAGCCTGCATTTTTGGACCGCTTTCAAAAGCACCTTCCACCATATCAAAATGTTAGCAACACACCATTGTAGTTTAAGAAATCTTGTTTACAAAGTGTACTAAGCAAAAGGTACTCAGACACAAAACTGCCTGGTTCATTCAAATTTTCCAGTACAAGTGCTGTAAATTACTATGCAAATGTAGAAATCAGTGGTGTATTGCAAATGCCAGCAATTGTTGAACACATGTATTTAAACGGCTCAGACCAGTTGTGTTTACAAATGATAGTCTTGCACAGAAATGTTTCAAACAATCTGGAAACAGTGTCTCAGGAATAAATCAGGAATTTGACTACTGTGCTAAAATGGTAAAATCACGTTAAACAGACAAGGAGATCCAGAGAAAGTTGTAATGTACTTACTGCAAGTATTGGAAAGCAAAAACATACCCATAAATGAAATCTTTGAGATTTCCTACATGTGGAAAAATACATGTACTCTGCAATCATTTCATTTAGGAAGAAGTCCCTAACAAACACTTTCTCTATATATCTATACCTAACTGTGATTCCATTCCATTTCAGCAAGTGGTACACAATGCAAACCATAGCATATTGTGTAGGCCTTACAATGTCGATAATTGCCCACCTTACATACACAATCATATAGACAATACATAATATCAATGCTTTCAACATACAATGCAGATGGAAACAAAAATAACTGCAAGCTTACTACCTTCACACACGGAAAGGTATTAGTAGGCAACACAACCTTCACATCAATAGCCATAATCTACCACACAGCGACACAACAGTTCGGGTCACTATACTGCATACACTGGAAAGCACGAACAATCTTTGTAGGAGTTGTGAAGGAATTTGTTTCCTTTCATGAAGGAGAGGCCCCGAAATCTCCTTTCCCAATGGCACTAATGTGCGTAAGATGGCCCTGCCAGCCACGTATGTGCAGCCATCGCACACACAGTCTGCCAACATATACCGCTGATTCGCAAGACACTGCACATATAAATAGTAGACAGGGCCCGTAAATGTACATTTATCCATTGTGTCAGCTGTACATTCATTGCACCATGTATAAGGTACCAGCATGTCTCCACGTATGTAAAACTAAGTTCTGCCTAACTGCAGTACTTAGAATTGGAAATGCATGAAGCAATGGTAACACGTTGCCGCCTGATTTCGTTTTTGTAGCCGCATGTTGGCTGGAAATTGAAACCTAACATACCTCTCTATCAACAATGGAAATGCTAATTGTAAAATAGGCTTGAGTCGTACGCATGATTTGCTCCAAATGTAGATGGTGTATGAAATTTAAAAAGAAAATCAAAGATAACTTTTTAAGTGTCGTTGCAGTGCACATTTTCTGTAAAAGTATAACCATCGAATTTGCAGAAATTAGGAACTAAACGCTCTGTGTGTGCATGTCTGTTTTACCTTGTGTTTATTTTCCTGTTGTCTGGACTTACGTGCTTACATGGCACGTTGTACTACACTGGGCATGAACGTTATGAAAATTGCAGTAGTACACGGTTTGAGCTAATACTGTTTGCAAGTAATGTGACCTATGGGGGCAAGTGTTGAGATGTAGTGGCGCGCCGTCACATAAAGTTAGTGCAAGTGATGCACACATGGCAGTATCACAAAATGGCAACACCAAGCGTGACCTTAGCGCATCTGAAAAAGTACACAAAACAACAGTAATAGTAAAATGGCCAACCATACTGTATTTTGCAGGGGTTTCCCGCATTGATGGTTTTGGCCAGTGATTTGCTGGTACTCTCTGTGGACCTGTAAACATGCCGAATTTGCTTTCACCCACTGACACATTAAAGCCTTTTGTGCGCTAAGCGCACACTTCTGTGTAATAGTGGAATGGTAGGGCAGAAAGGTGGTAGAGGAGCTCTGCCTAGATATGCGGCATGCAGCTCTACCAGGATGTGCGGCATGCGAAGATGTTGCTCTCTGTAAACAGAGCATGGCAATGGCAGCAGAGAAATGTCAATAGGTGCCAAGGGGGGGATATTAGCAAGCATTATTGTCCTTAATGTGAACTTGGAGTGATTACAAACGGCAGTGCAGCATGTTGTCTTTCTAGTAAGACTGTAATTGTCAGAGTGAAGTGTACATTTTCTGCTCACACAGTAGTGTGTCGTATACTAATGTACCTTCCTTGCTGGATGGTGGTGAAAAAAACAACAGCATACGCATGTAGCTGAAGAGATTTTTATAACCAATAATGTAGTGCAAGGGTAGGTCATTGTGAAATGCTCCTTTTGTTGTAATGGGATATGTTTGTTTTCAAAGCATTTATATAAAGAAAGCATCTCATAAATATGTGTGTGAAGTACACCTTCAGCTGTATGTGGGTGGCTGTGTACATTTTCCATATTTTAAATGTGTGATGCTGAGGAATTCCTTTCATGTCGCAATATCTTACTGCACTTCCTAAAAAAAGGTCTCATCAGGGGCAAACCATAGCAAATGCAAATGGTGCCAAGGCACTCCCTAATGTGCAAGAAGTGCAATTACCCACACTGTATAGACGTGTACGTATGTCAGCTCACTTCTGGTGCTCTACCAAGTCTACAATGTCATCCACAACTATTCTGTAAAGGTGACCACCCTCAGAGAGATGCAAAGTTAAAACTGTGTACGATGCAGCAATGTATGGTTATACCAACTTACTATAAGGAATGAAGGGAAAAAACAAATTACTCCATAAACATATTTGTGGCATCCATATACCAGTATCACAGTGTTGGCATGCATGGCTGCTTTACATTGCGGTGGGTGTGGCCAAGCCCTAGGCTCTTGGGTGCATGGCCTACAGCCTACGGCCTTCGGCCATGCACCCAAAAGCCTAGGCCTTGGCCACACCCACTGCAATGTAAGTAAGTGGCCAGGTACCACTACCCACAAACATAACACAGCCACCGGCACTCCTACCCAACCCCTGCACTGCAATACAGCTATGCATGCAAACATCTAACCAGTTAGCAGAATCCACATCCATAACATTGCCTCCAGACGCCATAACACAGACCAGACGTCCTTTGCTGGTCCCATGAGGGGACCTACATGCTAACAATGGGCCGTCATTAACGGGCCCGTTGTTAGCATCATCCCCATACCCATTGAGCCCTATGGGGCTCAAATGGGAATGGGGATTAATTTTAACCAGGTCCATGGAATGGGCAATTACCGGGTCTGCCAAGGTCGGCATGACCCGGTAAATGTCCATTCGATGGACCCAGTATAATTTCATTACCGGCGGCAGCTGTGCCCTTAATAAGGGCACGGCTACCGCCAGGGTCCTAATGAGGCCCATAGTATTTTACTACTTCCAACCAAACCACAAAATCTTAGGAACATTGCCCCTAATCCCAGCACTCTATTAACTATAAATAACCAATACATCATAATACAGTACAGTACTCAGTAATCTGGCAATGGCTACAACCCAACCACATAAAGCATCCACTGGAACCCTATGCACTTCTATACACACAGTATTCCAACACTTCACTCAGTGGAAACACTGCAGGACTGTTGACTCCATCATCTCCAGCCATGCACCCAAAACTGTAGGACCTGCTAACAATCACCACACCCATGCAACCAACAATGTGTACAATGCTGACAAACCACACACACAAGGCAACAATGTGAAACTTACTTGCCAACCAGTGCACATACTTTTCGGTGCAAGGCCTTTGGACATGTATGCAAGGCGCTATATGTGAAACCTACTTGCACCACACAAGCTAGTCACCTGAGGAGGTACCCACGAATTGGCACAGTACACATGGATACCGCTGGCACACCACAGTCTTCTTCCACCTAATGAAATATATCACATTAACCACTTCTCACTCCCCCACACTTTCCATCCCCTCTTCCCACCACCAAATGCATTTTACCTGCTTTAAAAAAAGTACAGGATGGATTATCACCAAATGTACAAAAGCACGCTTTCGGGGCCATGCCGCCGCTCAGTTTTTGTCCACTCATTCTATGGAAAAAACTAAATATTGGCACCCCTCTATAACTTTGGCCCCCCTGGACGAAACCTCACAAAACCTCCCAAAAAATATTAAAGCGACCCATATACTTATTTTGCAAAGTTTGATGCAAATTCATCCAGGGGGAGCAAAGCTATAAGCCTCCCAAAAAGTGGTCTTCCTATGGGTTGAGCAACTTAACCATAACTACACAGCCGCTACCGTGGGCGGTGTAATGGGTTTATGTAAATGTTTTTATAAGTATAACAAGCCAGATTGATTAAACAAAGGTGCTGTTTGTAATAAAATGTGTTTATGTAAATGCTTTTAGATGTATGCCCCTTCAAACTGCATAAACAAAGGCTATGTTAGTAATACAATACACTGATTATTTATACCAACCAAACGTTTTGCATCTAATTATTTCAAGCATGTCTAGCACCACATTTTGTATTTTAAAATATTAATTAAAAAATTACACAAGTAAGAAAAGAGGCCATTGTTTAAAAGTACAATATGTTTTTTTATTTAGACAAGTACACAACTCTAGTGTTTAGTAACAAGAGTGTATTTCTGACAAAAGCTAAATACATATACAGGGGGTCGGTGATATTTGCTCTTGTTCACAAAATCAGCCACCATCCGATCAGTTTGTCTGAGATCAAGAGAGTATGTTTGTATAAAGCCCCACAATGACTGCTTCTCAGACACTTTAGATACACAGTAACAAACGTGCTGCCCGCATATCACGGCATATCACGGCTTCAGAATGTTGTACCTTTGTTCTATTATAATGTAATACGTGTGCTATATATTTAACATAGTCCAGTAGAGCACCGCTGTATATAGGGTGACCTGGGAAGTACCCCAGACTATCGAAAACAGTTATTGTACCATTGTATATAAACATAGCTATCCAGTGTGTTCCTTCTTGATGCTGGGAATCTGTGTTCACCACAAGGCTGATGGGCTGCTCACTAGGTATATCCCTTGGAATGGTATCACACGAATACACGCCCCAGAATGTTTTCACATCATGTTTGTCTTTACACAGGAAACACATGATCTGGTATGTATCCATTACATATTTTATAGCACCTGACACTAGTTGTTGAGTTCTATGACTGAGTCAAATAGAGCCATAAAAATAAGATTCACAGTGTTTGGTAAACTTGCAGCAAACCGGATCTTGATTCGTAAATTACCATTCCTAATCAGATTAAAATGGCCTGATGATGCATTATCAGGTCTCAAATCAAAAGCCACCAAGGTGTAACTGCCGTCATAGTCATCACTAGGTATCACACATCCTTTATCAAGCATGTGCTTGCCACAGAAGGAGACTAGCCCCAGATACTCCCTAATCATATTTTTGTGTTGAAAACTGGGACTGTAAGCTTTGGCAGGTATGACACCCCATCCTTAAAAAGTGCAGCATAGTTAATGTTGCAATGTTTAAAATTAAAAGGATTGCTGTCATAATCCGCTGAAAAAGCAGTGTTATACACAAAACTAATAATGATTATTTTAGGTAGTTGCCCCAGGAATAAGTTATCTTGGCTGGTGACCCGACTGCCCGCTGGCACACTCAAGATTTTCAAGGATGTCCGCTCCACGTAGTATTTCAAGTTAGATACTTGTAGAGCATTAGCATGAGCGAGTCTGACCGTAGGTGACACATTGACCCTTTTAATGAATAAACTCGTTGATACTATTACCAGCTTGTAGGCTTCTGCATCATCACTGTTAAGACAGAAGGCATCTTTATTTCGAGAGTTTCATTTTCAGATCAACACCATTCACCATAAGTTACTCCTGGAAAAATAGATCTGTGTGTAGACGCCAAAGTACATTGAAATTTCTGCTACCTGTCATATACAATGCTCTCTTTATAAAACCCTTGTTGTTTCATTCTAGAGCATAATCCTCAATATGCCCCACTGTGACCTTATAATAAAGACGCGCCGTGAGCTGTGTGTCCAAAGGGTCATTGCTGTAGTTCAGAATGCTTTCTATATACGCTCTATAGGCATACATATTGTCACTCTGCGTAATCAGGGGATCGCCTAGAGTAATGTCCACCTGGTTGAGAAGGGTGGCCACGGGATAGGCAATCGTGGTGACCTTAGAGGTAGCTCCGATAGCTATCTCATCCTCTTTTGTTATTCTGCAGGATAGGTAGAGTACGGTGTCCTTCAGATCCAGGTACGTCTCTGTTGAGCCTGATGCATAAAATTGTCTGGGCGCTAAACGAGATAGTGCCGCTAGGGACACAACTTCCATGAAAAAACTGTTTTGGATGCTTGTCTGTGTCAGGGATACGACAAACAGGTCTAGTTAAGATTTCACACATTCCAACGAGGCACAATGGATAAAGGCCATCTTTTATAATATATTGATGCTGTGTCTGTTTTTATTTTGCTTGTCCCGTCTGTCCTCAGTTGTGCATTTCCTCTTCTGAGTGGCTCTAGTTCATGATCTTCATTTTTATGCAGCTTCATAGGCCCCCGTCTGTGAGAAGCTCGTCTTTTTCGTTTTGTTGGGCTTTTACCCACGTAAACCAGGCCAGAACCCTTTTCTGCTGGTTGGTTGAAACAATTTGAGAGGGATGTTGTTGCAGTAGACACCACATCCTTAGCAATATTTGTAGCAGCTGTTTTCATTTTCATATTGACCAGTGGTTTGGTAATCTGTGGAAATAATTTTAACCCACTTAGGAGTTGACCACCCAAACTGGTTTCAGCTCCACAGTCAACCTAGTTTTACTAGTTTGAATCACTTTCTCCAAAGACAAATTGCACAGATATGAACACACCCGCCCTGTAGACTAATACTAGGGAGTATGTGTATAACAATGCAGACTACTGTTCATTTTGTGCACATACTATTTCTTTGGGTGCTACTTTGTAACAATGTGAATATGATGTAATATTTACTCCACAAAATAATACTAACACACCTCTGATGCATACTTTGTGATGTGTTGTTTTATATGAAGAATCATAGTACCCATATTATGTTAACTCATTGTATTATGAATATGTGCAATATAGATCCAGCCCAAGGGACTGGTCTAAATGAATAAAAATAAAATGCTTTGAGCACGAAAGCAATGGCTCAGGGCAGATTTCTGGAATTTATATCCAGAACAAAATAATCCCGGTATTTGGATACTCAGCTTACTCTTGAAGCACTTCTTTAGAAAACAGCAACTTGATAAAATATAATAGAACACTCTAAGTGAGACTAGAGTTAGAAACATTTGTATGTGGTTGGAGCCTTTTTCTGTTAACCACGCTGTTTTCATATGTGGCTTGGCTAATTCAAACCCTTTGTGCAGGAAGAGCATGGCTCTCCAAAAAAGACTTCTGAAAATACTTCCTAGACCCTCAGCATACATAACCGGCGCTCCTTGAAAATAGGGCTGACCTCCATAGTCAGCCTTTTGGTGATAATAATCCCCGATAAACGTGCAGCTCCCCGTAATTCTTCATGATTACCATGTTCTTAGCAGCCTTTCTCACGTCTAGGGCGCAGGTGTAGTTTCAATAGGACCTTCCCATATTTAAATGAGACCAGTTCACCCTGATTTTCCCTTATCTGTATATTTGTGGTGTCAAAATGATACTTAGAAACAGGGATATAATCAGGTTTAATGTATTGTATATTAAAAATACAGTTATTTTCACCCTTGACTTGGGCGGTTCTCATCAGGGGGCATATGAGTCACCAACCCTTTGGTGTTCTACTATATCACTTTAGATCATGAGACTGTAAAATCCACCATCAATATCAGCATGCGTTCTATCTATATTTTTATTATTATTTTTTACCTGCTGAACGTTCCCCAACACCATAGCAAGTTTCCTGCTACATATAATGTGTACGGTAAGATCGGGTGATCTTACAAATACTTTCCACCGTGAGTTATTCAGAAACAGGTGTATATCTGCATAGCGCTCAAAGCTTGTGATCGATTTGTTGATAGTATCCATCAGTACTTGTATTGGGGAGTAAAAGCCATGAGGAAAACCCACGTGTGACAATTCAGCAGGTTCTCCACGTTTGATAGTATACCAGGTATCTGTTTTGTCCAGGGAGTCCCACGTATGGGGGTACTGAATCTCCATAAGACCCGCTTCCCGCAGACCTTGTAAATTAATGGGCTTTGCCAACTTAACAGAACAATTAGATATTTTGTTGGTGGGGAATGTATCTAAAGAGACGTTACTGTGCAAGGTGATATAAAAGCCGCTGTTTTCCATCTTCTTCTCAGGGAGCTCCTCTGCTTTTGAGATCCTTTAGATTCTAACTGTTGAATTTCTCAGGTCAGCCCACCCATTTTACCAGGTGCTGTTTCTTAGACCCCTTACCTTTACTCTGAATCATTTTCTCAACCTTATAAAGACGCTGGGGATCGCTGACCACCTTTTGTAACTCCTCGGTATGGAAATTACCACTTCCAACTTCACCAGCATAATCAGTCAACTGGTATATGTATACCCCCTCTTTCACAGATGCTTTTGCCACTATGAAAAGTTAATCGGTAAAGGATTGATGGTAACCTTTTGTAAAGATACCTTTTAACTTGGATATTCGGACGTGGTCCCCTACGCGTAAGGTTTTTTTCTTGATCTTCTCCGATAACCTTTCAGCATACAGGTTTCTCCACACGTCTAATGAGTTTTCAGACATTACAGACTTCAGAGTCATTTTAATAGACCAGTGATAGCTGTCATTATACACATCTATAAAAGACTGTAACATATCCACATAGCATTGTGTATTATAGGCTGTGAAATATCTCCAAAGTTTAGATTTCAGGGTTCTATTGAAATGTTCAACAACCGCTGCTTTAACTTCGGTGTGTGTTATTGTTATAAAATGATGCACACGGTGTTGCTTTGGAAACGCCTATTTAAAAGCTCCTTACCAACATCCGTTTGTAATTTTACAGGTACTCGGCCCTTGCTGAAGATATGCTTGAAACCCGCTGCCACTCTTGCACAAGTCTTATTCCTCAAGACCTCTGCAAAAGTGTATTTTGATAAAACATCTATCAACGTCAAGATGTACCGTGCAACGTCGTTCTGCTTTTCAAATGGACAAACATCAACTAGATCTGCCTGCCACTCATGGTCTCTTTCTGAATTCATGGTAATTTTTCTTTTAAAATGTTTTCTAGCATTTTTATGAAGTGCATATGCCTCCTCACCAGATAGCCGGACCGTAATATCTCCACGTGTGACAGGGTGTTTATCACACAGTCATTTTCGATAAAGAGCATTTCATTGTGAGAGCAAGGATTGGATGTACCCGAACTGAAAGCTGAGCCTCTTCTCAGCCTGGACACACGGAATTGCGAGCGTAGCTCTTGCCGACCCGCGCCCAGGAGGCGGGATTTCCCTGGGCCACGTGATGGATCACGTGACAACTTCCTGCACTTAACGGGAAGCGAGCCGCCCGAGCGGCGCATTTCATTGTGAGAACAAGGATTGGATGTACCCGAACTGAACGCTGAGCCTTTTCTCAGCCTGGACACACGGCACTGCAAGTGTAGCTCTTGCCGACCTGCTCCCTGCTTCCTGGAGGAGGCGGGACTTCCCTGGGCCACATGACGGATCATGTGACAACTTCCTGCACTAAACGTGAAGCGAACCACCCTTGCAGCGTTAAGCCCGTCGGGGTCAAGGCCACTGGCTGTTGTGCGGCTGTTAGGCGCTGTGGGGCGCCATCAGAAAAAAGAGAACCGCAAGGTGTCCCGAGTGGAAGCGGCGCCACCTCAAGATTCTGGTACAACAAATCATGGTAAAATTCATTAACTGTGTAATAGAAATATCAAGAAAGAAACAGTTCATGTATACACTGAAGAAAACACAATCGAGTTACCCTTAATCCACTTACGGCCACCACCCCCCCTACCAGACATTGTATGGAGGAAGAAGACGGGCGGTGCATACGAAGCTCCACATAAGGGGGTGGGGAACCCATTCATGGTGTGACGGCCACAACTAAAGGGTATGGTTTACAAACTACCAGGACACTTAACTCATGTCTGAAGCGAGCAGACTTTAGCCACAATCTTGCAGGTTGCCGCGACCTAGGCAACGTATTGGAAAATAACAACATGACGACATCCCAGGAAAGTCTTGCGTCACTGCCTAAAGAAGTCAGCACAGAGGCACAGTCGCCGAATGTCTCCTCGATAAACACCATTGCCTCTGTCGCGCTGCAGCCTCCCAGAGGGGAGACGGGGCGGGGCAGAGCCGGTGCTGTGGAGAAAGTCACGGCGTCGCGTGCCGGCAGCAAAGAAAGATGCCCGGGAACAAAATAGAAAGAGACATCGGCCGATTTTTGCCGACCAGGAATAGTGTTAAGAACGAGTGTGAGGGAAGTGGCTCCGGAATGTCGCCGAAACAGGAGCCCACAACATCAACAGAAAGTCCCGGGGCATGCGGACACAAGAAAGATCAGGCAGAAGCAAAGTCAATGAGTTTGACTGTGCCAACTGGCGACCAAATTGTCACAGCACAGGTGCACATTAACAGCAACAAAGAGGGCATACAAAACAAAACAAGTCCTCCTGCACCACTCAACATACAAACAGGGGAGGAGCAAATGGACAGTACCCTGTCAACTGCACAAAACTCCAAGAAGAGATCCAGGGAGACCAATGAAAAAACCAAGTGGAAGCCGAGCATGCTAAGCAAAAAGACTCAACATAAGAAACAAAACAGCCTACGAACCAAAATCAATGCCCCCAACAAGAATGTGCAACAGTCAACTAAAGGTGGATCGAAGAACAGCACAGGCTCAGCAGCTGCTAGAAAATCAACACTATGCGAATGCTGACAGACTTCTTTGAAATTCAGCTCTCAACAAAATCTAAAAGATTCAGTGAACTTTCAGACGCCGAAATGCTTGCGGTGGTAAATGACACCATGCCACATCCAAAACAACGGAAACTTGACCATATAATAGAGATATGGCCAGATCCAGAAACAGACACTGAACCACAGAGCCAAGAAATAGTGTCAGAACCAGTGCCAAATGAGCCAAACTCACCCAAGGCACATGTCGCCAGTAATAACAGGGGAGACAGAAATGACAATCTGACAAAGGAAGCTCAAAGTGGTGAACCACAGGTAAAGACAAAGGAACCAGAGGCTCAACATGAGCCACTCCCATATCAAAGAGAAGCATCTGCTAGTCCCACATTACAAGGTCAGGACCCAATGTATCAGTCCCCAAAGATAGGAGGAAGCAAGATGGCAGGACCGGAAAGTCATGAGGAAACAGAAAAATCAGCAAGCCCAAACTTGGCAAATACAGCAACACCAAGTAACCAGCAGGGCATGATAGAACAGGAAGAACAATGCAAGCAGAATAAAAAGAAGTCACATCGAATATTCTCAGAGGACTATGTATCGCCATCGAAAACACAGAAAGCTACCAGCTTTCCGCACACTCTGAGAAGGAGATATAGTTTCTTTCCGCATACATATGGTAGAAGTACGGCTTTGCAAACACCCAGAACATCACAGGATCCTGCATCGAAGAAAACTGACCTGTTAAGCATAGTGTCAGCCATAACCATCGCCCTCAATCCCTTCTGCAAATTGTATGAGGCAATAAATGACACAGCGAAAGACCAACATGTCATTTTAGCCATGATTTTGACAAAAGGTCTGCACTTAGAAGGGTATATAACAGCAAATGAGAACAATCAAAACAATAAAGAAGCGATGGACCAAACTTACCAACAATCTGATGGCCAAAATCGCAACGATACGTAATGGGTCAGTAGAGTTTGAGCCGAAAGGCAAGAGAAATAACAGCAACGAAGTCGGAACACAGACAAAAACAATTATCGACTTAACAGCGGAGCAGAAGTCGACAAAAAGTGTGGAAGTACAGACTCAATCAAGAGATACAATGGACACATATAGTACCAATGATAAGGCAACCGCGGGCAAAGCAAAAGAGGCTGCAAAGGTGGTCCTGGTATTAAACAAAGCAAATGCAAACAACAAGTGTGACAAAGAAATCGCAGAATCAATTTACGGAATTTTTGACCTAATCAAGCCTAAGGACAAAGGCGACGCTGGCACCGCAAGAACCTTAATAACCGACAACCCAGATGCATCAAAAAACATGAACAATAAACACAATGTAGAAACAGTGACGAGGATGAGCACACGGAAAGGAGCCACTTTACCACCAACAGACAAGATACGGCAGAGGACTCCCCAACTTTTACTTTACTTTACTTTAATACATTTGTATAGTGCATCCATGAACCTGAAGGCGTGAGGGCACTACAAAACACAAATAACAGAAAACATGAGACATAATCATGAGATATGGCTGAGCGGGGTTATATCACAGGCAGATAAATTGTTTACTAGAACAGATAGGTCTTTAGTCTTTTTTAAAGAGTTCTAAAGATTCAATAGATCTTATCTCCAGCGGAAGAGCGTTCCACGCTCTGGGTCCAGCAGAAAGGAAAGCTGCCTCTGTTGTTCTGATGGTGTGGCACTTAGGTTCAGATAGAAGGGACAGATAGTTTGACCTAAGAGCTCTTGTGCTGGTTCTTAAAGGTAGTAACTGTTGTAAGTAATCAGGCATCTTCCCAGTTCTGCACTTATGGACAATAGTCAAGGTATGGAATAGAGATCTAGCGGACACAGGCAGCCAGTGCAGCTCATGTCTCGCTGGTGTGACATGATCTCTGTGTTTGAGTTTCAACACGGCTCAAATAGCACCATTTTGACAGATTTGCAGCCTGTTGCTTTCAGATTTGTTAATTCCTATAAGAAGACTCGAGCAGTAGTCTATTTTAGAGCCTTCTATTGCTCTCGCGATCGTTTCTGCATTGTCCTGTGAGATAAGAGGCCTTAGATGTGTTAAAAGTTTAATGTAGTATGCACATGAGGAGACAATACTACTAACATGCTGTTTCATAGACAGATGTTGGTCAAAGGTCACTCCTAAAGTATTTACTTTTTTTTAAAGTTTTGATGGATTCTTCACCCAGTTGGAAATTATCATACTGTGGGCCAAGTTTAGTAATGGTGTTCGGTGAGCCAACTACCAATAGTTCAGTTTTGGACTTGTTCAGTGCTAGCTTATTATGAACCTTCCAGGTTTCAATTATAGCAAAGACTTTATTAATGGCAATATCATCCAGTCCTTGAGATCCAAGAAGCGGGATGACACATTGAGTGTCATCCGCATAGTTGGTAAATATAATGTTCTCATGGTCTAGCATTGCAAACAGGGGAGCCGTGAATATATTATAAAAGCAGGGAGAAGTACAGGCACCTTGAGGAACACCACAAGTTGTGAGAATGGGCTCGGATTCGGCATTGCCTTGGAAGTCTCTGCTAGCTCGATTGTTAAGAAAAGACAAGACCCATTTACAGGCTAGTGGGGAGAAGTTAGCCACTTCAGACAACCTGGTGGCCATGATATCATGGTCCACCAGGTCGAAGGCCGCGGAAAGATCCAGCAGAATAAGCAGGGAGGCCTCCTTATTATCCACACATGCCATCAATTTGGACTTGAGTTCGAGAAGCGCGGTTTCAGTGCCATATCCAACTCGAAATCCAGATTGATGGTCATTAAGGATGGGGTATGATTTTAGGTGCTCAGCGATTTGTATATATGCCACCCGGTCCAGAATCTTACGCAGGAATGCTGTGTTGGTGATAGGGCGATAGTTGCTTGGCATGTCAACTGAGAGTCCAGGTTTTTTCAAAATTGGCATGACCCAGGATTTCTTAAGATCCTGAGCTACCGTGCCAGTAGATATAGAGGTATTGACAAATTGGCATATAGAAGTGATTAGGGAAGGAGCACAAGTCTTAATTATCATAGTTGTGTGCATATCAGTTTTACATCTTGTAGGCTTGAGTTGGGTGATAATGATTTCTAATTCCTTTTCTGTTATGGGGGAGAGATTAAAAATAGGAATCATTGGTGCTCTGTGAAAGGACCACTCAGAAGGAGTAGTCACTGTGCATTTTAGGTTGTTACTTTTCTCTAGTATATTTTTTTTTTTTTTAAAGGTAAAAAAAGAACATTTATTTGTTTTCGCATTTATATTTTGGACATTTTTTTGTATTTTTTTTCTAAGGAATAGCGTAAAAGAATTGACACTTAAAAATATCCTTGGTGTTCGCAATTAACTGTATGTTCTGAAAGATCCTTGCCCAAAGAGTCTTTGGTGCCACCTCCCGCCTCGATCAAGCTGTGACAGGTTTTGCAAATCACCACAAAGTTTGAAAGATTGCTTGCAGGCAGGATGGACAGAGGTTGGGTGTTAGTTGGTGGAACATAACTGGTATTCGTATTGGAACACTATGGAACAGCTGATAAATACTGCTGTACTGATCTTGCTCCATGTGCTTTCATCTTCTGTTTCATATGTGCCTTCCTACACAATTTATCCACTTCATTCCAATGTAGCTGGACAAGATGTTGAATTAACATTGAGGTTCCCAAAGTTTGTGACAGCTTGTTTGAAGGTCCACTCCCCAAAACCTTACAATAGAAATTACTCATAACCTCCTGTTTTAAATGGCAGCCATTGAAAGTGTGGTCTTCATATCCCATTCCATGATGGACACCGTTTTTAGTTTTGAAATGCTGGTGTGTGTTGCAACTGAATTAAGGCACAATTAGTATCCCATCTACTGGGCTAGAGTCCTAATAGCAATAAGCCCAGATCCAAGGGGCATCACCACGCCAGGCAAAACCCCATGGTCTTTGTTAAGGCCCTCACTTCGGTCGGGCCTGTAACTATGGGCTCCTGGGCATTACCTGAAACAGTAACGCCGCCCCGGCTCAGGGATCATCGCTAAAAATGTATTTTCTGCAACACAGATGTGCAATATATTATGCACTTAGACTGAGAAAACACGAATTCCCCAATCCTATGTGTTAACAGTAGTTTATCATGGAGCAAGCTCTAAATAACACGAAAAATGCACTCTCAGAGTTTTCACTGCAAATAAAGCTGTAAATATTTATTGACACTTACTATCTGCTTATTTAAAAGATCCACTGATGTTTACATCAGCAACAGAGACAGCATGTTCACAGTGTGACCTCTGCAATCATAGCCTACATTGTTATTAAGAAATCCAAAGTTTTTATAAGGGAACTTATAAATAATATTATCTCTAATGCCATAAGTGTTTTTTTTTTTTTTAAATATATTTTTATTTTATATATATAAACCACACGACATTACAACTTGAACATAAATAAACACGTTTAACAACAAACAACACTGCAATCCCCATCCCTCCCCCCTATGAGCCTGTATGGTGTTCGCCATTGATATCCGCTGTGGGCGAGGGGGCGTCATCACTCTCAGATTCAATTGAAGCCGACCCCGTTCCAAACAGTTCAGCTATCAACAGTTTCCATGCCGCAAGAGAGCACATTTCCTCCTCCTCCCCTGCGATACTGGCATCTCGCCACACAGCCGTCTCGGCCTCCGCCCATTTTTGGAGATCCCTCCACCAGACCTCAGTTCGTGGCTTATGACACTCCTTCCAACCCATGGCAATCCTACGTTTAGCAAGCACATAAGCCAGATCTTTCAATTTATCGACATGTCTAAGTTTACGCGCTCTGGGATATCCCCCCAGTAAGCAGGCCCAGGCTGAATCCACTTTGAGCGTAACACCCTTTCCTGCCAGCTTCTGCGCCACTTCACCCCAATAGCTTGCAATTACTGGGCACGCCCAAAACATGTGTATCATGTCTGCATTCTCCTCGTCGCACTTGGGGCACGCCTGGCGTCCAACATCCCGAAATTTGGATATTCTCAAAGGGGTCAGGTATGCCCTGTGCGTTATATAAAGCTGTATTTGCTTAAACCTGGCGTTTCTCGATACTTTTTTATGATACCCGAGGGCTCGCTCCCACAACCCATCTGCCATCGGGGCCCCCATCTCCGTTTCCCATTCCAGTCTCAAGTGCTCTAAATCGCTCCCAGCTTTTCTCTAGTATATTTAACTTGATGTTATCTAGTTTTTTATGCATAGCTTGTTGCATAACGTTGCACCAAGTAACATCATCTGAAATGGATCTAGCTGGGATAGTGTGATTAGTCCTTTCTTGTTCCTTCAGAATGCGAAAAAGCTCATTAGTATTATGCTGGGCATTTTGTATTCGGTCATTAAAAAAGCAAGATTTAGCTTTAGTAATAGCTTTTTTGTAAGTCGAAATGGTGGCTTTGTATTTGTTGAGAAGCTGAGGAGTACTGTCCTTCTTCCACAAGTGATATGATTTGGTCGCAAGTGATTTCAACGACTGAAGCTCAGCGGTAAACCATAGATTGTGTTTAGTTCCGGTTTTAATCGTCTTCATCTTTATAGGTGCGAGAATTTGAGCAACATTTTCTAAGTTGGAGGAAATCCTTTTTTCTAGATTTTCTGGAGAGTCAAATATAAGGTCAGTTGTACTTTTAAGAATTGACTCTACCTTATTCACCTTGATGTTTTTTATGTTTCGGTGCAGTATTTTGATTGGGTTTTGACATTTATGTTTAATAGGAAAGTCTACTAAAATGTCAAAATACACAAAAAGTGATCCGACCATGGGCAGGGTGAGAGTATTACGTTATTAACATTGGTTTCATGGCTTGCAACCCAGTCTAGGATATGTCCCAAACTATGCGTGGCCTCTTGAAACCATTGTGTAAATCCTAATTCCTCTAATGCTTTTTGCATTTCCAGAGCAATTTTATCATCTTTATGGTTAAACCATAAATTGAAGTCGCCCAAAAGCAAATATTTCGTATTCGCTTTAATGTTGGCAAGTAGGTAGGATGTTAGATTTTTTACAAAATCACTTGTTATATGGGGAGGTTTGTATAATAGGAGGATATTTAGCGTACTTTCTGCATTCAGCGTAATTTTGATGCAAAGGGAATCCACCCCATCCATTATAAATTCACTGCTTTCCCAGATGTTAAAATCTAATTTATGTATAATTGCAACGCCCCCACCCTTGCCATCCTTTCTATCAGACCTAATCATGCCATATCCAGAAGGGATAGGAAAATTGAGAGAGGGGCCAGCTGCTGAGTGTGCCCATGTCTCGGTAATGGCGCATATGTCTATATTCTGCTCCTCAATATGAGTAGCAATCTGCACTGCGTGTTTAACCAGTGACCTATTGTTAATGAGTAGGGTTTTAATGCTATTGTGATGAATAAATGACTTGCCTAAATCTAGTTTATGAACTATAATTTCCTTAGGAGGAGAAGTGGCGTCTATATCTGGGGAAGTAGTGGAAGTAGTGGAAGGATGGTGGAAGTTAGTATTTGTTAGAGCTTTAGTACAAGAGTTAATTTGTGCCATGACAATATCTGACTCTTGAATAGGTGTGTTTTCAACATCAGAAATGACAACAGGATTTTCTGGTGCTTAGATACTCCTAAAGTCTGCCAAAACACAGTGTCGGACAGAGAAAATCAGAAAATAGAAAAAACAAACAAAGAAAAGCCAGTGCCTGTAAGCCAATCAGAGGCGGCAGATCCTGAAGACACCCTAATCAATCTGAGTGTGTACCCAGATGATGATGTACATCTAGCGACAATGCCAGAACAATTCAAGCAAACAACAGACAAGAGCCACAGATCAGTTTTTGAGCCATCCCCAATTGAGAAAGACAACAACAACAAAGTTTGCAAAGATTGCGACTTTGAAACTCTTGAGGAGAAATGAAATCGTTTCATCTATCACTTGCAAACGACTGAGACGAACAAGCCATACAAGCAAAAACATAGCTCAGAAAGAAACATAAATACAAAATCGAAAGATCAGAATAAACATAAAAGCAGCAGTGTGGAAGCGAACAAACAAGTAAATCAGACGCAAGGAAGAAGAGAAAGCACAGAAGGGAAATCGAGGGCTAACCGCCGAGTACAAGAAAACTCACAAGTACCCCAACATGAAACAAAAAGAAAACAGCAAGGGGAAACCTTTTAGAGGCAAGCACCAGTGCAAAAAAACCAGCAGCATGGCACAGATTGCTACAACCAAAGATCGTCCCGCTACACAAGCCACACGAGGGGCAAAGAAGAGTGCGACGAGTCTGGCAAATCAAATAAAAATAAATATTTTAGGTGGACACTTAAAATGACACAAAGGAACAGCAATAAAGAAGATCTCATTTTAAAAAGGACACTGTCTTGGCCATACTGCACCAAATTCCTAGCTTGAAAGGGCTACAAACGGAAGACATAAAAATAGTGGAACCATGGCATAATCGAAAGGGGGCAGTGGCATTGCTACATCTTGATTCCACCACAGTGTACAACATGATACAAAAGTATCAAGATGACATCTATAAACATGGATACCACATAGAAGAAGCATTGGCACGAAAACATCAAGAAAATACGGAAGGAATCACAAGACACCAGGAAATTGCAACTAGAGACAGAAAAGCAAAATCAGATAATAAGGCGTACTACGAGCAACAGAAAAAAGAAAAGTCCACAAAAAGAACACAAAAGAACAAAGGTGTATAAACCAACACAGAGTCATCACAGAGCGGAGGATGTAACACGCAACATTGAGCGCCGACAATTAAAAATGGTTTATAGCAAAGGCAGAACATGCAAGGAAAAGCAAACAACAAAAGAGCAACGGATATACAACAATGAGAGTGTGACGACAAGAACAATCATACAAAAAGTAGACACTAGCCCGATAGGACAAAATCAAAATGCTCCTCAAAGTAGCAAAACAGTGATATGGGCCTGGCTCCCGAAAGCACTCGCACTGCACCGTAAGAAATAGCCATGCTTGCGGTCAGAGACGGCGACAAGCGACCTGACTGAAGAAAAACCAAAAGAAGTAACTCTATGCTCTTGGAATACGCAAGGGCATTCACATTTGACGGTGAAAGGGGGACCAAATCTTGGAGAATTTGATATCATATGTCTCCAGGAGACATGGCTGCAACAAACGCCAACGATGGAAGGCTATCAGATCATTCTAGCACCAGCCGCCAGAGGCTGCAAAGGGCGACCAACCTCAGGGCTGATGACGGCATGTCGAAATGGATGTGGAGTATCAATTGAAAAAACAATAACCGCAACTCAATCAATTTTGGCAGTAATTCTTTCCTGGCAATATGCAAGGAAGCAAAAAGCAGAGATCACAAAAGGCATTTTAGTCAACACCTATTGGAATCCTGCAACGATAAGTGCAAAAAAATTAATTGCAATGTGCGAGGAGGCAATTGACGTAGCCACATCTGAACATCTAGTGACAACAATCCTTGTATGCAGAGATTTAAACGCAACCTGTAAAGCAACAAAAAATACAAGATCAACCGTAGCCCCTCATGATATAGAACAGCGAGCCAAAAATGGCTCAGGTTTACCAGCTCGCGTGGGCTGCATAATCTGGACGATGCATTTACCAACATGGGAGCGTGCATTCTCTGCATCTACGATTGATTACATCTTCGTCTCACAGCCGTTACTACATATTACGAAAGACTTCAATGTCTGGCGCACATCAGCAAGTGATCACAATCTGCTAGAAACATTGTGGCACTTAGTAACCTATAATAACACTCAAAAAGCTTCCAAGTCGAGCCTGATGCCCAAGGTATTCAAATTAAAATAAGCGCCAAGGATATCATCAAAGTGACAACAAAATATAAAGCAGCCTTACACGCAGATCAGAGAATACAGTTGATTACCAACCCCTGCTGATACCACACAAGTGGTACAAAAAAAGAAGTGGCAATGCAACAAAATGGGACACAAAACATGTATATAATAAAGAGTTAATTGAAAGAAGACGTGAATATAGAAGAGCGTTACGAGGTGCATATAAGAACACACTAGCAGAAGTGCCCAAAATCATCATAGGCATTAATACAAGGTACAAAGCATGGGTGAGGGCGCATAGACATAAACTGTACCAGGCTGATGCAGAACAAATCACAAAAGCACTCATCACGAATACCAAATTCTGAATAACATCAGTCAACATACGTGGGAACAGCACTTAGAAACAGTCTTCAAAGCAGCGACACTGGACAACAGTAATGAGCAACAATTGAAAGCAGCAGATCAGGACAACCTAGAAAGTAAAGAAGACATTCTGGATGTAATTAAGAAGCTAAAAAATTCAAGAGCCCCAGGCCCAGATGGCATCTCCAATGCCGAATTGAAAGCATATCCAACAGAATGGGCCAGCCTCATAAGTGCCATCTTTCGCCACTGCACCATATCTAGAGCAATACCCAAGTCATGGACAAAAGCAATAATCATAACGATTTACAAAAAAGGCAACTTAATGGATCCAATGAACTTTCGTCCTATAGCCCTATTAGACGTCATAGGCAAGGTATACGCCTCACTATTAATGAAGAGATTTCAAGTGTGGGCCGTTTCGGCAGAATGTAATGACGATTTCCAAGCCGGTTTTTAAAAAAATACAGGCACGACATGTAACAACTTGGCCTGCAGCATATTAAAAAGTAAAGCCCTGCAAAATAGGTGCAGTCTGTTCGTGGTCTTCATTGACTTCACTCAAGCTTTCGACCGAGTAGAGAGACCACTCTTATGGAAAAAGCTAAAGGAGTGGAATTGCCCCAATGACATCCTGGCTCCGATACAAGCTCTTCACCGCAACACCACAATGAGAGTGCGACTCAGTCGTGAAGGCGATCTGTCAGACGAAATTAGCATCACACGTGTAGTGAAACAAGGGTGTCCGCTGGCTTCTGCTCTTTTTTTGACCTACATCGGCGATATGCAAGAAATTGCGAAAACAGTAAGAGCTTTTCCACCGAAACTTGGAACAACGGAAATTGGGCACCTTTTTATGCTGATGACCTCACCATATTCGATCAGACGCAAATAGGGCTACAACGCAAACTCACCGCTTTACAACAATATGCTATGGACAACTACTTAGAAATCAATATAAGCAAAACAAAAATCATGATCCTTCAAAATCACAATAAAAAACCTAGCAACTTCAACTGGCAGAGACTATGAACACGTTTAAATACTTTGGAGTACTCCTGGACAGTTCATGTCAAGAAGACACAATGCAATCCGAATTATACGTGAAGATGAACAAACTAGCGGCACAAGCATCGATAGCAAATTCGGAAAGTACTCACTCGTGCCAACACTAAACTTCTATAAAATGAAGTCTGTGCCGGCTGTTTCATATGGGTCTGAAGCAATGCCCACGATCCCTAAGCGAATATGGGCAAAACTAGAGGGCTTGTTCTGGCGTAAAATACTGAAACTACCCAACTCTACACCAGGGGCAGCCATTCGTCGGGAACTAAGTCTCCAGTCATTGGAATGCATAGTGACCTGCAACACCATCATGCTTTTCTGAAAGACCAGAATGGACAGCAGCAACAAGATATTCAACATGATGAAACGTGAAATGGACACCAAAAGTTGTGTCATGCTGATGGCATGGCAAGAGGAAAATCTTGCGGTGCTACACGAAATTGCATCTGACGAAGAAGAACGTATCGGTAATCCATTGAAAGTGCTACGAAAAATTAAAGATGCAGATTGGGCAAGGACAATAGATACGTCTGCCAAATTACAGCTTACCTCTCATTTGTCACCCAACACGCTGAAAAGAAATGAGCTGCAAAATTTTATAAAGCAATTTCCGAACAGACAGGCTCGAAACCTAATCTTACGAGCACGACTTAATCTACTAAAAACAAATGAGATATTACGTATCAGAGGACAAGCCCAAACAAACGGCTGTAGATTCTGCGACAACACCATATATAAAAGAGACTAAAAGACATTTATTCATGGTATGTCCTGCTACTGCAACCAGCAGACAGCATTACTTACGGCAATTGGATGGTTTTGACATCCTACATGAAGAAAACACATGATGGTGCAGACTCATTGGAGGCTATAAAACTACCTGGCAAATTGCTTTGGCTAAAATGTTAGAATACATTGAGCGTAACCTACTTAAGGGCAATGCCTGTGAACAAGCAAAAAGTCAAGTGTAAAAATCTGCAAATGAAACTGCAACACTAAAACAAGCACTGACTCACTGTCAGGAATCGCCAAGAAAGTATTGTATTGTAAAAATATATTTTGATTAAACAATTAATAAAAAAAAATAAAAGAAAGAGTATCAACACCCCCATAATCCCAACACCGCTTTTATCATAATAGCTTTTATGCAATCTTGAATGTGTGTTGTTATCCATTCAAGCAGTACAAAGAAATAACCAGACACATGGTTGGTGTAAGGCGTTTTAGATTTGATATAGGGTATTATACATGTAGGGCGTGAAGAACCATAACCAGCTCTGATATTTTAATGGACGCCTTATAAATCAGGCTATACACATCCACATGGGTGCCCCGTCTATAACTCTGTAGACACGAGATACTCGTAGCATTTAACAGCTCAGTTAGTTCTGGGGTTTGTAAAACATAACCTTTAAGGTGGAAGTACCCTGCATACCGTTCACCCATGTATTGCTCCAACACCGTTCTAGGACACAGGTATAAAGACCCCACAGCATATCTGAATACATAACTGTATTCATCACATGCTGGCATCTTGATGGTGGTATAGATGTCCCTTATACAGATTGCACTTTTACAAATCCTCGCATGTCAGAGTATCAGTATCTCCAGATCTTTCAACAAGTGTGGGTTGTTTACAGCTATTCTCTCTTTCAGCCATCCGTATAAAAGTTTTTCCACACACATACATCCAGGCTTCAGGTCACGCTCCACACGCCCGGCTTGTCCTCTAGAAATACTACCCTGGAAACAATGGTACACGTATGAGGAGCCAGTTTATTGTATTTATATCTTTAAAAAAGCTTTTGGCCTACCGGACAATCCTTATGGCTCTTCCTAACACTGTATAGGTTAGAAAAGTCTTTATGCATTAAGCGGGTTACATGGTTTCCACGGGCCCAGACAGTTATAAAGATTTCATTTTTTTCTCAGGCTTGGACATATGTATATTTCCAGGAGAGTTTTGTTAGTAGACTCCCCACACAAGCATGTACACGCATACCCATGCCTTTATAAACACCTTTCAGCATCTGAAAAACAGTATAGGAATTCAACATAAAACATATCCGCTGTATTGCTCTAGCATGATAATGCAAGAGTAAACAATCATGAGCATCCTGCTGCGGGTCTTCGCATTTATGACCTTCACACCAATGGTAATAGTCGTTTCAATCATGTTTTCACAACACACGCAGCAAAAGCTTGAACCATTAAGGACTCCAAAAGTGGCATACTTTCATCTTCTTCTTCATCAGAACTTTCAAAGCATTTTAAAATGTCACATTTCTTACACATATTACCACCTTGGATTGCTTTACTTTCGATTTTTTTTTTAACAGCACTCACATGGCCTCATCACAACTTGGGCGGTAATGGTAATGCTATTAGCGCGGGTGGTATTAGCCCTACCGCCAAACTCCCCAGCGCTAATAGCGCCGGATCACGAGTTTGGCAGTAATGTAAGTCCCCATACCCCACTGAGCCCATTCGGGAATGCCCCATTCCCCATTGGGCTCAATGGGGAATCTTCGCGCTAATACCGCCGGCAGATTTCCCGCCGGCGATAATAGCGCAAATTTTCAGCGGATTTCCCCCCAGCTCAGAGCTGGGGTAAAATCTGCCGAAGCCCTGATTCGGCGGACCCTTAAATCCGGCGGTAATAGCGCTACCGCCAGATTTAAGGGTTACCGCCGAAGTCGTGATGAGGCCCACAGTAAAAATTGACGATGTTGAATGAGGAGCTCTGGCTCTCAGCCCCATCAAGTTTATCTGGTGTTGAGGCCCACAGTAAAAATTGACGATGTTGAATGAGGAGCTCTGGCTCTCAGCCCCATCAAGTTTATCTGGTGTTTTCTGCAATTCAAAAAAGAAAGAAGTTGAACTCTTGAGCATGGGTTTTCACACCCCCACACCTAGACATATTTTATAACTTATCATAGTACACATTTCAGAACCAGCAACTTCCATCTCAGAGGCCCTAGAGATATCCATAAACAACGTATCTTCATCTGAAGCTGGTTCTAACAGCGGGGGTCATTGCAGCCTCTGGAAACAGGTACTCTAAAACATCCAGACCCTCATACAGGGGCTCCTTAAGAGCCTTAGTAGACTCATCCATATCTACATAGTTTGCATCTGTGTAGGGGGCATCCATTCTAACTGCATCTACAGAATCCCTGCATTCATCGGATGTCTTGATAGCAGAAACAGTCTCTGACAAGTAATCAAAAGTCACCACAGCCTGGCTTTCGCCCGCGGTTGGCGAGTGTCCAGACGTGGTCCAGACGAGGGGAGGTGGCGAGCCACTTGGAGGGGTGCACGCAGTCGAGCGGCCCCGCATCAAGAGAACTTGGTGAGTATGCCACGCCCAACAAGCAATGTGAAATTGTGAGGGAGGGGGGAGGAATAGAATACGGGAGGCGGGAGGTGTTACGCAGGTGCGCGGCGAAGGTTTGATAAATTAGTGTTGACGGTGAAGTGAATGGTAGCTGGACAAGTGCGAGAGCAGTCCGCTACATTACGGAAGAGGAGGGGGCGGAGCACGAAAACATCACATGCGGCCACCCGTAGACACTGATTGGCCTAGGTCGTGACCACGAATAAGGGTGTGTGTGCGGTTTCCTACGATTTGGTGATTATTGATCTATGAGTAGATGAGGATCCCTATTGATCGAGCAGGAAACTCGATAGATAGATGACGTTTTCCTGTAGGCGGTAGCTAGCTGGTTGCCTAATACGGAAGATAATTGGCTGGTTAAGCCCTCCTGTCGAGGGGCGTATCACACGCGAGGCGACGCAGCGTGCGCAGTCCGATTATATTATTGATGACCTTGTTCCAGGCGTGACAGGAAGACAGCTGTGGGGTTAACGGGGGTAGATTACAAGCGTATTTTGAACTTTTAAAAACATGTGAAGAACTTACCTGTAGTTTTGGAGGAGATCGGTGACGTCATCAGTAGGGCTTTCATAGGACATCTTGAACATGAGGCATTTTTTATTTTGGAGAGTGGTGGGGAAGAGAATTATGGTAAGGGAGTGGAGACGGAGATAAACGGTAACGAGTAGATTGGGGGAGGGTGAAAAGGGGGAGGTGGATGCGCACGGAGAACGCCGACCACGGCAAGTGAAGAAAGAGGAGGAGGGGTATAAGAAAGTAGGACGGCTGTACAAGAACGTCACACGGGGCACGCAGCCGCAGGGGGCTATGTGCGCCTCGGCCGCAGGGGGTCGTAAAGGTGTTCAGTAAAGGAAGAAAAGAAAGAAAAGAGCATACAAATGCAAATGCTATATTTTACTATTTTTCCTTAGCGGACAATCGCAAGTCCCCAAAATTATGGGGCCAGGTAAAGATCTAAGATTGTATAGCGTACACTGTTAGCAAGATAACCGCTACCAGATAGGGGTAGGATAAAAGGTGAAGTGCTACTATGTCATACGGGACAGGATCGGGAGGGTGGGGAAACACCCTCAATACCCCGCTACAGCACATATGTAAAACACTGCCACCACATAGGGAGAAACTGATCAAATACAGCATAGAATGGACACAGGGGACGGACAACAAAATGACGACACCATGGCCGCCTAATGACAGTTTCGGCCCATATACCCAACATTCACTATTAACCCATCTGCATAACACATACAAGGGGAAGAAGTTGACACACCACGTGGAGGTGTTTAACTTATGGAGGATGTTCCAAGGGTCCCGACCAGGACCAAACGGAATGTTCATTGTGGGAGAAACAACGGAAGAAAAGGAGATTAAGGAGGAAGGAGAGAATGGGGAAAAAGAGAGTGAAGGCACACAGAACACGGAGAACGGACAAGAGGGAGGAGAAAAGAGTAACAACTCAAAAGAAAATGAAATAAAAAAGGAACAGAGCGACGATATACCCCTAGCGAAGGTAGTGAAAACGGAGGGAGGGGGGTTGTATCCTTTAAGAGAACTAGGAGAAATAGCAAGAGAACAATTAAGGGCGGCTGAGGGGTACTCGTACACGGCATAGAGCCCGCCACCAAATACAGCTACAGGTGGCCACACGGGAGGGGAGCGGACTAGTACGACGGGATCAGCTCATAGGAAGATGCCCGCAGGGGAGGGGAGGACTGGAGAAGAGCAGATATCGGAAATAGGAAATGATGAATGGGTAGCTGCACAGGTACTATTAAAATTAAGAGGTTCATTAACAGGAGAAGAGAAGGAGGTAGTAAGGAAAATGGACAAGGATAATACCAGGGAGAGTGAAATGAAAGGGGAAGAGGGGAAAAGGAAGGAGGAAGAGCTGTTACGACAAAAGGAAGAGATTTTGGAGGAACGATTAGCAGAATTAAGGGATGAGCAGAATGCACTGATCAAGCAGCTCGAGAGGGAGGAAAGAGAGAGAGCCCGGGAAAGGAAAGAAGGTAAGAATTAGTTGGAAAAAATGAGGGAACGAACTGAGGAGCAAAAGAAAGAAGCCGAAAGGGTAAAGGCAGTAGCAGAAAGGGTATCAAGAGCAGCACTACGTGACAGGAAAAGAGAGGAAGAAGAGAAAGAAAAAGAAATGGCAATATGGAAGAGGAGATTACTATCAGAAACGACAAGGAAATACGAAGAAGGGAGGATGATAGAGAGTATATTAGAATGGGAAAGGGCGAGATGGGAAAGGAAGAAAGAAGATGAAAGGATATTGGAAAAGATGAGTAGTGAAGTAATGGAGGAATTAAAAAAGAAAAGAGAGGAAATTGGTAGAGAAATAGTGGAGAAAAATGAAGGGAAAAGAGAAGATAGGAGAGGGGAGAGTGAAGTAAGGAGGTATGTATAGAGAGACAGAAGTAGCAACAACATCAGCACAAAGGGGAGCGATTGGTAAAGAAGAAAAGGGAGGAACGGATCTAATAGACTTAAAAACAGTAACGATTAGGGGGAAAAAGACAGACTGGGGGTTACCATTTATGAATGACTTTTGTAGTGAGGAAGAAGAAGGAATGGAGAAGGAAGGAAGATATAGTGAAAGGGAAAGCCTAGATAAATTATACATCACCCGGACAAATAGAGACTCACCATGGGCCTGTAGGAGAAAGGAAGAACTGGAAGGAAGTGAGGGGGAAGAGCAAGGAATGGCGGGAAGGCAGACACGTGCAGTTACACCCTCATCATCCCGTCCAACATGCTCCACCACCCCACACTCATTACGTGCCCACCTAAACTCGCACCCTTCTCCCACGAACTGACACCCTATGCAAGCAGGCTTAGAGACCTCTCTGGACGCAGGCAGGGAGAACGAATACACACGCCCACATTAAATAAAGGAAATGATGAAAGAAGGGGAAGAGATGGGGAGAAACAGTTACGAGCAGGGGAAATATGGACGCAATTGACGATATAGGAGACACGGAAGAAGAAGAGGGGTGCGCGGACTTGATTTTGTGGAACCCAGGGGGTCAAACAGGACATAACTTAATTCCACTTCTGGAGAGGGGAGGGGTTAGACCACAATACGTCCCTTGGAAGCATGCAGACAAAGAAAATATAAAGTGCAGGCTCCCATCATTAAGTGGAGGTGCGGGAAAATGGATATATGAAATGGAAAAACACACCGCAAGACAGAAACTGGCAGTGGGGGATGTAAAGGGCCTTCTAATGTCAATATTGGGGGATGCAGCAGATGACATCTGGAAGAGAGCAGGCTTCCCCGGGGGTTACAATAACAAACACATCACACAATGGGGCACCATTCGCAAACTGCAGACATGTATTATGGCAAGCGATGAGGGTACAGTACCCAGACACATCAGACATAGGAGCAATTACCTCACGAAAGATGCATGACAACGAAGATCCTGTTGATTATATCCAGGAAATTCAAGAGATGTGGCGTATGGAAACTAGAGAACAATGGGACAAAACACCAGCAATATTCTATCATATACTATTACAAGGGCTCCCAGAAGCAGTTCAGAAACAACTGAAGAAGGTAGTAGGGATGGAAGCAAAAGCATGGCCAGAAATACAACTGACGATAGTACATAATTGTAGGACATGGCAAGAAAAGATGAAACAA
This sequence comes from Ambystoma mexicanum, assembly GCF_040938575.1. Classification (NCBI taxonomy): domain Eukaryota; kingdom Metazoa; phylum Chordata; class Amphibia; order Caudata; family Ambystomatidae; genus Ambystoma; species Ambystoma mexicanum. The sequence goes on from NC_090928.1 coordinate 565,853,600, forward strand.
AAGGAAGAAGATAGAAAAGCGGAAGAGGCTAAATTGGTACAGAAAAAACTTACTAAATACACGATGGAAGGTGCACTAATAACTACACCTGCAACAATGACTCAAAACCCCACACAAGTAGTGGCTGCACAAGATCCCTCCCAAATACAATCATCACAGATTGTAGCACAACAGCTGCCACCACCCCAGCCATACACGACTAACATGGGAGGAGGATACTCAACGCCAGGAGATGGATATTATAATTACAACAGTGGAAGGGGAGGAATGATAAGGGGGAGGGGATACGGCTATAACACACAACAGCAAGGGGGAGGATTAAGAAATGTCTACCCCACCGGGCAACCAGTATACCAGGACAATTCAGTGAGCTTTCCATGGCAGAACAGGGAACCACCGGTATGTTGGATTTGTGGATTACTAGGGCACATGTCACGCACATGTAGAATGAGACTAGGCACACCATCATGGGGAGAACGGGGACAACAAGGGCCTACACAGGAACAGCAGGGCATCCCGCAACAGCAGGCATTGCAACCGGGAAACGGGCAGCAACAACTAGTAACACAACAACAGCCACAGACATATTCACTGCCACAACAACAGGTAGCGATAACACAATAACCCCAAGTGCAGGCAGTACAGCAACCTGCCCAAATTCAAGACCATAACATAACCTCCACCAATACACAACTACAGCAAACACAACTGGGAAGGGTGACGGTCCTGGGACACAACCCTTACACAGGAAGTGGTCAATCATTATACCCACAATAGGACAGCCCACAGACGGCCTTGGTGTGTCCCATCCTGTCGGTAACACCTAATAGTGCGGAGGAACCACGCATAGAGGTAACGATAGGTGACAAAAAATTGTCATTCCTTGTTGACACCGGGGCGACCCGGTCTTGCATAAGGGAAGGTAAATTTAAGATGTCAGGTGAAGCCATGAACACCCAAGGATTCTCTGGGGCTAGGGGGTTGGTTCCCTTTACTGATAACATCCCCTTATCAATAGGCAATTATGACATGTCCGTCCCACTTTTATATTCTAGGGCCTCACCAGTAAACATACTAGGGAGAGACATAATGAGAAGGTTGAATATGACGATCTCCTTTACGGAGGATGGCATAATTTGCTCCACTCCAGGAATAAACATGCTCACTGCACAACAAATTATACAAGCATATTGTGGACAGACAGTGATTAGGGCTGAGCAGTAGATGGCGAACTATTCCAGTACGGAACAGACATGGCATTTGCATGGATGCCAGGAATAGAAGGAAAGATCTGGAGGAGGCCAACAGCCCACCAGAAGGAAAGGTGATTTCAGTGAGCATAGCGAGCATTATAGCAACTGCTGATTACATCGCAGTACATGCCCAAGACAGAGAAGGAAGAGCATGGAGGGCAGTGATAGCCCTAGCAGAGGGATGCAGGCTAACCCAGGTGTCAGACGAGGAGCTCTTTTCAGAAGAAAAGGAAGAAGGTGAAATGGTATTTATGATGAGTGTAGACATTTGGCTAAGAGTAACATACAAACAAGTGGCACAGAAAATTGCAATGGCACTTGAAGAACCCACATCCACTCCAGTTCCCTTCTTTGAGGAGGATATGGCAAAAGTACCAACATCATTATGGACTACTAGTCCCTATGACGTGGGGTGCATAAAGAGCATAGGGGGAGTAAGAATAAAATTGAAAAAAGGTGCAATACTCCCTAGAGTGAAGCAATACCCACTATCAAAAGAGGCAGATGAGGGCATATATGAAACAATAACGGCCCTTATAAATAATGGCATATTGGTACCATCAGAATCACCATGTAACACAGCTGTATACCCAATGCGCAAAGCTAAAGGAGGGTCTTGGCGTTTCATCCAGGACCTCAGGCCCTTGAACAACATAGTGGAAGCAGAATACGCCATAGCAGCCAACCCGGCCACAATATTGTGTGGCATTCTAGCAGAGGCATCACGATTTACAGTGATTGACCTCAAAAATGCCTTTTTCTCAATACCCCTGCACCCAGACTCACAGGATCTAACAAGCTTCACGTACAGAAACACAAAATGGAAACACACCAGATTGCCACAAGGGTACTGCGAGTCACCCTCAATTTTCAACAGAGTAATACAGATGGACTTGGGTAACATTGAAGTGGAAAGCACAGTGTTGCAGTATGTCGATGACATAATAATTTGCAGCACAAGCGAAAAAAGATGCAGAGAGGACTCATTAAAGATGCTGACAATATTGGCTGAAAAAGGTTACAAGGTAGACAAAGAAAAGTTACAGTACTGTCAGGAACAGGTACTATACATTGGTCAGCTCATATCCCAATACGGAAGAAAGATTGCACCACAAAGAGCACAGGCCATATCAAAAACGCTGTTGCCCCAAACAGTGAGGGAACTGCAGCAGTTCCTGGGACTGTGCAACTACTGTAGAGCATGGGTGTTTGATTACAGCTCATACATAGGACCCCTACTTGAGGCATTAAAAGAAGCTAACAAAGGGGAGAAAAAATTGGGGTGGACAATGGAAATGAAAGAGGCCTTTGATGAACTGAAAGATGCAATATCAACTGCTCCGGTACTGGCCACCCCAGATTATGAACGACAATTCTTTATATTTTCACATTGCGACTCAGCAGTAATGAAAGCAGTGTTGGCTCAAAAAACAAGCATGGGTTACAAACCAGTAGTAGTAGTTAGGACATTTCCCTTGCGAACAAGGTCTCGCCGCAGCTGCCTTTGCGGTAGAGAAAGCAACATCAATCACATTGGGGTGCCCAACCACACTATTTGTGGAACATGCACTATTTGCAATATTGAACAAGCCTAAGTCCACACTAACCACGCAGAGGGCGTCAGGTTATGAGATCATCTTATCTAGACCAGAATTATCAATTGTTAGATGCAGCACAGTTAATCCTGCAAGGTTTATAGCAGAAGTAATTGAGGAAGGAGACTATGCAGATGATTGTACCCAGACTACCGAAATGTACTCATGTACTAGAAAAGTTGAAGAGAACGCACTAGATGGAGGAGAGGTCTTGTTCATTGATGGGTCATCAACAATAGACTAAAGTGATGGGATTAGGAGAACTGGGGCAGCAGTGGTAAAAATGACAGAGGAACCGGTGTGTGTGGCAGTGAAATGCGTACAATTACCACAACATTACTCTGCCCAAGCAGCAGAATTGGTTGCACTGATCTTGGCATTAAAGGAAAGCTTTGACAGAAGAGTGACTATATATTCTGACAGCGCATATGTCACGTCTACTGTCCACTCAGGATTGTCCAAATGGAGGAGAAGAGGGCTTAGGAGAGCTGACGGCACCCCAGTGCAACATGCTCTCTTATTAGCTGAACTAATTGAAGTAATAAATGACCCACAAGAATTAGCTTTGGTTAAATGTACCGCACACTATTGGAGAAGATCATATCTCAAAAGGAAATGCAGCAGCAGACGCACATGCGAAGTACGCTGCATATTTTGGTAAGATATGGAACCCCCCAGAGTCAGATAGAGGGAGAGGGAGGGGGATAGCTAAAGAGATGTTGATAAGAGAAGGGTACACCCATCTCCCAGCCACACAGATAATGGAGTTACAAGCGGCTGCACCAATGGCAGAAAAAGAAATATGGGAAAAAAAGAGGATGTACAATGTCACCAACTGACGCACTATGGCGCCAGGGTAACACTGGAAAGATGGTAATGCCATTGGCAATATTGAACACCACCCTGAGCCAACTCCACCACCCAGCCTACACAGGCAAGGAAGTTATTGCAGCACGAATTAGGGAAGATTGGTTCTGTCCCGAGTTAAATTCCCATGTGACAAATTTTATCAGCAATTGTCTCACATGTCAACAGTTTACGGCCGGTCACACGCTGAAAGTGATAAAAGGTACTATACCCCGGCCAGAGGGACCATTCCTGCACATCCATATTGACTATGTTGATATGATCAACGTATGTCAAGGAAATAGGTATATGATTGTAGTAGTATGCCCATTCTCCAGGTGGATTGAGGCAGGACCCTGCTCACATCCAGACGCATTTAGAGCAGCTAAATTTCTAGTGAGGGAGGTTTTCCCCAGGTGGGGAGTGTGCGAGGTACTGCGGTCGGATAATGGCCCGCATTTCGCTAATGAAATGTTCCAGCACATCACATCCTTACTGAATATCAAGCATAAATTTGCATGTGCATATCACCCACAGGCCAACGGTTTATGCGAACGCCTGAATGGCCTACTAAAGGAGGCAATTGCAAAGATACAGCAAACAACAAAGAAGAGTTGGTTGTATTGCCTTCCGCTAGCTCTATTTGAGCTGAGGAATAGACCAGGCTCCGATCACCACCTCACTCCGCACATATACACATGTAAACACTTGAATGTTCTCTTTTTTCTTTCTCGCACATGCAGGTACCGCGTATTATTGTGTTGCTAAGAAAACAGATAACTAACAAAGTTCATTGCCCAGGAGTAGATGCTACCCTCAGACGATAACTACCCTGAAGAGCTATCACACCAATTTGTCTATCACATAAAAAGACCAAAGTACCTGAAAGGAAGGAGGGTACGTGTCTACTACACAGCATTTATCTTGGCCATAGAACAACCAATGCCCCATCTTCACCAGCACTTGCCTGCCCTAAGAGACAGATCGCTTAGATTGGCATGGGAACAGCTCTTCGTCTGGGCACTGAACGACTACTTGATAGGGAGAGCTTGAAAACAACAACTAACACTAATAACAAGCCTATTGAGAATTTTCAGGCGGGCAACTTTAACGTCGCAAGAATAAGCTGCCGGACTGCAGCAAGGTAAGAGCAAAATGCCGGTGAGGCTAGCCACTGTAATAAAGATGATAGGGATTTTGATGATCACCGGGTTTTTGGCTGCCTCTGTATGGCAGAAAAGTTATGCTATCAATATTTTGGCTGTATCCAAACCTAATATGCCCCCACCCACGGCTGCAACAGGTGTCACGTCAGGTGGTACTAGCAAGATCCCACATAAGGGGAATAGAGTTAAACGCAGCACATATTCAGTTAATAAAGGTATTGATAACTACATAACAGATTCAGCACACGTCTCGAACAACATGTGGTACCAACACATGACTCAAATAGGTAAGCAGACAACAGAAGACAGCTGCTACGTCTGCTCATTGATCCCATACGCCATGAGCGCTTCTCAAACATTCATTGCCACGGAAATAGATGAAAAAACAGCACGATGTATAATATACCTGGCACTGTTCCAAACGAAAGGGAGATTTCAAGGGACGGTGGTGAAACTGGTGTGGAAAACACGAGACACATATCCATACGAAAACAACTTCCTCAAGACTTATTTGAGTTACCACAAGAGCAGTTTGCATGCTGAGGCATTCAGATACATGACAAGTGGTCCTGAAAAGGGAGAAACAAAGAAAGTAACACTACAATACCTACCATGTGACTGGTACGCCACTGAAGTTCCTGGTAAACAAGGATGTTTGGGAAAGACCACTGGTAACAATAACAGGGAAGGTGTACATGGACAACAAATGGGACATAGGAGTGATTGGCAGCAACGTGGTAACAAGAGAAAATATTACAACTATTAATGAACACAATGACAGATGTTGGACGATTTGGGTCAAGTATGTACCCATGCTAACGTGGATAGAGAAGGATGAAGACCCAATAACCATTCTGCCGCTGTCTGCACCTAAGGTATGCTACCAACATAGAGGAGAAGTGGACGTGGAATACAACACCAACTGTGCAAGCGTGGTGGAGTTACCTGAGGGGGGAGCAGGAACAGCAGTATTAATGGACCATTACTGGGCCTGCGGAGACAAGGCATACCACACACTGCCCCCTCTGTGGAATGGTATATGCACAATGGTACACGTTAATGTACCATCACTAGTGGTGCCCCAGAAACATGTGAACATGGCGAACTTCCCTAAAATGGATGAAGGAAACAAGAGAAAGAAGAGATCTGTAAAACCTCAGAAGGGGCCAGAGAACGAAGACAACAACAACAATGTCCTGAATAGAAAGAAAAGACAAGGAGAACCTCTGACAGGAAATTACCTATGGGGAAGGTCGGAAACAGCACTCACTTCAATCCCACCAGAACACAGACTATTCAGCAGAGCAGCAATGTTCTTCTCGTCAATAATACATCCGGGACTACAAGCTTACGCAAACGCAAAATGGCTCCAGATAACTTGATGGGAGCTAATGATGACAATTAATTCTACAGTAAATGGATTCAACGCAATAAAAGAGGAACTGCGAGCAGTAAGGATGGTAGCACTACAGAACAGATATGTATTGGATCTCCTTACAGCAATGGAGGAGGAGTCTGCGCAAAGATAGGACAATAATGCTGCACATTAATTCCTGCTAACGATGCTGACAATGGTACACTGACAGAAGCAGTATCACAACTGGCCCAGATGCACTCCAAAATGATGAATGAAAGTAAAAGAGTGAAGAAGGATGACAGCTGATTTTCACTGTTATGGTCATGGATGCCATCTTGGCTGTCGGACGGACTGAAGATTATAGTTGGATGCATAATACTGGCTGGAGCTGTACTGATCATAATAAGATTCTGGAGGGCCCGGAAGGCACGCACCACAGACGAAAAGATCGAAATGGTTGGTATGCACCCCTTGATGCCGGCAGACGATGGCCAGCACACAGGCATAATAATAAAAGAGAGAGAAAAACTGCGCAAACAGATCATCACCAACCACCTGGACCCACCATCTGTGAAGCTCGAAAACCCAAGAAACCCAAGGAGCTACATAGGGAAATGGGTATACTGCACACCTGGAGGAACCTGTGTATATATGTATTGGTCATTTGAAGACCGTGTCAACCACTATGGGCATTTGGGAGGAGTAACTAAAATATGGAGAGTAAGAGGAGATAAGGAAAAAGATATGTTTGTGGTCGACCAGAGGGGGGACTGAAGTGGGAGAATGGAACAAAAGACTCCCACCAATCCCCTCACGCCCCTGGCCTAGAGGATCGTGGCCCAGACATCTGCCACGAGAGGAGTTTTCCTATCTACCAGACGACTAAATACCCTGGTACAGGAACATACGGATGTGCCCACCAGCCTGCCCACCAGCCTGCCCTGCTCATGCCGACGCCTGCAGCATGGATGAACTCGACTGAACCATTCAACAGTAAATGAACACATCGTTAGAGATGCCATGACGACATGGCCAACGGTCAGCACACCCGTGCAAACATGCACACTGGACACTCCCACACCAATCCACATGAAGAACATATCCAGTGCTATGACGTAGGTGACGGGCACACCCACTGACGCGCATCTTTATTATTTTCACATAGCTTTTTTAAAAATGCAGAAACGCAAGGCGCACAACGAACCCATCTAAAATGCTTGCTGACGCTTCTCCTACCCCATGCATTGCAATGAGAAATATAACAAAGATATGGTACTGGGGATAAAACAATATGATACCATAACCTAAAGCGCCGTGCATCAAACATCCCCACTTATGCACCAGGCCCAAGTAGGCCGCAAGCAAGAGCCTCCATGAACATTGAACGAGCAAGAGTACAATTGCTGACCCTGCAGAATGCGCCCGGCAAGAGCAGACAGTCAAGGGCACAATGTTGCAAACTCGCATGCCACAAGCCGAAGTCAAGGTCACACCTGCAAACTGAGCCAGGCACACAGTGGAAGATGCAATATTAAATGTGCAGAATTCTGCCTCAACCACGGTCTCTCCTCACGTGACCAAGCCGAACCTGACAGGATGCCAGGCCCAGGAGGAGGGAGGCGCCTGGATCCCACGTTTTGAGAAACAGACAGCAACAATTAAGCGACTCAATGGACATCTACGGCAGTGGGAGTAGTCTGCCCGCCAGCATATGAACAAATCCTCGCATTGTCTGCACATACCCATAGTTATACATTGTTGCAAATGACAGGTGCACCGTGAGCTGGGAACAACGATGGTCCCAGACTGGGGGGCTCGCGAGTGGACCAATCAGAACATGGGGCTCTTATCACTGACGCCATTAACATTAGCCAATCCTCAGGGGTCTTCATGTAACAATTTTCATGTATCTAATTGAAGGGACAAACCAAGTATACCACCTGACTGACCCTCAACCACTAACAGCGTTCTCTATACGTATGCTATGCTAACCCTACCACTCGAGGAACCAATCCAGAGTGGCAATAGGTTTTTTGCTAACTTTCCCAGGTGACGCAAGTAGCACGTCATACCAAAGTAAAAAGGGCCTGCGAGCCCCACGAATTGAGAGTGTGTATCAGGACGGACGCGTACGATCCTTGACCCATCCCTGCCGTTTGTTTAATAAACAGCAGAATCACCATGCTTCTTGCGTGTGCCTCATACTCATTTTTGGGATACGCGGGAGGAGTTGGGGCCTCCCTGCCCGGAGGTCCGCAGACGACCCAGCCGGCCCCGGGAGAATTTTCCCCTGACACTCGGCATCATCAGGTTCCCCTTCGATGGCTGTCGTTGTTGCCGGCAGACTTTCAGGGCTGTAGTATTTTTGAAGGGTGTTCAAATCATCGGCTTCTGTATTATTCTTAGAGTAGTAGCTGTAGTGCTTCATAATTCCCGTTATCGCAGTCCGTGAGCTATTGGATTTTTACAGGGCTTCGGGAGCAGCTTGTACCTTCCTCCCATACACCATCTGTATATATGCACCCTGCACGCCACACCCCTAAAGATGGTCACAGCACAGACATCAACACCAGGCGCCCCACCATGCAAAACACTGCAACACACTTGCGGGTCTTTGTGGGGGGACATCCGGGGGAACATGCCGTGGGGGCCCTAGGGGCACCAGACTTTGGGGAGATTCTGCAGCTAACACCTATGATATCACATCCGGTGGAACAACCCCACTAGGGCCTAAGCTCCAGTTAAACACACATACATCACTTCCAGGATGGGCTTTCCCCTCAGGCGGAACTTCCGGGTCACCCTGCATGACGTCACTTCCGGCATGGGACCTCTGCTAGGGCGGGACAATCCGGGTCAAATGGGCGTGGAAACCTGTCAAGTTTATTTTGATGACTAAAGATTTCATCTGCCTCTACTGATATATTTCTAAAGTGGGTTATTATGGCCAGTCTTCAATGTAAATATAAAAAGGTCAACATTCTCATCACATTGGGCCATTTGGAATGGTAACACATTGACTACCCTTTGTTTTGCAAAAGGAGAATTAGGAGGCAACAGGCAGGCTTGCTTACGACAGCTTGACACATTTGTTAAGGTACCAATATCTGCATGTTAAATATTGCCACCAGGGCAAAGGATGTTATTTGTGCAAGCAACATAATGCCAGTTCTGCAGGATTTGCATACATGTTTTCCTGTGGCAAAACTCTCCATTGCAGTGCCTAGCATCGGTTTTCATTCAATAAGTGGCAACCCTGATAATAGAAACTAAGAAAGTAAGAGTGATTTCCCAGTTTCAATAACTTGGATGGCTGACTTGCATATTCTGAAACAAGGCACAGAAATCAAGCCAGCGGATATAAACAAGTCCACTATAAACAACACAATCCCACCAGTATTGGGGGCGGTCCCTCAATCAACTCCTCAGATCACTACACGTAATACATAGACAAGTTTTTTTTTTGAAAAATGTATTTATTTTTCTTTATTTAATTAGAAACATTAAAATGATTATTAAATAGATCAGAGTTCATATAAGAGTAAGTATAAATATAGGGCATACAGTTATACAACATAAATAAAGTGCAAAATGTGAAGAAAAATGCTAATATCACAATAGAGCTGCTGGGAACTTGCTGCCCAATTACAAGCTGGGTAATAATCACCATTGTCCAAAATAAGTCCAAGTCAATGTCGAAGGATAAAATCCACTCGAGAGAAGGGAATCCTTCGGGTGGAAAAAATCCTAGTCAAGCGAATATAGTCAGGATGGTTTCGAAATAAATTCGAAGATGGATTAAATCCTGATAGTGGCAGCAAAAAAAGTTGTTAGTTCCGAATCTAGCAGTTTGAACATTGCAATAGACAAGAAACTGAAAGGTCTTCACAAAAATGATATTCATAAACCCATACTCTAAAAAGTCTAACATGGGATGCTATACGTCCAGGTAGTTTCGATGGAAAACACATCTAGCTGGATTACAGATGATGTCCATCTTCGTCAGGACGTAGCATTCCCGTATAAACATTCATGAAGATTCATCTGTGTCTTGAAATTACCTACACAAATGCTATAAATTAAAAAGAGACACTAAAAATGTATGTTCTCCAAACAGTGAAATAAAGAAAAGAAACGAGAAAATAGTGATGCTAACATCAAAGCAGCCTTTCATATAGGCCGCACAATCATTCATACATAATGACCATAAAAACAAGTGATCTGAGGATCCTGATGAAGTACCCGGTCCCCAACACTAGGTTGGGACGTGTATAGTGGCTAGTAGGGGAGAAAATCTAATTACCATGATCTCAGACCCTTTGGGGGTGGGCCCAGAAGCCTGACAAAAAAGTCCAGGAAATAGCGATCCGGCCACACCAAAACAAATCACAATTGAATTAGATCTGTAAAAAATGAGAGAAAAGAAGGCCACAAATTGGTCATGAATTTCTCTGGTTAACAGATTCGAGCAAGATACAAGCAGCCAAAGAGAAAACCAGAAGTAGAAAAATAGATAAATATAACTCTAATGAAATAAACATACAAAAAAAATACATATGTATAGAAAAGAGGAGCCCAAAAATGAGACTGCCCATATGTTGAAGATAAATTAAAAGAAATTGAGTATTAAAGTGAAAGAAACGAATGAGTGATGCAGTGGTATCCATAAAAATAAATAAAGGAAGATCCTGCACCCAAAGAAGAAGGATAGAACCAACATCATAGTTGTCATTATGCTCACCATTGATCAAGTCCAGATCTGTCAATCAAGAACCATCAACAGATGATTCCTTAATGTGTAGAACGACCTCAACTACATGTACAGAATCGGATGTCCGAAGGTTCCCCAGAAGGGTGAATCTCCAAATGTCATTAAAGGATAGGCGAAGTCTGTGGGGCAATAGAAAGTACAACAAACTAGTAAGACATCTGTAATGTCCCAAAGTATCACATACATAGAATGCAACACTGCGCTGTATGGAATCAAGTCATGAAGCATAATCTGAAAGTTCATGAAAAAACTGAACTTACATCAGTCCAAACAGGATCTGTGTGTCTGTTGTATAGTCTAAGTAGCAGTACTACAAGGTCCCAACATATAGGTAAATCTATATAGATGTTTGACCTAATCTTGAAAATGAGAAATAAAACAAAGCCAAAAGCGTGAAAGATTCCGCCTAGCTACCCGTTCAAAGTTACTTACCTCAGCGGCAAAGGCCATAGACACCAAACCAGGAAGTCGGTAACCAAACTTCCTGTGTTGGCATTTGTCCGGGGTTAAATACATCAATGGGCGTATCAGGACTGCCGTCTACAACGTCTCTAGTGGACGTGACTATTGACGCAGAAAGGCACGTATAATCTCGGGCCACGTACCGTGCAATGGAAGGGAGCCGAATGGATGTAACCACGCCCCCTGAAGGTATACAGGTGGCCCAGCGTTACCCGTTCCACCATGGGGTCAAGACAACAAAGGAAAAATAAAAATAAAGGAAAAAATAAGTTATAATGCACCCCATGCAGTGGTAGATCTCTACCAGTATAGAGGTAGACATAACACCTAGAATGATTAACAATGGAATGCAACAGGCTAATAACGCCTGAAAGCCGTATCGAAGGCACCAGGAATAACCAAAGCCTATAAAGGTGAGTCCAAAAGACGTCACGACATAGAGGATCTATTGAAATAGCGCATGCCATTCTTCATGGGCATTCAGGCCCAGTATATGGCTTTGGGTGTTAAATATCCACCACTGTTCCCTTCGGGACAAATTTGTGGCTATGGCATAGTGGTCTGGTCCCATAACTCTTTCAAGACACCACCAACGTAAGTTTTCACAGTCATGTCGGTGTTCAACAAAATGAGCAACTAAGGGAGAAGAAAGATTGCGAGTCCTGATTCTATACTTGTGCTCAGAG